>NC_139002.1:3534419-4134419 GCF_964374135.1 Grampus griseus
GAAAGAGGCCACACTGAGTCAGTAGTACAGGACAGGTTCCATCCTTGATGAAAAGTAGCAGAGCTTGAAGGACAGAGTCAGTATAAAGAGCAGATGAAAATGATACAGGATTTAGATTACTGGAATTTAGCATTATATGAAGCAGTCATCAAATCAGCCTCCTTTAAAGAGAAAAATTGATTGGCAAGTGGCTGTCTTTTTTTTTTTTTTTTTTTGCTGTACGCGGGCCTCTCACTGCTGTGGCCTCTCCCGCTGCGGAGCACAGGCTCAGCGGCCATGGCTCACGGGCCCAGCCGCTCCGCAGCATGTGGGATCTTCCCGGACCAGGGCACGAACCCGTGTCCCCTGCATTGGCGGGCGGACTCTCAACCACTGCGCCACCAGGGAAGACCGGCAAGTGGCTCTCTGGAGGAGACATGTGGAGATAGTGGAAGAGCTCTTAGGGACACGGGGTGCAATGCATCCTTCTGCTACCTGCCAAAATCCCTGTACTGTCCTTTGGGCATTTAACAGCTGTGGAGATTCATTAAGCATCATCTTCTGGGTTTGTCACTAGGTTTTAATGAAACCACTCTGGTACCCCAAATCGAAGCTATTTGAGAACCTGGGCCCCACCCACATGAATCTACTGTTTTACAAAAACACTACATTTTTACCCTGGAGCACTGTCTCCTCACACGAATATGTTCAAGCTTGATATTTAATAGAATCTATCCCAACCATAATTTTGAAACTTTTCTGTGCTGTTCCCCGTCCTCCTGAACCTTCGACTTTACCGATTCAAACCAAGCCTTCAGAAGGGACTTTCTATATGGATCAAATACGTTCTTAAGAACATCAGAATATACTCTACCCACCCAGGAACGGAGCCAGACTCATAAATGTGCCAACTCTCTATTTACTTCCTCCTCCCTCTCAGAGCTACTCCCCTGTGTCCGCCTCAGAGAAGAAGTCGCTGGCTCTTGTAACTACTGCCTTGATCAGCTGTCACTGCATTCAGAGCTCCAGAACCCGCCTCCCCACTCCTGGCACACAGACGGAAACTGAAACTCCACTGAGCCAGGATGCATCAGGCTGGACTCCAAAGCCGAAGACAACCCGACTTCCCTTCTGTCTTCAGGAGCCTTTAATCACCACTCCTCCCTTCCAACTTAGACTCCTGAATGAATCCTACCCTATGGGTGGCCCACAAGCTACCTGAGGATGTAGAACAAATAAATGCAGTCCTTTTGGTTTGATCTGTACACCTGCAGCGTTTCTTCCTGATGCAAGAGTCAAAGGTACCTGTAAGCCCTGAGCAGACTGTTCCAGACTTGGTCCCTGGAGCCCCTCCAGTGTTCTGTGCCAGGTACCACCCCCCAGCCTGACTCTGTGAATTACATGGGATGGTTTGAAGCAGCCTCTCCACTGTCATATAGGATGCTCCTCAGGACTGGGGTCATACTGGGGTTTGGGAGTGGTGTCTAGAGCATGTAGTCACATTTATCTTTCAAGATGGATATTCTGAATTGATTATAAAGGGTGAGAGGCATTGGCAATTTTGCTTCCTGTTCTTTTTACTGTTTTAGAATTTTAATCAACGATTAATTAAACAAATATTTACACTGGTCTAATTGCAGGGAACGTATTATTGATTAAGATAGACATGAAGTCTGCTCTCATGGAACTTAATGGTCTAATAGGGGAAAGATCATTGAACAAGCAGTTAGAAGTTCACTGGTTGTTACCCTCTGCTTCCTGAAAGCACCTGCATAACCCAAAGCAGGTGCAGGTACAGATGGTCCTTTCCCATCTCCATGGAAGGAGACTGCAGTACCCTCAATGGCCCGAGATAATATCTCAGAATCCATAAAGTTGGAAATGATCTGGCTACAGCATATCTGATATTCACACATAAGTAGAAACGGGCAATGACAAAATATTGTTTGATAAATATAGATCAATAGACCTTTAACTGTTGGAGATGAAAGAACATAGGAAGTGTATTGTCTTTCTTTCTAGAAGTTAGGAAACCATAAGGTCAGCACCAACCGTAGTACCTAACATGTAATAAGCACTCATTCGATGTTTGTTAAGTGAATCAATCGAAAGAGTGCTATCTGCTCTAAAGTGATCAGGCTTTGGACCCCTCCTTCTTGCCAACCTTCCTACCACATCCTTGTCCTGGTGGGAGCCAGGCTGTAGGAGGCTGGATGCATTGAAGCATCTGGAAGAGCCGCCCTCTGCTCCCTGCACGTAGACACTGATCCTCAGCGGAAGAAGAGAAGGACATGGCATCACGTGTGGGTCCTCTGACATCTCCGTGATAACAATGGCAGCTGGGAAGCAGTGCCCAGGGGAACCTGCAGACTACAGGCTGAACTTCCACACACATCATCAAGGCGAAGATCACGAGAGCCACTTCCTAGCGCATCTCCAGTTAATTTATTTTATCCTGTCTCCCATTATTACTACCCTTTTCTTGTTCGGGTCTTGTATCAATATGCTTGGCTAATTTTTTTCTGCCCAGCTGCCATCCTTGGGCAGAAGAACATCTGGTGTATCCCCAAAAGGCATTAGCCCATTAAGAAAGGCAAATTGATTTTTTTAAAATTTCATAAATCAGCAGTCAAATGAAAAATGTCATTTTAAATTATAAACGTAACCGAGTTGAATACACTGTTGCTACTTGTGCACAACTGGAATCATTTATGACTGCTTAATATCTGTGGGGGGGGCATTGCCATTTTCATTATGTGTTACAAGGTAAGATAATTATTTACTGGGGCTGACATGGAATTGCCAACAATTACTTAATATCTGTTGGAAATTATACAACAGTTTTTAATTAGTGATACACACTAAAGTGATTGCTATTTTCCAACAAATACAAAAATCCATACATGAGAAAAGACACCTGGGACTTACATTAGTAATTGTTCTAAAATGCATTATTGATTTACGCACATTACCATGCGTGTTATTACTTTTCAATCTTTGAGGGATTCTTGCCTACATCAGCAAAAGAACAAAAAAGTAAGTAACAACACCCAGGGTGGGCCATCAGCTAGAGGAAAAGACGTATATGTGAACAGGCCCCACGCGCCTTCTATGTCCTTAGACTCTCTCCCCGGGATGAACAGATATGTTGCTACAGGCGTACACAGCACTGTTTGTCCACGCATCTCTTCAGTTCAATGATGAATGCCTAGATGGTGGGAATCAGGCCTTTTTCTCAGGCTCACTGCATCACATCCTCCCTTCTGGGACCACACCTAGAGTAAATGTTCTACAAAGAAGTTTGGATGAAGCTGTGGAACTGAGACAGTCCTTCACAAAATGCCTTTCATTGTTTTGTTGATGTTCTTTTGCTCACCCTTGGACACCGCAGAGAAAAAAAACAATGTAAAAATGGTCTCACTAGTTTCTAATAAATGGTTTTAAGTCATTTAAATACTTGGTGTAAAGATTACCCAGGAATACCATTACTTACTGAACACATTATTCTGAATCTTTTAAAAAAAATTTTTAAAGCATTTAATTAGAATTACATTATTAGATCCTGCTAAGTATTTTCTTTATTTATTCATTAAACAATGAAGTGCTTTACTAAGAGAAAACAAAAGGAAGAGATTTTTTCTATTTAATCTTTTGCTAAATATTTCCATGACTTGCTAAGGATCACTTCCAAATACTTGTAAGTGTAATAAATTCAACCCCTCCTACATTAACTTGTTACTGCCTCCCTCTCTAGGAAGAAGGAAGGGAGGGTTTCATCCTCCCCAGAAGGCACTCTCTACCCTGGGCCATGAGTTACAGGGGACCGGGTGTTACCGAGCCTTTGCTCCCTCCCCCGCGGGGGCTCCACCGACCTCCAGCTCCAGCCTCTCACCCCAGTCATTGATGCCAAGGGTGTCCTCATTGCTTATACGCCCTGGGTCTCTCAGCTCCAAGTGCACCCTTTATATTCTGCCTGGTGATGATGCGGCTGGGATTCTGCAGACTAATTTCTTCTGTGCCACCTGGCTTCCTGCTGGCTCTTCAGCAGGGGACAGGAAGGATGGAAGGCAGGAAAGGGGACAGGGACTTGCTCCTTCCTGTTGGTGCCTGTTCCGTCAGCCTCACCCCACCAATGGCCTTTCACCCTGGCAGCAGTACTTAGTCCCAGGAACAGCTGGTCGGTTTCCAGCTTCTTTCCACACTCCCCAACTCAGCTACTTGTTCCCTTCACGAGGACGAGCGTGGGCAGTGGCCAAGCGCCCCGCCCCCCGGAGTCTGCTCCCAGCCCCACATAGCCCCTCCTCCGTGCTCCTGAGACCCTCCCTCTCCTCCTAGGGCTGGCCCCAGCTCGCAGGGCCTTTCTATAGATCCCACAAGTGCTGGTTTCTGACAATCCTAACTTCTTCCCCTTGTTCCCCAGCCCCAAATGGACTCCAGTGTTTCCTTTTGTCCTTTCAGTCTTCCAGCACCTTGTTGCCTGATTCCCTCTATTAGATGCTCTCGGGTGAAATAACTAGCGCGGGTTGCATCTTCCTGCCTGGCACTGATGTTACACCTCTACACACAAGTGCCCATTCACAGCTCATGACGTCCTCTCCATCAGAAACATCTTTCCTCTTCCTCACCTGCAGAATGGCTGATCTGCTGTCGTGGTTCAGCTCAGGCATCACCTGCTCCCAGAATGTTACCCTCCATGCTGGCCTGCACATCTTCTCTACGTCCCAGAGCGCCCTGTACATCTTTGTGACTGTGTACCTTACTCCATCACTCGGGTGTTTCTACGGTCCTTTCTGCCCAGTCAATTGTCCCCAAGACAGTGTTACAACATGGGTCACTACCTCTCCCATACTTCCGACCACACCCAGCATCTAGAATAAATATCACAAATTTCTACAGTTCGTCCTGAACTAACGTGCACTAGCCCCCTACTGGCCTAAATGTGAACTGAATTCCTAAGAGGATCCTGGGCCTCCACAGTTGTGGGACCAGGATTCTCACAGGGGAAACACCGGGTGAAAATGGCCTCGCTGTATTCTGACAGGACACCGTTTTGCCATCAGAAAGACTCATAGGAAACGAGGATAAAAGTCAGCTTAGTGGTGACTGGGTATCATTTCCTCAAGTTATATATTAAGCATTTGATCTTAGAAGAGTAGTCTATTTAAGGACAGTCCTGAAACACCACTAGTCCTTTCTTAAGTGATGCTAAGCAAATAGTTGATAAAAATATCCACTGCTGGGCTTCCCTGGTGGCGCAGTGGTTGAGAGTTTGCCTGCCGATGCAGGGGACACAGGTTCGTGTCCCGGTCCGGGAGGATCCCACATGCCGCGGAGCGGCTGGGCCCATGAGCCACGGCCGCTGAGCCTGCGCGTCCGGAGCCTGTGCTCCGCAACGGGAGAGGCCACAACAGTGAGAGGCCCGCGCACCGCAAAAAAAAAAAAAAAAAAAAAAAAATCCAGTGCTTGTTGCTCACAAGCACCTGGACACTGCACTATCCCATTAAATTCTAACAATGACCTTATGAGGGCCAAATCACTAACCTACTTTGCAAAACTCCTTTTTTGCAAAAAGAAATCATTCACTAATGATGAAGAAAAAAAATGCTACTGAAAGGATGGGACTCGGGGGAAGTGAGGGAGACCTCCTTAGGAGCAAAATCTAAGGAAGCAACAAAAAAACTCAGTAATCAACACACATATGTTAATACAATATTTTTACAATATTTTTAAAAAGTCAAAATGAATATAAAAATCAACGATAAACAAGATATGAAAAATGCAGGCAAAGATCAGGTAAGTGTTGCTGATTTTTCCTTTGTTCTTGGGGTCTGATGTGGCAGCACTGCTTCCGAAACACGCACAAGATCTCAGAGCCAGTGAGATGTGGAGAAGGTGCAAACTCAGGTTCCCCAACGCCAAACCCTTATTCATCTACTGCTGTATGGCCAGGCTGACCATGACATTTCTCTGCAGAAGGCACAGCCTACTGTAGCTTTCTGTGCTGAATGGAGTGCGATCCAGGTAGGGGCTTTCAAAGGACATGAATGATTTTCACATGTCGTATGGAACTTGCTTTAAACTCTACTCAGTCTATCTCTGGTTTTAGATGCCATGCATTTTAGGGCTAAAAGGTGCAGTTTTGACTTTATATGTACTACTTATTCATTTATTCATTCATTCATACATCCATTTGTTCAACTAATAGCGACTGAGCCCCTATTTTGTATTCAGTCTATTACCATTCTTTATTCAAGTACTTTCGGAGTTCAATGAATTATTCAGAAAAAAAATTAGCAAGGAGAGAAATTCTATCTGCCTGAGGATAACTCCCAAGGAATACAGTAGTAAACTGTGGATGAGAAATAAAGGCAGACTACGTACGTTATAGTATTCATTTGTACCTGAAACTAGAGACCATGGAGACCTCAGGGGACTTGTCTGGCTAGTGGCTACTGCAGATGTATTATCTGAGTCCTGAGTATCACTGAGTTAAAGGAGTGCCCTTTTCCTCTGCTGCCTTAGTTTAAAGCAGGTCATGACAAAATGATCACCCGGGTGCTAAAGACTGGCTTATACACCAAATGCCAGTGTGACTGCCCAGGGGTCCAATGGAGAGATGGAGTTAGCTCCCTGGCCAGTGGTGCAGCAGAGAACACGGGGTTGCGAGGTGGGAGAGGGGCACCAAGGCGCTCAGCGGGCTGAGGCTGGCATCGCGCTTCACACCCTCCCAAACCCCTTTCCTTTCTGACAACCAGCATCCGCTTGCTTGGAGAGTCCAGTGGTCTGAGGTGATCACACCCAGCACATACCTGTAGATGGGTATCCTGTCTGTCCCACAGTAACAGCTCAGACAAATGGTAAATTCTGAGGTCTTTTAATCTTATCTCACAAATCAATCCCTCCAGCTCTCTAATCATTCTTGTTGCTCTGTGGTGACAACATTTCCATTTGTCTACCTCTCTCTGACACAGAAATGACAAGAAGCAGAGCCCAGCACAGCAGCTGGAAGGTAGCGCTGGACTCCATCTCCATGTTCTGATGCTCAGACTGAAGCAGAAGCCCCCAGACTTTGCATCTCTGCTTTAGGGACCTTCCACCAGGATCTCTTCCTAGCACACTGATTCCCGTTTTTGGAAAAAAAAAAAAAAAAAAAGAGTGGGAGGAGGGAAACATGATATGTCAGGTTTGCAGAATAGAGGGATTTAAAATGGTCTAAAAGAAGATTCTGCCCCTGGTTCCGAAAGCCGGCACTATTACAGGGCTATGGAAGGGGCTGTTCAGATTCCAATCAGACTACTGGGAGGGAAATACTCAGGTATTTTGGCTTCAGGAAGTCGTTCAACATCTCTGCTACTCAGTTTTCATGTCTATTAAATGGAGATAATGCTTCCTAGTTGGTAGGGCTGCTTCAAGTTAAAGGAGATAACACAGCAAAATACTGGGCATGGTGTCTGGCATGCCTTTATTCAATCATTAACAAATATACATTGAGTCGGTGCCAGGCATGAAGTTCTGGGGTTAGTGTACACATGAGGCTCAGCACGGCACTGTCATCAGTGTCATTAAAAATGATAACAATGAAAGAAGTCGTAGCAGCCAAAGAGTCGCAGCATTTCCATGATTATTACAATGAAAATTATTCTGCAGATATAGCTGGCTCCACGTCAGCCTCTCAGACCACAGCCCCAGGTGGAGCTCAGTGTTTTGCAATTTTAGTGATGGAGATGAATAATGGAAACCTGAAAAGTCCTTCTAAACAGCGGCAGCTCTGGCTAAGGAGAGGTCCCACGGCCTGCATTTAAATGGGACCGTCTCCACTCAGCTTCCAGATGTGCATCTGCCCACCTGCATTCTGGGGAATCTCACCCAGACGCTTCCATTTTATAGGAGAGAGAACTGCTACTAAGAGAAATTAAGCAGCCTAACTAAAGTAGGTATCATTCATTCCACAAGTATGTGTTGATACTTATAAACAGATATTGGACAAGTTATGCAGACAAGAAACCATTTTTATAGCCTAAGCATTCTTCCTATATATCAAATCAACTACCTTTATGCTTACCCTTTTTAACAGGAAAACAAAACGAAAGCAATAGCAGTTCAAAGAGCAAGGGCCATGCCCGGCATTTCGGGGGGAATGGTGTGGAGAGGCCAGGCCCATTGGTTAGGGACGTCTAATCTGCATCCTTTGCTGCCTCTGATGGAATAAGCAATGAGCTTGGAGGTGACGGTCAGAGAGAGAACTTTACGCGGAGGTGGTGGCAGCACTGTGTAGCCGTGGAGAGAGGAGCTCTCCTGGTGGGGGGCTGGGCTAGAATGAGACTGAAACCATCAAGGTGTAGAGTTGGAACTTGGGCTTAAGTCTGGTCAGGCAGGCGATCTACCACCAGGAATAAGCCAAGGCTTGGAGGATCAGAAATCCACGAGGACACGCTCTGATCAGAGGACGCTGCAAGCAGGGGAGCAGGAATCCCCATCAGGACCCGAACTTATTCGAGGACACAAGCCACATCATGCCCATGACACTATTTGTTGATCTCTTTTTGTTTTTTGCGGGGATGCTGAGTATGGAGAAACCTTTTCCACCGTATTAAAATGTCATTCCTTAAAAGGATTTGAATGCTATTTAAGAGATAAAGATCAAGGTAAGGGGATTAGTCATGTCCCAAATACAGACAGCAGAATCCTTTTCTTGCTTTAACAGTTATTAGGTACCAGTAATAAAGAGCCTATTAGGTGCCGGACACTGGTTCTACATCCATTAACTTTAAGGCTTACTGCAAAAAGCCCTAGGAAGTAGACTTTGCTGTTTCTATCTTTAGATGAGTAACCTGGGGTTCAGTGAGATTAAATAACTTGCTTCGAATCACACAACCGATTAAACTTGGATCTTCACTTCAGTCTTTAGCTCCAGAGTCATACCTGGCTGGCTTTCACCTTCTAAGGGTCTTTTTACTAAATTCCTACTCACTCAGTTATTCACTGATGCCTTCATTCATTTACTCAACCCACAGATACTTACTAAGCACAGCAAACCTTCGGTATTAAATGCTGGATGTAGCGCGGTAAACCAGGTTATTCTTGTAAAAGCCACCTAGGCTGTGGAAGTCATGGCGGTGGCCATCCTTCACGGGGTGGCAATGACTGGGAAGGGGCGGCAATGACTGGGAAGGGCATGAGGGGGTTCTCAGATGTTCATAGTGTCCTGCTGCTCGATCTTGGTGCTAGTTACATAGATGTGCTCAGCTTGGAAAATGTATGAAGTTGTACATTTTTATGTTACGTGGACTTTTCTGTACGTACATATCTATGTAGGTATACGCACACACGTACACAAATGACACAACGGAATTGTAAACACGCAAAAACAAATAAACGAGGAAAAAAGATACTGTCTTTGGCTTTAGAAAGCTAATGCTACACAGAATTGCTTAAAAAATCACTCTTCCATACCAGAATGTCTGAAGGTACTCTATTCATACTGATGTCAGGTGTTGCTTACTTTTCTGTATACTTTGCCCTACTTTATATGTACTTAGCTTGAAGGAGTTAGGACCAAACTAGCCTTGACTCCCTCTTGCTTGTTCAGACAATTGTGCAAAATCATTGCACTAGGAGAGAGAAAGCCTGGGCTTCGTTGCTGTTCTTTACTAACCTGTACATTCAGGCATTGCCCTAAACAGTTTTAACCTGATTCCCCACAATAACACCCACAATACAGGGTGATTTCAAGGATCACGTGTGTTTAGTAAACCTTAAAGTGCTACTACTAATTAGTAGTCATTGTTGCTGCTTGCATTCTCGGTTCCACTAGAGACCTCTCCAAAGATATTTTTGAGTGATGCAAACAGACCTGGCAAAGTGGTGACCTGAATGCTTCTCTTTTCTCCTTATTTCCGACTTTAATCTGTCTTTCTTGAGCCATGTCTGAGGCCAAAGGGAAGGCTGATGCGAGCAACTCTGCTGGAATTGCTGTGAAGAGAATTTCTATCGGACTTTCTCTCCTGAGAGCTGGAAAAGAGCCAGAAATTATCTGCAGGGCATCTTTGTCCAGACTAGAAACTGCTGGACCTTGGGACAAACCTCTCCCACAGCAAACTGCGGGATTCTAGGTGGAAGATCGAATCCCAACATCTGCCTGGTTTGAATGGCCTGGTTCTCCCGGGTCCTCAGGAAGCCTAGGAGGAGCTGAACATGTGGACTGAGTCCTCCTTGCTCCTGAGGCCAGGAGGGGAAGAGGAAGTGATCCCTAGGAGGAGAGACTGCTTCACCCTCCAGCACCTAACTAGTAATTTCTGAACAAGACCTGAATCCCAATCTATTGAAAAAGAAAAATAATCTATTCAAGGAGCACCAGAAGTTAGAGAATCACATGCTCAGCGAAACAGAGTTGCTAGAGATGACAAAGTGAATTAAATATAGATACATATTATATATATATATATAATATAATATATACACAAAGAGAGATTCAAGTGCAGCACACAAGTATATCTGAAGTTTAAAAAATTGCATAATTTCTTAACCAAAAAATTCTATCGTTGAACAGAAAGAGAGAAGCCACCGTTGAGACTCAGATTAGCTGCCCAGAATATCAGGGGCAAAGTATATCTCAAAGCACAGATTCAAAGGATTAAAAGACGACAGTCATGAGGATAGACACAGGAGTTTAATACGCAAAAAAAACCTTGTTTTATATATTTAAAAAAACTGAGAAGAGAGAGGCAAAATCTCGGCAAATAATGGAAGAAACTTTGGGGGAGCTGAGGATAGCCCTGAATCTGAATACTGAAGGGGTTCACTCTACTCCAGACTGGATTGGTAAGAAAACACATGGCTCAGCATATCGCAGTAAAATTCTGGAATTCTATGTAAACATGCAATCATGTAAACTCCTACACAGAGAGTAGCTTACAGAGGGAAAGAATCAGACTGGCTTTGAACTCATGGGCAACGCAAGGAGTAGGCGACAAGGATGTAAGACCCACAGATAACTGAGAGCAAAGGACGACAGTGTGAGAATCCTGTGCTCCCTCAAGGTATCATTCACCTGTCAGAGCAAAAGAAAGTAGTTGAGACGAGGCAGCAACTCAGGGACTGCTTAATGCATACGGCCGATCTGAAGGAAATGCCAAGAGCAGCTCGGAGCAAACGAGGAATGAGGCATAACAGAGGCTTCAGGGCAAAGACGAGAGAAGAACGGGAGAAAGAAATCAGCACCTCTCTGGTTCCTCCCAGAGCTGAGCTGATGAGGAGAGCTTGCCCCGGAGTGTGTTTAAATCCATCCTCGGCAAGGAAGGCAAGTACACTCCACCCACATACATAGCAAAAGATAAAAACTGTCCAGAATGCTGCATCAAAGCCTAGAATTTCAGGTTGGGAGGAAAGACAGTGGCGGAAGCAAGCAAAGAATAGCAAAGATTCGATGTGTGGTAAGGGGGGGGGGGGGGTGGGGGGGAGGAAGGGACGTTTTCCAAGCATCATGTCTAGTCGGGGAGGATTGGAGAAAAAAGAGCATTTTTCTAGATGAGAGTCAATCCTAGTGTAGAGGTTATACTTTACATTGTTTTCAAATGATAGGGAGCAAATATGTGTCTGATTGTGTCAGCAAAGAAGACTATAACTGTTAATAATACAGAATGGAACTTCTAAAAATACAAAAGGGGAAACGAAGGATGAATAGTCATTAAGATGTAATAGGTGTATATCTATGTATCTATCAATGTGTCTATGTATCTATCTTGTACCTATGTATGTGTGTATCTATCTATTATCTCTCTATCATCTATCTATGTATCTATGTATGTATCTATTATCTATCATCTATCTATCATCTGTCTGCCTTATACAATATAGTCAATTGTATAAAACAAAATTATCCATGATGCAAGAGACACTTGATAAAAATAGGTATAATAGGAAAGAGTAATACAAGAAAACTTCAAGACATTTTAAAAATAAAAGATTTTACAGGCAGCATTCTCTAATCAAAATTCCTTAAATTAGGGCTTCCCTGGTGGCGCAGTGGTTGAGAGTCCGCCTGCCGATGCAGGGGACGAGGGTTCGTGCCCCGGTCCGGGAAGATCCCACATGCCGCGGAGCGGCTGGGCCCATGAGCCATGGCCGCTGAGCCTGCGAGTCCGGAGCCTGTGCTCCGCGACGGGAGAGGCCACAACAGTGAGAGGCCCGCGTACCGCAAAAAAAAAAAATTCCTTAAATTAGAAATAAATAATGAAAGCATGATGGAAAACCTTTACCTAGAAAATAAGAAACATATCCCAGATCATCTTTGGGTCAGAAAAGGTAATTGCAAGTTATCAAAAAGCAAGATAAATTAAAATATCTCACATCAAGTCTATGGAACACCAGGAAAAATGTATCCTTAATTGTCCTTGTTATTAATGAAGAGAGATGAAAAATGGATGAACTAAATAATTGTCTTAAGAAATTAGAGAAAGAACAACAAAATAAGCAAACACACCTAGGAAGAAGGGATCAACATGGATGCAATCATAAATTCATTGAAAGAAACAAATATAAAAAGAGAAGGGAAAAACTCCAAAGTCAGTTCATTGAAAAGTCCTTTGTGAGTCTGAGTAAGAAGAAAATGGCAAAAGCAAATATAGGCACAATTAAGAGTGAGGACATAGAAAGAAGAAGAGAAAAATACTGAATCCGTACAAACTAAAGCATTTTACGAGAACAGTACATGAAACTCAACAGCAACGTGGACAAGATGTACATCCTAGCGAAATCCAAATGTACAGAAAATTCCCCTCAGAAGTGCAAATCCTGAACAGATCAAATTAAACACCTGCTAGTTTTAATAGGAATCAGGACCAGATGGGTTCACAGTTGAAGTTTAACTAACCGTTCAATTCCAGTGGTATTTGAAATATTCCAGGTTACAGGGAAAAAAGAGTTTCCAAATTTGTTTTATAAATCCAGTATTACATTAATACCAAAACCTAATAAAAATATTAGAAATCCATTTCACTCTTGCATATAGACACAATTATTAAAATATTAACAGAATTGAGCAATTAACTAAAAAATATTATATTGTAATAAAGTATGGCTTTCTCCTGGGGCCAGGGGGACTCCAAGTAAAACTCTAATAGAATCAAGAGATTACTGGAAATTAGAATTGGTTGAGAGCAGCAATTTCAGCTTAGGACCTTTGAAAAATTATCTCTCTACCTTAACGAGTGTGGTTTCTGTAGTTAATTAGAGGCTTGGTTTTAGCTCTCAAAGACGACAGTGAGTGCAGACTTAGTAACATTATTGCTCACAGAATGACATATGCATGGATGTTTACAGAAACACAGAGTTTATATAATTCTCTTTGTGCCCTTCCATCACTTTAAAAAGAAAAGCACATGACAAAGCTCAATGGACAGGAATAGTCTATGGCCAACAGACTGGATGGACCTCTGTGTATGCCTCTCCAGATCTGTATCTAACTTCTCTTGGTAGCCAGCACTTATGATGGAATAGTCTCCTGCAGGTGCAATCTCTAAATTAAATGTTACCAATTAGAGCTGGACCTTAACACAGTTTGCAATTCTCCTTTCATATTTAACTAACATGATAAATCTAAAAGATCAATCGCATCTTTGTACTTATTGAGCTCTTTAAGAGTGCTTTACTTATTTTTTCAAAATTCCCAGTGCCCATTGCTGTTTCTTGATCTCCTTGGTTTCTTGCGGGTGCTCAGAAATCATCTGGGACATTAAATTATGCTGAACTAAAGTGTGCCTTCCTCGAGTCTCTGTTTGACTTGAATAATGAATAATCTCAAGAAGCATCCAAACCTGGGAGTCTCAGCATCACTTTTACCAAAATTGCAGACACTGCATTTGCAAGGCATTCATGAGCACAAATATGTTCAAACATCCCTAACCCCAAGGCACAGGTGAAGCTTTCAGCTCACCTTACAGCGTGCTCACGTTGGCAAACACATCAAGATGCAGGCTGTCCAAAAGCTAGACATGCCACATTGTTAATGCTCAAGTCACTTTGATGAGCAACGAGGTCAGCTATAAGACTTCTCTTAAATATTTTCAAGCTAAAGACATTTTTTTCCAGGTTGTGTAAAACTTTGAGGTCTTAACCAAGCCCATGCTTAAATACTTTAGAAGACAGAAAGCACTTCCCTGAAGAAAACGCTGGCTCTACCTGAAAGAAACCCTGCTGTCCCCACCTGTTCTAAAGCGAGATAGCCTTCTGTCTGGCTCTTCACCTTTCACAACCGAATGACATCTTCCTCCCCGTCTGTTACGGGAAGCATATGGCCATCCCAGCAACATAGGATGCTTTGCACTCCAGGCACTTGTTAAAGGATGCAATCATAAATTGTCAGTTTCAGCATCAGACAGAGGCTCTCCTAATACATCTGAAATGAGGAAGACAGTTTAATAGGCATATAAACTATTTTTTTCCCTTTATTCCCTTCTAGTGCTACTACCTCTGTATTAAGTTAGATGATCAGAAAGCGATGCCTTAACCTTGTGTCCCAAACTGACCATTTTTTATCAGGTCTCCATCTTAGCGTCACCTCCTCTGCCCTCTTGGGCACAAGGACAGTTTCTATGAGCAGAGTTTCTGACTTTTTAAAAAAACTCTCTTCAAGATACCATTTACCTCATTACCAAAAGTTCACCCCATAATAAAGTCTGTCTTGATTTCTGCTCCGGAAACACATTTTCTATCAGAAAATTGTCATGCTTTCTTTCAGTGGAAAAGGATAATTAAGTAATACTACATAATTTTTTTGTTAGCTTTAGCTGCCAAAGGCTCAATTGTAAAATTAGCTTTCCTGGGTATCTGGAAGGATCGACTCTTTCATTTCTGAGACTTTTTCTGATCTTTTGTAAATCTCTGTTTCATCGCACACTACGTTTAACTTGTTAAAATTCATATAATCTTGATTTTTGCTTCTGCTCTGGCTTTGGCTTCACCGCAGCTCAGGTGCTGTCATTCTGGCGGGCTTGCCTGGCCCCCTCCTATGGCTCATGCTCTTATATAACAAGACGAGAGGGCTGTACAGTTCAGCTCCAGCAAGACTGATAAAGAAAATTGTAAATCTTAATTCCAATGCACAGGCTGATCATCCCTTGCTGTTTTTTGTTCGTTTGTCTGTTTTGTTTTTGATGATGAATCCAGTGTCTTTGGTAAAAGGAATCCTACATACGTATATACACAGTCAGGAAGATTTAGGACTGTAGTCTTTGTAGATCCTGATTATATTTGGTAGAGTTGACTAGGTTGCTCGTAAAGAGTACTTACATACTACTGCAAGGGCAATAAAAGTGGATAAAACTAATATTTTAATTAGTTTATTTTGATGAAAATTTGAATACGTGAATTCAGAGAGAGAGAATTTAGAAAATACAGAAAGGCCAAAAAGAGAAATTTAAAACCATCTGTAAACTCACTCCTGTCAACTTTATTAAGGTATATTTTACATATGATAAAATGCAACCGTTTAAAAGTGCACAGTTCAACGACTTTTGACAATTACATACACCCATGTAAGTACCACCAAAATCAGGCTTTAGAACACTTCCCAAACCTCTCCAAATTAGCTCAGGTCCCTTTCCAGTGTATTTCACCAACCCTCCCTCTACTCCCCCGCCTCCGACTCTGACGCCAGGCATCTCACTCTGCTTTCCTCTCACTGTAGCTTGGTTCTGCCATTTCTAGAACGTCATGGGATTGAAATCCAATAATATGTTCTTCTTTGTGTCTAGCTTCTCTGGCTCAGCATGGTGCTTTGGGATTCATTCATTCTGTTTTGTGTATCAGTATTTCAGTACTCAATAGAATTCCAACTTACAGCTATAGTACAAATGTTTTATCCATGCACTTTTTGATGGACATTGGAATTATTACCAGTTTGGGGCTATTATGAATGAAACCGCTATGAACATTTGAGTGCAAGTCTTTGTGTGGACAATTTTCATTTACCTTAGGTAGATACCTAGGGACTGATAGGTCATATATTATGTGTATATTTACTTTTATAAGAAACTACAAAATTGTTTTCCGAGGTGATTGTATAATTTTACACTCCTAACAGCAATATACGAGAGTTCTACTTTTCTCACATCCTATTAACACTTTCTTTTTTGGTCTTTTAAATTTTATCCTTTCGAGAAGGTGGGAAGTTGTACTCTTCGCTGTTTTAATTTGCATTTGCTTGATGGCTTGTTTGATGCTGAGAATCTCCTCATTTGATTATTGACATTTCATAAATCTTCTCTTGTGAAGGAGTTTTTAAACATTGGGCCATCAAAAATTATGTTATTTGACCACTTACTATTAAATTGTAAGATTGGTTTATAAATTATGAATATAAATCATTTGTCAGATACATGCACTAAGAATATTTTCCTCCATTCTGTGGCTTGCCTTGCTATATTCTTACACTTCTAAAGAGTAAAATATTACAAATTTGATCAAATTCAATTTATTAGTTTTTTCTTTTGGTTTACACTTTATGTGTCAGATCTAAGGACTATTTACCTACCCACAGGGTCATAAAAATTGCCTCCAACTTTTTTCTAGAAATTTTTTAGTTTTCATTTTTACATTTAGATCTGTGGTTCACTGAGTTGAGTTTTGTGCAAGATACGACGTAAGGATGGATTTTTTTCCATATTGATATCCAGATTTTTAGTACTATGCATTGAAAAGGCAATCTTTTCCCCTCACTTAATTTTCGTGGCACCCTTGTTAAAAAATCAGCTGATTACACGTATATGGCTATTCTAAATCAGCTAATCAATTTCAATAAAAAATCATGCAGAGATTTTGATTGGAATTTTGGTGAACCTATACATATATATATGTAAAATTTGGGAAGTATTGAGTATTGACATCTTAAGTGTACTGTCTTCCAATTCATGTGTATGGTACATCTTTTCTCTTTTATTCAAGTTTTCTTTAATTTCTCTCAGCAATGTTTTCTAGTTTCAAGTGAATAAGCATATGTATGTAAAAATACATGTTTTTTAAAATCCATATCTAAATATTTCATGTTTATTTTGATGCTACTGTAAATGAGACTTTTTAGAATAGAATTTTCCCATTCATTATTAGTGTACAGAAATAAACTTGGTTTCTGTACATTGATCCTGTATTATACAACCTTTCTAAATTCTGAGGCTCTAAGTGAGGGATGAAAAAAGATTCCACATTAAAGAAAACCATAAGAAACCAATGGTAGCTATACTTATATCAGGCAAAATTAAACAAATAGGTTTAAGTCAAACTGACAAAACTTTAGCTAGACTTACAAAGAGAGAGAGAGAGAGAGAGAGAGACAAGAACTCAAATAAATAAATTCAGAAATAAAAGACATTACAACTGATACCACAGAAATATTTTTAAAAATGATGAGACTATTATGAGCAATTATATACCAAAAAATTGGACAACTTAGAAGAAATGGATAAATTCCTAGAAAAACACTACCTCCCAAGTATGAATCATGAAGGATTAGAAATCTGGACAGAACAATAACAAGCAAGCAGACTGAATCAGTAACCAAAAATTTCCCAACAAAGAAAAGCCCAGGACCAGATATTTTCACCGGTGAATTGTACCAAACATATAAAGAATTAATACCAATTCTTCTCAAAATCTTCCCAAAAAATGAAGAGGAGGGATATTCTTAAAATCATTTTATGAGGCCAGAATTACCCTAATACTAAAGCCAGTTAAGGATATTATAAGAAAACTATAGGGCAATATCCCTGATGAATGCAAAATTTTCAACAAAATACAAGCAAACCAAATTTAATAGCACATTAAAAGAATCATATACTATAATCAAATGGAATTTACCCCTGGATTCAAGAATAGTTCAACATATACAAATCAATAAATGTGATATGTCACATTAATAGAATGAAAGATAAAAATCATAGGTCATTTCAATAATTGCAGGAAAGTATTTGACAAATTCAACCTCCAATCATGATAAAAGTTCTAAGCAAATTGGGTATAGAGGGACAATACCTCAACATAATAAAGGCCACATAAGATAAACCCACAGATAACAACATATGCAATTGTGAAAGGTTGGACGCTCTCCTTCAAAGATCAGAAAAAAGACAAGAGTGTCTATTTTCACCACTCCTATTCAACATGATATAAGAAGTCCTAGCCAGAGCAATTAAGCAAGAAAAAGAAACAAAAGGCATCCAAATAAGAAAGGAAGTAGTAAAATTGCCTGTTTGCTGATGATATGATCTTGTGTATAAAAAATCCTAAAGACTCCACAAAAACAAAACAAAACAAACCGTTAGACCTAATAAACAGATTCAGTAAAAGTTCAGGATACAAAATCAACGTACAAAAATTAGTTGCATTTCCATCTACAGATTCAATGTAATCCTTATCAAAGTACCAATGGCATTTTTCACAGAACTACAACAAAAAAATCTCACAATTTGTATAGAAACACAAAAGACCCCGAATAGCCAAAGCAATCTTGAGAAAGAAAAATGGAGCGGGAGGAATCAGGCTCCCTGACTTCAGACTATACTACAAAGCTTCAGTAATCAAGACAGTATGGTACTGGCACAAAAACAGAAATATAGATCAATGGAATGGGACAGAAAGCCCAGAGATTAACCCACACATACCTTATCTTTCATAAAGGAGGCAAGAATATACAAATGGAGAAGACAGCCTTTTCAATAAGTGGTGCTGGGAAAACTGGACAGCCACAGGTAGAAGAATGAAATTCGAACACTCTCTAACACTATACACAAAAATAACTTCAAAATGGAGTAAAGACCTAAATGTAAGGCCAGACACTATGAAACTCTTAGTGGAAAACATAGGCAGAATGCTCTATGACATAAATCACAGCAAGATCCTTTTTGACCCACCTCCTAGAGAAATAGAAATAAAAACAAAAATAAACAAATGGGACTAATGAAACTTAAAAGCTTTGGCATGGCAAAGGAAGCCACAAACAAGATGAAGCAACAACCTTCAGAATGGGAGAAAATATTTGCAAATAAAACAATTGACAAAGGACTAATCTCCAAAATATACAAGCAGCTCAATATCAAAAAAACAAACAACACAATCCAAAAATGGGCAGAAGACCTGAATAGACATTTCTCCAAAGAAAATATACAGATTTCCAACAAACACATGAAAGGATGCTCAACATCACTAATCGTTAGAGAAATGCAAATCAAAACTACAGTGAGGTATCACCTCACACAAGTCAGAATGGCCATGATCAAAAAATCTAGAAACAATAAATGCTGGAGAGGGTGTGGAGAAAAGGGAACGCTCTTGCACTGTTGGTGGGAATGTAAATTGATACAGCCACTATGGAGAACAGTATGGAGGTTCCTTAAAAAACTAAAAATACAACTACCGTATGACCCAGCAATCCACTACTGGGCATATACCCTGAGAAAACCATAATTCAAAAAGAGTTGTGTACCACAATGTTCACTGCAGCACTATTTACAATAGCCAGGACATGGAAGCAACCTAAGTGTCCATCGACAGATGAATGGATAAAGAAAATGTGGCACATATATACAATGGAATATTACTCAGCCATAAAAAGAAATGAAATAGAGTTATTTGTAGTGAGGTGGAGGGACCTAGAGTCTGTCATACAGAGTGAAGTAAGTCAGAAAGAGAAAAACAAATACTGTATACTATCACATATATATGGAATCTAAAAGAAAAAGGTTCTGAAGAACTTAGGGGCAGGACAGGAATAAAGACACAGACATAGAGAATGGACTTGAGGACCTTGGGGGGCGGGAAGGGTAAGCTGAGATGAAGTGAGAGAGTGGCGTTGCCATATATACACTACCAAATGTAAAATCGAGAGCTAGTGGGAAGCAGCCACACAGCACAGGGAGCTCAACTTGGTGCTTTGTGACCTAGAGGGGTGGGATAAGGAAAGTGGGAGGGAAAGATGCAAGAGGGAAGGGATATGGGGAAATATGTATACGTATAGCTGATTCACTTTGTTATACAGCAGCAACTAATCCAACAATGTAAAGCAATTATACTCCAATAAAGATGTTAAAAAATAAATTAAACAAGTAGTTGCATTTCCATACAATAACAATGAGTTATCTGAAAAACAAACAAAGGAAAAGATATTATTTACAATATGATCAAAAACAATAAAATACTTAGAAATAAATTTAACCAAGAAAGAGAAATTTCTATACACAGAAAACTATAAAACATTGATTTAAATAATTGAAGAAGACAACAATAAATGGAAAGATATCCTGTGCTCATGGATTGAGTTAAATAAATGAGTTAAATAAAATGTCCATATTACCCAAAGTCATCTATAGATTCAATGCAATACCTATCAAAATTACAATGTCATTGTTCATGAAAACAGAAAAACTTTCCTAAAATTTGTACAGAATCACAGAAGACCCCATATATCCAAAGCAATCCTAAGAAAGAAGAACAAACCTGCAAGCGTCATACTACTTGATTTCAAACTATACTGTAAAGCTAAAGGAATCCAAACAGTATGGTACTAGCATAAAAAATAGACATATAGACCAATGGAACAGAATCAAGAGCTAAGAAATAAACTCATGCATATACAGTCAATTAGTATTGACATGGGAACTAAGAATACTCAGTGGAGAAATGACAATCTCTTTAATAAATGTTACTGGAAAACTGAATATCCACATGTTAAAGAATGAAATGAGACCCCAATATTATACCACTCACAAAAATTAACTCAAGATGGATTAAGGACTTAAATGTAAGACCAGAAACAATAACATTCCTAGAAGAAAACGTAGGGAAAATGTCCTTGACATTGATCTTGGCAATGAATTTTGGATATGACACCCAAAGCACAAGCAACAAAAGCAGAAATCAACAAACAGAACTACATCAAACTAAAAAGCTTCTGTACAGCTAAGGAAACAATCAACAAAATAAAAAAAGACAATGTACATAATAGGATAAAATATTTCCTAACGATATATCTGATAAAGGGTTAACACTTAAAATATACAAGGAACTCATACAACTCAATAACAAAAAACAAACCAAAACCCCCCACAAAATTTGATTTAAAACCAGGCAGAGGACTTGCATAATTTTCCAAGGAAGACATACAAATGGCCAAGAAGTATGTGAAAAGGTACTTAATATCACTAGTCTTCAAGGAAATGCAAATCAAAACCACAATGAGATATGACCTTACACCTGTTAGAATGGCTGTTTTCAAAAACAAGAGATAACATGATGCAGAGGGTGTGGAGAAAAGGGAAGCCTCATGCATTGTGGGTGGGAATGTAAACTGGTGCAGCCACTATGGAGAACAGTATGGAGATTCCTCAAAAACTTAAAAATAGAACCACCATATGACCCAGCAATTTCACTTTGGGTTCTATATCTGAAGGAGATGAAATCACTGTCTTGAAGAGATATCTGTACCCCCATGTTCACTGCAACCTTATTCACAATAGCCAAGCTATAAAAACATCCTAAGTATACATCAAGGAGTGAGTGGATACAGAAGATGTGACATGTGTGTGTGTGTGTGTGTGTGTGTGTGTGCGTGTGGTGTGTGTGTGTGTGTGTGTGGGGTGTGTGTGTGTATATATATATATACATATATATATATATATATATATATATATATATATATATATATACACACACACACATTTATATTTATAATGGAATATTATTCAGCCCTGAGAAAGAAGGAAGTCCTGCCATTTCGGATACATGCATGGACCTTGAGGGCATTATGTTAAGTGAAATAAGTCTGACAGAGAAAGACAAATACGGTATGATCTCACTTATATGTGGAATGTAAACACATAGGCCTCTAGAAACAGAGAACAGAATGGTGATTTCCAGGGACTCAAGGGTGGAGTAAATGGGGAGCTGTTGGTCAAAGTGTGTAAACTTTTATCTATAAGATGAATAAGTTCTGGAAACCTCATGTACAGCATCGTAAATATAGTTAACAATACCATATTGTATATGTGAAAGTTGCTATAAAAGTAGAGCTTTAATGGTCTCACTATAACAACAACAACAAGAACAACAACAAAATGGTAATATGTGTGGTGAAATATGTATTAACTAACCTTATGGTGGTAAACATTTCTCAATACATATGTGTATCAAATCATAACACCGTACACCTTAAACTTACAAAATGTTACATGTCAATTATATCACAATAAAGGTAGAAAATATTCAGTCCTAAATATTTCATGTTTTTGATGCTAATGTAAATGGGATTTTTTAAATTGAATTTTCCAATTCATTACTAGCATAGAGAAATAAATTTGATTTCTATATATTGATCCTGTATCATCCAGTCTTGCTTAATTCACTTATTTATACTAGTATTTTGTTTTTAGATTCCTTCAGATTTTCCAAGTATGCAATCATGTCATCTATGAATTCAGACAATTTAACATCTTTCTTTCCAATCTGTATATATTTTTTCTTACATTATTTCACTAGCTTGGACATCCAGTTCAATAATAAATAGTAGTGAGAGCAGACATTCTTTCCTTGTTTCAGTCTTGGGGGAAAACACTCTGTCTTTTCCCACTATGTATGATGATAGTATTCTGTAGATGCCCGTGTCAGATTGAGAAAGTTATCTTCTTGTCTGAGTTTGCTGAGTGTTTATCATGCATAGATGTTGAATTTTACAATGCTTTTTCTGTATCTATTGAGTTTTTTTCCCTTTATTTTGTTACTATGGAAAGTTATATTGATTGATTTTCAAATGTTAAATCAACCTTGTATTCCTAGGATAAAATCCAGTGGTCATAACGAATTATCACTTTCATATATTTCTGGATTCAATTTGCTAATATGTTGTCAAGGATTTTTGTGTCTATGATTATATGTGATTTTGGTTTTTAACTTTTTTAATCTTTGGTAATTTATTTGGTTCTGATATCAATGTAATGCTGGCCTGATAAAATTGACTGAGAAGTATTTTCTATTTCTCTATTTCCTGAAATTGTTTTCATAGGTTTGATATTATTTCTTCCTTAACTATTTGATATAATTAACCAAGGAAGCCATATAGGCCTTGAGTTTTATTTGTAGGACCATTTAAACTATGCATTTAATTTCTTTACTATATTATATATATAGTAATATCTTATTAATATATATGTATCATTTTTGTTTTTCAGGGAATTTTCCATTTCATCTAGATTGTCAAATTTATTGGCATATTATACATCCTTATCATCATTTTCTTGTCTGTAGAAGCTGTAGTAATACCCCCCTTTCCATCTCTCTTTTGATAATTGTTGTCTTCTTCTGCTCTCTTCCCTGAATTCCCCTCATGTCTGATAATGTCGCTCCATGCTAGGTGGTCAGAACTCGAGGATCTCCCAGCCCTTTTCCAATTCCAGAAATTAGACCACTGAGAAATCCCTGACAGTTCTTTTCCTGTCTGTGTGAAGGTCCACTTTTTGCACGAGTCCCTTAGTATTCACCAACAAAACCATGGGGACCTCCTCTCGATTTCTGAGGCTCTTTGTCCATGCACTTCCCTCTTCCCAGGCTCTCCACCCTCGCTGGACACTTATCTCTATTCAACTCAGCAAAACTGATGTGCTTCTAGAAAATGCTTCTAAGCCGAAATCAAAGTGAATCCTAGGGTTCACCTCATCTGCTTTCATGTTTTCAGGGATCACGGTCCTCACTACTGACTGTTGTCCAATGTCTGAAAAACATCGATTCACATGGTATGTACCATTCTCTAGTTTTTGTTATAGCAGAAGGGAATTCTGGCACCAATTAATCTTTTACGGCCAGAGGCAAAATTCTGGAAGCCTCACTATCAACTTTTTGATGTTTGTGGGATTCCTTTCAATATTTTATTAATTAATTCAACAGAATCTTATGTAGCATTTGCTATAGTGCCAAGCATTTAACAATTATAAATTCATATATAATATAACATTTAGACTGGGTTCCTATAGATCCCTATGTTCTTTTTTTTTTTCATTTATTTCACCTGGTGTTTGCTAAATGTTTTTTTTTTCTGTAAATTAAAGTGTTTACTTATTTATAAATGTTTATTTATTGTATGTATGTTGTTCTCAATTAGCAAGCTATGTTCTCAGAGGACACAAATTCTCCTTAGGTAGGAATTGTTTTTCTTTCTACTTTCTAAATTTTTTTTAAATTTAATTTTATTTATTTATTTTTTATACAGCAGGTTCTCATTAGTTGTCTATTTTATACATATTAGTGTATATATGTCAATCCCAGTCTCCCAATTCATCCCCCCCACCCCCCCACCCTGCTTTCCCCCCTTGGTGTCCATACGTTTGTTCTCTACATCTGTGTCTCTATTTCTGTCTTGCAAACTGGTTCACCTGTTCCATTTTTCTGGATTCCACATATATGCGTTAATATACGATATTTGTTTTTCTCTCTTACTTCTTTCTACTTTAATTCTTTCATTTCTTTTTTCTTCACGTTTTAATTTGGAAAAAGAATTCTCAAATGTGTTTTCTGCATCACTGATTAAATTTTAGATAGCTATTTCCATCCGATCCCCTTTCTCTTGAATTTTAGTTTCCTTAAATATTTCTTGATATAATGGAACACTCTTTTAACACTCTTTTAACTCAGTCTGCTATTACATCATCTTCTATTCTATCACTCTGTTCACAGAATTTTTTTGGCTTTATGGAAATTATATATGTTACTCTCTAAAGTTTTCTTGAATTCTGCAGTGTAACTATTTTTAAAACTGTATTTCCTCCCTTGTATCTTGGGTGTAATGATATTCATCTCGTAATTACAACAACGGCTCTGCCAAGTCTTTTAACAGGTCTCTTATGGTGATTACTTATTTCTTTGCATTTATCCTTGAACAAGAAGGTATATGGAAATTGATGGGTAGGTGGATTTTCCTCCATGCCAGCATCACTTTTGAGCTCCGAGCGGTCAGAATCCTCTCTCATCAGAATCTAAAGTGCTTCTGGATATGCTTATCCCATTTCAAAGCTTTTGATTTTGGACATATGCTTGTATTTCATAAGTATTCTTTCAACAAGGTGGAAGAAGGGAAATCAAGTACCAGTGGAAATCTTGAGTATAGAAGTTTCAAAATATTTAGAACAGAACACTGAACAGGATATATCAGCTTGGAAGCACTCACGTTCATGACTTCAGATGTATCCTGCAAATCCTTGGCCTCCAAATTAATGACCCAGACATTCCTAGTGACCTTGGATACATGGATCCCCTTCCTACCAGATATCTTCACCTCAGCCCCAGGCATCTCAAACGCAGTGTGTCCAGGATGAAACTTCTCATTCCTCCTACATTTCCTACATTCGAAAATGACCATCCACATAGTCACGTTAACCAGACACCCGAGGTTCTCTTTAAACAACCTGGTGTCCCTCAGTTACGCACTTGGTCTGTGCAAATTCTGCAGCATCTTCCTCCTTAAAAATCTGTCTTACTTCTCCACTTCTTTCTGTGCCCACTGCTCCCGCTGTTTTCATTTGGCTAGACTATTAGAATAATATTCTAGAGGATTTTTCTTCCTTCTGTATCATTCTCCTCCCATCAGTCCTTCTCCTTTCTTCCAATGCGTTTTTCAAAAAGATAGGTCTGATTGTGTTACTACCTGCCTTAAAACATTTCAACACCTTCCCCTTATCTAAAGGATAGCATCCACATTCACCAGCATCAATGTGCTCTAACGCACGAAAGTGCCTGTGAATCACCTGAGGAGATAGTAAAAGTGTAGATTCTGATTTGGTAGATGGAGGTGGGGCCTGAGATTCTGCACGTCTAACAAGTTCCCAGGTGATGCCCATGTTGCTACTCCTTGGACCACACTTGGAATAGCACGTTGCTAAGATATGCCTTCCTATTCACACCTCTCTCTTCAATCATCTTTCTTTTCTGTCCCCTCCACTGCAGGCCTTTTCACCCACTTACCTACTTAAAGTGCCTAGAAAAACATCTCTGTGATTAAGTCATGTAGCTTCTCTGTTCAGACTGCTCTTCTCTCCCCTTTCCACTGGAGAATACCTACTCCTCTCTCACAATTTTCTCAAGTTGCATTTTATAACACAATCTTTCCTTGTATCTCCTTATCTCATAAGTAGACTTATTTACTTCCTCTTTGTGTCCTGGCTGTACTAGGTATGAGCCAGCTATTCTTAGAGCACATGTTACCCATTCTTAACAGATTTTGTTTCTATACCTATTTTCTTTACTAGTCTGCCACACTTCAAGGTCAGGGACTGTGTCATATCACCGGTACCTAGCATGCCATCTGTCGTTTTGCAGCTACCTAATAAATACCTTTTGTAAGAATGAATGAATATAAATTTAAATGGTAGAAGGAATTGAACATTCATTTGAAATGTTGCACATAGTTATACTAGTTTTCTTTAGCTGCATAATAAATTATCACAGATTTAGCAGTTTAAAACAACAAAAAATTTATTATCTCACAGTTTTCATGGGTCAGAAGTCCCTGAGTCCTCTGCTCAGAGCCTGCCCAGGCTGAAAGCATGGTGCTGTGATCTCATCTGAGGCTCCAAATTCTCCTCCAGCTCATGGGCTGGGGCAGACACTCTTCCTGTGCTGTCGGGCTGAGGGACCTGCGTTCTCGCTACCTGTGGGCTGGTTCCACTCCCAGCTCCTACAGGCTGACTGTGGAAATCTTCAGTACATGGTCCTCACAGGCTGTTCACAACAGTACTGTCGCTTTCTTCCAGACCAACAGGGACACACCCCAACAGGGACACACCTTCCAGACCAACAGACCCTCTCCGGTCTGCTATGATGGGAACTTTATAAACCTAACCTAACCACATCGCCATATAGCATAACCTAGCCAAGGGGGCGATGACAGACGATCTCATCACATTCACGGCCCTGCCCTCACTCGTGGAGGGTTCCGTGGGCATGGACAGCAGGGTGAGAATCTGGGGGCATCTTTGAATTCTCCCTACCCCAATAGTTAACAGGAAAACTTGAGGGGCTCATGTCAAGTTTGGGAAAATGGGAAGGGGAGCCAGTATTGAAGAGGAAGATAAAATGAGATCTATCTATATGATCAAGATATGAGATTTACCATTATGATATGCTAGAGCTGTTTTCTTTAATACGTTGTTCAATTCTTCTTTTTATAAATGACATAAAATTTGAGGAACTTGTACTTTGTGGTAGAAGCAGCATTCCTGACTGCTACTCAGACGATCTTTCTTCTACCTTATGATTGCCTCCTACTCCAATTCACTGCCAAAAAACAAACAAAAATCCCTCAGCCTTTGTGTAGCTACATGTGTGAAAAGGGACTTCACTGTGGAAGAAAGTCTGCTCAGCCATTCTTAAGTTTCTTGTTCAAATTATCAACTCTAAAGTGAACCTTAAACTTCAAGTTTAAAAGAAGGTAGTTGGTGGCTTTGGAACTAAGACTGGCAGCTTATCTCTTTGCAAAGCATAAGTGCATGGAGGCAGCCGCATTAGCTTCCGCTTAACCTCCTGGAAAGCCAGGCACCAGCCAGGATTGCAGGTTTCAGCTCCTTGTGGAAGGTGTCTGTTGCTTTTCTACAAATCCATCTGGATCCTGGGATTTGAATGACAGGTGCTTAATGTTACTGAACAGACTGGTTTACCTTTTCATCTCCTGCACTGAGTGGGATTAAACTTCTGAGCTGTGACAGGTGATGTAATGACAGTATTATCAGTTTTAAAAATTTTTAACACTTGCTCACTCATGGCTTATTCCCCTGGGATAGTTCCTCTTCCCCTGGAATCCACTGATGATATATTATCATGATTCAATATATTCATCCCACACCAAGCCAGCATAACTGGGTCAAATATTTTTGCTCACAGGTAGAACTCCCATAGGCAATTAGCAATTCCCTTTATGATTAGTGTAAAAACTGTGGTGTTTCTATAAAAGGAAGTGCATGCTGGGACATTCACAGTCACATACTGGAGATAAACTTTGTCATTACATTAAAAGAGTGTAAAAAATTCCTGAAGCAACCAGAAACTTGGTAGCACCTGTAATTTCTGAGCATATCAATTTGCTAGGAAATTAGAGTGAACCACCAGCATGACAAGCTATATTTTTGGGAGCCATTTTTTGCAAAAATGAGAGCAAAGTTCTTTGGTTTTTTGAATCCCATACTTTGAAGCAAAAGCACAGACTCTGAGAACACACTCTGTTCAACTTCAAACTCCTCCTAAGAATATTACTGTTTTACAGGAGAGGAGAATCTGATGCAGATGCTTCAGTGCAACTAACACCAGGATTCCATATGGCGGCGCGTTTACTCATAAAGAATCGGGCATGGAAATTCATGGCTTATATATTTCAAAACAACAACAACAAAAACAGCCCTTGAAGCATAAAGATGAATTGGAATCCTACTGTTCACAAAAAGATCTTCACTTACAGTGTGTGGTGTGTGTGTGTTAAGGTGTGTGTTTTCTGCACGGAGCCTCGTGTTTCTCCTTGGCAGTCACTCTTTCCAGACCAAGTAGTGTAACTCAGGCCTGCAAAGAGAGGCCACCCTGACTCTAGAGGGTATTGGTGAAAATGTTATATTCCATATATATATATATGTATATAGTATTTATATATATAGTATCCATATGTACACCTAATATATGTGCAAGTATTACTGAATATTTATTTCCCCTCTGTAGTGGAACTCAATCATTTCTTCGGAAACTTTTTTCCATCTCTGGCAGAAGCAGCTTCTGGCCAGCAGAACGTGTGCTGTAACCTTTTGTTGTGTACTGTTGTCGCTGGGAAGTGGCTGCCCTGACAGAGACCACACGTGCCAGCCTCCTCACCATCAGTACAGCCATTCACTGAGTACTAGTGAAGTCTGAGAACAAGTAATTAGCCCCACTCCCAAGGCTGCTCCACAAAGCGGAGAGCTGCCCCACTCCTCTCTCCTGGCTGGAGGCTAAAGTACTGGAGGCCCTGGGACAGGACAGAAGGAACACGGATCCCTGCATCACCGTGTGGAGGAGAGCCAGCCTTTCATGACCCAGAAACATCTGCCCTGGAATTTGTATGCAAAAATAACTTTTACTTAGTTATGCCACTAAAAGGTGAGGATTTGATTCTTGCAGCTGCTAGCATTACCTGAAACAATACGGACATCAGGGACTTGAAGTAGGTGCTGCCACAATACATCTAAAATATCTGACAGGAGTTTAGCAGTTTTGCAGTAGGCAGGGAGGAAACAGATCAAGCAAGCTGGAAACCCCTGCTCTGCTGCAGTGAAACATTTGGTAAAACGGTCACCCTTGCTAGCGTGGAAGGCGGAGCCGGTGCCTACTGAGTCTGTGCGTCTTGGAAAAGTGCTTGGGAAGAGCCAGATGCTAGCATATGCTGATCTTCCCTTGCTGTGTTTGGCGAGGTATTTCAAGAAGGAATGAGCTGGTTTGCAGACGAAAAGGAACAGAAAAAAAACAAGTCTCAGAAATTTGGAGTTGCACGGGTTTGAAACTGCTTCTAGAGGACAAACAATGGGAAAGAAGGCTAAATCTTTGAGCCCCCAAGACCCATTAAGACTTCTCAATTAAACATAGCGACACAGCCCTGCAGCTAGAGCCAGATTAAGCCGTCCACCCCAAGACTGTTTTCCAGAGAGCCTCAAATTACCTACCATTACCTGAACAGAGAGGGGCACAGAGGGGGAGGGGTGAGCAGAGAAATAAAGCAGGCACAGGTATTTTTTCAGAAAAGAGCGTTTGGTGTGAGTTGCCATGACGCTGGCTGGAAACGGCGAGCAGTGAGGGTTATCTTTGTCAAAGCGCTTATTCTGTCCTAACCAACACACCGTCCCAAAGAGTCACCAACGTGTTATGCACGACTCCCCCGGCAGCTGGCACTGGCTCACGTCCGTGTCACATCACCGTTGCTTAGTTGGCACGGAAGCCTTCATTTGGCCATAGGCTGAGTTTCTTATATTCCTGTATATTCTAAACTAAAGGCTCCTAGAGGAAACAGACCAAGTACACGCAATTCTTTTCATGGTGTGCCTAAGTTACATGTGTCACGTACCAGGCGTTTCTCAATGACCATTCCTTTTGGATGGAAGAGATGATCAAAGCTGGTATCTGGAAGGGATGGTCCCTAAATGCAAACCTTCAGGTGCTGTCAGGGGAGGGAGGAAGGAAATCATGGGTCAGATGTTTTCCTTTGGGGATTTATCAAGCAAGGAAAACTAAAATGATAAAATTTTCAGTTGTGTGGATTCGTATCTAAAAATCATCAAAATTTCATCTCATCTTTGCCTGGCAAAGAAGCCCACCTCCAGGGAGGAAACACAGGACCATTTTTCTTGTTACGCAAGTGCTGTACACAGCAAAAAGTGACCTGATATTACACTACTAACCAAGGGAACTACTAAACAAAGGTGCCAACCGCAGCTGAGGAGTAATGCTCCTTAGCTAGTATTTTCAGGGAACTTGCCCCATGCAAAGTGTTGTCACATATTTTTCTAAGATGTAGCTGACTGTGTTTTGTAAGTTACAGATTAGCTGGAGGTGTAGCCCTCCCCCCAGAGGGACTCTGTGGTGAGCTCCCGTCCAGGGACATAGAACAAAAGCAGTGCTGAGACTGACTGTAAACTGGGCAAGCATCCACCTTCGGAGTGGTTATTTCCAACTCCCATACAAACAAAATTCCCTGAGAGATGTGCATTGCTGAGCCCTGTGATTGTGTACAGGGAAGGGAGAGGAAGATAAAAGGGAAGGGAACATACGTACCCTTTTCTCATGAGACATCAAGGGATTTCTCTCAGCAGTTTTGAAATCTGAATCTCCCCAAAAAGCTACAGGCATCTTAGGAGAGAAAGGAGCCCACTGTAGTACTCAGATCATTAATGATACACTTCTGTTGAATGCTGAGACGCAATTATTTTCACCTGAAGTTTAATGCGTTCCTGGAAACCACAAGGAGAACCGCTCTGAAGAATGTCCCTTAATGGCAGGTGATAGAAAAAAAAAATTCTTGCTACAATTCTTGGCACCTAGACAATTACCTAAACCAGAGATAGAAACTTATATTTGGAGCCAAAAATATGACCTCTTCATTTATTCCACATGCCAGGAATACATCTGTGGCAAGTAGATGTTCTATCAGCCTGGCTGGAATGATACAGATAGAGAAGACTATTCCAGAAAGCAGAAGGTGGGGAAATGTATATCATTCTGCCAAAAAGAAGGATGGTTAGGCAACTGTCAAAAATGACTTCTCTAGCTCGTTAAGAAAGTGTGTGCAATTGTGTGAGAAGTCAAAGGCTAGTGTGAGTGCTAAGAATGGACATCCCCAAGGGCAAGACAGAATGGGGAGGGGGAAGAAAGGAAGACGTGTATCCGTGGCCTCCCTAGGATGCTGCTTTGGAAGAAGAAATTGAGGTTGTAAGGGGCAAAAACCAGTGCCTAAGGGGTAGGAAGCTTAATAAAAGCTATTGAGATAAAGGAAAGCTCTTGGAACAGATGGTTTTCCCACTGACATTTATGAAGAATTCACTGTCGATTAAGTACACTGAGCTTGGTGGAAGGTTTCAGAGCAATTTTAGGAAAATGGAAGGAGGCAAAGTCAATGACACCAAGGCTATTGACTCTTTTGTTTAAAAATGGCAGGACAGAAGATGTCAGGAATCGGAAGTCCTTCACACTATTGAATTCAGGCTTTAGAACACTTGTGGGGATTGTATGGTGAGTTCAGCCGTCGTAGCTGACAGAATGATACATGAGGACCCAGACCTTGTAATAAAGGAAGAGCACGCACTGCTTAGTCACCGTAAGTGAAGAGCGGAACACGTGAAGTTGGGACATAATCAGGTTACCCAGCATTCTTGGATAAAGACAAGACGGTGGGTGGCTTTGGGATGCTAACGTTATGAGTTTGAGGTCACACATTAGCCACGTGAGGATGAGGGTCCTCAGAAAGGGGAGACACAGACAGGAGGCAAGGTCAAGGTGCCCTCCCAACTATTTGCTGCAGGGGTTAATCATGCATTTCTGATTTTAAAATGTATTGATATGAGGCTAATGCTGAGAAGAGGGATACAGAAAATTCTGAGCAGTGACGTATGTGGGACATCAGTGACGTGGGAAACTCAGATGGCGGTAACTGCACCTCTCTGCCCGTGGAAAAGTCCATGAGTATGATTGTTGAATGGCTGTATTAGGATGGAAGGAAAGTGAGCACAGACATTCCCCGCTTAGTTACACCAGCCCACCAGCTGCTCTGCAGACACGTCTTGGAGGATGTCACAGCCATAAACCTCTCTCCCCTTCATCTCTCTGCAAATCTCTATCTTCCATTAAGTCTCATCTCAAATAACCCTCCCCTCTATATTCTATATTCCATTCCTTCTCAGATAGAATTACCTGTTCCCGCCTCTCTGATCCCCTGGTATTTGCTATAAATGACGTGTGTCAGTTTCCTCTTGTTGCAGAACTAATGACCATAACTTTAGCATCATAAAACAGCGCACATTTGCTAATTCACGTTCTCCACGGGTCAGGAGCCCTTACGCTTTAGCTGGGTGGTCCGCTCAGGATCTCACAGGCTGAAATGGGGGCGTCAGTCAGCTGTACAGTCATCTGCAGTTTCCAATGGGGAAAGATCCACTTTCAGTCTCCCTCAGGTTCCTGGGGGAATTATTTCCTAGGAAGTGAAAGGCTGAGTCCTGTTTCCTGTTGGCTGTCAGCCAGGGATCTCCCTCGGGTCCTGGAGGCTGTCCTCGGGTTCTAGACCTGTGGTCCTGCTACAGGCTGCATTCTTCCAGGCCTGCAGGAGAACGTCCCTCTGCCTCTCCCCCTTGTTTTAACAGGGTTGACCTGATTAGGTCTGCCCACCCGGGATGATCTCCTTTTGATTAACTCAGAGTCAACTGATGAGCAACCTGATCGCAGGAGCGATGTCTCATCACATTCCCTGGCCCTCACCCACACTCAAGGGAAGGAGATTCTACAGGGTGTGTGTGTGACCTGGAGGAGGGACTTGGGCATCCTCCTGGCACTCTGCCTGCCGTGCTATACAACAGTCACATGTAGTATCCGAATCATACATGCTATTATAGTGTGACTAGGATAGATAGGTAGTTAGATAGATAGATAGGGATAGAGATAGATAGATAGATCCATAGAGCTATAACACAATCTCTTGCGTGTAAGCACCCCTAGAGCTGAGACCATGCCTCTTTCAAATCGGCATCCTCAGCAACTCGTATGATGCTAAAAATACAGTAGACGTTCAATAACTTCTCTTAAGGTCAATGCCCATAGAAAAACAACATATAACAACAACAGCCAACAACAGCAAAACTTGGGATGTGCTTTGGGGGAAATAATGAGAAATAGATTTGGAAATGGCATAGGAAGGTAGAGAATGCAAAGGAGAAGAGCATTTCCTGGAGAACATGGAAGATAGCCTCCAGCGACGTGTCCAACCAGCCTGCATGTTTCACTCCAGGCTTCTGAGTAAAGCATGTGCTACCTTATACCACTCCCGGCAGAAGCGTCAATATGTTTTCAGATATTTGTAACATCAAAGAGAAACAACATGACCACCTCAGGGCAGGGAGCAGGGTCTGCATTCTCTCCTAGTCCCAGAGCTGGGCGGCGCTTCCCGGCAGAAGACCTGGGGCTGGAAGGAAGGTGCAGGCCCAGGTGCAGAGCAGGAAGAGGACCTCTGAGCTCAAGGCTGTGTGTAGCTGGTGGCGGAGGTGGCTACGTCTGGGACAGTCGCCTTGCTAGGAAAAAGCCCCATTGATAGCTGAAGAGCCCAGCTGCCCAGCACGCGGACAGCCGAACGAGGAGCACCCCAGCCCCACTTTCTTGAAAACACTGATCTTTGTAACTGGATTATAAGGAAATTATGAAACAGTGTGGCCTGGGGTCCAAAGGAGGCTTAGTAACTTCACTTTCAACTTCTAGCAGGTTTCACTGGGTGATGAAGAAAATTAAGGCTCATAACATACCCCAGGAAGTCCTGACTCGATACCGGAACAGACTGTGATCTCAGCCTAGCTGGATTCTGGGGCCATCAGGACTAAAGCCCTGGCATCTTCATTCCCACCTCGTCACCTATGTAAGGACGCCGCTTAGAGCACAAACGCTGAGACCTTCACGCACAGCAGCAGGCTTGCACAATCACATGGAGACCAAGCTGCCTTCTACTGCCATCATGACCGAGAGTAACACACTTGATAAAAACTTTACAGTCCGATGGAAGCAGCATTTTAAGAATTTCCATGATATATAAAGAAACGACATTTTTTCTATTGCCAGACTTGTTGTATAAGTTTTACAGCTGGTGGTGATCAATGTTCACAGCTCATTCGGAGATGTGGCGTCTCCTGTTCACTGGGCACATGCTCAGAGGACGTCACCATTCGAGTTGCCACGGCTACAACAAACGTGAAACAGAGCATCGTCCCAACTCTGTGCATCTGCAAAAACCAGTGTGCAGTGCACAGACCAGCAGCAGAAAGAACAAAAAGCTCTGGGCTTTGTCTATGGGGACAAACATAGACACCGTTTCCTCAACGACGGGCCTTTCTGACCTCAGCCTGACTCTGAGATGAGGCTGCAAGCAGGGACACTCATCACACCATCTGAGAAGTTGTGGAGCAAAGTTGTGAAGGGCCAGTGTCCCCAGTCCTTCCAGGGATCAAAGGCAAAGCACTGGAACAGAGACAGTGCATAGGAGATTTCAGGAAGCCCCAGTTCAGTTTCACGCAGCTCAGAATCTGGGGATTTCTGCATGCAAAAACTATCATTTCCACCCGCAAGCTAATTTAGCAGACTTATTTCTTATTAGGAAAATCTGATGACTTATGAAGCCACGGCTCAGAAGTAATCATAACTCTGGAGCCCGCAAAGTAAACACCTAATCCAACCAGACTTGCCTAAGAACTCAGGCAAAGAAAACCGCGCTGCCTATGGAAGCCCGAGACCTCTTGTTTTATCATTTGGAACTTGGGTACTTTTGCTGCTGATGGGAGCGTTCCCACTGTGAGGACCGCATCAGTTCTCTAAAGTGAGGCTGAGTCTACAGCCACATCCCCTCATCCTCCCTCTGACCTTAAGGCCCGTTTGCACCTTCTGTGCAGCCAGAGGAGGGAAGAAAAGTCTGAGGCTGCTCAGCTCTGCCCACCTGGTCTCCCCCGTCAGGGGAGGGGTAAACAGGTGATTGGGGATGTGAATTGTGCTGTCTGGTGACCCGGGTAAAGGATTTAATGAAAAATAAATGAGCAAACAAAGGAGCGACATGGACTATTTGCCTCATCCTCTCATTTCCAGGAGGAAACTTGAGTTGGAACCACGCTTCTGAGCACCTCCACCCCAGCTCACCCTCACTCACTCTCCCCTAAGGAGAGGAGAGCCCTCTTGCCTGGTCTGCCTGGGAGAGGTCCTGAGCTCACGTGCTCTGGCTGGACAGGTGCCCCTGGGTGACCCCCCACCATGTGGTGAGCAGTGCCAACCAGCAGGGGCCCTGCAACGGCGTTGCTAGTCTGCCTGGGACTGCAGGGCATTAAGCACCAGGGACGAAGCTGGTACTGTCATCTGCCTTCTTGGTCTATTTCTCAATCGGTCAGGATTCGAAGGGCAGTGATGTGATTGATGCTCCCCTCGCGGACAGGTGGGAAGAGCACAGCATTCGGAAACCAGGGCCTTCATTCAAGTCACTGGCTGTCACCTTGAGCACTTCTCAGCAACACTCTGAATCTCTGTTCATTTGTAAAAAAGAGTCAATGAAATTAGCTCCACAGACACGGCTGTACAGAGCTTATCCAGATAGGACAGCATGATCCAAATGCCAGCAGTTAATGAACTCAACTTATTTTGATCTCCCAGAAAAAAAGGAAACAGTAAATGTTTTATAGATACCAGAAGCTAGCTACTGATGGGCACTTAGTTTTCTTCTTTGTTCTTTAATTTCCTTCTTTCCTGCTTCCTTTCTCCTCTTTTTTTTTTTTCCAAGTCAAACTGTATCAGCTTTATTAAAGATACTTTTCATAAACAATCATGGTATTTCAGGCAGGACATGGGCAGACAATCGTTAACAGTATACAACAACTTTCAAACTCCCTTTTGCAATGGACTACTAAAATCAGAAAGCCACTATAAAACCCCATGAAGTCTTCATGTGGTGCTCTGAACAGGGAAAGTTTAGAGTGAGGGTTGACATTTCACATTTAGTATGCTGTTTAACAACTTTTCACAAGCCGACCCTGACTTTCAGGAAATGGAAATGAAAATGGCAAAAGTATCAATTCGAAGGTCTACAATCTAAAAAAGGAACCGCTGCTCTTTTGAGGGACGCCATCTCAACGGTGACAATGCAAAGTCCAGATTGCCTGACATACTGGTAACCAATATTGGGGGGTCAGGTTCCAACAGGTCCCTGGGTTTAAGGGAGTCAAGTCTATGCTGAAGGTGGAGAGGGAGAAGAGGACATAAAAACTAACTTTAATTTTTCCACACCACAAGGCATTTGTGCCAAGGTGGCTACTGTGTGTCAATATCAAGGAACCCCTCCTTCCTGGGAACCAAGAGGAAGTCTCTCACAACCAGACGGGAAAGGTGTTTTTTTCCCACGTCAATCCAGCTTCAGAGACAATCTATTAGTGACATGTGCTCTTCCCCCAAAAAACAACAATGAAGTGTTCTGTATGCTAACAACATAGCTTAAAAAAAAAAAAAAAGAGTAAAACAAAATTTTGCATTTTTATAAAACTTGATAAAAAATAGTATTTCAAACTGTACAGTCACCAGAAGTACACAGTTATCAAAAATGCACACTTCACTTGGCATCTCCAGCACCTTCAGCTTTCTGTGCCTGGTCTGTTTCGGCATCTCCGTTTTCTGCAGGGTTATTCCCATCCTTGACAACATCATCTTTCCCCTTTTTCCCTTTGGGTACCTTCTCTCCCTTCTTTGCAGGGGCCTTTCTAGACTTGGGCTCTGGCTTTGGAGGAGCAGGTTTAGCAGATAACCTTGCAGATCTTCTCTGTGGTTCATCCTTCACACACACACACACACATATATATATATATATATATATATATATATATATATATATATGGAATGCTACTCAGTCATACAAAAGAAAAAAAATACTGCCATTTGCAGTAACATGGATGGACCTAGACATTATAATACTAAGTGAAGTAAGTCAGAGAGAGAAAGGCAAATATATGATATCACTCATATGTGGAATCTAAAAAACGATACAAATGAACTTATGTACAAAACAGAAGCAGACTCATAGACGTAGAATACAAACTTATGGTTACCAAAGGGATAGCGGGTAGGGGAGGGATAAATTAGGAGTATGGGATTAGCAGGTACAAACTACTATATATAAAATAGATAAACAACAGGAATTTACTGTATAGCACAGGGAACTAAATTCAATATCTTGTAATAACCTATAATGAAAAAGAATATGAAAAAATACATCTATAAATAACTGAATCACTTTGCTATACACCTGAAACTAACACAATATTGTAAATCAACTGTACTTTAATAAAAATAATAATTTAAAAATATCTAGGTTGTATCATTTATCCAGGCTGCACTGCCCTGGGGTCTGGGTACCACAGATTGGGAACAAGGACTCACTCTCTACTGATGCTATTAGGACCATACATGCTTTCATTATTACAAATACTACTACTACTACTACTATTAACGATGTATTGAGAAACCACTGAGCACTTTATATGGATTGCCTTGTTTAATTCTTAAAACCTTTGTGAGTGAGGTAAGATGGTTGAACTCTCTTAGGAGAAGAAGGAACCAAGGTCTAAAAATGTTAAGGTGCCTTTGACCTGAGATTAGGAGCCTGGCCAAATGATTTCGGAGCTTGAATTATTAACCCTTTTGTGATAGTTATTTCCTTGCCTACAAGTTCTGGCTATAAAAGAAAACACAGAGATGACATGAACTAATTAAGTGATTCCTTCTCGGTCCCATCAGTGAATAATATAAAACTAAAATAAACAAGGGTGATGACAATTGAAGAAGATAGAGTTATGGTAGCAAAGCCACTGGGAAAAAGGGAGAGGAACATCCTCCTGAAGATGAACTTAGAAGAAAACTGGGAATTAGAAAGGGGACAAGGAGGCCAGATGTGAATACTTATGCTCCCTGTTATCCACGCGGCAGTGACTGAGATGTGGTGGGTAAGAATAAAGTGTCTGATCGAAAAGGGAAATAGTGGAAAGGAGAAAGACCACATTGCTATAAATAACGTCACTTATACTTTTAAGATCACACATAGAGATATAACCCAAGGAAGGAAAATGCTCCAATAAAATTATAGTAAGAGGACAGGTGGAATAATGGAGGTTGGTCGGACTGTGTTCTTTCGTGGCAATTGTACAAACAAGAGATATTCTCGGCAGAAGAGGGGTCTGGCGTGCGACCCCTGGAAACGCAGCTGTTCCGAGTCCCAGAGTTTCCACTCCAATGTCGGTTTAGAACAACAAGCCTGACCTCCTTCACTTTTATGGAACAAGGAGGCACTCTCCCCTCAGCCTCCCAGTGCCTCTGATTCAGCTGCCTTCTCCCCACACCCTCTGTCCCCTGGATGACCGCATTACCATCCACTGTGCTCCCAGATCCCAGCCCTAACATACTCTCACCCAGGTCTAAGCTTTTGAAGCTGGGTGCTGTGTCATGTCTCGGGTGTGAATCAATGCCCCACATGAGGAAATACAGCCTCTTTTCTTCCGATGACACATGAACCATTTAAACCCCAAGGGCATCTACAGCCACAAAAAGGCAGTCATTCCTTCCGTGAACGAATGTTCACTGAGGTCCAGGTCCTGAGCTCTGTGCCAGGGTCGGACTGTGAACAAGCTGGACACGGTGCCTGGCCTCATGAAGTCATATCCTAGTGGAGGACGTCCTGAAGAACACAGAGGATCAGAAAAATAAAACTGCAGCGACGGTACATGTTACACATGAAACAAATTAGCTGTTTATTAATGAACAGCAGGACGTGGGGCCGGGTTAGTTTAGGTAAGGCTTTTGGGGGAAACTTCTTAGAAGAGATTATAAGCTGAGATGTACAGGATGAGAAGGTAGAAAGCATTCCAGGTGTAGGAAACTGAGTGCAACAGCCTGAGCAAGACAGGGGTGGAGCTTGGTTGGCACGGTGGGGAAAGGTGCAGGGCCTGGCAGGTGATGGAGCAGCGAGCAGGGGTCACATCATGGAGATGCTTAGATGCAGACCCTGGCAAGGCGTTAAGTTTTATTTATTTATTTATTTTTTTACATCTTTATTGGAGTATAATTGCTTTACAATGGTGTGTTAGTTTCTGCTTTATAACAAAGTGAATGTGAATTGGTACAGCCACTATGGAGAACAGTATGGAGGTTCCTTAAAAAACTACAAATCGAACTACCATACGACCCAGCAATCCCACTACTGGGCATATGCCCTGAGAAAACCATAATTCAAAAAGAGTCAGGTACCACAATGTTCACTGCAGCTCTATTTACAATAGCCAGGACATGGAAGCAACCTAAGTGTCCATCGACAGACGAATGGATAAAGAAGATGTGGCACATATATACAATGGAATATTACTCAACCAGAAAAAGAAACGAAATTAAGTTTTATCTTAAGAGTAATGGGAAAGCCACTGGAGGGTCGAAAAGGAGCAATTACGGCTTCTGATTTACATTTTAAGGTGATTACACAGGCTCTTCTGCAGGGAATGCACTGGAGGGGGGAAGGCGGGGAGGAGGGAGCTGACTCCTCAGAAGGGGTAGGCACTCATTTGGCTACTTCTAGATGTAGCTACTGGGAGGTGCACAGTGTAATGTAAGAACACCTGCCGTGAAGACAGCCTGGCTGGGCTTCTCTCAGGCACCACCACCAATGAGCTGGGAGGACTTTGGCCAGTTCCTTAACCTCCCTGTGTCTCAATTTCCTCAACTTGGTGACAATAATCGTAATTACCTTTTAGGGTGGTTGTGGTGTTTAACCAGAGAATGTGTGCAAGGAATCTGGCCACATATTAGCTCTTTAACTATTATCGTGACGTTTATAGGGGCCTGGGAGGGCGGGAGTTGAGTTGAGAAGGTTAGAGCAAGGTGATCCATGGGAAGGAGAAGTTCAATCCGTGCTCTCCCTCTGACTCTCATCCGTGAGTAGCTCCGGAACAGTGGCTGCCCGCAGGCATCCACTGCAGGCCTTGTCGTCTGCACCCATTATTTTCATTTCATCCTCACAATAGTCTCACAGCTGTTAGACATTATTACCCCCATTCTAGAATTGAGGAAATTGTGGTCCAAAGGAGTCAGGCAACCAGCTCAAGTTCACCTGGCTAGTGGCAGAGCCGGAATTCAGTACACATCTGTCTCTTTCCAAAGCCCATGCTCTTCCCCCCATAACAGCTCCTCCAGGGCACACACCTGCACCCCAGACACATCTCAGGTTCTTAGGATTCTGAGCAATCTGTGTGTCTCAGCACAGGGTATCCTAACTGTGGAAGGTCCCCAGGTGACACAGGGAAGAGAGAAATCTGTCCACTCCAAGCCTTACAAAGAAGGACAGAACAGACCTGTTCCATCTGGTACTCTATAAAGCACAGCCTTGCCAGGTGAAGTCTGGAAATGAGGTTGTACCCACTGCTGAGAACCAAATGCTCTATAGCTAATTAACCACAGAGATTTGGGAAGGAACCCATTAAAGGGACCAAATACAGCGCGAAGGAAAATCAAATGGTAATGTTGCTGCCTATTACTGTTATTGCCATTAATATTAATACTATTATGTAGTTTTCCTGTTGCTCTGATATATCATTATTATTGCTGTCTCCTAGCATCTTCCTCATAAATATATCACCAAATGTTTTAGAGGTCTAATATCCTTATAGTTATGTAATTAAACAAATAGAAATAATAGCTGCAGAATTGCAGAGTTACATAATTATCGCTCTGTGATGGAAACAATAAATAAAACTTACATGCTTCCGTAACAGTTACATTCACAACGACAGAAACACTGAAGGCTGAAGCTGAAGAATTATGTAATGGTTACATAATTAAATAATAAATTATCACAGAACTACAGGGACGTGCACTATATAAAGCAGCTTGCAGAATGGAGGAGAAAAGGAAATTGTGAAGGGATACCAAAAAAAAAAAAAAAAAAAAAAAAAAGATTTGCCTACGGATCCAAAGCAAAGGAACATGGGCCTCGGAAGAGGAGCCTGGGGTTTGTAATACGTTCTCATTCTAGAGTCAGACGTGTGTGTGGATCTTACCTCCAGAACACAAAGTAATTTGTCTATGGCTAAGAACCATTCAGATAATATAATCCCCTTAACTGAATGGCTTATCCCATGTGACATATATTTAATCTCTGTGTTTTAAAGTACCTCAAAATTTAGCTTTAATCTTGGCTAAATATCGTATCACTACTCTATAGCTACCTGCACTGAGTCAGTGACTAGTGTGTGCACCAAGGATGGAATGCTTGCCAGAGGTTGAGAATGATACTGTTTGGAAAATTATTTGAGATTATTGAAACAATCACCCTCACGATGTTTCTTTGGCTGTGTTATCACAATACTAGCAATCTCAAATATTTGGAAAGACTAAGAGGTTTGATGTTAAATCAAATCTCCGGATGACTGACTTGCTAACTTTTTATCCCGATGTTTTGCAGTCAGGCTGCCTAGATTTTATAGAAGGGTGTTTCCATCAAGGTCCAGAGGGAGGGACACCATCATACACCTGAAGATATGAAAATGGGCACCTGCTTTAAAGACTGAGTTCAGGTGGGGATGCCGGAGTGACAGCAACATTTTGCCGTCTGAATCCACCTGTCTCCCTCAGTGTTGGCAGATCGAGCCCATTGTTGGAGGGGATGGCACGATGGGTGTCCCTGGGATGCCAGGAGCATGTGGCATGAATAAGCACATGGCATCACTCAGTGGTGACAATGGGGAGGCAGAAGGCTCCTGTCCAGAGCCAGCAGGGACACAGCCATATCTGTCAGCCTCTCCGTAATGCGTGTCTCAAGGAGGCTTTCACTTCTCCATCAGACCTGTTCTGAGAGTAGCCAGGCCGGGCCATTATCATAATGGGGTCAACTGGGAGGCTGGGAATCGACAGGTGAGCAGTCTATTGGGGAGAACTCATTGACTCCTGTGTCATTACTTGGCTCAGCTGGGCAGGCAGAACTCGTGATTGCAGAGGACAGCCTCGGAGGAGGCCCGCGCCAGGGAAAGGCCAAGAGGCCAAGGCACCTGCTGGGCCCGGGGGACTGTGGACGCACTGCCCAGTGTCAGCCCCATGGATTCTGGCTGTAACTGTCCAGTGTGCAGCTCTGAGCTGGCCCCGGCCGCCAGGGACACCACGCTGGGCGTCTGCCTGTGTCTCTGAGCTACAATGATGAAGAGGACTCAGAATTCAGACCCCCTGGCCTCATTTTGAACCCATGCCCCAATATCTTAAATCCTGTTATTAAGATTGTTTTTACCCTCCCCAAGAGGAAGGCGAAAGTAAGGTCCTTCTCCAGGTAAGCAGGACAGATTTCCACCATCCAAGGGCTTCCTTACCCACTGTTACATTGAGCCACATGGGAACTTAAGCAGAGGATGTCCAGTTTCCCGTTACCATTGAGGGAGCTCCCGGGGGGGCACTACAGTGCTGCTGAAGGTCAGAGGCTTTGGGAAAAGCAAACCTGGCGCATGTGAAAGGCAAATGGAAATGGAGGCAGTGTTGCTAAGAGCGCTCTCGGGAATGGAGCCGGGAGCCGTTGAGGAAGTATGACTTACACACGTCACCTTGGATGGAATCTGGCCTTTAGACCACCCACTGTCCTAACAAAGGCATCCAGAGCACCTGCCAGAAACTCAAGATACTTATTGGACAACCACCACCCCCATCCACCCCCCCCCCCCACTCCCCCCCCCCCCCCCCCCCCCCCCCCCCCCCTGCCAAACACTTCACGAGTCCTTAGGGACTGACTTGTGTCCATCTCGATTCTCGCCGGGCAACTTCAACAGCCCCTGCCTGACGCTTTCTCTTCCCCAGAATACTCTTTTGGTTTAATCTGTGTCTCCTAAACTGTGATTCTTTTTTTTTAATACAGCAAGTTCTTATTAGTTATCTATTTTAGACATATTAGTGTGTATATGTCAATCCCAATCTCCCAATTCATCCCACCCCACCAGGGTCGGGGTGGTGGTGTGATCAACTGATTCTTAAGACCCCAAATAAAGCTCGTTATCCTTTGCAGCCTTGATGTTGATGAGTGTTGGACCTGGATTAGCCCTGACTGCTCTAACAAAGAGACTGGGTGACTTGAACGGTAGAAATGCATTTTCTCAAGTTCTGGAGGCTGGAGTGTGAGGTCAGGGTGCCAGTGGGGTCGGGGGTCAGTGAGGCCCCCTTCCTGGCTTGTTTGTGGCTGACTTCTCACTGTGTCCTCACATGGCTTTTCCTCCCTGACTTGGAGACAGAGAGAGAAGAAATGTCTCTCTTCCTCTACTGTTAAGGATGTCCATCTCATCAGGAGGGCACCATCCTCTTGACCTCATCTAACCCTAGTTACCTCCTTAAGGCCCCATCTCAAAAATCGTCATATGGAGGGGAGGGAATAGGGCTTCAACATATGGATTTGGGGAGAGATGTTCAGTCCATATAATACCTGGGTTTGATTTCAGCTTCCTCTTCTTATTAGGTATGGATCCCATAGGACTTCACTTCCCAGAATATCAGTTACCTCACCTGTATAATGTGTCTAACACCACCTAGTACATTGGACTGCCCTGAGGGGTAACAGGAGTTCACATAGAGAAAGCCTCCAACACATACGAGGTATGAAAACTGTCCATCCCATCCCATCCCTCTTGCTTCCTTCAAGGAGTCTCTGATCCATGGTAGCATCTATTTTCATCAGAGGTTCCACCCTAACCCTGCCCCACATGGAAAAGTTCTCTTCTTTGGCGATTCTCTCCATCCTGCTCAACTGGGCTGGGTTGTACCTTACATTCTCGGAAAACGACAAGAGCAGTAGGAATTATCCCCTAGGAGCTGGAATAGCTCCTCCTCTTCTGGACCCCCACTGAAGAAGGGGTCACGGTCATAGGACCTTTGGAGAGACAGGGAGGTCATGGGCAGAATCCTGTGCACGTGCTCTGACCTCTGGGAGCAGGGCTCCCAGCCCCCCCGACCGTCCTGTGCATCTCCTTCCGGGGCCCCTCCTGCCTCACTTCAGACTCCCAGTGTCTGCAGCACCAAGTCCTGTTGCAGAGCCCGGTTTCCAGAGGAGGAATCCCTGGCCTTTCCTCCACAGCCCATCACCGCCGACTCTCTCATCAGCATTACCTCCATCAGCTGCAGCCAATGTCAGTGCATCGACACAGCCCAGCGATCGACACTTCCCCTGACTAACGTCTTTGTCCTGAGCGGGGGAATCAGAACGGAACAGATGTTTTAAGGACTCCATAAATCCGAGAAGATAAAAACCCACCCACTCAGCACTTTTTAACAATGCGCCATGCGGATGAACCAGCATACCGGAAATACCAAAATAAATACAAAATCCCACTGGAGTCTCAGAATAAATCCTAGGGGTTTTTTTTCTCTTTTTTCTCTTGTAACATACACCAGATATCATTTTTAATACTCAGTGAAGACCCACCACTGGGAACAAAAAGTCTATAAAAATGCGGCTGCTTCCCTCTGAAGCGTCCAGTGATCAACTGCAGTGAGTGTGAATCACCCTCCAATCGCTTCCTGAAAAACTCATTTCACTCTCCCCCAGAACCTTCTCCCTCTCCCACCACAGCCAGCGTTGTCATGTTGCCTCTCATAACTCCTTGCTGAATTCCAATGAGGTTTTCTAATTAGCCTAATTAATTTTCTTCCCAACTTAATAAGACTGTCTCTGGTTCAGAAATAATTGGACTTCCCAAACACCATCTTCCCTCCCTCTGTTTCTCAGTGGTGAGTTGTGATCCAGCCTCCTTTAATAATGCAAAATTAGCTTCTGTTTTTCAGATGATGGGTTCACGTTCACAGAGTTATTTAGTTTTTTCATTAACACTCTGATGTCATGCTCTCCCTCCTATGAAGAACACCTAAGGAAGCACTAAAGATAAAATGAAACTTGGATTCCTTCCTGGAGAGAGAAATCCATCTGGGATCAAAGTTGCAATGGATTCTTGCTTCCTATCTTATCAATTTCAGGAAGGTAAATTAGTGACGTGGATGAAGTCTATTCTTCCCTGCAAATTCTGGTAGCAGCTATGAAAATAAGCCCTAAGGAGCCCAAGTATTAACATCATGAGAAAGGTCTTAAACACTTTCAGGCAACTGGTCTCCTACGGAAGAGCGGCCTTCTTTCTAATCTCTTACAAACTTGTTCTATATGGTTATGAATTTGTTACTGTATGCAAACGGAACCGTTGTTATAAACATAGGTGTGCGTTCTCCAAACAAATGAGTTAGAAATAAAAAGAGAAAGAGATAAGAGCTAGGAAAAGAAGGTGATGAAAGACCAGATGTTCAGCCAGTGAAAATGTCCCTGTTCCAATTCATATTTGAGTAAAATCTGCAGGGCTGTGTAAACTGAATACTGTCTTCTGTTTGCTCTCAAGTCCCAGAATGCTATGCAATCTTAGCCTCTCTAGTATTGGTTTTGCAGCCCCAGGAATACTTTACTTGGAACCATGAACCTGGAATTATTTTCTCATTCTCTAAAAAGCCTGAAGCATTTTTTAGAGGACTTATAAATACGGCAATGACCAGTACTAGCGAAAAAGGAATACAGTAAGATGGTATGCTTTCAAGCTTTCCCTTGCACAGCTGTGAACCTTCTCATTATGGCTGCCATGTCCTCTGTGGAATCATAGAGGTGTGAAGGTTTTCAAAGAATGTATTCCAAACAGCAGCTATAGAGGTGCAGCCCTCCTCTTCTCTTTGGATTATACTAAACTTAACTTTTCAAAGATGAAGTGTCTGGAGTGGTTAAGGTTGTCTCCTTATGTCAGTGGAGTTGAGTGATCTGCTCACGTTCCTACAGTCACTGCTTCTATTAGGACCTATCTAGGCAGATAAATGTTTTAAGAATGTATCATTCGAAAAACTCTGAGTATATCAAACTGGTAAGTTTGGGGATAATAATCTTTTACTAAAAAAAGGAATCAATCTTTCCCTCTCTCTTTTTCTCTCTCTCTCTCTCCATCTCTCTCTTCCTCCCTCCCTCCCTCAAAGAGCTCTGAGGATGTTACTTCAAAGACAGTATTTTGTAGCAAATGTGAAGTATGACTCAATTTTTTCAAATGTTAATAACATTCAATTTCCCACAAATGTCCAGAAATGAAGCATCTCTATATTATGAGCCCACATCAGAGTCTGCTGATGTAAGTAGGTAGGAAGAAAAAAAAAAAAAAAGCAGAAGTTGGATTACGGGATCAAAGATGAAAGTGAAAAGAATGGTACCATTTGTAGCTATAAATTTAAATGAACCACCAACTACAACAACATGAAACTATAAAGTAGTCTATATTGGACTTAACATCTTGGACTTCTTTACTTGCTGCTTGAGGCCACTTGCTCTCAGCAGAAACCTGAAATGCCCAGTGGTCACTGGGGGCTCTTTGAAACATGACCCATTTAATCCCATAGACTATTCAGTGGAGGTCTGTTTAAAATTTGTAGCTAGTAGAATAATAGCTAAACCTTAAGTCCTTAATCCACATTTTATCCCTAGAATACATTTTTCATAACTGTTTTTTTAAACGTTCCCTGCATTTTAATTTGGGATGGGTTTCTTTCCTCAACTGGGTACTTTTTTACTAATCTTTGTCCTACTGCCTCTGCTCTGGTTAAGTTCCTCTGTAAGATAATTAAATTACCCTGAATCCTGATTTTGTATGAATACCTTAGGGATAACCTCCCTGTAAGAAAATAAAACATCAAGTACAACAACAATGGCTAACTAACGGTTTAACTTCAAGTCACACAAGTAGAATCCGGAACCTCAAGTCCTGGCATTGCTGCCATCCCCCCTGAGTCAATGGGAGTATCTTCAGTCACATAGCACTGACTGTGGAACTGGTCCACCCTTGCAGTTGGACTCTAGAAGAGCAGGAAGAGAGTCAGTTCCCATATCTGCTTCCATCCAAGTTTGCCCTGACTATGCAGCTACACAGATCCTGCCTAAACTGTCCATCCTATTAAAGACTAGCAGAAATACCCTGGGGGAAATGGCATGTCCAGGTGCATCCGTCAGGGGCCAGTCAGACAGAGGGCGTGCATGACAGGCCTCCAACAGAAGGAAGTTCACACTGGGAACTAGTTATAAAGTTGTTGGAAAAAGTGAAGGAGGCAATGATACGGCCACCTATAAATCAGCAGCCAGAGGAACTCTCTACCAGGCCTAGGACTGAGGGGTCAAGAAAAAAGTGATGTTCCCAGTGCCAAGAGCTGCTCAGGAAGGTACTGGACGAGGAGAAGTGGCCCAAAGACTGGCCCGCCCTGTTGAAGGCAGAAGCTGTCGCTCTGGGCTTCCAGGCGGCACCTGATGCTCTGCTCCAAGCTGCCTAACCAGCTAAGATTTTATGGCTCATAAAATAGTTGGATCCCCTTTCTAAGCATAGCCCCTGGTTCTGCTTCGGTGACCTCCCATGGCAGCCAACTGCAGAGCAGATAAAGAAGCATTTCCTTTTAATGGCTGGAATTCACTGGCCATAAATTTCACCGAGTGCCCTCAGGTCTATGCGTTGTTGACAGGTAAAGTAAGGCATGGGAGTGAGCAGTTTTCACTATTCCCCTTGAACATGTTTTTTGTTTTTTTTTTCTTTTTCTTCCTGAGATAAAATAATCCCCTTTTGTAGCAAAACTTTAACAAGAGGAGACTCCCTCCAATTTCTCCAGAGGAGATCAAGACCTTCCTTCATTTTTCCTCAATTTTACACGTCCTTCCCTTCCTTTAAGAAGCATCAGCAGACGGTGGAAATGACATTTCAGTCCCATTCTTAACACCACCGCTGCAATACTTACCTGTCCACAAACACCAGTGAGCCTGAGGGATACTAATGCTGTAGCCAAGATGGCAGCCCAGCGCCGCTTTCAGAATCAGGGTCATTGCCAAGGTTATTGCCAACAATGAGCTCCTCCTCTCACCACAGTGTTATGGTTTCTGAAATTTGAGACCCTAAGCTCTACTGGCCAAAGCATTGCAGCAGCGGAAGAGAAGCAGTTCCCCAGATTAGGGATGACAAATACCTGGTCCTTCTACTGGTACTTCTCGAATCAAACTCTGAGTTGGATGTTATTATATCCTCACTTTGCAGAGATGTTAAACAACTTGGCCTAACTCTCAGAGTGAGTTAGGAAGAAAAATTGGGATTAGAATCAGGTCTGAGTCACTACAAAACCCACATTATTTTCACCGTATAATACTGATGCCAATTTTCCGTGTGAGCAGGCATCATAAAATGCAAAATGTGTTGTAAAGAAAATCTTTCCACATGTGAATTCAAACATTCTGGTGATGATATGATACTGGAAGAGCTGCCAGCTTTAGCAAATAAAAATACAGGACACTCAGTTACATCTGAATTTCAGATGAGCCACAATTTTTTTTTTGTTTTTTAGTAAAAGTGTGTCCCAAATATTGCATGAGACATACTTATAGTAAAAATATTTGTCATGTATCATAAATTGAATTTGGATGGTCATCCTGTATTTTTCCTGGCAACCCTACAAGTAGTCCATCTGTATCTTAATGCCTTGAGACTCTAGCTTCACTTTGCCACGACAAACTGAAAATGTCATCAAGGAAAGAAGAATCTATGTCTCCCCTGCATCACCACTGGTCTCCACTCCCTGGAGCAATGGGATTCCTCCTATGTATGACCATTTAAAACTGATGTTCCCAGAGGTGCCCAGTGGAGCTTTTTAAACCAACTTTATCAAGGTATCATATATCATACATACATATGCATATATACACACATACCATATATATATATATATACACTCTATACACACACAGTAGAATGTATCCATTTAGGAGTGTGGTTCTATGAGTTTTGATGCATGTATGTATACATCTGTATAACCGCCAAGATACAGAACGTTTTCATCACCCCAGGAAGTTACCTTATATCCTTTGCAGTCAACCCCCACACCCCAACCAGCCCCAGAAAACCACCGCTCTGCTTTCGTCACTATAGGTTAGTTTTGCTTTTCCTTGGAGTCCATAGAGTGGAATCAATAGAGTTGTACCATCGGTGCTGTTCTGTATCTGCTTTCTTTCGCTCAGCATAATGGTTTGAGATCCATCTCTATAGTTGCATCTATCAATAGTTCCTCCCTATTGACTGCTGAGTCATATTCCGTATACGGATTTACCATCATTGGTTTATCCATTTATCCACTGATGGACGTGGATTGTTCCCAAATTTGGCTAATTTAAGTAAAGCTACTATTAACATGTGGGCACAAGTCTTTGTACAGATGTATGATTTTATTTACCTTAGAAAAATATCTAGGGGTGAAATGGCTGGGTCCTACAGCAGGTGTATGCTTAACTTTTTAAGGACCTGTCTTGCTATTTCTAGAGTCGTTCTAGCATTTTGTATTTCCACCGTCATGCCTGTTTGTGCCAGCTGCCCCACATCTTGGCTAACACCTGGTTATTGTGGTCAGTCTTTTAATATATTAGTCATTATAATAAGTGTGTAGTGATGTCTTACACTAGTTGCGCTTTACTTTTCCCTGAGGTCAATTGAGTTTTCAAACACCCAGAAAAATAAATTAAATGTTGGTTTCTCCACTCATTAAGCAATTTTTGAGCATCTATCCCTCTGGCAGGTATCATGCTACAGACACTGAGTTCAAAATGTCAAATAAGGGACATGAACCCTGCCAGATGTGAGGTTTATTTATAATCTAGTGAGGCAGACGTGAAGCAAAATATTTATACGTAGATAAATACATACCTACGAATGCTGATAATTATCATTAGGAAGAAATAATTCACGTGGAGAGAGGATAACAGACCCAACTGAGACCAGGAGGTGAGAGGTTAGCCCTCTGGAAGAAGCACAGTAGAGCAGCCTGGAGGGTGATTATGGGACAGGGTGGCAGTGAGGGTGAGGGCAGAGGAGGCGTCTTTCAGATGGAGGGAAAGATGAGGCAGATGGTCGAGCTGGATGTCTCTTCCTCAGGACTGAATGGAGGCCCCTGTGGCTGAGAACACTGCGAGGGGCCAGAGGTGGGGAGAGGGCAGTGTGAAGACGCTGCAGACCTGGGCGAGCCCGGAGGCCGGGGAGCTTTCCAGGGGCTGGAAAGCATTTAGGATCTCATCTGAAGTGGAGTGGAAATTCACCACAGGGTGAATGGGAGTAACATAAGCTAATTCATGCTTTCAAACTCTCTTCCAGACTCCAGAGAGCAGAGGGATCTAAGTGAGGCTGGGGGTGAGATGTTGGTCAGTGGCTATTGCTGTAGTTTAAGCAGATGAAGGATGGGCCGTGGTGGAGAGAGGGGAGATGCAGGAGTCCAAGATGAATTTTGGAGGTGAAATCAACAGGATTTGGTGATGACCTAGATGACAGGACTGTAGGAAAGGGAGGGTCAACAGGCCACTGGGTCTCTGCCTCGAGCAGGTAGGTTGGTGAGGTACCCCGTAGAGAGTTAGGAAGTCAGGGGGCAGAACAAGGAACCCTGCAGTTATTGCAGTAACTTGTACGGCAGCGAGCGCGGCTACAGGGAAGGAGGTGATAATCTTGTTACCAGAGTAACATTTTTCCTGACTGCAAAAATAAAGACAGTAAAAATACACGAGCACGTGGCAACGTGCCTGTGACTTCATGTAATGTCTCAGGGTCTCTCTCTAACTAGACACTGTCTATCTGGGGAGATTCGGGGCTACCCCATGGAAGTGCAGGTTGCACCTGGTCCAGCTTGAACAACCATGTACAATAGCCCTGGACAACCTTGGCAATACCTAGTCTTATGAATAGAAAAAAAAAAAAGATGTCTCTCAAAAGGAAAAGCAAGGCAGGTATTCTAAAAGACAACTTTAGAGAGACATGGGAACATTAGGGGAATTGGTGCTTTTTCCCTGTCACATGTAAGCAGGCGCTTAATGGCTTGTCACCCGAGGTCTCCTAAGTGGGGCCTTAAGCAAACACACCAAGGACCAAGTGCCCTGCTTTCCTTGGGTGGGCACCCATGGAGCCGCTCTTCTATGACAGAACACTGCCTAAACACAGCAGAAGACTCAGCCTCCACCTGTACAGCTGACAGGAGGAAGTCCAGTGGCCCTGCATGTGAAACCATGACAACGCATACACTGCTGACAACACAGGGGTGTGAGTGCAGGAACAGCCCTGCGTCCTCCGGCCTCAGGTATCAAAGCAGGACCTCCACCGAAGAAGCCAAATTCCTTCAATTGGAAAAAGGAAAAGAAAGCCTTCCCTGTAGCGTTAGCTCTGTGTGTTTAATAATAGTATAACTGCCAGGCTCATTGCTACTTTTGGATGCTTGCTCTGTGCAGACACAGGGCTGAGCGCTTGGCAAGCCCTGTGCATTTACTCTTCAGGGCAGCCCTGGGAGGTGGGTGTTACTGTCATTCCTCTATTAAGTGCTAGGAATCTGTGGCTTCATTTGCCCAGAATCACATTCTTAGGAAGTAGCCAAACGGGGGTTTAAACTCAGGTCCATGTGACTCAGAAGCCCTGTTCCTGATGACGATGGCTCTTGGCTGTCAATGTTGAATATATTCAGCACAGATTTTTTTTGCAGGGGGATGAGGTTGGCAGCATCTACTACATCTTCTCCAGCACCCGCTGCTGCTTCAACGGTTGACCTGATATAACCCAAAAAGGCTTTTAGGATTCGTGGATCTAAGTCTGAGGGCATGGACTGCTCTGTGCCCTTTTCTTCTCCAGCCAGACCTAACAGGGGGCTGGCCGCAGGGGCAGGCCCAAGAGCAAGGCCACACAGGCCCCTCAGATGTCAAGGACCCCAAGCTGCTGGAGAAGCACCTCTGCATCCCCTGTGGCAGCACATAGCCTCATGCGGCCCCCAGGCTTTGTGTACAGAGCCCAGGTCTCCACGGGGAGCAGAGAGAGAGCTGGTGCCCGCCGTGCAGTCGCCTCCCGTGCAGTCCCCTCCCATCTGTTCTGCAGAAGAGACAGGGATTCTGAAAAAGCACATCAGATTAAATAAATTAAAAGAATCGCACCCCCGTGGGAACACTCTCAAAACAGAAAGTCATTTGAACTGATGTACGATTCACTCACAGCCTCTCTCCTTATAGGAAATGAATACAATCAAAATCAAAATCACTCCTCACTCGGTGTAGTAAGAGGCAGTAGATGGCTAGGGAGCGAGGGAGGAGGAGAGTAGGTCACAGAAGCCACACTGTTTACAAAGCCATTAAGGAGAATGAATAGATCCAGTCTGGTCTCAAAAGGCAAAGAAATGTGAATGTTCACATATAAATAGAAAACGTTTAGAATGTTATTAATTCAAGGCAGAGTTCCATCCCCTGGATGATGGATGTCTGGGTGTCTGATTGGCTGCAGTGACCCCTGCTGGTAGGAATCACTCTCTGCTGCTCTGGTCCCTAATTCTCAGAACTTTCAGTGGTTCCAGGGACCAAAGGGGAAGACGACGTCCATGCTTATTATTACCTGGTCCACACCCTGGACATCCACCCCAGGACTCCGTCACACTGTGTGACCTGGAATGTATTCCAGTACCTCGCACATAGTAAGCCCTTAACGAAGCTGGCTGAGTGACTGCGTGACCACACACACACACAGCACTACTGTAAAATTGAGCACATTTGGCCCCTGGTACCTTAATCTTGTATGAAGAGTAGCGTTGAAACCCCTTGAACCCCATCAATGGATTCTGCTAAGAAAGATGTGTCAGATAAAACTAAAGTCACCGTGAGAGGTGACAGGTGCCATGGGGTGCCCTGTGACACAATGGTGACGGGGTGGCTGTGTCTTGGGGTCACACCTGAGGTCACAGAACAATGAGGAGCTTGCCAGACCAAGGAGGAGGGGGGAGGGAATTCCGTGCAGGGGAACAGAGCATCAGGCAGGACAGGTGCACAGGGCTTTCAGGAAAGAGACGTGGTGCTGCTGGAAGTTCCAGTGGGAGGAAGGTCTGGTGGTGTCTGTGTTTGGGAGGCCACGTGATACAGAGCCCTATTCATCCTGATGAAAAGCTTGAGATTATTCTATGGTCCATGGGGACCCCAGGAGGGGAGAGGGGTTACATTTAGGATTGATCTGGTTTTCTTGCACTTTACTTACATAGCTCTGTCGAGACTGCGGAAGACAGTTTCAGGGTTGAGAAGAGGCAGACAGCCCCACCTCAAAGCTACTGCATTTAGTAGAAACACAAGAGAGACTTCACTGAGATGTCAGTATAGGAATAACAAGGAACAGACTGATAGGAAGAAGGCCTTGGAGGTATGATTTAAAGGTCTAGGCCAGGCCTGCCTGCTCTACAGAAGGGAGGCCAGGATGTGGCTCAAACTGCGAGAAGGAACCCAGTAGATTGGTTCAAGGTAGTGGAGTAGAAGGACGTGTGCTCACTCTCTCTTGTGAGAGCGCTGCAATCACAACTAACTGCTGAACAATCATCGACAGGAGGACACTGGAACTCACCAAAAAGGATACCCCACATCCAGAGACAAAGGAGAAGCCACAATGAGACAGTAGGAGGGGCGCAATCACAGTAAAATCAAATCCCATAACTGCTGGGTGGGTGACTCACACACTGGAGAACACTTACACCACAGAAGTCCACCCACTGGAGTGAAGGTTCTGAGCCCCACGTCAGGCTTCCCATTCTGGGGGTCTGGCAACAGGAGGAGGAATTCCCAGAGAATCCGACTTTGAAGGCTAGCGGGATTTGATTGCAGGACTTTGACAGGACTGGGGGAAACAGAGACTCCACTCTTGGAGGGCACACACAAAGCAGTGTGCGCATCGGGACCCAGGGGAAGGAGCAGTGACCCCATAGGAGACTGAACCAGACCTACCTGCTACTGTTGGAGGGTCTCCTGCAGAGGTGGGGGGTGGCTGTGGCTCACCCTGGGGACAAGGACACTGGCAGCAGAAGTTCTGGGAAGTACTCCTTGGCGTGAGCCCTCCCAGAGTCTGCCATTAGCCCCACCAAAGAGCCTTTAGGCTCCAGTGCTGGGTCACCTCAGGCCAAACAACCAACAGGGAGGGAACTCAGCCCCATCCATCAGCAAACAAGTGGATTAAAGTTTTACTGAGCTCTGTCCACCAGAGCAACAGCCAGCTCTACCCACCGCCAGTCCCTCCCATCAGGAAGCTTGCACAAGCCTCTTAGATAGCCTCATCCACCAGAGGGCAGACAGCAGAAGCAAGAAGAACTAAAATCCTGCAGCCTGTGGAACAAAAACCACATTCACAGAAAGATAGACAAGATGAAAAGGCAGAGGGCTATGTACCAGATGAAGGAACAAGATAAAACCCCAGAAAAACAACTAAATGAAGTGGAGATAGGCAACCTTACAGAAAAAGAATTCAGAATAATGATAGTGAAGATGATCCAGGACCTTGGAACGAGAATGGAGGCAAAGATCAAGAAGATGAAAGAAAAGTTTAACAAAGACCTAGAAGAATTAAAGAACAAAAAACAGGGATGAACAATACAATAACTGGAAAGAAAAATACACTGGAAGGAATCAATAGCAGAATAACAGAGGCAGAAAAATGGATGAGAGACCTGGAAGACAGAATGGTGGAATTCACTGCTGCGGAACAGAATAAAGAAAAAAGAATGAAAAGAAATTAAGAGAGTCTAAGAGACCTCTGGGACAACATTAAATGCACCAACATTCAACTTACAGGTGTCCCAGAAGGAGAAGAGAAAGGACCTGAGAAAATATTTCAAGAGATTATAGTCGAAAAATCCCCTAACATGGGAAAGGAAATAGCCTCACAAGTCCAGGAAGTACAGACAGTCCCAGGCAGGAAACACCCAAGGAGAAACACGCTGAGAAAGGGAGAAAATATCTGCATGCAAAGCAACTGACAAAGGATTCGTCTCCAAAATATACAAGCAGCTCATGCAGCTCAATATCATAAAAAAAAAACAACCCAATCCAAAAACAGGCAGAAGACCTAAATAGACATTTCTCCAAAGAAGACATACAGACTGCCAACAAACACATGAAAGGATGCTCAACACCACTAATCATGAGAGAAATGCAAATCAAAACTACAATGAGGTATCATCTCACACCAGTCAGAATGGCCATCATCAAAAAATCTAGAAACAATAAATGCTGGAGAGGGTGTGGAGAAAAGGGAACCCTCTTTCTCTGTTGGTGGGAATGTAAATTGATACAGCCACTATGGAGAACAGTATGGAGGTTCCATAAAAAACTACAAATAGAACTACCATATGACCCAGCAATCCCACAACTGGGCATATACCCTGCGAAAACCATAATTCAAAGAGTCATGTACCACCTTGTTCATTGCAGCACGATTTGCAATAGCCAGGACATGGAAGCAACCTGTTTCCATCGACAGCTGAATGGATACAGAAAATGTGGCACATATATACAATGGAATATTACTCAGCCATAAAATAAAGGAAATTGAGTTATTTGTATTGAAGCGGATGGACATAGAGTCTGTCATACAGAGTTAAGTAAGCCAGAAAGAGAAAAACAAATACCATATGCTAACGTGTATATATATATATATATATATATATATATATATATATTCCAAAAAAAATAAATGGTTCTGAAGAACCTAGGGGCAGGACAGGAATAAAGACACAGATGTAGAAAATAGACTTGAGGACACGGGGAGGGGGAAGGGTAAGCTGGGACAAAGTGAGAGAGTAGCATTAACATATATACACTATTAAACGTAAAATAGATAGCTAATGGGAAACAGCCTCACAGCACAGGGAGATCAGCTCGGTGCTTTGTGACCACCTAGAGGGCTGGGAGAGGGAGGGTGGGCGAGAGACACAAGAGGGAGCGGATATGGAGATATATGTACATGTATAGCTGATTCACTTTGTTATACAGCAGAAACTAACACAACAATGTAAAGCCATTATACTCCAATAAAGATGTTAAAAAAAATGCTGTATAAAATAAATAAATAAATAAGTAAATAAATAACATTTAAAAAATTTTAAATTAAAAAAGAAGGAACCCTGAAGGCGGCACAGGTCTGCAGAGGAAATTCAGAAAAGATGCTCTAGTTGGGTGCTTTCAGTTACTCAGCTGACATCTTGACGTCAGAGTTTTAAACTCATAGGAGTTGCGGCTGCAGTAATAGTTTTGGGAATTGTGAGTTTATAGATTGCGGTAGGAAAAAGTACATTTTTCATCTGTGCCTTAGTTTCCCTCTGGTGTATTTACATAAAAAGGAAATTGTTCCTAAGGGGAGCAGTGACTTCTAAGAAATGTTTATAACAATCATCTTACATTTGTATAATGTTTTACAAAGAAGTAGGTTATCTTTTTTTCCCTTACACAACCCTACAGGTAAAATATTTTTACCCCAATTTTACAGGTAATATAATTGAGTGTCTAAGATGAGGTGACTTGTATAAAAATACTACAGCACATCTGTGACTTAGTAGGGATTTAATCTCTAGTCTTCTGCTTCTTTTCTATATGTGTCATTGAGTTTTTGTTACAATAATTTGTTAACTTCATTGTTATCTTTTTTTTCCCTTGATGGTACAGTAGACTTATGAAGGATGACACTGATACTCAAAGTTTTACAAGAACACTAAGTGTCTGAAGCAGGAAAAAAAAAATAAAAGCAATGTCCCATCATTTATAACACTCTGAGCTCCTTGGAAGATAAAGGTTATTTAAATGCATAGGCTTATTAATGTCTCTGCAAACTCATAGCTCTATTCATCTGAGCACAACCTGAAACTGCAAATCGACAGGAGACAGACAACATGCTTAATGCTTATCTTGATGTGGAAAATTATGTTGTAAAGATCAAGAAAGGCAAACTTAGACCCCGGGTGCATAGCAAGGAAAGGAATTCCTGAGCAGCTGTCTTCTTTCCCTTTGCAGCCTCCTCCTTTCCTGTCTGTGAAACTTCCACCACACCGACTTGGCTACATAAGTCAATGCAGAGATCCTCGTTGGGCGATGTTTCACTTTTCCAGGATTGGAAAAGAGCAGCATGTGCCCCAGTCCCACCAGCAGGCAGGAAATTACCCACCCAGCTCTGCAAACAACTGCCGGCCCCAGTGGTTGCCACAGAGAAATAAACTACAGCTCGCCAAACCTGAAAGCCACCTTCGGAGGAAAGATGTTTTCCTGCTCTCCACCATATCTACTTACCTGTCCTTCTCATTATCCATGGGAGCAGGAGGGTATAAAGACTCCCCAAGAGGGCAAATGGAACATCCCCTGGGGGGTGATGACACGGGCTGGGGGGCTGGAATCATCTGGGTCCCCTCCCAGTGCCCTGTCCTCTGCCCTGGACCACCCAGCAGCCCAGGTGAAAGAGGGGTACCAGTTAGAGAGGGAGCATATTCCCTTGAAATGCTTCCTTTGGTGAAATTAAAAGAAAAAAATAAAACAGGGTTTCTTATGCCCAATGAGAGGGATTTATTTCAGTGCTAAAGCCTCACTTATGCTCTATCAGGATGTGAGGTTCCCCAAGAGTGAACCACAGCAGAGGAGGACGCAGTGATGGAGCCCGAGGCATTGTTTAACCAGGGAGAAGGCTCTGCTCCTAGCAAAAATGGTGGTTCCCGGAGCATCAGTCGTATTTGCACAGGGCGTTTATGCTTTCCGATGCCTTCACAGTTATTGTACCACGTTGTCCTCCTCCTGGAAGGTGGAAAGTAGCTTTAATAACCCTCCCAATTTAAAAGACGAGGGGAAGAGCCCTTTCCCTGGCCTGGCCCAGGTTCTTAACGGGGCCTCCCAGCTCCCACTGCAGGACACAGACACTCCGGTCTCTTGAGGAGTCCTGCACAGCCCACGGGGACAGCTCCAGGAAACAGCCCCAGCGACAGGAGCAGTCAGAGTTTTCACCCAAGGCTCTAATTCCACAGAGTGGTATCTGGGAGCCCCATCAATTAGTAAGTCATCACAACCCCAGCAAAAGTCCCTGCTGCGTGTGCCAGGGTTTGTTTAAAGAACATCACCCCGTTATAAATGCCAGAGACGGCTTCAGCTGAATCCTTATTGGGGGACCGTGTCAGTGGGCAGTGCTTGCATTTGCCCTGGAGATGAACACACGTGCAGCCACTAGCCCCGATGGCCTAATATTTAGTGAGTCTCCAGTGACCCGGGCATGGCACGCGGTGGGGCTGACGCACCACTGCAGTGTGATGATGTCAGCGGGACATGCAGTAACCAGGGGCTGAACGTCCCTGGGGCTAAAGGAAGTCCAGCCAGTCCCCTAGCCTATTCCTGTGTCTTGAAGACGTTGGGCTTGAGGGCAAGCACCCTATGCTTATTTACCAAAATTGTTTCAGAGTCCAGAAAGCACCACAATTAGGAAATTCTTGACTTTTTAACATTTTAACATCATCTAATCCATATCCAATTCCTTAACAGACTTCTCTGTTCCTCTTACCTTCTCTGGGCAGGTTTTCTGCAGATGGCTGGAAGAGGATATTGCCAGCAATGTCTGAAATTGGGAGGTTTTTCTCCCGGGACACTCACTTTGCGTCTAATGGCAGTCATTTCTTTTACGTTTTTATTAACTTGAGGGGGAAGGAGTGGATTTGCATGTTCCGTATTACACACAGTAGTAATCTCTGTACAAATGTTAGATGGAAAAAAACCCACTTTTTGGTAGCTTTGCTGAAATATTATAAACTCACAAGAATAAAGTCAATTATTTAGCCCCTTTAGAGTCTAGATTGCCATTTATTTGTATGGAATTTAATAATACTTAGCACTTTATGTATCTAAAGTACTCTACAAATATTAACATACTAGTCCTCTTACCGGTCCTTAAAGCTAGGAATAATTACCACTGATTCAAAGATGGGGAAATCAGGAAAGCTTAAAAAGTCTTCCTTCAAGTTACAGAGAAAGTCAATTAAGTCCAAACATAGGAAGCAGAATAGGACTTGCTTCTCAAAAATGGGCTAAGTTTGGAACATCAAGAGCTTCTAGTATAAAAAGACATGTAGGTTTCATCCTGAGAACCAATCAAATGCTGGCAGATTATCAAAGTCAGAAGATACCTTGAGGAAAATAGAAATGACCACCATGGCTATATTTGGTTTGGGTACAGGAAATGAACAGACTAGATGGTATCTGAGAACTGGGGATTGTCCTGGATATGACAGCACTGCCCTGAGTTAAGAACTCTAGGTAAAATTCTATTTTATCTGTTTCATGCTGAAGAGTGTACACATTTTCAGAAAAATAAGAACATCTAATTCCACTGTTTCACATGACTTCCCATGCTTATTGCTTTTTGCCTGTTCTTCTTGAGATGTGGAAATAACGCTCAAAGGGACAGTGGCTTGCAAATACATTTGGGAAGTGGGATGTCCTCATTCTTCCGGAGGTACCTTTATTGTGGTCAAGCACTTAGTAGGGACACTGCATTTGGAAGCTAAGGTTCACTGAATTCATGATCCTGAATGCATTTAAAATCCACACAGCAAATTACCCCTCTGAGGAAGAGTACTAAGAAGATCCTAGCATTATATTTTGTTTGGTTTTATTTTGTTTCACAGTTTGTACAGAAACTTGCCATATCTGGTTTCTAGAAAACAGGGTGATGATTTTTTGAAAGGAAATTTTGTAAATGTAAATCCCATAATACATTTTATCTTCACTTCCATTCTACCTCTGCAAAATTATTTCTTAAATTATTACCAGACACCAGAAATGGATCTATCCTAACCAAGAATTATAATTTTTAAAATGTGAAAAAAAAACCCCAATGTTAACAGTAGCCAGTGAAACACACAATTAGGAAAAGTTAATAATAAAAAGAAACAACTTGTTAAGACTTGTACATGTACCCAGGCCTGCATGGTGACCACCAAGTCTCAGCTCTTGTGGAAACAATTGTACACTTCATGAGCAGGGGAAGAAAGACAGAGACGGTTTTTCTGAAATCCCTTCTTGGAATAATTGACTGAACAATCAAGCATAAAGACCTCAGATGGTTCATATAAATGCATAAACAGTTGAAAAAAGTGAAGTTGAATCTATCAGCCTCTCGTGTCAAACTTCAGAGATGCCTCTTCACAAATTTCTTCAGAGACAGTCAGCACTAAGGCATTCAACTCATACAAATTTAATTTGTGCACTTGCTGGATCGCTGCTATGAAAAACAGACTATTATTTCACGTCTGTGTTCTCACCCTTCACCTAGATTCTCTTCTACTTGAATCCATGGCTTTTTTGTCTGTTTCTCCCAGAGCAATCAATTCTACTTACACTGGTTTTTACCTGACCAGCTTGTTTACGAGGACTTCTCCTACTCTTAGTTGAAAGAAATTAAAAGAAGAGAAATAACTTATGCTCCTCCTATCATCTATTTCCCTCAGAGCTCACAACATCTTTAAACTGACATAACTGCCCATTTATCTAATATTGGAAACTCCTTCGCTGAAATCCCAGTTTCTATGTAATACACATAGGTTTTTTCTCCAGCCCCAACGCAGATTACAGATACCAAAGAGAGACCCGTGTGCCCTTTAGCTGTACTGGCGCTTTCTTTTAAAAAGGAAAAAAACCCATTTACATGGTGTTTTTTTCAATCTAAATAGTTAAACTCAAGGATCACAAAAGGAATAAATCTAAGCACAACCAATGAAGTGAAAATGTCACTTATAGAATGCGGTAACATATTATCTAGAAACAGTTTCCAAAGGCCACAACAAATTTTGCCCAGAACCCATACATTTGAGTTTCTTTATTAAATATATGGTATTCAATGACTATAGAGTCCTGTTTTCTTATTTCATTAGATAATTCACAAATTATGCAAAATATAGGCCATCATGTATTCATTCATTTACTCATATTCTCCTTTTCTTTGAGTTTCTTCTTTAGTCTCACCTTTCAACTGCCTTGTTTATTTGAAATTCCACCTGCAAGCAAGTTGTTTGTAATATTGAAATATTACATTAGCATAAATATATTTTACTTCCTAATTATGTTTCCATCATCAGAAAGTCCGTAATCATCTCAGTGAATGAAGAAGGCTAGTCAGTTTTTAGGAAAAAGTCCCAGTTGCCAAAGATGATCAGAAAAACAGTGTTTTTCTGTGGCTCTGACACACTTGACACTGGGGATCTGCATCACCAGTGGAACTCAGTCATTTCTCAGCACTCAGTCACCCGGGTCAGGGGATGCAGCGTCACGCCCACAGGTGAGTGCAGAGGGCAAGCTCCCACCTGTGGTCCACCTGCCTCCTCTCCACCCAGGCCTCCCCTTCTCTGGGGACGCTGTCTCCCTGGACCCTGGCGTGCTCGCCAGGTTGCTTGCAACATCCTGTCTCTTAAAGGTCACTGACACGATCAAAGATGATCATACTTCCCTTGTGACAATGACACTGTGCCCAAGCCTAGCCTGCCCTCAGTTCCAGCTGCCACGTTCAGGGTCAATAAACTATTATTGTAACTGCTTTTCATAGCCCACTGACTCGAAAATGACTGCCTGCAGCTCTGTTTTACCGCATGGAGGACAGAGAGGGAGAAAGAGAGAGAGAATCATGGATTAAAGGAAGGAAACTTCGGGCTTCCCTGGTGGCGCAGTGGTTGAGAGTCCGCCTGCCGATGCAGGGGACACGGGTTCGTGCCCCGGTCCGGGAAGATCCCACATGCCGCGCGCGGAGTGCCGCTGGGCCTGCGTGTCCGGAGCCTGTGCTCCGTAGCGGGAGAGGCCGCAGCGGTGAGAGGCCTGCGTACCACAAAAAAAATAAAAAAATAAAAAATAAAAATAATGGCCACTTACTCGGAAAGGGGTATATTCGTGGACTGTTCATTACGTCAGGCACTGGGCACCTTAGGACTCTTGGGCACGTGATACTGTTTAGTCCCCACGATGCCCTTTGAGACAGGCAAGAATTATTTCCCTTGTTTCACAGATGTGGGAATGGAGGCGTACAGACGTCAGCAGCTTTTCTGGAGACCTGGAGGTGTCACTGGTGGGGCTGAGATCTGGACACTTACTCTGTCGCCCTGCGAGGGAGCTATTACTCTGCTCTCCTAAAGAAGGAAACTTGAGTCAGTGAAGAAAGCCGCTGACTCAGCATTCTGCCAGGAGCACGTCAGAGGGAAGCTTCAAACCCAGACTTGACCCCTAAACCATCGATTCTTCCATTAAACCAAGCCGTCAGATAATTGCACTCCTGGGTCTCGGGGCTGAGCATTTAGCTCCATCCTCATTACCAGTGTTTCCCCTTCACTTGTGCCCCTCACTCGGGGTTTTTGCAGGGTCTTCACCATCGGCCGGCTGCTGGGTGTGTGTCCGTATCTGAGGACTGAAGAGAAGCCAGAAGCTCAGGCAGCCTTGGGCAACTTCAGTATCTTGTCTGGGACTTATTGCAACATTGTGATGGCCCCCCTTTCCTGGGAGGGGAGCAAACACTGCAACTAGAACCAGGGGTCCTCACGTGACAGCAGTGCCTCCCCACCCTGGACTGGGAAGCATAGGACAGGGTCCAGCACAGGGTGTTTCTCAGTTACGTGGCGCTGAGCTTGCCGGGTTCTGGAAGCTTCTGCAGGCATTGGAAAGGACAGGAGGAGAGGCACAGGCAGGCATACTGCGATCAGTGAGTGATGGTGAGAGGTTCATCGTGGTTATAAGGCAGCGTAGACACAAAATTCTTTCCCTCAGTGTTGAAAGAGTACTGATGTAATAAAGACAGTTAATTATCCCTGCAGCTTTCCATAGGAAACATTGTTGTTCCCCCTTTTTAGGTTGGGAAAATAAAGTTCCAAGAGGCTGAGTAACTTGCCTGTGATAGTAGCAAGCGGTGAGTTTGGGATACAAACCTTAAATTGCTTGATTCCCAAACCCATCTTTTTTGTTTATTCCATTCTGACAGTGAGCCTTTTTGACTTATCAAAAGCCGTCCAACCCTGTTAATATTGATTCCTTTGAAAACAATGATGGCGGTAGGGGTGTGAGAAAGAACTTTTCCTCCTGAGAGGCACTGAAGCTCAATCATCTTTAAAATGTTGCTGTGAGCGTGGCCGGGGGAGGGCCTGGTACCTCACTTGGCAGGTGGAAAACCCAGATCAATTGCCACTCTGGGCCAGCGACACAGCTTCAGGGATCAGAGCCCACATCCCTTGGCCCCCAGTTCAATCTGAGAGAACAAATAATCTCATTCTTGAGCTTTGGCTCATTTGATGGGAGCTGTCCACACCTCCTGAGATGACTTCCTAATGTATAAAGTATGTCCGAGCAACCCCCTCTCCACACACAAATCATGTGGACCCAACATATTATGGGGAAATTGGGGGAATGCTAGTCACATTTGTGAATAAATCGTTTGTATGCATCTTAGAGGTGTCAGAATCAAGTAGGTTTCTTTGGGTAGTGACGCATAGCTTATTGGCAAAGAGTAGATGTCCGCTTGAGGACCATAGATCTTGGTGTCTAATTATACCAAACAGTGGCGCAGCGACATATGCAAAAGCAAGTTAGAATGAGTTACGGCAGTTGGGATACGAAGAGAAGCCATGGTTTTCCTGGAAATTCCTCTAGAATTCACAATACTGACTACAGCATAAAAGCCACTTCCCTTTCAGCACCCTGGAAAATTTCTCATTGGTTCTGCCCTAGTTCACAAGTTCTTACCTTGATTAATTCACAGTGACCATTTTTAGCAGGTGAACACGGGCTTCTGGAAGGCAGGGTGGTAATGGGAAGTGTGTAGAGACCACGGGATATGTGTCAAAGCCTTCTTGTTGATGACATCTCGAAGCACAAGAGATGTTGGTTGTAGCGCTTGCAACCTACAGGCCAAAGAGCACCTCCATCGCCACCACCCTTCACCCTCACGCTGTGGCCGGAGACCTGAGCCCTGGGTCCATCTGCATTTGTCTGGATTGGATATGTCCATCCAGAAAAGGAATTTGAGGAGAGGGACCTGGGAATGATGGCTAAACCATGCATTGCCATCCCCTTGTGCCACTGCCAATGAAACCCACTGCTGCTGCCAATCCTGGCAGCCTCAGGACCGCAGAGAGGGGAAAAAAGCCCTGAAGATGAGGAAGCCAGTTTGATCTACAGTGTAATGACAGCCGTGCTGTGAGACAATACAAATGTGGCCCCTGTGCAGGCATATTTCTTCTTGTCCAGAAATTAATTTTCATATCAAAAAGTAAACCATTTTACTCCTAAAACTGAATTGGACAAGGGAGAGAAAATGCCGAGGATGGGAACCCGGGGTCTGGGGTGTCAGCCTTGTACTGGGCATTAATATTTCCGACAGAGTTTGAGAAGAACGGGAACTCCCCCCATACCTCCCTGCCTCACTCGAGGGCAAAAACCGAGAATAAGATTCTAAATGGAAGATATTTGTGGAAGCAAGGGGAGGGGAGGGGAAGGAGGTGCATAAAGGAGAAAGAGAAAGGGGAAAGGGAGCAGAAAGCACAGACATCATAAAACCAGATCTATTCATCTTCCCCCAGGATCAGGAAGGGAGAAGGAAAATGATGTTTGATGCTCTTTTCTGAGTTCTGGAGGGCAAATGAAATAAGAAATAAGAAAATGCTGAAAAATCAACAGTTTATACCAGATAAAAATAGAGGCGCAGTAAAACAAACAGCATGAACGGTTCCTCTTCTACGGAGAAGTGGTGCGGAACAAGTGTGCTCACTGAACTTCAGAACAGAGGTTCTCCTTGATGTGGGTCGTCTGTGGTCAGACTGGGGTGGGTCCTAAGGCTAAGATGAAGGCATGCAATCCCCCAGTCCCGCTCCTGCGCTATGCCCCTCCCCTGCCAACTCACTTAGAATCCTCCCAACCACAATGTGCCTTTTCTTAGTCCTCATTGCACTGAGTGGGTGCGGCTGATCTCACGTGCCCAACTGTCCCCTTTTAAGTGAGCTGCCATCTTTAAGGGGATGCCTTACCCAATGCCAGATACATCAGAACCCAGTGAGTGTCCATTCCCCCCTCCCCTTGACACCATTAGCCTGACAGCTTGATATCCAGAAGCAGCAGCTTTCTAAATACTAAAGGTATAGCACTCTCATGCATTTGAAAGAGCCGATGTGATTTTAAGCTCCCCGAGGATAGTTATTATGTGCAGGGATCTTGCAATGGCACTGCTCCCCATATAAGAATAATGGCTCATTTATAAAGTAAACACATGCCTCGATAAAACATGAGAATGTGAGGGAGCAACACTACATTCTCAGCTAAGATGGACAAACCTACCTCCTTCCAGGACAGAAGCAGGGATGGCAATTCTCTCCTCCCTCATCCTCTTCCTCCTGCTTCCCTCCTCTCCTGGCCAACCCTAAGAGCAGCGAGGGGAGTTTTCACACTACTTTAACAAACTGGAGTTAAGCTGATCATCTAGCACTTTCTCTCTCCTTTGTTGTGTCCTGGGCTGCTTTGCCAGGGGGCGAGCAGTTTTCAGCAGGTATCTCCGGAGCTGACAGAATACCATCTCCCCATCATCTCCAACTGATAAAGTGTCAAATGAGATGGAAGAGAAAGTGAGACCCATTTGAGTAGCTGCCGACACTGGGCTGACTGATGGGAGGAGGAGAGAGGGGGGAGGTGGTGGGCGGGGCTTCCCTGCCCCTCCCCACGGGTGCCTCAGTGCTTTGTTTTTGTTTAACATCTTTATACGAGTATAATTGCTTTACAATGGTGTGTTAGTTTCTGCTTTATAACAAAGTGAATCAGTTATACATATACATATGTTCCCATATCTCTTCCCTCTTGCGTCTCCCTCCCTCCCACCCTCCCTATCCCACCCCTCTAGGTGGTCACAAAGCACCGAGCTGATCTCCCTGTGCCATGCGGCTGCTTCCCATTAGCTATCTATTTTACGTTTGGTAGTGTATATATGTCCACGCCTCTCTCTCACTTTGTCACAGCTTACCCTTCCCCCTCCCCATATCCTCAAGTCCATTCTCTAGTAGGTCTGTGTCTTTATTCCCATCTTACCCCTAGGTTCTTCATGACCTTTTTTTTTTCTTAGATTCCATATATATGTGTTAGCATACGGTATTTGTCTTTCTCTTTCTGACTTACTTCATTCTGTATGACAGTCTCTAGGTCCATCCACCTCACTACAAATAACTCAATTTCGTTTCTGTTTATGGCTGAGTAATATTCCATTGTATGTATGTGCCACATCTTCTTTATCCATTCATCCGATGATGGACACTTGGGTTGCCTCCATCTCCGGGCTGTTGTAAGCAGAGCCGCAGTGAACATTGTGCAGAGTTTGTGTCTCAGGCAGATGGTGCCACTTGCAGAGCTGCCTAGAGGATTGCATCTGCTGAGGACTTTTGAACCTGTGGGCAGTAGCATAGAGATGGCAGACAGGTGGAGGACAGGTAAAGGTGTGTGAATCTGTAAAGGAGAGATGTAACTATTTCCATGGCACATTGGATACAAAGTAGCTTCAGTAACGTGGAAATAACTCTGGCACCTAGGACTGGCTCTACAGGGGTCTAGATTTCCAGCATCCATTGAGGCATCTGACCTAGGAGAAGTCAGCTTTCCTAGATCTTTGAAAGAGTGGGAATAATGTCAGAGCTGGGAGGGACAGCTTGCCCAATGTCCCCCTGTTTTTCTTTTATGTGAGAAAACTGAGACATAGGGAAGTGGAATTCCTGGAGGATTCTACTGCTTTGAGTGTTTACACAGAATGGCTCAACCATACCCAAGGCTATTTATGTCTTGAATGGAAAACTAAGGAGTGGCCAAGGTCTCCAACTCCCACTCCAGTACTCTTTCGCCAACACGTGCATGGCCTGGCAATGTTCATCTCTGTCATAAAATTAACAGAAGGAGCAACCGAGTTACGGAACACAGAAGCACCCAAAGAAACTGTCAAGCATCGGGTAAACACAGGCCACAACTGAGGGTTGATTAAAGGTAAAACTCAGGCTGTAGCTTTTGTTCAAAGCCAAACACCTTGCCAGGGGATACGTAAAACAGAACTTGCCTATTCCAGCTGTTTATTCTTTTCCTCTTGATTTTGTTTCAGACAGTGAATTGCCATGCCCTCTGACTTTTAATACCCACGTGCTTCATCAAAATGACTGTTGTGTTGCTATTGTATAAGTTTCGTTTAGAAACAGCCATTTTCCCTGGCTTTTCTCATGAGTTGTACGCCTGGGAATTATATCCATTTCTCGGATGGAGAAACTGAGAGTCCAAACCAACAAAGGTGCATAGAACACGGCGGGTGGGGAATGAAGTGTGAAGTTTCCCTTAAGCCCTGCAAAGCATTCACAGGACCTGGAGAGCTGTGAGGAGTGCCTGGGAGTCTGGCCAGCGTCTAGCCACAGGGGAAACATTCTTCAGTGTGGTTCTCATAATCAAAGAGTTGTCTTTCCTTTTCTCGATATTTTTCCCCCCTTGCAGCACGTTTTTGGCAGGATCAGCTAAATAAGTGTTATACAATCTAGTACCTCTTGAGACCTCAGTGGCAAAAAGGCTACTGAGTAAGAAGGAGAGAATTTTCGAGCTCTCAGGGAGGATTCTGTCACCTATTCCGAGCTGATGCTATTAGCACCTGTCACAGGGAAGTTAGCCTCTTGGTTGTGTTTTCTTGGCTCTCTCGGTTTTTGTCATCTCATTTCTATTGTTCTTGGTATTATTTTAATTATTCTTCATTCTTATTATTGGATTTTAATTTTCTGAACAGCCCCTGGGTGACGGTGGAGAAATAATAAAAAGAGGTAAAATAATAATTCTTGTGAGTAGTGGCACAAGGGATATTGTGCTCCTGGTCATACAGATATTGTTACTGGATTATTAACAATGATACTAGTCGTGGCAATAACGAAAGTAGTTTGCATCTAGAAGCTCAGAGCACATTAGAGAAATATTAACTTGTGCACACTGCACATCTTGGGGTAGAGCAAAGGGGAGGAGTCTGGGTATTAACAATGTCTCTACCCTAAAGTAAGAGAAGACAGGGCAACACAAGGAAAGGAAGAGCTGGGAGTCCCTGACACGAACAGTGCAAGGAGGGACAAGACTAAAGATTCTTGACTCTGTCAAGATCTGTCCTACGACTGATGACTCCTTTAGCATGGGGTCATGTCTCATTCACTTCTGCGTCCCTCTAGCACACTAGCAAACACGTATTTAGCCCACAATTTATGCTTGCTGAAAGGATGGAAGGGAGGGAGGCAGGAAGAAGGAAGGAAGGACACACTAAAGTAGAAAGGTATCCATCACAGTCAGAAAGGAACAAGGGGGAGTTACTGGATCCATAGCTGGGCTTTATCAAATATTCCAACTGCATTACGGTGGGGATTCAGCCCCTCCAAAACCAGGCTTATTTCCAGAGTGACTGTTAAAAGGACAAGTCAGCTTCCAAGCTGGGGGATGAGGTGGTAGAATGACAGATGGGAAATCATCGACTAACAGGTTTGTGCCCATCTTCCCATGTCTCCCTCCCTGTACTGCCCCGTGTGGGTCCTTTGTTGTCAGGTGTCTATGTTGGGCAGGAGTCGCCACCCGTCGCTGTTTTAAATACATGTTCAGGTTGTCAATCAGTTATTCCAAAAAACTGTCCATTGATGTCGACAAAAAATTATGAACAATGATGTTTTTTATAACATTATTCATAATACCAGATAATTGGGAATTATCTTGATGGTCAACAGTATGAGGATGTTACATAAATTATGGCCAAATGATATGATAGATTATTATGCAGCTATTAAAAGAGTACTTTTAAAGGCAGGGAAAATATGATGACGTTAAATGGGTAAAAAAAGCCAGCAAAGAAAACTAGAGGGCAAGGTGCTGGTTAGTGGAGCAAAAGGAAAGAGGAAGTTGGATTAGTAGATTCTAACATACCTTGAATGCCATGCTATAGGGATTTGGACTTAACTCATGGAGATGGGGAAGCAGCAGAATTTCTTTGTAAAAGAATAACATAGCTGTCATTTTTCATTAAAGCAAGTCTTCAATATTTGGTTAATAATTATATTCATCATGCTAATGCTATAAATTAATAAATGATTATCACCGTAATAATGTTAATGTAAAGCATTATATCAACAGAATCAATCAAAAAAGAAACCAAAACATATAATTAGGAACAAACGACTAAAGCACATGAGACTTTAACTTTCCCAGGTATATTTTATTTTGCAGGATGTAATAGTAATGGATATTATTAATTGATTTGATTCTTCTCAGAGGGTGCAGCTCTTTAATAAAAATGAAAATTACAGCTCATTTTTTTCTCCCACTCGACTTTCTATAACACATCAGTGTTTTAATGTTAGTATGTTCTCTATAAAATTGACACAATTCATCATCATGTAATGATATGTATGTAATTATGATAGTATGGCCCTTGTTTCATATGGGAGTATAAATAAAATAATATTTGAAAGGTAAGAAATGCATATGAAAACATATACGTTATCTACAGACCTGGACCATGAGCCCTGGCAAAAGAAAAGCGTCCACACAAATAGACATCATCCACGAATACATAAACCTAAGATGCAAACAGGACGGAAGAATGCAGCACCAGGCTGGAGGTTATGAGACTTTGTGTGACAAAAAGACCCATGAAAATCAAAAGCGGCAGGGGCGGGGGCGGCAGGGGGATTTGATTAAAATTACAATTGATATATTGCCTTAAAATTTCCACTAAGGCAATCTCACAGTGAGAAAGTCAGTGCTCAGTTTGACATGGCCGGCTCTGTGTTTAAGGAGAACAAGTGTGATGACACTGGAAAGAGAAAAGGAACAGGGCAGTGGAGGGTGAACGGCAGAGCCACGGAGACGGTGAGGGCCTGAGTGAAGGCACGGCAGCGGGAACAGAGAACCGAAGAGGTGATGGAGCTGGCGACTGTGACACCATGAAGAGGAAAAGGTAGCCAGTTAGATACGAGTGAGGATGAGGAGAGAAGTGGGTATTTATAAAGACTCAGAAGTTTCCAGCTTGGACATCTGGGTGAAAAAATAACCAACTGGGCCAATAAATAACAAAACGCACGATGGATTTTTGTACTTTCTATTGTACTGAGAACTCGCTGTAGCTTCTCTCATTAATTCTCATGACAGCCCTATGAAACAGGTTCCTTAATTATCTTCACTTTACAGAAGAATAAAGCAGAGGCCCAGAATGTTTGCATAAAATATGCCTAAAATCGCCCAATTAAGAAGTGGCCGAGATAGTGGAATTGGAAAGTGCGTGCCTTTTCCAGACCTTTATGTTACACCACACGCAGCAGGACATCAGACGGACAAGCATATGTACAGACAGAGGCACTTGCTGGGGTGGCGGGCGAGGGGACTGTGCAGAGGGATCACAAAAGCACAGAACAGATACCAGCAACCACCAGCACACACAGCCCAAGAAGCATTTTGCAGAGAAGAGCAATTCTCCACCGCTGAGGCTGTGTGGGTCTGGCCCTCGCCTCTGTAAATACATTTCGGTGAATTCAGTCATGAGGTCCAGCCAGCCAGCTGCCTGCCCGCTGGTGAATTTCTTTAAGGAATCTTGGCAGCCTACGTTCAGGGCCGATTCTCTTATGATTGCTTCCACTATATCAGGAAGAAAATTGAAAAGACTGACATACACACACATAAGCCTGTGTGGAAGTCTGGAAAGGTGACGATTGGTGCCCCAGCCATGACCTTTATTTTCCATTAATGGATCTGGGTGAATGTCAGCTGTGTTTGAAGCTGCATAAAGTGCACTGAAATAAGAGGGATAAACAGGAACAGTTAAGAGCCTTTTTCAGAGGAATTTGGAGTTGATTAGATAACACCGTATACAAGGAGATGCTCTGATCAGACACAAATGGAAAATCGGCATCAAAACCAAGCCCTGACCTGCCCAGCCAGACTGAGTTATTTTAAGCAACATGAAAATGGGAGCTGATCTACATATCCTTGATCTAAAGAAACCAGACAAGCATAAAGTCCAGAAAGATTCGCAACACTTGCCATTTTCTTTGCAGTCCTCTAAATAGAGCGAAATTAAGGTCAAGAAATTGGACATGAAGGTACAAAGAGAAAGCACATATTAGGGGAATGAAGTTGTGGGCCCTTAAAAAGTTTAGAGCCAACAGTCAGGCCTCCCATTAAATTACAAATTTTTTCCTGGCCTGAGAAGTGTAAGGGAAAACAATTCTATACTCTGAATCTCTAAAGTATTTCATTGATTTTAATAAAAGCAGCCCAGCAGTCTGGTGTAAGAAGTATTGGGGAATGTCCTACAGAGAATTATTTTTTTTTTATAACAAAACCTGATGAGATGTTACTGACTGGATTCTAGACCTGGTAGGAATCTTCCTGTGGACCGGTCTATTTCAGAGCGAAACCACTGACCTCCGGCAGTTTGCGGATCCTAATAGAATTCCTTGAAATTTGAATTTTGCTTTCCAAGAGGCACCCTCGATCCATTCCTGACTCTTGCAGATCCTTTTTTTTCTTCTTCCCTTTCTCCCCTTTTCCTCTTCCCTGAGCAGGGAATCCTGGATATACACCCAAGAGAAATGATGACGTATGTCCATGAAAAACTTGTATATGAATGTTCATAGCAGCATTTTTATTTTATTTGCGATGGGCACCAAAAGTATTAAATCCATCCTAAGTCTGAAAATACTGGAAAAGTGTCTGGGCAGATCAGGGCATAATCTACAGAGAAGAGATTTTTAAGTAGATATACGATCCAAAGGAGGAGCACTGTTGAAAGTGGCAGGTGTGATTTCAAAGGGGACTTTCAAAATGCTTTGCCTCTAGTGGAGAAAAAAGGCCAAAAAGGAAGGTAGAAATACTCTTTGGCAATAGAATTGTGTAGAAGAAAAGGAAAATAAGAAGGCAATTTTAGGGTGCTGTAGGATAAAAGAAAACCGTGAAACTGGCGACTCCTTAGCCTTCCCCTACCACCCAAACGACACACAAACAGAACACTTGGATGTGCTATACTAACCAAAAGTAGAAGGTGTTTGTGGATCATGCTCTGGTGTGAATGAGAACTCTTTGGTTAACCCTCGGTTACAAATATGTTCTCCCATGTTTTAAAGTTTTGTAATTGTATATTTTAGATTTCTGATGCATTTTGAGTTAACTTTTTGTATAAGGTATAGGGTTTAGGTTGAGGTTTACTTATTGGTTTGTTTCATAATAACATTATTAAGGATAGCCAAAGAGGGGAAATATCCCAATTTTCTATCAATTAATGAATGGATAAATAAAATGTGGTATAACGACACAACGGAGTATTATTTAGCCATGAAGGAGGATGAAGCACTGCCTCACGCTACAACATGGATGAACGTTGGAAACATTATGCTAAATGAAAGGAGTCATATACAAAAAGCCACATATTGAATAGTCCCATGTACGTTAAATGCCCAGAATAGACAAACCCACAGAGAAAGAAATTAGTAAACCCTATGCCAGGGGCTGGGAGGAGGGGGAGGGGGGTGATGGCTAACGGGTACGGGTTTCTTTTTGGAGCGATTAAAAAAGGTTTTGGAGATAGTGGTAATGACTGCACAATTTCCTGAATATACTAAAACCCACTGAATTGTATACTTCAAAAGCATACATTTTATAGTATGTGAATTATATCTCAAGTACAAACAAACTAATATACTGTGAAAACGAACTTGTTTTTCACAAACCAACCCTCATCTCAATATCCCATTTTCATTGGTGAGACCCTGTCACCTCAAGCACCCAGGTGCCTGCATTCACCCCAGCGGTATTTACTGGGTGTCCATTGTGTGTCCTGGCCCTAACAGCTAGCACTTACTGACCACTCGGCCCACCCCAGGTGTTCTTTGATGTACTTTACATGGATTAACTCATTTAATCGTCACAATGACCCCTTGGAGCAGATGAAAAACTCAGGGCGGAGAGACTATGTAATTGCGTAATATCACACTGCTTGTAAATGTCAGGGCATTTCAGATTTCAAATCCATAGAGCTTGAGTTCTAAATTGATAGTTTTTATCATTACATACTATTATCCAACCCTATACTACATTATCCTACACCTACATTATCCACTACCCTCCAGGTGTATACCTGGAGAGCAAGCCTAGCTGAGCGGTTAATGGTTCAGTAAGCATTTGGTTCTATGACTATTGTTTTTGTTATTATGTCTACACTCTAGTCTACCTTAGGCAAAGTGGTATAAGAGATGGCCCCTGCTTTCATAAAGCTTATTTTCTAACAAACATCTTCACAAATACCTACAGTACAGATGTACTAAGTGGAGTGTGCTGTGTTCTACAGAAGAGCCGAAGCAGAGCGATGGCTTCCCTGCTGGGCGGGCAGGAAGGTGATGGTAGTGGTCACGTGGACGCTGGGCTGGGCTTGGGGTCTGTGTGTCAGCAGGTAGGCTGGTGAACGGGTCTAGGGGCACTGGGAGCCTGCACCCGGATCTGCCCGAGCCTGAGCCTCAAATTGGCTTTCCTGCTTCCAGACTCTCTACCCTACAGTCTATCTTATAAACTTTTGCCAGACTGCTTTTTCTTTAGATGTTGTTGAAAACCTGTCTTTCTTTGAACGAAAACCTTAAAAGGGGGCCCTTTTCCTTCACGCTGAATCTAACGTCCTCTCCCTGGCGTGTTTAGGAGAGGGCCCCTCTAACTCGCCTGATTCCAATTACTCCTGCTGCTGCAGGAAGCTGTTCTCACTACTTCACAAATAGGTCCCCATAGCTTGATGCTCCTCTTATTTTGAAAGCCACAAAAAGCCAAGTTTGTAACTGTCTTCTAGCAACGCTTAGGATGGAAAAGCATGTGTTTTGTGTACTGGCTTCACATTAAGGTCCTATTCTTGTTTTGGTTCCCCTCACTTTTTCTGCACTATTTAAGGTATATTTGATCCTGTGTAACTAGGAGGTGTGGGTAAAGGTGTTCTTATATGAATTGGCTGCTTTGGAAACCAGATGTCCCAGGAGGACCGTGGAATTTGTCTTCCTGAGAGACCTCTGTTTTTCTTTAGGAAAAGGCCTTTCTACGCTCTTTGGGGTGAGAGTTCAAGGTCCCGAAGACATGACTGGAGGAAGAGTAAGAAGACAGCAGTCGTTGCTCTGTGTAACAGGGTAAGAAGAATTTAGGAGTCGGCCAGGCCACACGGGAATCAGCTTCAAGAGCAGCGGGCGGTGCATTCTTGGGAGAGAGAAGTGGGCCTCATTACGAAGCAGGAGACGAAGACTTGGGAAGGACGATCAACAAGAAATTTCTAGAGTCAGGGAGGCTGAGCAACGTTTAGGACTGTGATGTTTGGTGCTCAGTTTTAAGTTGCTTTCTGTTCTGTTCTCTTATTACTCTCCAGACTCAGCAAGCCTTCCGTAAAAGCCTGTCATACACAGCAGTCCTGGGCTGGGGGTGATTTGGACAAGAGAGCAAAGTGGATTCCTGCAGAAGCACAGTGATGCCAAATAGGGCTGGCGGGGGGTGTGTGGAAGGGAGGTGGCAGCCACACACCCCAGAGGTGAGAGGTACTAGAGGACAGTGAGAGCAGTGGGCTGCAGGGTAGACTAAGGCTGACACTGATTGGAGATCTCCCTTTTCCTTTAGACATAATACAGGAAGGAGAACTTTGAAAAGGGACACCAGGCAGACTAGAAGTTGCCACAACAAAGATAAGGTCTATATACATAAATCATAGCAATATTTTCTTAGATCAGTTTCCCAAGGCAAAAGAAATAAAAGCAAAAATAAACAAATGGGACCTAATCAAACTTAAAGACTTTTGCACAGCAAAGGAAACCATAAACAAAACGAAAAGACAAACTGGGAGAAAATATTTCCAAATTATGCAACTAACAAAGTGTTAATTTCCAAAATATACAAACAGCTCATACGGTTCAATATCAAAAAAACAAACGAACCATTCAAAAAATGGGTAGAAGACCTAAATAGACATTTCTCTAAACAAGACATACAGATGGCCAACAGGCATATGGAAAGATAGATGCTCAACATCACTAATAGAGAAATGCAAATCAAAACTACAATGAGGTACCATCTCACAATGGTCAGAATGGCCATCATCAAAAAGTTTACAATTAATAACCGATTTAGAGGGTGTGGAGAAAAGGGAACCCTTCTACACTGTTGGTAGGAATGTAAATTGGTGCAGCCAATGTGGAAATCAGGATGGAGGTTCCTTAAAAAACTAAAAATAGAGCTACCTTATGACCCTGCAATCCTACTCCTGGGCATATATCTGGAGAAAACCATAATTCAAAAAAGATACATGCACCCCAATGTTCACAGCAGCATTATTTACAATAGCCAAGACATGGAAACAACCTAAATGACCATCAACAGATAATGGATAAAGGAGATGTGGTGTATATATATATATATATACACACATATATGAATATTACTCAGCTGTAAAAAAGAAAGAAATATTGTCATTTGCAGCAACATGGATGGAGAATACCATACAAAGTGAGGAAAGTCAGACAAAGACAAATATTATATATCACTTATATGTGGAATCTATAAAATAATACAAATGAATCTATATACAAAACAGAAAAAGACTCACAGACATATAGAAAACAAACTTATGGTTACCAAAGGGGAAAGGAGGGGGTGGGCTAAATTAGGAGTATGGGATTTACAAATACACACTACCGTATACAAAGTAGATAAGTTACTGTATAACACAGGGAACAATATTCAGGATCTTGTAATAACCCATAACGGGAAATAATCTGAAATATAAATATATATATAACTGAAGCACTTTTCTGTATCCCTAACTAACACAATATTGTAAAGCAACTATACTTCAATTAAAAAAAAACGTAAGGTCTCTAGAGAGAGCTCCACATAGATAATCCTGTTCTACATTTTATAAACTGCCCTCCACATTTTAGCAGAAGATAAAATGGAAAAGAAAAAGCACACCACTCTGTGTTTGCTCATGTAATTCCTCTTTTCTTGAAAGATTCTGCCTTTCACTCTCCCAAACCCTACCTGTTCTGCAAGGCCCAAGACCAGTCTACCTCCCCCCGTGCTTTGTCCCTCATTTGTCCCCCGACTGTCTCTCCGAGCAGTTCTCGACGTGAACTCCTCCGGATCAGAGGCAGCAGCACGACTTGAGAACTTGTGAGTGAGGCAAAGTCTCGGTCCCTACCCCACACCCCTTGGATCTGGGGGTGGGGGTCAGCAACACATGTCTTAGCAAGCCCCACAGGTGATCCTGAGTGTGAGCACCAAAGTCTGAGAACCAACCCAGGGGCCAGAGGCATCAGAGTGGCAGTCAGATCATCTCTCTTCAGCACAACACCATCCAACAGATTCCCATCTCACTCCTAGCAAAACCCAAAGTATTTGTAACAGCCTTCAAGGTCCTACACGTACCCTGGTTCACCTTTACCTGCCTGACCACATTTGCCCCACCTACCACTGTCCCTGTCACTCACTCCACCTCAGTCATGGAGGCCAGTGACTGGAGAATGTACCAGGCTTGCATCTGCCTCAACGCCTTCGCTGGGGTGGCTTCTTTCTTTTGTGACGTCTGCCTTGGTCATACTGCTTGTAATTACGTCCACCCCCATCAAGAGGAGTCACTCCTGTTTTGTGATTTTTCTCCATCACACTTATCTGTATATAACATTGTGTCTATTTCGCTTCCTCAAATGTTTTATTGTTTGTCTCACTCTGCTAGAATGTTAGCTAAGAGACCAGAGATCTTACTTCATGTTTTCCTGTTTTGTCCATTGATATAGTACCTGACTCATGCGGTGATGAATACTCAATACGTGTTTGCCCAATGTGTGAACTTAGCACTTATTTCCTGTCTGCCCTGTTCAGGAGCTACCCCATCCATTGCAGTCTTTGTGGTTAACTAGTTTGTAAGCTCCATGGTAGAGATAACCCATCTTGGATGCCCTTCTTCCCCACCATGGCCAGCACCATGCTGAGAAATTAGCAAGCACGTGATACTTCTTAATTATAGGTCTGAACACATTGTCCCCTGGACTTGGGGTTCAAGACAGAAAGCCCATGCGACGCCCCATATTCATCTGGAGCTCTCTCCTCTCCGCTCCCTCCAGATCACTGCTCAGAGCTCCCAGCCTGCTTCCTCTTCCTCGTCCAGCCATAATTCCCGGTCCTTTCCCCTGGTACGTAAAGAGTCCACTCTCACTGGCTGCTGTCCCTGCCCCCAGGCTCTGCCTGCTCAGGCAGCCTCCATCTGTCCCTCAGCCACGTTCCAGTGACCCAGCGTGACAGCCGAGATCCATAATTTATTAGAGCCCTTCTGCTGGGCCTTTTCTTTCTTTCCCCCTTCCTCCCTTCCTTCCTCCCTTCCTTCCTCCCTTCCTTCCTCCCTTCCTTCCTCCCTCCCTCCCTCCCTCCCTCCCTTCCTTCCTTCCTTCCTTCCTGGCATCACTGGTACCCAGGGCTTAGTCAGCACCATCAGAGGGGCTGCAGGTGTTTGAAAGGCCCCCAAATGAAGGTAATTTGAGTCAGGTATTAGGCTAAGATAAGCAATTAGAGACTCTGGAACATGCTGTGCAGGGGGATCAACATACTTATTGCTTTAAATAGTGTCCTGGAATCTCTTCACCACCCTTCTTACATGCATTTGCCTGAATGTATAGTAAAATCACATTTTGCTCTTTGAAGAAACACGTACATGGTTCGAGGCTAAGAATCTCCGCAAGGGGGCCAGTCGGCACGCATGAGTTGTCTTCTCAAACCTCAGTAGGAAATATGTGTTTTTAATAATCATCTGGTAATTAACAGCTGTGATTCCAAGCCTTCCATTAGGAAAAATAATAATAGTTTTACTTCTTGGTGCCAGGAGCCAGATGGGCAGCCGAAGAGAGAAGCCTCCAGCTATGTATCAGACATGTAGAGAAAGTGGGGTCCACGAGCTCCCTGGCGACCCTGCAGCTGGCAAAACATCTGGACGGGAGAACAAAACAACGGCCCGGATACCTGCACCCCGCCCCCCGTACACTGGTCCACTTAGCGCTGATCACAGCACTGGCTTATAATCCTGGCTCTACAAGTTATAGTCCTTCCCTCTGCTGACTTGTTTGAAATGACCTCTTTTAAAAGATGCGCTGCCTGATGAATAATGTCAAACTGGGAAATTATTTTGAAATATCACATGTTCATGAATTTTTTATTTGGTTTAAAGAAATTGCGTCGGCCCTTAGGCCTTCTGGTGCTGGTTACCACCACCTCTGCATCTCCCCTTCCCCTTGCTGGTTTCTGTCACCTCAGGGTCAGTGAAGAGCAAATCACCTTTGAAGCATCACCTGGCCGTAGCAGACACTCTCAGTATCTTCACAAATCTCTTTCTCTCTAACACAAACACAGAGTTGCATACACATACATCCCTTGCTGAAGATATCAACAGTGGGGAAATAAGAAAAAGAAGGAGGGAGGCAATAAGCAAATGATCTGGATATATTTTTATTATATTTCCCGTTACTCTAGCGTCTGGTCTCTTAGAAGCCTGGAATATGATCACTGGAGTTTATCTGCTTGGTGGCTGTTACCATTTCAAACCTGACATGGCTTTGAGGCTGCGTCCCCACTCTCATAGAAAGAAAGAGAGGAAGCATGGAAGGAACAAAGAGAGGGAAGGAGGGAGGGAGGAAAAAGGAAGGAAGAGTAGAAGTGGTCTTCTGTAGCCTATCATGTTTATTCCTGTCTTTGTTTGCAATATGTTTAATATGAACACATCACAGGCTAGATCCCATACGGCAAAGCCATCTTAGAGGTGACTGAATTCTGGTCCAGTGGCGGTGTGATCTCCATCACTTGAGTGGAAAAGGACCAGTGGTAACTGATTCTTGACTCTGCACTATGCCATCTATCACCAGGAACAAGAGCAGAGCTCTAGTTGACTTTCCAATCCTGCTTTGAGGGGCTTAATATTTTGATGGTTGCCATGGCAAGAAAGCTTAAAACACTACTGGGTGATATGAAAAGCAGAAGTAATGTTTCGTAACTTTCAACAGCCAGAGTCTGAAAAGAGGATTTGGGTTTTCCATTTTATATAGTGGAAAGAATAGAACACTGAGAATCAGAAGGACTGGATTCCAGGTTCAGATGGGGCGTTAAATAATTACATGAGCCTAGATGGCTTGCCACTTCACCTCTGGGCAGAAAGGTTCCTCTTCTGAAAAATTAGAAAATAGTCATGAATGCACTAAATATTGGGTTAAGAGAGTAATAATGTCAATTGTGGTCAAAGAGTTGGAATCTCGTCCCTCCTCTCCATTAACGAACTATGAGACTTAACCCTGAAGAACAGTATTTTAAGCACATAGAGGTTTTGATACAGTGGAAACCAGATGATTGAAAAAATACTAATGAGAGTAATTACAGTTGTACTTGCATCTGTTACTATTTACTGGACGCTGACTTTACACCAGACATTGTGCCCAGTGCTTTACAAGCATTATTTGCTTGAATCTTCCCATCAAACCTAAGAGAGAGACAGTTCAATCCTTACTGTACAGATCAAGGGACTGAGGGAAGGTCTAGGGAAGGTCATTACCTTCAGGGGGTGACACAACTCTGGCGGGGGGAGGGGGAACTCAAATCCAGGCATATCTGACTCCACACTCTGTGCTCTTAGACATTATGCATATTTAATATTTATTAAGCACTTATGATGCCAGCTAATGTTCTAAATCTATCACAAACATTATCACATTTTATGATCACAAAGGTCTAATGAGGGAAGCATTATTACCTCCACGTCATAGATGAGAAAACCAAGGCTCAGAAAGTTTAGGTAACTTGCCCAAGGCCATTCAACCAGTAAATAGAGGTGCCGGGAATCTATCCCTTGTCCCTTTGCCCCCAAAGCCACTGTGCTAAGATAAAATTTGAGAGAGGCAAGGGGAGCCTAACAGTATAAAGGAAAGAGAAAGCCTGCAGTCTCCTGGGCTCCAGTAGTAATTCTGATGCTATTAGCTGGGTTATTCTGGTTCCCCACTGTCATTTATTCTAATTGGGCAGGAGGGTTTCTTGGAAGGGTAACACATTATGTATTTTAAAAGATATTTTCTATTGTTCTTTCTAGTTCTAAAAGCACTAATTTAAAGGGCACTAATTTTTTCCACAGGAAAGATAAACAATTTCCATTAGCTCTAAAAAGGAAAGCGTTTCTATGTACAAACCGGGAAGAAAACGTTGACAATAATTATCATTTAAGTACTTAGAATGGACCAAACCTATATGTGCTCTACTCATTTAACCCTTACAAAATCCCTATAAAGTAGACACTTCTATCATCCCCATTTTATCAATAAGACGACTGAGGCAAAGGGAGGTTAGGTCATTTGCACAAGATCTTATAGACAGTACGTAGCAGAGACGGGTTCTGAACTCAGGCAGCCTATTTCACAGTCCACGCTTTTAACTACCATAACATATTGCTTCTGGAGTCAAAATAGTTCATTAGCCTAACGGGAGTCAACATGGTACTAAATTGTATTGGGAATGCAGGGAGCTGTGGAAAGATGTCAAGGTGACAGACAAAGTTGGGTTTGAATCTCAACATTGCCACCATCACTAGACTGCCAGCTTTATTGGACTATCTGATTAATCTCCCCCGAGCCCCTTCAGCACCTACCCTATATATCTATTGAACGAATGAATGATTTTGTGGGGGTTGAGCCAGCCTTTGAAATTACACATGTCTGAGTCCAAAGTCCAAGAGCTTTCTGTTTTCCAGGACTATCTCACAGAATACATTAATATAGAGCTGTCCAGAGCTGAGGGTTCTCCTGGCAGCGTAAGCAAAGAGCTTGAGATTCAAAGACAGACACACTGCATTTAACATGGTGTATGGCTTCTCTGAGTCTCCACTTACTTCTCCGTCAATTTGAGAATATATTGTCACATGTGCTTGTCATGAGGATTAACTTATGTCAAGCACCTAGCACTCTCCTGGCACAATGCAGTCATACAGTAATTGGTAACTTCTCAGCTGCCTTTCTACAAAGCACGTCAACTGAGGCAATAGTATCTGTAGCCTGGTGCTTTCAGCATTGTGGTGCTTCTTTGCTCTAAGGAAGCACCCGCTGAAACACCAGGGCAGTGAGCCCTATGTCTCCTCCCACAAAGGTTTTCAAGGACACAAAATATACAAAAAGTGAGAATGAACATCAGTGTGAGAATGACACCTTGTGAAAAAAGGAAGTCCACCATTTGGGCACACTCAGAACAAAGTAATTTCCCATTATTTGCAACTCCCACCCTTATGAGTGTGTCCTAAAGTTGAAGCTGTTGTTACTCTTCCACTTAGATCTCAGAGAGGGAATTTCCCAGTGGGCGTAACGTGTGATGCTTTGGCTGCTCGGCTCCCATCAGTGTTGATGGAGCACAACAGGACGCTGCAAATAAGCAGGGTCCCCTTGGCCTCCATAAATGCCTCCACACTTACCAAGTAAGTAGCACGTTCAGCTTGGAACCACAGGCGTGGAACGGCTTGTTGTCAAGTTCCTACGGCACCCAGAGGGCCATCTGGGAACTCATCGTTTCCCCGACTCGGCCCTCCTGAGGCGTTGTCCCTTCACTATATCAAGCCTCCAAAGCTATGGCACCTCCTGCTTCTGTTCTGAGCACCCCCATGTGACCTCTGCATACTTTATTGCAGCTTTCACTGCTACGGGTTATTAGGAGCTCCATCTTTCTTCCTCTCCCTGAAAGTTTCCTCTGACATCATGGAGCTGGCACAGCCAAACGCTGTCTCTCCAGGATGACACTGCGTGGTTTCCCCCAGATTCAAAAGCTAACTGCCGACTTCTGCTTCTGGCCAAGACAGAGTGACAGGCACGAGACTACCCTCCAGTCTGAAACAGCAACAGCAACAAGAAAGACAAAATATAGGAAACAGTAGTTTCCAAGACACTAGACGTCAGACAGGGAAAGACACTGATCCCTGAGAGATGGAAAACAGATGAGGTGCGCCCTGCCCTTGTCCCAGCTTGGTGCATGGAGAGAGCTCCCCAACATGTGCATGGCGGGTGGAGGGGACAAGGCAGAGCCCAGAGGACTCTCAGAATTGAGCAGCTGAGGAACCAGGGAGATGGCGGCAGTCAGAGTTCTCAGGATACAATACCAGGCAGGAGAGACCTGCACAGAGAGAACTCCAGAGATCTGTTGAGGTCCCTTTGAGTGTTCAGCAGAGTAGTTAGTTCATATGTGCAATGAAACTGCCAAAGTCTAGGGAAAGAGCCCTCTAGAGGATTGGAGGACACACTGCCCAGTCCACACGCAGGGTCAGCAATACTGCCTGTACCTACCAGTCAGACTCATGACATTCATAAGCATCTCACCTCAGTAGCTGGTCCCAACACTAAACATTGCATTGATTTCACCAAACAAATCTTACAAAAGTAAGACCCGAAAGGAACTGAATTTGTAGATAAAATTCCACCACAAAGAAACATGCAAGCCCAGATGGCTTCATTGGTAAATTCCACCAAACATTTAAGGAAGAACTAATATCAATTATAAATAAACTCAGAAAACTGAAGAGGGGGAAATCATTCCCAACTCATTCTGTGAGCTCAGCATTACCCTGACACCAAAATTGTAAAGAGACATTACAAATATCCATCCATCAATAGATCAATCAATCAATAAGTAAATAAATAAAACTACAGACCAATATCCTTCATGAACATATATACAAAAATGCTAAGCAAAATTTAAGCAAATTGAATGCAACAATATATAAAAAGGATACATCAGGACCATGTATCTTTTACTCTAGGAAACCAAGGTTGGTTCAATAGCAAAAAAATCAAAACAATGTAGTTCACAATATTAACAAACTAAAATAAGAAAAGCATATGATTATCTCAATAGGTAGAGAAAAAAAGACTCTTGACAAAATCTAACATCAATTCCTGATTAAGGAAAAACAAAAAACAACTGTCAGCAAGTTAAGGTGAGAAATTTCTCAATCTGAAAAACCTATAGCTATCAGCATATCTAAAAGTAAAAAACGGAATGCTTCCCCTAAAAAAATAAGAAACAGGAAAAGGAAGTCTGCTTACATGATTTCTACTAAACATTGTACTGGAGGTTCTAGCCAATGCACTAAGGCAAGAAGAGGAAACAAAAAGTATCCAGATTGGAAAGAAGTAATAAAACAGTTATCTGTAGGTGACATGGTTGCCATTATAGAATATCTGATGAAATATATCAAAAAGTAACAACTAATGAGTGTAGCAGATTTTCCAGATAAAATACTTTATGCAAAATCAATTGAATTTCTATATACTAGCAAAGAAAAATCTGAAATTTAAATTAAAAAATAATTCCATTAAAAAAGCATTCAAAATTTAAACATGAATACTTAAGGTTAAATCTATCAAAGTATGTCGAAGACCTGTACCTTGAAGACTACAAAACATAACTGAAGAAAATTAAAGAAGACCTAGATAGAGATATATACTCAGCTAATCAGTCACAAGACTCATTATTGTTAAAACTGCATTTCTCTCAAAATTAGTCCATAGATTTAATACAATCTCAATCCAAATACTAGTAGTTCTTTTTAGTTTAAATTGACAAACTGATTTTAAAACCCATAAGGAAATATAAAACACACACAATAACCAAAACAATTTAGGAAAAAAAATTTGGAGGCTGAATGTTACCTGATTTGAAGACTTGCTATAAAGCTACAGTAAACAGAACAGTGTAGCATAAAGATAGAAAAATAGATCAATGAAACAAAATAGAGTCCAAAAATTGACCCACAGTTATGAGGCCTAAATTTTTTAAGTGCTAAAGCAATTCAGTGTAGAAAAATATATAATTTTTTCCACAAGTGGTGCTGGAACAATTAGATATCAATCAGTTTTAAAAAAGAGTTTCCATCCATGCTTTGCACCTTAGACAAAAATCAACTCAAAATGGATCAAAGACCTAAATATAAAACTTTCTTGAAAAAAGCATAAGAGGAAACCTTTGTGACTTTGGGTTAGGCAATGATTTCTCAGATGTGACACCAAGAGCACAATCTATAAATGAAAAAATAATACACTGGACTTCAGAAAAACTTAAAAGGTCTCCTCTTTTATGGGCACTGTTAGGAAAATAAAAAGATAAGCTACAGATTGGGAAAAATATTTCAAATTGTATACTTGATAAAAAGCTTATATTCAGAATGTACAATAAACTTTCAAATGCAATAAGAAGAAATAAAACAATCCAATACAAATTTTCAAAAGATTTGAGCAGACATTTCACCAACAAATATATACAATTAGCAAATAAGCACACAATAAGATGCTGAACGTTATTAGTCATTAAGGAAATTCAACTTAAAACCCTAATGAAATGCCATTACACCCGTGTTAAAATGACTGTAATTAAAATTCCAAATGCTGGCAAGGGTATGGAGGAACTAAAACTTCTCTTAAACTGCTGGTGGAATGTAAAATGGTGGAACCGTTCTGGAAAAGAGTTTGGCAGCTTCATAAAAACGCTAAACATACACTTAATGATATGATCCAGCAATTCCACCCCCAGGTATTTACTCAAGAGAAATAAAACCATATGACCCTACAAAGACTTGTTTATGAATGCTCCTAGTAGTCTTATTTCTGCCAAACACAAACTAGAAACAACCCAGATATTCATCAATATGTGAATGGATAAAGAACTTGTGGTTTATTCATACAATGAAATACTGTTCTACAATTTAAAAGAATGAACTGTTGATAAATGCAACCACATGCATAAACCTCAAAATAATTATGCTGAGCAAAAGAAGTCATAAAAAAAGTGAGTACATAATGTGTGATTTCAAATACATTAAACTCTGGAAAGTATAAATTAATTTATGGTGACGGAAAGGAGATCAGTGGTTGCCTGGTCGGGGCGGGGATGGCAGGAGGGAGGATTACAGAAAGGAACAAGGGAACTTTTGACATGATGGATCTGCTCACTACCTTGATTGTGGTGAGGGGACCTCAAGAGAATTCATATGTGCAGACATATCAAAACTTACCACATTGCACACTGAAATATGTGTCGTTCATTGTATATCAATTATACCTGATATCATAAAGCTGTGAAATATATGTAAAAATAGCAAATAAAAATTGGTGGAGGAAAGAGTCTGAAATGCTAAAACAAAACAAAACAAAAAACCTTTCACCTATTTGTCCCATACTTTCCTTCCATCTGGAGTATCCCAGTCTCTGCAAACCAACTTGCCTTTGGGAAGTGTTGTTGGGTTCATTACACAGGGAACTTAGGATTTCCGTGGTTTGGTTTTGCTGTGCATAGTAATAGGAATTCTATAACCGGCTCCCTCTTTGCAATGCCTCTTTTGCTGGTGTGACACTATTCTTTAAACACAACTGTGTTTACTACTGATATAGTATGCAGAATACTTCTAATAGGCTCTGTGGTGAGTTGCATTGGATTCCCCCCAAAATGTCCTAATCCCTGGAACCTGTTTATGTGACCTTCTTTAGGTACAGGGTCTTTTCAGGTGTAATCAAGTTAAGGTGTGGTGTAATGGGCTGTATTATGTTCCCAGAAAATTCATATGTTAAAGCCCTAATCCCTAGTATCTCAGAATTTGCATTTTTCCAGAGTTTAATGTGTTTGAAATCACACATTATATATTTACTTTTGTCTGACTTCTTTTGCTCAGCATAATTATTTTGAGGTTTATGCATGTGATTGCATTTATCACTACATAACATAATGTAACTGTTACGGAGACAGGGCCTTTAAAGGGGCGATTAAATTAAAATGAGGCCCTAAGGGTGAGTCCTAAGGCAATCTGATTGGTGCCCTTATAGGAAGAGGAAATCTGACCACACAGAGAGAGCCCAGAGGTCAGCACACAGAGGAACTGCCATGTGAGGACACAGCCACAGTGAGAAGGTGGCCGTCTACAAGCCGAGGAGAGAGACCTCAGGAAAAAACCAACCTTCTGCCACTTTAATCTTTGACTTCTACCCTCCAGAACTGTGAGAAGACAAACTCCTGTTGCTTGTTTAAGCCAGCTGGTCCGGTATTTTATAACAGCAGCCCTGACAGACGATTACGGGTGGTCCCATGGGGTCAGGGGGCTCCTGACAGCCAATGGCTGGTATCCTTACAGAGGAAAAAGAAGGGGGTCTGGATATTGACATGGGGAGAGAACACCACATGGAGACGGAGGCGGATACTGGAGTGTCGTGTCTACAAGCCAAGGAACAGCAGGCATTGCTGGCCACCCCCAGAAGGAAGAAGAGACATCGGAACAGAATCTCCCTCACAACCTCCAGAAGGAACCAAACATGCTGCCACCTTGATTTTGGACTTCTGGCCTCCAGAGCTGTGAGAGAATACGTTTCTGCTGCTTAAGTGACCCAGTTTGCGGTAATTTGTGATTGTCACTCTAGAACTGACACAGCCTCCTGGAAACCATGTTTGCTTCCGAGCTGCTTCTCCCCTTCTCCAGTTTCAGCTGGGCATCTAGCTATGCAGTTACAGACCACAGTGCCCAGGCTTCCTATAGGGGTCGTCATGTGACGGGGTCGAGCCCACGGCGGCATACGAGCAATAAAGGTGCAATCGCTTGTCTTGCATTCTTCCTTCCTCCTTACTAACTGGGAAATGGTGATGCCAGGGCCCTCATGCAGCCCTAAGCCCCCTTTGTTCTGACTGTCAGGTGAGAGGCAGTGGACTCCTATCTTTCTTAAGCCACCATATTGGGGGGTGGCCTGTTCCCCACCTCATAACCATGTGTCCAATGACCACCTCTTCCTCCGTCTTGCATCATAAGCTTCTAGAAGCCAGTGCTTGTTGTTGAGAATCTTCCTGAAGCACCAGGCACAATTCCACGTACAAACAGTTCTTGCTTCTCTCTGTTGTCATTAGAAAAGCATTTATTAAGCAAGCGTGAGTCTAGGACTGCTTCAGCCTGCAATATCTTGGAGGCCATTTCAATAGATGTCAATGAGCATAAATCAGGTGAAATAGTATCACTCAAGCCACAATCCCTCATTTCTCGGCCCTGGGAAACAGCAACGGCTGGGGGATTTGGCCAAGCCTCTGCAGAGGGCCACCTGCAAGTAGTATCTAATGTCACAGACATCAGAGGGCTGGGAGTGGACTAGAGTGGACTCGAGAACGACACCTCACTGTGAAGACGGGACGTACGCCTTCCACGTGGGCTACGGCTAATGATGGCATTGGCTTCATCTACGACAAAGCACATTTAAATTAATTCTTAAAAGAGGGGAGCGGGCCTCTTTGGAAACACAAAGAGAAGAGGATATGGTCACCGACCTGTAGTGTAAAACACACTTTCTTGGGGATTAAGAGAAAAGGAAAACATGCAGAAAAGAGGAGAGGAAAGTCTTTCAGAGACTAGCTCTTTAAAACATGGAGAAGAATGAACTGGACTTACAGAAGCTGAGAAAAGTCACTGGAGACACAGCTGCTCCTGGTGGCAAGAGGTGTGAATGAGGCATTTAGCATTTGGACTTTGCTTAATAGCAGAGGCTACGCTGAGACAGACTAGGCTGAACCATGTAGAGAGGAGGATAGTAAATGCTGAGATACAGAACTTTAGCGCAGTGAAGTGACAACAATACCCTTTTCTGAGTAGTGGATTGTTCTCTTCCCTCTCTCTCTTTTACTTGCGTGTATGGCATTGTGGAGTTTATATTTAGAACATGTACTCAACTATTTTCTATTTTGTTGTTCCCAAAATTTCCATTTCTTTATAATTACAAACCCAGTGGGTAGCATGACGTCCTTGTTTCCCCACACAAAGGCAGGCTCCATTCCTAGTTTCACGCTGCTCTACAGAGGTGCTGGGCAGTTGCTAGAGTGGCCGAGATGGAGTTCCAGGGGCATACACATCACCACGAACTGCCTAGACCTCCACAAACCTCCACCTGGACCAGGCTTAGCCTCCCTCTGACCCTCCACAGGCTCCCCGCTGCAGTCAGAGCCCACGGACCCATACATTCCACGGAGGGGCTGGTGAGTGTGTCCTGTCCTTTCCTTTCTCCTCCCTTCCTTCCTTGACTCATTCATTATTATTTCTTTCTTCCTTTGTTTCTTTACAGTTTTCACTCATTTTATCATACAAGTGAATATGTCCACTGCATTTTACCATACAAGTGAATAGGTCCACTGAAATATGTCGACAGCAGAAATTTTGGAAAATGTAAAAGAAGGAGGAGGAAAAACTGAGGAAGAAGGAGAAGAAGAAGGAGAAGAAAGCCATTTACTGTCCTGCCAATTCCGGACAATTGTCCACATTTTATTGTGTTGATACACAGATATGTGAATGATGGTCCCTATCTATTTGTAAAATGTGTACATTTATATGTGTGTGTGTATATATACATACACACATACACATATATAAACACACACACGCAAATATATGATATCCTCATAGTTGACAGCAGAATCTCTCCCCTTAAGGGAGACATTTGTCTTTATTTGGGAGGATATTTTGAAGGTACAATTGTTGAGAAGAGAAAAGACAACGCAAGTTACATGCAGCTGAACTGCTCTGTAAAAGACATCTGGAAGCACTGCTTTTATCCCTAAGAGAGTGAGGAGAGGCAAGAAGAAGGGGAAGAAAGGAGCCCTAAAGAGAAGGGAGCCAGTGAGGTGACTGGAAACACCCCATGATGTGGGGCGGGCAGACGGATTTCTAGTAGGAGAAATACCTATTCGTCATTTTTGTGCAGTTTGCAGTGTGGCGTGAGATGTGATCCTTCCAGATAACACACGGGTGCCTTTATCACATTCCCCATGGACCACAGCCTTGACCGTGCTGAGGCTCTGGGATAGGGCCTCCAAGTGGCCGGGACGGCCTGCGACCACAGATTGCTGGGTCCTGCCCCCAAGTTTCTGATTCCTTTAATCTGGAGAATTGGGGACTGGTGAATTTGCATTTTTTACAACTTCCCAGATGCTGTTCATGCTGCGGTCTGGGGGTCCCACTTTGAGAACCACTGCATTAGCGAATTAAGGAAAAGAGACTGAAGCCCGTGTTTGGGTAGGTGGTGGCATCACACTGGGTATTTTATTTGGTGTCATTTATGTCCTTCAGCACGGGATCCTGAGCATTTTCCGATGCCGTTAAAAATCGGATTGAGGCATCGTAGGACCTTTGATGCTGATGGGGATGATCCAGGAGGAGAGTGATGGTGTGGGAGAGAGGGTGGAGGGTTTTCTTTGAGGAGAAGGACGCAGGTCTGTGCACAGGTGGGTGGGTTAGTGCAGGCTTTCTCTCTCCAGCTGCCTCCTCTGCACCCCTGTCTGCGCCCTCATCACACCCACCCCGTGCCTCAAGGTCACCGGTGGCCTCCACACTGCTGATCCAATGTCCCATCCAGTGTTGAGTCTCCACCACACTTGGGATTCACGCAACTTCTAGCACATTCTTCCCTCAGCCTCCAGGACACCACAGCGTCCTGTTAGGGGCTTGGTTTTCTCCTCCTATTACAAGGATGGCCCCCCTTACCCTCTTTTGCTGGTTCCCCTGCCCATGCCTGGCGCAGTGCCTGAGGCTCACACTTTGGACACCTTCTTTTTTGCACTTCTGCTGCTTTTTGTGATCTCATCCAGGTTTTTAGCTTTAAATATCATTTACATGCTGATGACTCCCAAATGCGTCAGTCCTGCAAGACTTCTGCTCTAAACTTCAGACTCACGCAGCCAACTGCCCATCCCACATCTCTACTTGAACCCCTAACGGATGTCTCAAAGTGAACACCTCGAAGAGTGACCGCTGGTCTTGCCTAATCAAGGGTCCCCCCATTCTATGTTATTGGCAGTGCCGTCCTTCCAGATGCTGGAGCCAAAATCCTTTAGTTCAGTTTAACTCCCGTCTTTCACCTACAACTGTCAACCAATCCTTTATGGAATCCCATTGCTTTTGCTTTTCAACCTACCACATCTACATCTATCTTACCATTTCTACTGCTTCTACTGTCATCTCTTTCCTAGATTATTGCAAACTAGTCTCCCAACAAGTCTCCCTGTTCTACTCTTGCCACCTGCAGTCGAAACACAACAGAGAAGCCAGGGATCCTTTGAAATCAGGAGTCCTTCCATTCCACTCCTCTGCTCAGAAGTTGCCAGTGGATTTCCATTGACCTACAGTAGAAGCAGAAGCCTCTCCCTCGACCTACAAAACCCTACTGTTTGCTATACATTCATTTGTTGTATTTTTTAGATTCCACATATAAAGATCACACAGTATTTGTCTTTCTCTGACTTATTTCACTGAGCATCATATTGTCTAGGTCCATCCATATTGCTGCAGAAAACAGACTTGTGGTCACCAAAGGGGAGAGGAAAGGTGGGAGGGACGAATTAGGGGTAGGGGATTAACAGGTACACGCTACTAGATATAAGATATATAGGCAACAAGGACAGGCAACTGTACAGCACAGGCAACGATACCCATTATCTTGTAATAATCTATAATGGAGTATAATCTGCAAAAATACTGAATCACGAGGCTGTACACCTAAAACTAACACAATACTGTAAGTCAACCATACTTCACTGAAACAAACAAACAACAACAAAAACCTCTGGGGCTTCCCTGGTGGCGCAGTGGTTGAGAGTCCGCCTGCCGATGCAGGGGACGCGGGTTCGTGCCCCGGTCCGGGAAGATCCCGCATGCCGCGGAGCGGCTGGGCCCGTGAGCCGTGGCCGCTGGGCCTGCGCGTCCGGAGCCTGTGCTCCGCAACGGGAGAGGCCCGCGTACAGCAAAAAAAAACAAAAAACAAAAAACCTCTGCTCCAAAGTAGTGCCTCTCTGGCCCCTCCTCCCCTGCCTTACCCGTCCCCCTGTCCTGGCATCTCCCACCCCACTCCGGCTCACACTGTTCTAGCCATACTGTCTTCCTTACTCGAATACAGCAGACAAGCTCCCATGTCAGGGCCTTTGCAGCCTCTTTTCCCTCCGTGGAATGCGTCTGCTTTCCACACAAATGTCCACAACACTTACTGCATTCGTTACTGTCATGCATTTGTTCACATAACACCTTCCCAGTGAGAGCAACTCTGATAATACACTTGAAAAGTGCAACCCACCACCTCATGCTTTGTCTCTCCCCATCTCCTACCCATTTATATTTTTCTTCTTAGCACTTACATCTTCCAGCCTTTGCTTTAATTTGTTTATGGGTTTTTTTTTGTTTTTTTTTTTTTGCGGTACGCGGGCCTCTCACTGTTGTGGCCTCTCCCGTTGCGGAGCACAGGCTCCGGACGCGCAGGCTCAGTGGCCATGGCTCACGGGCCCAGCCGCTCCGCAACATGTGGGATCCTCCCAGACCGGGGCACGAACCCGCATCCCCTGCATCGGCAGGCGGACTCTCAACCACTGTGCCACCAGGGAAGCCCTGTTTATGTTATTTTTTAAATCTGTTTTCTCCCCACAAAAATGTAAGCTCCCCAAAGACAAGGATTTTTGTTGTTTGGCTCATTGACGCATTCCCAGGATTTAGAATCATTTCAAACACATAGAAAGTCCTCAATAGAATTTTTAATGAATGAATGTGACTTCATAATTTGCATCATATTCACTGTATATAACCATTCCCCTAAGGCTGGGCGTTTAGGTCCTTTCGGCTATTTTGGTGTTTTATAGAACACTGCAACAAATAGCCTTTTATAAAAAAACATTTATTAGTTCCATTTTAACCACCCAAGGATATAATCCCATAAATGGGAACGCCAGGTATAATGACGTAGGTATTTTAATACCTTTGTCACATGCAGCCAAACTGCTTTTCAGCTTAATTTTCCAACTGTTTGAGAATACCCACTACTAAGGCAGAGTTAGCATTTTTCTTACCTTTGCCAATTTGTCAGGCAAAAAGAGGCACATCTCAATGCTACATGAATTTGAGTTTCTTTGATGCAAAGTGATTTGAAGTTTTTGGTTTTTCTTACACGTTAACATCTTTTTAACTAGCTCTACAGTTCCTTGGCTTATTTTGCTACTGAAATATTCATGTTTTTCTTATTGAGTTTTGAAGTTCTTTGTGTATTAAAAATATTAAGTTTGTCATATTGTTAAAAATACATACTCATATTGAGTGTTTTTAAATTTTATGTTTGACATTCAGAAGGATTTATCGGGTGGGCCAAAAAGTGCCCTTGGCTGTTAAGTAAAACTAAAAGACACATTTTTCATTTTCACCAAGAATTTTATTGAACAACGTATTCACCCTTTTGTTCCACTAACTTCTGCCATTTTTCAGTCAACTTCATAGTTCATCTTCCCAAAACTTTTTACCTTTTCGAGCAGAGAACTGTTCCAGGTGCCTTTCACAGTCTTTCAGGGAATCGAAATTTTTTCCATTAAGAGAATTTTGTAAAGACTCAAATAAGCGGAACTACGAAGGTGCAATACGGTGGATGAATCAGAGCTTCCCAGCCAAGCTGTAACAGTTTTTGCCTGGTCATCAAAGAAGCATGCGGTCTTGCCTTATCCTGATGGAAGATGATGCGTTTTCTGTTGACTGATTCCAGATGCTTTTCGTGGAGCGCTGCTTTCAGTTGGTCTCATTGGGAGCAGTACTTGTTGGAATTAATCATTTGGTTTCCCGGAAGGAGCTCATCATAGAGGACTCCCTTCCAATCCCACCATATACACAACATCACCTTCTAAGGATGAAGGCCGGCCTTTGGTGTGGTTGGTGGTGGCCCATTTCGCTTGCCCCACAATCTCTTCTGTTCCACATTGTTGTACAGTATCCACTTTTCTTTGCCCGTCACAATTTGTTTTAAAAATGGAACGTTTTCATTACGTTTCAGTAGAGAATCGCATGTGGAAATATGGTCAAGAAGGGGTTTTTTTCACTTAACTTACGTGGAACCCGAACATCAAAGCGATTCACGTAACCAAGCTGGTGCGAATGATTTTCAACGCTCGATTTGGATATTTTGAGGATGTCGGCTATCTCCTGCGTGGTATAACCTTGATTGTTCTCAATTACCGCCTCGATTTGATCGCTATCAACTTCAACTGTTCTACCCGACTGTGGAGCGTCGTCCAGCGAGAAATCTCCAGCACGAAACCTCAGAAACCACTTTTGACACCTTCCATCAGTCACAGCGCCTTCTCCATACACTGCACAAATCTTCTTTTGTGTTTCAGTTGTGTTTTTACCTCTCTTGAAATAATGAAGCATAATATGATGAAAATGCTGCTTTTTTCTTCCATCTTCAACATTAAAATGGCTACACTAAAATTCACCAATTTTGATAAGTATTTTTTTTAATGCATGCTGATATGACAGCTGTCACATACAACCCAACAAAATTGTTTCGAAGTTAAAGACAACTAAGTGCTACTAGAGCCACCCTACAGAAAAAACTGAACGAATCTTTTGGCCAACTCACTAATTTTAATGTTGCCAAATTCATCAGTCTTTCTGCCCTTATTATGCCATTGCTTTGGGACACAGAGAGACCTGTAAACGTACTTATATTTACTTCTGGTTTTAATGGTGTTGTATTTTACTTCCTTCTCTGTAATGTATTCTGGAGTTGGACTCCATATAGATTTCTCACTATGAGAAAAATCTACGTCACTTACGGAACATCCCTTTCTTTACTAACTTATTTCTGAAACTGTCATATTCATATCCCCAAATCTTATATCTCATAAAAGTATTTCTGGGCAATCGATTCTGTTACATAGACCCATCTATTGATTCCTATGCCAGAAGCCCACAGTTTATATCACTGTAGTTTGTGGAATGACTTAAAATAAGCAGGGCTCTTCCTCCCACCCTCCAGTTGGTTTCTCTTTGGGGGTTTTCTTGGCTAAAGCTAAAAGTAAACACTATCCTCCCCTGACAGCTACTCCAACAAAACGAAACAAAACTATTAGCATTTTGCTTAGAATTGCCTTAAAACTATAAAGTCACTTGGGAAAAACTGACATCTTAATAGCCTTCAATCTTCTTGTCACAAATATAGTTTGTTTCTCTCTCTCTCTTTTTTTTTTTTTTTTTTTGGTTTGCTGTTGTTGATTCTGTCCTCTTACACATCCCTCCAGACTCTGAAAGCTCTGCGCTTGCTCTGGAATCAGAGAACTTGGGTTCTAACCCCAGTTCTTCCACCTGTTCACTGTGTGACCTTGGACAGAATATTTGATCTTTCTAAATCAATAACTTACTCCATAAGATGGAGGTAAAGCAGTAACTACCGGTGAGACGGCCTTAAAGATTAAACAGGAAAATTATGTTGAAAGCCCTTTGTCTGGAACTAAAAATCACCCACTAAATATTGACTTTCAAAAATCGGCACGTCTTCACTGTACGGTAGAAGCTAACACAGAGTTGTAAAACAACTATACTCCAATAAAAAATAAATAAATGGGGCTTCCCTGGTGGCGCAGTGGTTGAGAGTCCGCCTGCCGATGGAGGGGACGTGGGTTCGTGCCCCGGTCTGGGAAGATCCCACATGCCGCGGAGCGGCTGGGCCCGTGAGCCATGGCCGCTGAGCCTGCGCGTCCGGAGCCTGTGCTCCGCAACGGGAGAGGCCACAGCGGTGAGAGGCCCGCGGACCGCAAAAACAACAACAATAATAATAAATAAATAAATAAATAAAATAGCTAACCAGCAAGGGCCTACTGTATAGCACAGGGAGCAAGGCTCAATATTCTGTAATAACCTAAATGGGAAAAGAATTTGAAAAAGAATAGATACATGTATAACTGAATCACTCGGCTGTACACCAGAAACTAACACAACACTGTTAATCAACTATACTCCAATATAAAATAAAAAGCTAAAAAAAAAACCAGCACGTCTTTATCGTTACCATCTTTGCTTTTTACAAAGAGAAGGAGCGAAGGTCATTGGAGGAGCAGAGATCAGAGATCTGACGTCAGGACTCTGCTTCTTAAGGTCAGCTTTTCTGAGGTTTGAGTTGGGCAGTGGGTGAACAGATGAAGCCAGGACTGAGGAAGAAAGTTTGGGGCGATTTACGAGCATTAAGGGGAGGCGACAGGGAGCATGTGGAAAAGAGAGCTGGGTCCTCCCCACCGGGGCCACTGCATAGGTGGGTGCCCCAGGAAGTCCCACAGGGCCCCGGCTCAGGAGGGCTCTGAGTTTGGTTTCATGCTCTGCTAATGCCATCCTGAAATGCTTAATAATTTTTGAACAAGTGTCCTGCATCTTCATTTTTCACTGGGACCACACACGATGTGCTAATCCGTGCCCACTGCTTCCATGGTGGGCCCGGCCTTCCAGCTGATGGGGTAAGGACGGCCCTGTGTCCCTCTAGGCCCTTCTCCCCCAAAACCCCACTGACACACCATTGAATCAGGAAATGAAAAGGCGCTCAGCAGTGCGCTTGTTGTGACGCAGCTGGAGCTGGAGCTTGTGTTTTTTCAGAAATGTGAGTATTGGACAGCAGTGCACAGACAGAACATAGGTCGTGATTTACAAGCTAACTGGATACTCAGCTCTCTTAAAAAAAAAGAGGATAAAATGCAAGAGAGATGGGAATGTCAGGCACAATTCTTGCCCAGGATTCTAAACCCCGTAGTTAATGACAAATCTGCTGATTTGCTCCCTCTCTCCTTCCCGTTCCAGATGCTTCTCTGCCAACTATTTTCTTCTTAGACATGGATGGGGTGAGTAACTGCCATGAATGGGGGAGAAGAGGAATACCATTTATTGTGTGACTATTATATGCCAGGCATTTTGCTGGGGACTTTACACCCAGTTTCTCCTTTATTCCTCACAATGGCCATGTGGGTGGGTCGTATCATCTCCATGTTACAGATAAAGAAGCTGGGCCCAGTGAATCAAGCAACCTGGGCCAAGTCACACAGACGGTAAAGGGCAGAAAAGGATATAATCCCAGGTCTGCTGTCACCATTTGCCTTGTTCTTTTTAGTGAAACTGAGACAGATGAAGACATACTTCATTACTATGTTCCAAGCACCATACTAAATGCTTTCCATGTTTTAACTCCTTTAATTCTCACAATGAAGCTGGACTCAGAGAGTTTAAGTAACTTCTATAAGGACTTGCAGTTGTGAAGTGGCAGAATCGGATTCAAACCTAAACCGTCTGGCTCCAAAGATAAAGCCTTAGCCACGACCTGATGCTGCCTCTCCTAAGAAAAACTGGGAGAGCAGAGCAAATGTGGTGACTGAATACAGATTGAATATGGAAAAGGTCAAGGAAGATTTCCAGGTTTCATGGTTGAGCACCCAGTGGGAAGATGGTGTCATTTAATGAAATGTGAACTGTATAAGGATGCGGTGCAGGTTTTAGGGGAGTGACTGTGACATCATTCGTGGGCATGCTGAGTTTGAGGTGTCTGGAAGGCATCTGGGAGGATGATCTACAATGATGGCACGTTCCTTAAAGGGTTGCTGCAAAGATTGAATGAGTTAGTTCACGAACGTGCTCAGAATGGTTCCTGTCACAGAGCGAGTGCTACAGAAGTGTTTGTTATTATTATGGCCCAGTAAACAACTGGGTCATTGTGGAGCTAAGAAGATTATTATGACCCAGTAAGCAACTGGGTCGAATGGAACTAAGAAGAGATGCAAAATCAGGAATTCTGAACTTGTAGATGGTAACTGAAGTCATGGGAGAAAAGGAGAAAGGATGGAATGAGAAGATATCCTTAGGACAAGCATCTTGAAAGATACACAAATTGTCTTTGAGAAATTGGATAAAGGCTGGCCATTAGAAAGCCATTTCTGAAGTTTCAACAAAAGGGAAATCTTTCTTTATATTTGCAATAAAGCATTGAGTCTCTGACCAAGGAAGACTATTCCTTGACTGGTAACCAACAGAGTCAGAAATAACAAATGAAATTAGATTAAACCAAACTCCTAGAGAAAAGGGACCACAGCTAACCTGGCTGCTCTGTTTAGCCCCCAAACAGAATGATCACGAGTTTGCATACACTGATAATTTTCCAGTCCCTAAATCAGCTTCCAACCCAAATGTGATACCCAAGCTTCTATATGGTGAAGAGTCCCAGGACTTCAGAGCTGTGGTCCAGTTCAAGACACTGAACATGTGTGTGCGCGCACACACACGCGCGCACACTCACACACACACACACACACACACACACAGGCACACATGCACACACTGTCTGGCACTTTCTGGTTGCTGCTTTGACTAGTGATGCTGCGTGATCCCTCCTGATCCCTAGGGCTCATTACGGGCTTCCTGCAGAAAGACTTTTGTGCTTCAGCTGGGTTTGATCACCTCCTTAGTTCCCTACTCTTGCCTCTATCTTAGCAATTACCCACTTTACTGGAACTTTCTACTTTTCTGTCTTCCGTATTAGACTATACAAGCTTATATCAGGGATAGTTTTATTCACAGACCTAGGACCTCCCTATCATAGGTGCTCAAAGACTCTCATTTAAAAAATTTATTCCTGGAAAGTGCACTTTTAATTTCAGCATCTTCTCTGTCGCCCAGCCCAGTTTTGTTCCTAAGTTAGACTTAGAGAATATGTGAGAGTATCAGTGACCTGGGTCCCTCTTCGTCCAACAGGGGAGGGCTTTGGTGGGCGTGTGGGCAGTCCACTTTGTTGAGGTAAAATTTATACAGATGTTAAGCACACCAGTCAATGAGTTTTAACAATTGTATATACTTGTGTCTCCACCACCATAATCCAGATGAAGATCATTTTCATCCCTTGTATGTTTCTGCCCATCCTCCCAAGAAGCGGCCTGAAAGATGGACACTTAATGGCGTAGAATGGATGGGGATGAGTCGACCTCGGGTTTTATGAAGGGAATGAATGGCTGCAGACCAGAACGACTGCTATTATGGAGGAGGTGAAATACATGGTTTGGTTCAAAGAAAAGGTGACAAAAGATACCACAGGCGGAAAACATCCTGGCAAAGTCAGGATAGCAGGGAGTTGAACTTAGGGTAGTTTAGAGCAGAGGTTTTGGGTCAGGAGGAAGCAGCAGGTGATGAGACAAGAATTGTTTGGGGTAGAAATGCAGGTTTCTGCACAAGCGGGGAAGGTTGGAGGCATCTCATGACCTTGCTGGCATCTGCCCTTGCCTGGGGAGGGTAAGGTCACTCGTGGGCACTGGACTCCTACCAGCTGTAGGACACACAAGGCAGCACAGGTTGCCGAGAGCTTTCCCCTGCGATGTGAAGTCACTCTGGCTGATTCTTTGCCTTCTTCAACTCAGAGGGCTGCTGTTCCTGGCCTCCTCCTACTCTTTTCTGCCTTGTCAGACCTGGCAGATCCCAGGCAGGGATGACTCCCCATCCCACCCTTTCTGACTCGCCCTATCTGGCTTTCAAAGCCCAGTCTTCTTGATGAACGAAGAGAGAGAAACCTTTGGGCTAAAAGGTAACAGAAGGAGCCTCTGTTTCTCTGTTCCTTTTAATGTTTAACCATCATTCTCTGTAGAAATAGAAATATAATTTCAAAGCATGATCCGGAGACTAATTGACTTCAGCAGATAGATTTTTGTTTTCAAAATGACTCACATTAAGGGAGGGAGTCCCCATCACCTTTAAGCCTCTCATTTAGAGATGTTCTATCTGTATTTAGACATCTCTCTGGGTTTGTAAGAAACACCCTTCGTGGAAGACAAAATTTAACAGCCAACCTCTTATAACAATTTTGTGATCAGTCGATACAATCCTTTTGGTATCTTCCCTAGTACCAAGGTTGGTTAGAAAGATTAGCCGTAATATAGAGACACCTGAAACACGGGAGCAAGCCCACCTTTATGCAGAGGGTGCCACAAACATTCTCTCCGAGTTCCCTCCACAGGTAAGATTTTGACTACAATACAAGAAATGAGTAGAACTTCATCAAAGGAAGACTCTCTAACAGGGAAATCTGGCTCTGGGCTGAGGGTCTGGTTCTGACTCTGCTGTGAACGAACTATGAGAACATGGGAAAATCATTTTCCTTTATGAACCTGATTCTTTTCCCTCTGCTATAAAACTATTACCTACATCTTTAGGATGTATTTTTTTTCTTCCAATGGGGAGTGCTTGCTCTTTAAAGAAAATTCCAAGTTTATCATCTGGAAAATGGGGATAATTATAGCATCTGCCTCATAGTGTTGTTGTGAGTGTAAATGAGTTAATTCATATAAAGCAATTAGAGCAGGGATGGCATGTAGCAAAAGGGCTCAGCAAATGCTGGCCATGATAAGGCTGCTGCGAAGGATGATGATGATGATGGTGAGAAAATAAAGGAATTCTCCAAGACTAACCCTAAAGACGGCGTAAAACAGAGCGGCCGGGGCATGAACAGGTGCTTCAGCTGCCTGGGGCCACGACCTCACAGGAACTTGGAGAGGGAGGCCAGGACTGGAGGACATTTCCACAGGAGGATGGAGCCCTTGAGAGCCTCCAAGTGTTGGATTAGGAAAAGGTCCCCAAATTAGCACAAGGACAGCAAGGAACCTTGTCTGTCCTGACCTGGCTCTGGACAGAGCAGCTGTGTCTCCCCAGGGAATTTGTAATTACAGGCAATTTGTGTTGTGAGGGGTTTGGGGGTCCAATTTATGCTTCCTGTGCTGACTCACTCCCGCCGTCCCCGCCGAGGCAAACACAGAGGGAGAGACACGCTCTCATCCCAGGACACACAGGTGTTCCAGGCCGCACAGGCATCCCAGGCCGCACAGGTGTTCCAGGCCGCACAGGCATCCCAGGCCGCACAGGCGTCCCAGGCCGCACAGACGTCCCAGGCCTCACAGGCGTTCCAGGCCGCACAGGCGTTCCAGGTCGCACAGACGTCCCAGGCCGCACAGGCGTCTCAGGCCGCACAGGCGTCCCAGGCCGCACAGGCGTTCCAGGCCGCACAGGCGTCCCAGGCCACACAGGCATTCCAGGCCGCACACTCGCCCGCTGAGGATGTAGTCCTGATCCCAAATCACCAAACACATGAGGACGTCGCCACATCCTCCGAGGCCCCTGTGAACTTCAGTAATCAAAAGACTAAATCGAGACTGGAATCATTCAGCTTTAAAAGCAGGAATCAAACACATAGGAAATGAAGACATAAAAAAAGTAAAGCCTTAAAGAGCTGTTGGAAGTAAAAATTGAAGTCATGAAAATTTAAAAATCTCAATGAATGGTTAAGCATTATCTGAGAAGATGAAATCACCAAAGTGGAAGATAAACCTGGAAGTCATCCAGATACATGGAAATGAAAAATATGAAATAGCAGTTAACAGTGAGAGGACCCAACACATGCCTCACAGAAGCTTCAGAAAGAGAGAGATGAGAAATAATATTTGAAGAGACAATGGAAGATTAATAATTCTCCAAAATTACTAAAGGACCTAAGTATTGAAAGTAATCAGCCAATATGTCAAACAATCAAAAGTGAAGTGTTCTGGACTGGGCTGCAGCGGCCACCCCAGCACAACTATCAGAACGGACACCGTGCCAGCAGGACGGCACCAGCCCCTGGGGATGTCCAGGACTCTGAGAAGTACAGCCTGCACAGCTCTGGACTGACGCATCCCCAAATTTCACTGGCCGTGATATTTGTGTGTACCATACGCAGGACCATCCTTCCCTGCATCCTCATCCTGAAATGAAATCTGGGAAATTAACAAGCCCGGAGTCTGACACCTCACGGGCCAGTCTCTGTGCCCCCAGTGGGCTCCCTGCAGGCCCCGCTGCCCCTCCTGCGGGGAGCAGGCTGTCTCTGTTACCTTCCTCCACACACTCAAGGCTAGTCCACTAACATTTCACGTTCTTGTTTTCAGTGCCAGGGGCAAGGTGACATTCCTTAAGATTTATTATCATTGTTTTCCATCACCTGAGGAATGTCAGTCCTCTAAAAGCCTCTGCACCAGGTGGATTCTCTAAGTTAACTCTGACTTCGCATAGATTTATGGGTGAGGTTTGTGGTTTGCCCCGTGTGTGTGCACACACGTGCATGTCTCAGACACAAAGATGAAGGAAGAGAGAAAACCAATGTTTATTTAGCTTTAATCTATGCCACCCCCTGCACTAACTGCTAACATACACACCGATTCTTTGCATCCTCGGGGCAGGTACGGACAGCAGTCCTCTGCTCCTTTATCACACGAGGACAGTAAGGCTCAGAGAAGTTAAGCAACAGGGAACGGTCACGTAGCTACGTAGCTACGCGTCTAGTTCTGTAGAAAGGAAAAGGAGACCAACAAGATAGAGAGAGAGCCACATGCTGCAAGGAACCCAGAATCCACGAGTAAATGGAAACACGGCGGTGTGCGGTCTGATGCGGGCTTGCGGGGAAAGTGTGTCCATCTAACTGGGAGTGATGTTCTCTGCAGGGCCCACGGAGGAAGCGAGTCACCGTGCTGGCCCAACCCCTCAACCCAGGACTCGTGGAGACTCCGTCCAGAACCACTGAGGCTGCGTGCGTCCAGCTGTGTGGTCAGCTCTGTGTCCTGGGCTTGCTTCGCACTCTCCTTCCTCTCTGCCTGTGATCTCTCCTGGCAGGTCCTGGACCGTGTCAATCTTGTCCCAGTCCGCACAGTGACAGGGACCACCCGCCAAGGCCCCGATAGGCGATTCTGCTGAGGAAACATGTCTGCTCCCTCTGAGGACAATAATAGCTCTTTTGGTCCCAAATGGAATTAGCCTGTGCTCTCCCTGGCCTTGGATCGTCACAGGTCTACTGTGTCAACCACACCTCCCGTTGGGAAACTACTACTGAAATGTTAAACAGGTGTGTACCATTCTGGGCCACAAATTCAGCCTTCCTCAGCCCCACCTGGCCCAGGGGGCTCGCAGACCCCAGCAGTGCGGGTTCACAGACCTCGGTCGTCCACTGGCTGTGCTGGCTTGGGACAGGAACCTCCCTGAGCCTCAGTTTCCCCATTTGAAAACCGGGATGTAATCCTTCCCATGCGGTTGCCTCGAAGATCAAGTGGGAAGCGTCCCCGTAAGCATCTTGTTACAAACAACGCCTGGCATCTGGGGCTCTCCGTTCCCATCTGCTGCACTACCCCCTCTCCGGCCCTCAGGAAGCAGATCAGCTTCTCTGAGACACTCACAATCTGCAGGTTTGCCACTTACAACACAGAACACACCCTGTCTCAAAGGACAAAGGAGAGTGAGAGGATTCGGAGTGAAATGGCAGGAAGGGCTTGAGCCCTTGAGCCCACAGCGACTGCCTCAGTTCCTGGCAGATCAGGTAACTCGTCTGAATTGCATTTGTGAAGTGTTAACCTGCACCTCTAAGGGTTACCCTGAGGCTTCAAGGAGACAGCGCCTGTGAAAGCACACTGGACACGTGAACTCATCCTCTTGGAAGCCTCCGGGCAAACCCCTCCCACCTCCAGCACCGTCCTGAGGGAGCTGATAGATGGGACAGGTAATGCAATAAGCATCAAACCGGGCATCTGGACCACAGGCATCCCGGCTTCTCATACAAGCCCGCTGTGCATCTTGTCAGTGGAGCACAGAGATTTTTTCAAATTGAATCCTTGGCCTGACCGTGCCCCAGAACAATTTAAGGTGAAAACGGCCTGGATATCACATCAGCGCTGCCCCAACAGAGAGCTCTCTGCCCACCCTCCCCGTGGCTGCGCCTGGACCTAGCAGCACCGCCTGCCTCTAGGCCTGCACTGCCTGCATCTAGGCCCTCCTGCCACTGCCCTCTGGAGGCTGCAGCTTGTAATGCCATGGCTCTTCCGGAACCCTGGGGTTGGGGGGCTTCCCTTCCAGCCCCAGGCCCTGTCCAGGCTGCCTACTCTGGGGGCGGCCCCTGGGTGCTGACAGCTGCACTAGGGTGTGGTGTAAGATTTGCTCTCTCGTCCCTCCCTAAGGCAGGCAGCTTCTGGATCTCTGTATTGTCAGCCTAGCTGGTCTTTTCTCTCCATCCTGGTCCCATCCAGTCCCGAGGGATCTGCTGAGCTAACCTTACTCCCTGTGGACAGGACTGCGATGCTTCGTTTAAAAGCCTTTGATGACTGTTGGTGGGAGTGTAAATTGATACAGCCACTATGGCGAACAGTGTGGAGTTTCCTTAAAAAACTACAAATAGAACGACCGTATGACCCAGCAATCCCACTACTGGGCATATACCCTGAGAAAACCATAATTCAAAAAGAGTCATGTACCAAAATGTTCATTGCAGCTCTATTTACAACAGCCAGGACATGGAAGCAACCTACGTGTCCATCGACAGATGAATGGATAAAGAAGATGTGGCACATATACACAATGGAATATTACTCAGCCATAAAAAGAAACGAAATTGAGTTATTTGTAGTGAGGTGGATGGACCTAGAGTCTGTCATACAGAGTGAAGTAAGTCAGAAAGAGAAAGACAAATACCGTATGCTAACACATATATATGGAATCTAAAAAAAAAGAAAAAAGAAAAGATCAGAAGAACCTAGGGGCAAGACGGGAATGAAGATGCAGACCTACTAGAGAATGGACTTGAGGACATGGGGGAGGGGGAAGGGTAAGCTGGGACGCAGTGAGGGAGTGGCATGGACATACATACACTACCAAACGTAAAATAGATAGCTAGTGGGAAGCAGCCGCATAGCACAGGGAGATCAGCTCGGTGCTTTGTGACCACCTAGAGGGGTGGGATAGGGAGGGTGGGAGGGAGACGCAAGAGGGAAGAGATATGGGGACATATGTATAACTGATTCACTTTGTTATAAAGCAGAAACTAACACACCATTGTAAAGCAATTATACTCCAATAAAGATGTTAAAAAAAAAAAAAGCCTGTGATGGTCTTCAGTGCCCTCTAGCGAAGTTCAGAATCCCCCGCATCAGATGAACGTGCTCCTTCTGCAACATCTCCCTGTTTACAGGTCTAGTCCCAGATGCGGCAGTGGGGCACCCTTCAGGGGTACCTTGGGCCCTGTGCTTCGCCCAGAGACCCCTGATCCCTGTCCTGCCCAGAAGTGTTACTGAATGCAATTCCCGCTTGAATGCCCTAACCTGCCCCCAACTTCAACAGGCCAACCCCTACAAAACCCAACTCGGATGTCACTTTCTCCATCAGGACCTTCGCTAGCAATCCCACCCCCCTCCAAGTGAAGCACACACCTAAGCATCCTGTTCTCAGCTCCTCCGGGACAGGACTTCCCACCAGATTCTGTGCTCCCAGACCCAGGAGCTACCATCTCTGCTTTCATTTAAAAAAATCTCCACAGCCCCAGGACATATATAGCATGTGGCACATAGAACTCGCTCAGTAAATGTTGAATGAGCAGCCCTATCTAGCTCGGGAACCAGAAGAATGGCAGATGCTGCAAGCGTAGAAAATAATCTCTGTTACTTCCATTTGCATAATAATAGAATGGTAGCCATGGAACATTTGTTATCTGCAAGGCTGTGTTAAGTGCTTTAAATTCACTTTCTCATTAAATAAGCACAGTCTATTATACTATCTCATTTAATCTTTACAACAACCCTGGCTGGTAGAGGACAGCCAGCATCAGATCTATTATGGATGAGAAGACAAAGCTGGGAGAGGTTGATGGTCAAGCGTCCAAGGATAACGGCAGAGCCAGGGCTTTCGTCTAGGTGTGCAACCTCTCTCCCGGTGACACGAGTCTGCTAGCCCCTGTTATCACTCCGCCACCCCTTCCTGAAAGAGGCAGGTCCCAGGAGGCAAAGCCAAACACAGAAATGTGCTTTGCCTGCAGACCCAGGCTGTAAAAGCAATCACAGCTTCTCTCTTGCCTCCAGTTCCTAATCAATTATGGAGGAAATGACAATGAGGCAGAGGAGAGAGAGACTCAGACTGACTGCGGTTGATTGAAAAGATTCCCGAGGCTTTGTTTCTGCAGCTACACTGCCCGGCTGGGACACCGGGGCAAAGAGATGTAGGGTTTGGTGCGTGACACGGAGACAAAGGAAAAATGACGAACCAAGTGAATTAGTGAAGGTGAAACGGACGGTGCTCAGCAACAGATGGGGCTGATGCTGGGTAATTTTCTCCTGTCACCTCCCCTCCGGTAATAGATAATCCTGCAGCTGCTGGAGTTCCAGGGAAGGCAGGTTCACAGCCCCGGTCCCCTTCCTGTTTGGAAGCTGTGCCCACCCCCATCCCTTAACCTGTCTCGATGATAAAAATCTTAAGAGCCCCAACTTTCTGCAAGATGTATGGTGGCGATTCAACTCAGTCCTGGCTGAGGCTGTGATCCGTCAGGCTGTCGGGGCGACAGGCAGATTTGTAAATGCCCTGGCTCCAGTGTCAGGTTGAAGGTGACATTTTTTCAGCTGGGGATTTTTTTCCCATCCCTCACAGAGACGGAACAGCTCAGGACTAGAAAGCAGCCCCTGAACGAGCCTCCATCCCACTTATGCCACCCTGGCCAGGGCTGTTGACCTTTGGCTCCGAGACGGTTGCCCCCTTCCTCTGGGTCACCTCTGCCCTGTCCCAGAACACTTAAAACACAGTGATTCCTGTAAAGCCAGGCCCCAGACCCACGCCCCTCCCAAACCCAGTCCGGGCCTGGCCTGATTTCACCTTACGATGACTTGTCTTGGCTGACAGTTGCTCTGCCATTACCATTATAAATACTTACACAGATTCATTAACCACAGTATGAAAACCCAGGATCCCGGCGAGGTTCATTAAGGACCTGCCAGGCGATTTCTTGGATGAAGCGTCGAAAACTAACCCAGAAGGTTCATGACGTTCTTCCCTTTGATTTCTTCCCGGAATCGGGAAACCTTAATCATGGTTCTGTTGGAACCCTTTCTTTCCCTACGATCTTATTCTCAGTGTCTTTACCCCTGAAGGAGCCTCATGAGGTGGGGTGACCAGGTTTCCTGCCCAATTCTCCCGCACTTCCTTTATGAAGTTTGGGAAGACACTTTCTGCCCTGAGACTACATCGGCACTTGGGCAAGGGCTCCATTGTCCGTTTCTTGGCCCGGATGCCAAAATGGAATCTTTCTCTCTCCCTCTCTCTCTCCCCTCCCTGCTTCCTTCTCTCCCCGCTTCTCTTCTCTTTTCTCTCTCCCCCTTCCCTCTCCCCCGCCCCCACTTCCCTCTCATTCTCTGTCTCTCTCCCCCTCTCCCGTTTCTCTCCTTTCTTTAAAGGGGAGCCAGCCTGGTCTCAGCACTACCCAGAGATCTCCGCGGGGAAGGTGGCTCTCACATCACCTCCAGGAGGGGCCCAGGTAAACCTGGGGAAGGTGCTGGGGGCCAGCAGGGAGGGAAGAGACCGTGGAGGCTGTCAGTGCAGAAGTGTGAGACTGTGGTTCCCACCCCTTGCTTTGTCTCCCCCCCTCCCCTCCTGAGCCTCCTGTCTCATTGGTTGCTGTTCCCACCCCACCTGCAGGGCCACCCACAGGTGCTCCAGCCAGAACGCCTTTCTTCCTCGACCAGGTGACAGGGCCATAGCCACGCTGCCATCATTTTATCATTTTCAGTAACTGACATGATCACTGAGCATCTTATCTTCAGTTTCTTCATTTGAAAAGAAAAGCTAATGGTATCTCCCTTGTACCATAGTGTGTGTGTGTGTATATGTGCATATATTGAGTAATGAGTGAGGCTGCATATTGCAAGCTCCTCACAAACAGTAAAGGCTCAGTGGATGTTGGCTCTCCCCACCGTAGCCTCCAGCAGCTTGTTAATCTCCACCGAGTTAACACTGAAAATACTAACGCTTAACGAGCTCCACCCAGTGGAGGGACCTGAGCTCAGCAAGGTCACCGCTGAGGACCCTGCGCCTCTGGCGTGTGGTCAGCACACTGTCCCCCCTTTGGGGGTGTACATTAAGGGAGAGGAAGAAATAAAAAAGGAAAAAGAGAACAGGAGAAAAGGAAAGAGATGGGAAGAAGGCTGGGGACAGGCTCTCAGGGAAAATAAGGCAGAGGGAATCTACGCGAGGTCGGTGCCGAGTTCCCTGGACGGGGCACGGGAAGAGGAGGGAGGGGCAGGGCCTGCCCATGCGCGCCCCCCCCACTCGGGCACTGAGGGCTCAGCTCAGCCAGGCTGGGCCCCAGGGCTCCCGCCAAGTGACCTCCTGGTGGACCCTGCAGCAGGGGAGGGGCAGCCACAGAAGATGCTGCTGAGGTAGTGCCACAAATGCGGGCGGGAGAGGTTTGAACAGGAGGCAAGAAGAAAACCCACCCGCAGAGGCAGAGCAAACCGTATGCCACCCTCTTACCCCCAGGCCACTCCACAGAGGGGCTGTCACTGCCTTCCCCTGTGAACTGGAGTCTGTAAAGGTTGAAGATGAGGGAAAAGCGCTCCCTCCCGCACTGAGGGGAGAAGAGGCAGCGCTGCACCCAGAGCGCGGGCACACCCCGCGCATCCTCGTGCAGGGCCCTCCGCTGGTACCTGAATCCTCCGGGCAGCTGCCGGAGGAGACGCAGGGCCCGCGTGGGGACGGGACGGACTCCTCTCTGCTGCCGGCCCGAGCCCCTGAGCTGCGCTCCAGCCCTGCACGCCCTCCTACAAAGCGAGAGGCCGTCTGCTGGGTCCTCAGCCCCTCCCCTCCCCGGCGCAGCATATCTGAGCACGTCCCCTCCAAGAGCTGTCTTATCCCTGACAAGGCTCATCGGAGGCAGTCGCTGTATCCCTTTTGCCCTTCATTTCAAGATTCCACATCCTCCCTGGCTCTCAGGAGGTATTTTCCATCTCCCTTCCCTCTGTCCCCTCCTCCCTCGTGGCCTGGTCCCATCCCAGCAGTGGCCAGTGAGGGAGGATGAGGAACACGACCAGGGCCTCTGGCTCTGCCAAAGGAGAGAAGTGGCCGGTCAGCCCGACAATTGCATAATGTGTGTTGGAACGGGGTATCCACGCGGCCCCCGAGTTTGGAGTACAGGGGTCTCACCTGGGCCCCGTCAGGCTGGGGGAGGCCCCTGCCGACGACAGCCCATCTGTGGGCGGGGGGGGGGAGGGGACAGCCAGGGCTCCTCTTGCATCCGGTAGACGCGACACGACAGGACATCGGGTGGGTGGACTCAGGCAGACCCCCGAGGCAGGGGCCTGTTCTGCACCCAACTCCTCGTTTTCAATGGGCTTACTCTCTCCCCTGCCCTTAGGCCAGGTTTACCTGCTCTGGGAGAAGAGTTCCGCAATGCAATCCCTGTGATTTTTGCTTTCTGTGCTAACTGCTATCTTATTGGCAGGAGGGGGCAGTCATTACACCCCTCTCAGGTGGTTCATTTATTGGATACTTCTCACTTTTGCATTCGTTTGTGAACTATGTTCTTCCAAATCTTCTGGCGTCTGGGCCTCAGCCTGTCCCTTTGCTTTGCCGGGACACATCACCCTCAGCCGTGATGGCGAAGCGAAGGAGAGAACAGAGTGGGAGGAAGTCCCGTGTTCTGCGTCCCCACCACTCACCCTACCCACAGCCCAGGCCTGATCTGGCCTGTCCACTCTGCCCACACTCCAAGGACGAGCCCTGCCATTTTGCTCCCGGAGGCTTGGGCCGAGGCCTCGGTGAGCACCCCCCACCCCGGGCTTTGCTCACTTCCCCTCCTGCCTGCTCACTGCCCGAGCCTTTCTCTCTCTAAGCCGAGGCCCTCACGGTTCTGAGAATGTGGATAAGGACCTGGCTCTGTATTTCAGCATGAGATCGTGTTGATGTCGTGTGGTTTTTAACGGCGTGGATGTGTCCACTTGTGCAGGAAGAACACGTGTTCTCTCGCGTGCTTCTGACTCTGGGGGCTCTGAGAGCACGTGCCCTCAGGCTGCACCTCTGTGCCCGCCCCGGGCCAGCGTCCTGCTCGGCTGGTCCAAGGCTGCTTTGTGTCCGGCTAAGCCTGGACAGCTGTGTGTGCCCTGCCCATCTCCTCAGGTACGGGGTGCAGGCTCTAACTGCTATTCTGGGAGCAGGCCCCGATCTCTGGGATTTGGGCAGCTTTGTTGGTACTTCTGATGAAATGTTGGTGCATGTGTGAACTGGGCCAGGGTGTCCGGGGAAGGCCTCACTGGGTGGGGCTGGATGTCGTAAGGTCCTTTCATTCTTAATCCGGACCCAGGCGTCTCCTTGCCAGGCCCACGTGTTCCTGATCCCAGTTCTACGAACCGATGGGCTCGGTGACGGGCGTGTGTCAGGGTGACCCCATGTGGCCTCGAGTCCTGAGTGTGCGGCGAGCTTCCCTCCCCATGGGCTTCGGCAGTTGGATCCTGGCCTGTGAGACCACAAGGGTGACGGCCCCTGACCATCACTGCCACACGGCAGCACAGGCCTGCACTGCAGACTGTCACCCTGTGCAGACCAGGGAGCCCTCACCTCTGTCCCAGGTAACAGGCGCGTGCCCAATAGCAATGCTCTTTACTCTTCAAGCACAACAACCCCTTTGCCCTGCTAAGTCCTTCTAGAGGGCTGGCAGGTGCGATCGCGGGAGGGGTGGTCTGGGGCACGGTGCCACCTGCCTGCAGAAGGACAGGAGGGAAGCCTCGGTCTGGCCCGCGAGGAGCCCACCCTGGGGGAGGGGGAGGGGGAGCGGGGAGGGAGACGGACGGGCTGAGGCCGGAATTCAGGGCCCCCCTTGGGGTCCTCTCTCTGCCTGCCCTGGGTGCGCCAGCATCTCTATTGCATGCACATTTCATCCGTCACCGGGGCACTGGGAAGCACCAGGCTGGTATGTCTTTACTTCTCAACGTCTAAAGTGCACACAAGAGCAATGCTGCCCTGTCAGGAGAGTCTCCCCAGCCTGCCAGGCCTTATGGGGTGAGTCCAGTGCTTTCTGCCTGTGCAACAGCTCAGCCTAGTGGTCAGGAGGAGAGGCTGGACATGAGACCAGAGACCAACCACAGCTTCCCCAGGCCTCACTTTCTCATCTACAGAATGGGTGATGACAGCACCCGTTCCTGAGGGGCGTCACGAGACAGGGATTAAAGGACGAACACAGGGGAGGTTTTCAGCACCCTGCCCACACAGCGCTGGTACTCAACCTGCGGCAGGTATACTTAGCAGTCGTGCTCTGTGCTATCTCGGGTGATACAAAATGGCTTAGCATCAGGTGCTGTAACGGTAACAATAGGACCACCTCCTCGGAGGCAGTGGGACACTGCAGGAAGGCAGAAGTGACAGTGGAGTACCTGGGAAAAGATGAACATGGTATCTAAAGAGGGGGGAATGCTTTCTGAATCAGCCTTCCCAAAATGCATGCAGGTGGACCCGTGACCTTCCCAGAGGCAGACAGACAGAAAGCAGCAGAGGAACTGACGTCTCCTGATGCTGAGGCCTCCATCCCCTCCTTGCACAAGGACACCCGAATCCCACCCCTCCTTATGGATTTCACCTCAGAAAGAACCAGTGCTTTCGGGGAACAGGGCTAAAGTAGCATTTTGGGGAAACTGAATTCCACAGGATGAATGTCATTAAGTCTGGCCTAGGGACTGAGCCAGCCTTTGAATTAAGGCCTGGAAGTTAAAGAGCTATTGTCCGGCCCTGGGACCCAACGGGCATGAATTCACCTGCATCTGCTCCTTCACCCCTTCCTTCCTTCTCCTGTCCTCCCAGCTCCTCCTGGGCGATCCTGTCAGGAGCTCCTGGGTTCCCGAGGGTGGGGTCACACTGGGGAGGTTGAGGCAGGTCAGGACCACCACCCCACACCCCCCCGACCTGCCTGGCTCTCCCTGGCTCCCCACACAGACCCACAGGTGGTGGCAGAGGTCCCAGGAGAAAGAGCAATCCTGCCCCATGGCTTCTTTCCTTCCTTCCTTGGCCCCCAAGGGCCTATGGGCATTTTCCTTAACAAACATCCAACTCCTTTGTTAGCGTTTGCTCTTCCTGAAGAGTACGCCCATGGAAAATGAAAACTAACTGAACACACTTTTTTAAAAACCAACTAAAATAAACCTTGCAGTCTCGCGAGTGGTCTAGAAGTCCTAAGGCAGCACCTCTAAGGTGTGCTGGGGTCTGTGGGCCTCTGGGATTGGGTGAGACCATCTCAGAGGGTGACTGGACGTCTGTCCTTTGGTCTGTGAGACTGAGGGCTGCATTTTCCAATCCCAAATGGTGTCACATAGCCTGAGGGCAGGATCAAGGATTTGGTGCTCGGACCGCAGGGAGCGGCTGGGACCTTCCGGCGCAAGCCATCGCTCCACCCCACAAGAAGCAGTGTCAGGTTCAACTCAACATGAATTGCTATCAGCATCATGGCCAGGCGCTGGGGATGCAAGCTGGATAATCCAGGCTCTGTCCCTGCCGGGAGCCCCCAGGGGAGCAGGGTGTGGCTGAGGGCGTGCCCTTGGGATGCCTGGGTCACGTGTGCCCAAGGGAAGCAGATGGAGGCGCGGGAGTTGGAGACCAGTCAGGCCTTTGGGACTCACCTCACAGACTTCTCCCAAAGAAAAGGATGCATTCAATCACATTTGGATGTGATCTGAAAGGATTTTTCGGGCGCTTTAAAAATCATCATGCACGTGCTGCTATCTGATTTAGTGATGGGTGCTCCCCAACCTCCTGCAACCGTACCTGTGTGGTTGACTTTGAAAACCATTGTTTGGACACAAAGCCAGGGGCGCGGGGAGTTAAGAGAGCAGGGCAGGCTGCCCTCCCTCCGCGGAGCCCTCAGAGAAGTGCCCCACGCCCAAGTTTAAGGTTTCAGGGGTCCGAGAGCCCGGAGCGCAGGCAAGTGGCGTGGGGAGCGCAGGCGCGCCCTCCGGTGGCCGTCCCTGGAGCTGCAGGCGCGCCCCGCCCCCGGCCTCCGCAGGCTCCCGGATTCAGATGTGCGAACCCGCGGGCCTTCCCGCGGTAATAGCCCCGGGGAGGCCATTACACCACTCTTTTCATCCAGAGGAGGGCTATTCCATCAGCTGCTCCAGAGGCCTGCTTGGTAAATGAGTTTTCTTTTAAAAATACATTCACTTGATTGCCTTGCTAGAGCTCATTCTGGCACCAGGGGATGTGTCTGGGGCGCAGGGCCTGCGGGGGCTGGGGACCACCCGAGGGGCAGCAGCAGCGGAGGCCAGGAAGTGTCAGTTCACAGCCCTCCTGATGCCCTCCTGTGATCCTTTGTCCCTCTCTCCCTGGCGACAAGAGGTGGAGTCGTTTTGCTCCCTGGGGAGAAGGGTCCTATACCCACTGGCCCCATGCCCCACTCTCACCGCAGAGCCTGGCACGGTCTTTGCAGGAGCCGGGGGAGCATCAGTTCAGGGAACTGCGGTTGCTGGGTTCTGTCCTCACCCCAGGAAACAGCATACACAGATCGGTGGGATTCCAGGCCGTCTGCCCAGGAAGGTCCCCTCATCCTGGGACCAGCCTGGTGACGGGGTAGGGACCCTGGAAGCCCCAGGCCACAGCTGAAGGCAAGCTCCCGCCCTCGAGCCACCCTCATTAGGGTCACTGAGTGATTGAGCAGGCTGGACCCTGCTGGGGACCCAAGCTGAAAGGGGGCAGAAACCCCACATTCACACAATTGGGGTGGAGGCGACCCTGGGAGACGCCGTGCTCCTGGCAGCTGTGACTCGTCCTTGTTCACTACCGACCGTATAACATGTGTTTCACACTTTGATGCAGCTGCACGGTTACCTTTCCAGGAACACTGGTTAGTTCAATTGTCTGTTACCTGACAGCGAGCAAACGGGGAAGCGCCGGAGGCGGCGAGGGGTAATTAATGAAGCAGGGGCACTTTGAGACTGGGTCCCACCCGCCCTGAGCACGACTCCGGGTCCAGGGTCCCTGCTGCCTCCAAGTGCAGCCGCCCTCGGGCTGTCTGTCCTGGCCTTGGAGGATGCAGCCTGCGGGCCTGGCTCCAGGGCCCCCTCAGCCCTCGGACAAGGGCGTTTAGCTCAGGCTGCTTCACTGAGGTGCGCCCCAGCAGGTCACATCTGGGGTGTAATGGCCTCTAATTAGCCTTTCCCACAGATGGAACATTCCCCAGCCCCCAGCCTACAGCTAAGTGCTTCTCAGAAAAGCACAGAAATTATATTCTACCTTTGAAAACATCAAAGGAAATTAGCCTATTCCCATGGGTGTCTCTGGGCCAGCCTCGCTGTGGCACCCAGGGAGGGCCCAGCCTTTAGAGGTGCAGACAGGGTGTCTCTGAATCAGATAATCCCTGACAGGAAAGTGAGCCGGTGCCCAGCCCTGTCCTGCTCTCAGCCCCTCGCAGGCAGCTGTGTGGCCCCCTTCCCTGTGGCTCTCCCTCCACTGGGTCTCTCATGGGCACCTGCTGGCTTTACCGATGCTTTTCTCCCAACCCCCCACCATCTCCTTTGGGAAGATAAGTCCTGGGAGCAGGGCCAAGTCTAGACTTTGCAAACATTCAGTGCCAAGTGCAGCACTGCCTACGCAGCGTAAGGTCACCTCAGAGTCAGAGAAGTCCCTCGGTTCCTGTGACTAGATTCCCCAAATTTACTTTCTAAGCCTTCTTCTGCCAACATTCCAGACACTGTGGATGGAGACGTGGCAGTGTCTCTGAGCGTTTGGAACTTTAATTCTAGGAGAGAGAGACTGACACAATGGATAAACAAGTACATTCATAACATGCCAGGTGCTAGAAACAGCTAAGAAAAGTGATAAACTGCGTTGTGGAGACGGGGAGGCGTTTCTAATAAGGTGTCATTGACGAGCCGGGAGGAATGAGGGACAGCCCACCTGACACATGCAGGAGCACTGCCGGCAGAGAGGCAGCGTGTGCCAAGGCCCCAGGGTGACAGCGTGTTTGGTGTTTTCGAGGAACAGCTGGGAGATCAGTGAGCGACTAGAGGGCAAGGCTGAGATCAGAGGCACGTCACCCAAAGGCAAGAGGACAGAGTTACAGTCTGGCTGGGTCTGCACCTGCCAGCCCAGCTCTCCCATCAGACCCCACGTGTCTCCTCCAGAGGCTGGCCGAGCCCCCAGCCTCGGTGTGAACGTCCCGGGGACAGTGGGCATGAAGGGCCTTGTTTGGCCGGGACGTCCCAGCCCCTTCCCAAGCCGGGGGATCTCGTCAGGTGACCCAGCTGTCCGGCTTCTGCTTCCTCGTCTCTAAAACTGGCATCTTAAATCCCTCCACACAGGGACGCTGTAAGAATTAAGTGAAACGCCTGTGTAAGGTGCCAAAGGAAAGCCAACCCCTACCCTGTCATTTCTAAGCTCTCTTAGCCTGAGCTTTCCACCTGGAGGGGTCCGAGCTCTGGCCCCCAAGCCACCAAGCAAGCCCCCGTCTGCTCTCTACCGAGGTTTCGCAGACACCAGCTTTCTTTCAGCCCTCGCTCCAGGAAGCTCAACAACCCTCTGAGGGTCTTTCTGGAGTTTCCTCCCCTCCAGGCTCTGCTTGTCTTTCCAGCTCCGTCTCTCCTCCCCCGCTTCAGAGAGGGACGCTGAGTCCCAGAGGGATGTTATCTCTCTCAGGGCATCACCTGGGCTGGGATTCAAACCACAGCCTCCAGACACCTCCCTGGTCTCTAGGAATGTGGGGTGTTGGGACAAGGAGGGCCCACCGAGGGACGAGGGATGGGAGGCAGAGGCAGGTGCAAGAGGCCTGAGTGTGGAGGCCACAGAGCCCCAACCTGGGCTAAGCCCAGTTGTCCAGCTTCAAACCCAGAGCTAAATGAACAGCGTAGAGAAAGTCAGTGCCCTGGCCAGAGGATAGGAGACTGGCCGGGACCGAGCCCGGGAGTGGAGGCTGTGCCCACCCCCTGCCTCCCCATCAGCACCCTGTAAGCTGCAGCCCAGGGCGGGTGAGGGCGTGAGAAAGAGGATGCTGTGAAGCGCTCAGGGGCTGTTGAGAGGTTTTCCACGCAGGGACCCAAACCCATGCTGCATTTGCCCTGGAAGCACAGGGAGAACCACCTTCCCACAGTTTGTAGGTGGTGAGTGGGGTCAGGCTACCGTCCTATGATCCAAGACGTCACCAGTCACCCATGCAGGGTGACCCTCTGTGGACCACTCTGGAAGGGTGGGTGGAGCCAGAGGGAGCTGCCACCCTCATGTCAGTTTGCATCAACACATCCATCACCCTGTCCCTCTCTCTATGTCTGGCACTGGGGTCAGTGCACTCACAGGCTCACTTCATTCCCACAATCAAGTCCAGGGGTGAATATCCCCGTTTTACTGATGGGAAAAAATGAAGCTGGGCAAAAGATTAAGTTAAACACCGCCAGCAAGTCATAGAGTCACAGTTAGAACCCCATTTTGTTGAACTTCAGGGCAAGAGAGAATTTGTTCATTCACGAGAACCTCCTCTTCCCACGGCCTGCCCTTCCTCAGTGACCCTTCTAAGCCCCTCGGCCTCCCAGGGAACCCTCTCCTTCCAAGCAGCATGGCAGCACCGTCGGGAAGGTCGGAGGCATAGTCAGCCCGGGCACCATCGGGTCCGTGACATGTGACATGGGGAATCCAGAGGTTCCCGCCCACAGGACCTTCCTGAGCCGTCCAGCTGCCTGTTCTGTGGCATCTCTCCCTCTGACCCTCAACTGTGAACATGGTCTGCACCTTGGAGGTGGGTGTGCCTCCCCGGGAGCCCAGCCCCTTTCACAGCGGTGATGCTGATTGGCTGAGTCACGCAGGTTTGCTGCTGACGCGTCTGGAGCGCATTTCCGCAGGGATCACAGAGGTCTGAGGGCCAGGCTGCCACACAGAACCGCGTTCTCTGACCTCTGACACCCTCACCCCTCTCACCTCTGGCCTTTGCATCTACCTCCTCAGACTCTGGAGCCAATCGTATGGTTTCATGGCTTCCCAGGAGGGACTGTCCCCTGGGGCTCAGGCCAGGCTCATTCCCCCTCTTCCCTGTGCATCCTGCACGGCACCTCGGAAGCGTCTCGTGTAACACACGCACCCTCGGACCCTTTCCTGTCTTACGTCGGAGGAGCAAAGACGAAGGGGTGAAGTCAGGGAAGCGATGCTTGGCTGGTGGGGCATTGATTAGGAATAAAACGTGCAGACCTGCGGGCCGGCCTGGCTCAGTAGGAAGGAGAAGAAGTGGTACTTTAAAGGAAAGTTCAGTTATCATGACAAAGGAGAGACATGCAGATGACTGAGTGGGTATTTACACCAGCAGAGCTTCTGGAAAGCTCTACCGGCCAGTGTCCGTGTGTGTTTCTCTGTGTGTGTGTTTGTGTGTGTGCACGTGTATGTGTACATATGTGTGGTTGAGACAGGGGAAGAGGGGAAGCTGCTGTCCTGTCTCTAACACTCACGTGCCTTTAAATCGGGTTCTATGTCACAGGCAGGCCTGGCTGGCAGGTAACATGCACATGAGCCGTGAGCACAGAGACGTCCTCACACACAGTGCGCGGGTGCTGGATCCGCCCCTCCCTGGGCCACCAGGAGCCAGGAGGGACCCAAACCCCAAGAGGAGGTGAGTGCAGAGCCAGAAGATGACACTCCCGATGCGGGAGGGAGCCAGTTTCAGATACAGCTGTTAGAACGGGACTGAACTGGGGTAACTGTCATTTGTAGATACTCTGTGGACTGGAGCAAAGATGCACCCAGCGTGGAGTGAGAAGAAAGGACCGGCCCCTGCGTGGGGGCCTCCAGAAGCGGGTGGCGGGTCCTCCCTCCTTGCCCGGTGATGCTGAGGGCCTGCAGAAACCCCAGCCGCCACCAGGGGGCGCAGCCCTCCGCACCGAGACTGAGAACAGGGTGTCCTGCTCTTACTCTGCAGCTGTGTTCAAACTGTGGGCCCAGAGACGGACTGAGAAGGGGAGAAGGGACCACAGGCAGCCTCAGCTCCTTGCACGCCTGGCCTCTGCGGAGTTAAGGAAGCAAGAGCACACAGAGGACTTGAGGACACGGGGAGGGGGAAGGGTAAGCTGGGACGAAGTGAGAGAGTGGCATGGACATATATACACTACCAAACGTAAAATAGATAGCTAGTGGGAAGCAGCCGCATAGCACAGGGATATCAGCTCGGTGCTTTGTGACCACCTAGAGGGGTGGGATAGGGAAGGTGGGAGGGAGACGCAAGAGGGAGGAGGTATAGGGATATATATGTATAGCTGATTCACTTTGTTATAAAGCAGCAACTAACACACCACTGTAAAGCAATTATACTCCAATAAAGATGTTTAAAAAAAAAAAAAAAAGAGCATACAGAGGAAGGAACTGGGACCCGGTCCTCCATGGGACCTGCAGTATGCCCCCAGAGGTGGAGCTCAAAGTGCCTTGAACTGCAGTGGCGATTTTATGGCCACAGATTCTTAGATCAGCTCCTCACAACAACCTGAGACAGGCATCACCCCATTTCCGGGTAAGAAAACAGGCTGGCCAGACGTATGGCAGGCCAGCAGTAATGCACCCTTCTCTTAGTAGCTGACGAAGGACGTGCGATCAGAAACCTGTAGATGGAGTCAGAATTCAGCCCAGTGGCCCTCGTGGCCTGTGAGGTGTCTCAGCCATGGTGCAGACATTGAGGCCGGTAAGAGGGGTCCCCTAGTGTGGAGGTTCGCCTTCAGCCCTCAGGTCTGGGCCCTGAATGTGGTCTTCCCAGAGATGTCACCTGAGATCAGGTGGGTGAGCTCAACCTCTGAGTTCATTGACCTTGATCCTCCAGCTGTAGTGTCCAAGGAGGGGAAACACACACACACACACGCAGACACACACACGCAGACACACACACGCGCACAAATGCACACAAGGATTCGTGTCGATAGGTGCTCCACTTCCCCCCAAAAGACCAAGTCTGGTGTCTTCTCTGGCTCATTCCGATGAAATCCAAAATGCCAATTTCATGAGCAGGCGTGACCCGGGGGAGGGCAGGCCCGGTGATGCGATGGCTGGGACAGCGGCATGAACCTGAGAAGCATGGGGTCAAGGCCCTCCTGGAATGTCTTCATCTGGGTTCACATCCAGGAGGGATTTACTGAAGCGGATAAAATCTGCCGCTGAATATTGCTATAAAATACGCTTCACCCAGAGAATCCTAACCCTGTAGATTCACCTTCCATGACTTTGTTGGAAGGAAGGACTTAGTCACAAGCCAGCACCAGCCTTTCCATTTCAGCCCCACATCCCGTGTCCCTCCTGTCCTGTTACTCACTGGTTCTCACGTGCTCGCCTGTGTCAGGGGGGCCTGGGGAGCTGGTCACAGATTCCACAGATTTCTGGGTCCTACCTCTAGATTTTAAAGTCAGTACATTTGTGCTGGGGCCCAAGATGTTGCATTTCCAGGAAGTTTCAGGTGATACTGATGCTGTAACATTTGTATATTTTTTACTACCTTATTAGGGGAAACTCACTGCCCCAGAAGCTGTCAGAAGAAAATGGGAGAAGCTGGACCCAGAGAACAAAAGAGATAGCGGACAGCATACTCAGAAGTATGATATCAGCTCCTGGATGGCCAAACACCAGCTCCCTCTGTCTGTGCCCATGGCAGGCATTACTAATCAATCACGGCCTTCCTTCTTGTTGAGCCAGACTTGGCTTCAGAATCCTTCTCCACCTACTGGTCCAGAAACCTGCTAAAACTGACTGGAAACAGCAGGCACGATGACAACCCTGCACTGTATTTGACAGAGAGACCAGACCACACTATTCCAGACACCCTCCCCATCACTCAGTCCTTCTCTGTTGCTTAATACTCCCCGCTGACTTTGAGCACAAGGGCCATCTGACCCAAGAACAAAAGCGGAGACAGAGGAATAGCCAGGGGGGAGCGTGACCTAATGTGAGAGGGACAGACCGGACGACGGGAGGGGACTGGGTGGCCAGTCATAGAGCCAACCAGCATGCCCTCGGGGGACCCAGGCCCGAGGGACGCAGAGCACACCGGACGGAGCCAGGAACAGTGGCTGCATTCCTAGAGCACTTTCTCCAGAAATGGACTATTTCCCCTTTTGAAAGTGATTATGTGCCACGCTAGCTGCAGTGACCATGAAAAAAGGGAGGTTGGAGGACGCTTGCCTGAAGTAGCGAGGCATTTGCGCAGGTGGTCCTGAGGCCCAGGAAATGTATTCACGCCCCCTGTACCAGTGGTGCAGGCTGTAGTGGCAGAGGTCAGAGACAAAAGGTCAGCCATGGAAGGCCAACAGAGCCAATGTGGAAAAGACATAGGAAATCAAAGGGCTCTTGATGAAGAAAGAGGCAGAGAGAGAGAAGGAAGGGGCGAGCAGTGGCGTGGCAGAGCTGTGACAGGAAGAGGCGTCGGGGCAATAAAATGTCCAAAAGCCAAACCCAGCAGCCAGGTCTTTCCTGAGCATGTGGGGCTCAGGACGGGTGGGGATGGGAGGGGGTAGGGCATCCCTAGCACATGCTTCCTCTGTCTGCTCTCACAGGACGCAGAGGCCTTGCCCACGGATCCAGCCTGCCTCGCTGGCCTCTGTGCGGCTAGGGCAGGAAAAACGGGGAGCAGCATTCTGAGTGACCCGTGCTGTCCCCGACGGGGCCATGCCACCTCAGGGTGCGCACGGCCTGAGGACTGGGCCGCCCACCCTGTAACGTCAGGCAGTCTGTCGGCCAGCTGCATGGCCAGATGTTTCCAACGTTAATGTCTGAGGTCCATTCCATAAGCCTTGATAGAGGGTCACCCCATTGAAAGCAGCAGGGGGACAACTGGTGAGAGCCTGGGGTGTGCTCTGCAGACAGATGTCCAGGACCCCAGTCTTGGCGTGATCCAGAACATCTGTTTTCTGCTGCCCCAAATCCTGGGCTGGCCCCCAGGCAGGGAAAGAGAGAGGAGACACCTTCCCAGGGGCCCCAGGAAGCTGGGATGCTTAGGATTTCTTAGAGGGTTCTGTACACTCACATCACTTCACAGAGTCAACAAATAAAGAAACTGAGAAGGTCAGGAGTGATTGTAGAGCCAGAGCTTATTAGCCAGAGCATATCAGGAAGGAGCCAGGTCCTGCTTTAGAGCCGGTAATTTACAGATTCAAGTAAACTGTTATTTAGTAACAGTTCGTCACTGGGCCACCCAGCATGTATTGGGAAGAGTGTAGGAAACACAGTCATCCCCCCCACACACATGCACACACACACACACACACACACACGCACACGCGCGCACACACACACACACACACACACGCACACAACGACGCCTCTGCAGGAGGGGTTGGGAATGTGCTTCCTGACTCTGCTGCTCCCTGACTGTGTGACTGAGGGAATAACATCATCTTTCTGAAGCTCTGCATTTTAACAGAGGGATCCTAAGACCTTTCGGGTTCTCACGTGCTTCGGGGGCTTCTCTTGGCTCTCGGTGGAGGCTCTGTCCCCGCAGCCACTTCTCCTGCACGAGCGTCGGAAGGTCGAGCCGAGAGGAGGCGCCACTGAGCCCCAGGACGAGCTGGGACTCCAGGTCCAGCCACCGGGCCAGCAGCCCCGCCCGGTCAGCCTGCTTTTCCTTTTGTCCACAGCGTTTTACAGACTTTTCAATCTCACCATGAGAGTCTAGCTTCAGGCTGCCTCACTGGTGTGTTCATAATAAATTATATTGTACTGCGTGGGTCTAGCTCTTTGCAGTAGTTTAAGCACTTTTCCCTACAATATGCCACTTAATTCTCATGACTGCCGGGAGGTGAGGGAGCTGAGGGTCACAGGAGGCGGGGCACGGGCACAAGCTCAGAGTTCACACCTTGGCCATCCCTGCCCTGCCGGCCAGGATGACCAGGGCGCCAGGGCCAACAGGCCACAGGCTTCCTTCTGTCCTGCTGACGCTGACCAGGTGCTGTGTGCCAGACACAGAGCTGTCTGCTGGGCATTTGAGCAACGTTTGAAAAGCACCAAGTACTACCAGTCTGTCTGTCCTCTGCAAAAACATCAGTGTCAGGACAGACGAAGGCTAAGGAGACATGAGATCGCATCCACTGGCATGGACGGTCAGTGGTGAGACAGTGTGATGTAGGAGTGACTACACAACAGACTGTGCGAGGTGACAGCAGACAGCAGCCCGGTATCTGTGTTAAATTTCCTGAATTTGATCATTACTTTGTGATGACGTAAGAGAGTGCACGGTTCCTAGAAGGTGCAGAGCAAATATGGGTGAGAGCTGCTCGTATGCTATTTGTGTTACTTTTTTAAAGGTTTGAAAATTTTTAAAAATGTGCAACAGGCAGGTTTCTGGAGTAAATACGTGTCTCTGATAAAGAGTGTGCTGCCTGAAGGCCCATCTTAAAATTGAATTATAGAAATAATTCTCTAATTCTAACACATGGAGTCGTGAAAGTCATCTGATCAGATCTGTTTGCCCCTTCCCGTGTGGGCATGAGAATGTGCACGCATGTTCACGTGCACGCACATACATGCTTTCACGCACACGCACATTCACACCCAGTGCTAGAAAAACTCCAAGGCAGCCCTTTACCTCTTTGGGCACCTCTGACCTTTACATTTATTTCATATTGGTCTGACGGTTCCCAAATAATGTAAGCCTATCGGTCTGGGCTTTGCTTGACGTGATCCTATAGGAAACATCTCATTCTAGCACTTAAGTATTTGAAAACAGCTACGGGTTCTCAGAGTCTCCTCTTTCTCAGTTCCTCTCCATCGTTTTGCATATTTTAGAGTCAACATGGACCTTGGAGCCTTCCCAGAGTCTCCTGTCAAAACTCAAATTTGCCAGAAGAGAAAGACAGTGGTTCAAGCCCAAGGCACTTATTACAAACTTTGCAGGCGTCAGTGCTCTCAGACTGAGTGATACAAACCAGCTCGGTAAGTTCCTAAGAGTCAAACCAATGGACCAAATTTCTCTGCTGGAGCTCTCACCCCCAGCACTAAGTATTAGAACAATAAAAACCCTCGCAGATTACGTGTCTGGGCCCAGATTCCTGCTCATTAGGAGCTAATCCGAGGTCTGAGCTTTTCCCTCCAAGGGCAGGGCCATTCCTGGGAGGTCAGTAGGACTGAAAACGCACCCTGTTCGAATTCCGAGTCACCTTCACAGGAGAGGCCACACGAAGCCACAGCCGAACTGCTGACCGGTGGACCTGCCGCTGAAACAAGGCCCAGATGGAATTTCAGCAGAGGCGGGACTATGGGTGGAGGGTGAGTGTGAGCAATGCATGGGCTTTGGAGCCGGATCTGGGTGTAGGTCTTGTCTCCTCTGGGATACAGTAGCTGTGAGAACTGAGGAAGCAACTCAGCCATCCCACGCCTCAATGTCCTCACCTGCGACAATGGATAACATTATCTCCCTTCCAGGGTGTAAAGAAAAATCGAAGAAATAAGGCAAAGCTGTGCGGCCCTAAGTAGGCACTCAACAAGTACGAGTTATTTATGGATGTGGTCACCATTCCAGAAAGGTTACACATGACGCAAATTTGGCAAAGGTCTACTCTGTGTTTTCGGCTATGTAAGAAACAAATTAATTATGAGAATAACATCAGTGAAAGCGCATCATAGTCACTAATAAGAATTTTAAAAATGTGTTGGGAAAACAAGCCATGATATATTGGGATAAAGCCAAGACAACCAGTAGACAAACTGTGGCCAAACAGATGAGCTTCTGTGCTGCTTAATACACTTAATAAAACGGTGTAGCTTCCTGAAAGTGCTGTCTCACCAAACCGAAATACCCCAAGGGTTTCAGCAGAAAAGATAAATGACCCTGTTCGCCTTATGCAAGAAGTGAGGTCTGTGTGAGCTGGTCCCGCTCAGGACCAGGAGGTAAGGGCGGCGGGTGAGGGCTGATGTCTGCTCAGCTCACATGGGCTAAACGTCTGAAAAAAGAGGGAGGCTTTCGGTACAGAGGGATTAATGCAGAAAATGGTAACTTTTCTTGACACAGTGCGCACTGGGGAGCTTCCTTGTTGGGCAGTAAGTGAGTGAACTGTGTTAAGATGCAGATGAAAGGGAAAAATGTAAGAGCAAATACTGCTAACCGTGACCCCCAATTCAGAGCTCAGGGTGCCACCCGCCCACCGGCCTTCTGTGGGTACACGTCTGCGGCTGGAGTGAGTTTAGGTATCTGGTAAACCATAGCCCCCGGGGGAGGTTCCCTCGCTCTCCAGTTTCAGAGGCAGCATTCCAAGTCACAGGCAGGGAAGTCAGGCTCCATAATGACAATGGCGACATTCTTGTAGCAGCAGGGGAAACAATAGGGCTGGTTCTGTTACACGGAGCTAACAGCGGATTCATCGGCGAAAGGCTGTCCTAATAGCACTGAATGAGTTTAATGCAATGAAGGAACCCCGTACAAAGAGTCCCCCCTAGACTGACATCAGTGATTCAGTAGCTCTCTGATGTCTCGGCATTTCTCAAGGGCTGCTGAGACCTGACAGACTCTCCCAGCTGGAAGGAACCAGAAGCACTGTCCATTTCGAGTTTATCATTTTGCAGGTGACGGGACTCAGACCCGCAAAGGATATGGAGCTGTAAGTCACAAAGACCAAACCAAGCTCTGGATGGACTTGCTTCCTACTATAGCTTCCTCTTCTCTTGGAGAATGCCAGCCATCCTGGGAGTGATGAACTGTCTTGTGTGGAGAAGGGAGGCTTTTAGGAACTGCTCTCCTTTTGAATCAGGGGCACTTTCTGGCTTTAATTCAGGCAGTGCTGCCGGCTTCTCTGGGAAACAGAACGTGGGATGGCCACGAGAAGGCGCCAGTGCCCCGTGCTAGGACCCTCTTCCCTACCTGATTGCCCATACAGCGTGTATATATTTATTTTCAATGAGGTCAGGAGTATCAAGGTTGTAAAATAACATATTTTCACTTGTTTTATTCCTACATCTCAGACATAGCTTTTCTGAAGTCAATTATCTCCCTGAGACGCTGTTCTCCCCTCCCTCTTTCTCTCTGAGCTGCCTTTCAACACATCAGAGTCTGACACCAATAGACTGAGAATTGCGGGGTGGGCGGGCCGCCGGGGGGAGGGAAAAAAAGCAACTCTTTCCCTGACTGTCTCCCTGTTCTGGCGTTCTGTTTTAAATGGCAGTCTGCAGATGTATGGCCTCTGTTCTCCAGCCCCGTGGGGGGAGACTAGAGACGGCTAGTGCTGTGAGGCTGCCTGGGAGGGGGCGGGTGTCATCTGGGAACCTCCCCTGCCCCGCACGGGCACAGAGCCTCCAGCGCCATTTCTCTGGCGCTGCTCCCGGCTAAGGATGGAGCGGCACTCGTGGAGAGGTCCCGACAGAGGACAAAATGAAGGCAGCGAGCAGACACTCCCAGACTGAACTGTGTCGATACCTGGTGCCGTATTTCAATGGAGGCTTTGTCCAGAGCCAGGTGACCGGGATGGTGAGAGGGCGTGAGGAAAGAACACGCGTGTTCACACACACACACACACACACACACACACACACACACACACACACACACACACACACACACACACACACACACACACACACACACACACACACACACACACACACACACACACACCCTCACACAGGCAACCGGGCAACAGCTTACAGCTCTTCCTGGCAGACACCTGAGTTGCATGTGGTCCACAGGCCACGTGCTCCTTTCAGGGCTGCCGTTCCTGGTGCTCAGAGAAGGCCACTGGCTTCCGTGTGTCTAAGGCAATAGGGATCCCGTGGGTCAACTGCAAGCCCCACCCGCTCAGTCAGGACCCCTGCACCAGCCCTGGGCAAGCGTATGCCCTGGTTTACCAGCAGTACAGCAGTGGGCAGCCAGTGGGTGGGGGGATCACTTCCGGTCCCATCACTGTCCCCACAGTTCATCACAGAAATGCCAGTGGGTTCCTGACCCTGCCCAGCCCTCTCATCAGTCTAGATCTATTTTGATATCTTTAGGCTTCAAATAACACAGTAACTTCTTACTCCAATGCACGGCGATCTTCTCTGTTCTAAGGGCAAAGCTCAGTGCAAAGCCTTAATTTTGGGGCTGGGAAGAAGAGGTGTGGGTGCGTCCATGAGTGTTTCAATCCCATAAACCTCTACCAAGTTCCTAGGAAGCACCAGCGGAACTAAAACCTAAATAAGATCATGTCCATTTCCTGAAAGTACTAGGAATCTACTGGGAAAGAAAAATAAATACCAATATCGCCATCCCATTAAAGCCATCCTAGGGCTATGGGCTGGGGAGGAGGCGTGACCAGGGTCTTGAAGGATGAATGGGAAGCGTCCAGTCAGAGGAGAAGGAACAGGAATCACAGGAAGATGGGACCCTCCTGAGCAAAGTTGTGTCACAGGAGGGCCCGTGGTGCTTGGGGCCGGGAGGGGACGCAAGCTGTCCAGGGTGATCAGTATGCCCAGTGAGGTTTCTCCAGGTGGCAAAGCCGCGGGGCACTTGGCCCAAATCCGCCCCACACATATGCCTTGTTGAGTGGTGTCAGGGTTTAAAGTCAGCTCTGAGTGCCCGCAGGTGATCCTTTAGATGAGGTGCGTTCCCTCTAGTCTGTGGCCCCCTGCCACCCCCCGCCTGACCCCTGAAGGCACTTGGGACTGCAAGTTCTGTTTTAAACCTCCCAAATGGAGCACCTCTGGATATAACGGTCCTGGGGCTGCGGATAGGAAGGGAGGGATGCTTGTGCCAGCACCGCTCAGAACTGTTCTCCTGCCTCTGCTGAGAAGGCCTGTCCAACAGGACCCAGGGTGTCAGAAAGTCCAGTCCACTCCCAAAACAGACAGGCTGTTTGGCAAGAGGAAGAGGGTTGGGTCACACTGAGATGAGCGTGTACAGTGCCCATCGCAGGCCCTCACCATCTGTTGCCTAGTGGAGACCAGCCCGGGGGTAGCCAGGACCCAGGGTCGTCCTTCAACGGGGCCTCAGCCCCCGAATCAAGAAGTAGCGTTGCCTCAGCCAGCCTCCCAGGGCCTCATTCTGGACTGCGCTTGGGGGACACAGTTCTCTCTGCATTTTTGATGTCATCCTTTTGATCAACTATTGTCGATTGGCACTTTGTCCCCCTCTGGTGACCTGCAGACTTTAGCAGCCTTAACTTCTTAAGCCTCTGAGTCCTGGCCAGTCCTCACTAGCTAAGCCACTTGCTAGCTCCACCAGGTCGCAGAGATGCCCTGTCCAGCGCGGGCTCCCGAGGAGGGTGAGGGTCCTGCTGGTGCCACCCACTATCCCACCAGACCCAGAGTCTGCGCTGATTCTACCGCATTCTCTGCAAAGCCCAGAGCTGACAAGGCGAGTGCAAGCAGGAGCTGTGAATTAGTCCCCTGAATATGCAGGTCATTTAGATGGAAGGAGGTGGAAGAGTACAGGTGCTTCATAAATACTGTGCAGCCAGGGGGTGGCGTGGGGAGAGGACAGAAGCCAGATAAGGCCCCGGGGAGCAGAGGGGGCGGGACTGGCCTTCCAGGCTGATTACTCCTTGCGCGAGGGGGCAGAGACAGCTCCACCTTGACAGCCATAAAGTTGCTGAGTGCAGAGCTTACCTAGAAAGGCAGGGAGGCGAGAGCTACACAGCAAATTCTTGAGCTGAGCCTTCTGTGGAGGAATCCCTGGCCCTTTTGTGTAGAGAGAGAGCAGGGGGAGGGGGGATGAGAAGAAGGGTGATGGGAGCACAGGAAGTTGAGGAGAGGGAAGGATAAGATGAGGGCGGAGGAGGGCTGATGAGGGAGAGCTGAAAGGTAAGGGGCTGGGGTACCAGCACTCCCGGGACCCACCCCTCCCCGGCTCTCAGGGTTAGCATCTAGCTGGACACCTACATAACCCCTCAGGGAGGGGCTGCAATCTCCACTCTCCCCACTGTCTAGGCTTATTCAGAAACATCTAGTGACCTGCCATGTCCCAAGTGGCTCAAGTATCAGATATCCCTACGCCTCCCAGCTCTGTGTCAGAGCAAGGAGACCTCCCTGACCCTGGAGGCCCATCCACGATGTCCCAGACGGCAGGATTCCTTCCTTCTTACGGCCGAGTAATATTCCACTGTATGGATATACCATGCTTTCTTTACCCATTAATCCATCTGTGGACGCTTAGGCTGTTACCACATCTTGGCTACTGTGAATAATTCTGCCATGAATATTATACTAAGTGAAATAAGCCAGACACAGAGAGACGACTACTGGGCCATCTCTCTTAACGTGTGGAATCTAAACTAGTGGAACTCATGGGGAGGCGGATGTGGGGAGATGCTGGCCAGAGGGTGCAATGTTTCGGTTACGAGGATGAGTGAGTTCTGGGGATCTAATGTACAGCAAGGTGCCTATCGTTAGCGATACGTATTCTACACTTGGAATTTGCTAAGAGAGTAGATCTGAAGTGTCCTCATCACACAGATGTGGTAGCTGTGTGATGCCTTGATGGTGGGGATCAGCTCACAGTGTATCCATACCTCAAAGCGCCATGCTGTACGCCTTCAACACGTACAAATGTTACCTGCCAATTATACCGCAGTAAAGTTTAAAAAACCCAGTTCACTTTGGAGCAATAAGAGGTGGGTGAGATGGGGAGAGGAGGAGGGGAAAGTGGCCCCGGTGGTCCTTTCCCAAGCCCCCTTCTCTCCTTCTGCCCAGCCGGGCTGATTCTGGGAACCTGGTGTAGTCTCCCACCCCGCGAAGCCACAGGGAAGAGCTGACCGAGAAGCTGCCCAAACCCAGCTGAGCCCTGCCTCTCTGCAACCCTCCTACAGCTCCCAAAATGCTCAAGAAAACAGCCACACAATTCTTTGGGGCGGGGCTTGGGGGGGGAGGCGGAGATTTCAGCAGCAAGAATTTTTTCTATTTTTTTCCTAATTGGTTCCTTTTGCTCCAAGAACCGAGTTTTTGCCCAAACGGGAGGATGTCATGGAGGCTGGAAGCGGAGCGAGCACTTTGGGTGGGGGGGGGGGGGTTCCATCTCCTTAGGATGATGCAACGCAAAGTGATCGCTTAATAGGGACTCATTTTAATAGCCTACAAATGAGAAGTCGGAGACAATTAAGATTCATTCCCAATTAATTGGGTTTTTTCTTCTTTCATTACCAAGAGTTGCCAGCCAGATAACAACAAAGCCTTAGAAACAAAGCCGCCAGCAGCCGCCACGTCAATGGTGCCACCTGGAAGGAGGCTGGGAGCCCTCCAGCCTCTGGGGCTCAGCAAACGACTTCCCAGCCCCTCCGCGGGCAGGAGTGAGAGGACATCCTTAGAAGCTGAGGAACCTCTAAGCTGTGAAGTCACGGACGCACTCATTACCAGGACGCTGCCGAGTACTTTTTTATAGTTGTTAATTCTGGTTTATTTGCCCTTGGGAGTAATGGCGTCAGCAAGCACAATTTATTACTGACCCAGTCTCTGCTGCGGCTCCGAGCAAAGGCCCCCTCCCTCCCCCCTCCACCTTCCCTTCTCGGATCCTACCAACATTCTAGGCGACAACCAGCTTGAGATGACAGCCCCTCAGAAGGCCGGCGCTCACCCCCCGGGGACAGTGCCTGGACAGTACCTCTCTCTCCCCTATCCTGCCGCCCACATCCGTGCCCCAAGGGAACCACCCGCAAAGCCCCGCTCCCCTGCCAGCTCTGCAGCCTTAAACTGACATCAGAACATGTGCCGATGGCATCCACCCAACACTTAATTTGCGCCAACCTGACTTAATCCCCACAGACAGCCCTCCTAACCAGACACCTCCACTATCACCAGTTCTCTCATCAAACAAACAAACAAACAAACAAACAAAAAACAGGCTAAGTAACGTTTTCAAACACACAGAGCCGGGACTGGAACTTAGCTAACCCCCGACTCTCTATTTCCTGCACAGTTTTGATCTCTGACCCTCTTTTTAGGGTGCTGGAGTCACTGGAAAAACCCTGACCTTGCCCCCCACCCCTGCTCTGATGTGGGAGAATGTTCCCGCTGAAATCCTGGCCTCACCTGGGTCTAATGGCCCCGAGTGGATGGCTCTGAATAGCCAAGCTGCAGAGACACATGGGCTGCAGGTCACAGAGAGGCTGGGCTAGGGAATCAGGTCCTGGGACAAAACCCTGAGATTCCAGGAGATTCGAGAATCTGCCCCTTTAGAAAGCAGGACTGGTCCTCACAGCTCCCACCAACAGCCAGTCTCCCTGGGATTAGGGTTCTCACTGAAGCTTTACTTTATTATTATTATTATTATTATTGTTGGTTGAAATGCCTTGTGAAAACTGGGAGAGATTTCTTAGGAAGGCAAATAATGGAATGCATTTCCACTCTGGCTCTATAATTAATGTTTGCATCATTTATCTTTCGTGGAAAGATTATTCTGACTAACGAGGTTCTGGGCCACTAATTCATTACACTGCCTTGTCACTTCCTGGGCCTTCTTATTACCCAGAAATAGACTCATTAGTCAGAGTTCAATGACGGGGAGAAATTGTCTTCGTTAATTTAATTCCCTCACTCATTCTGGGTCCCATGTTTGTCCGAAATTGGTCTTTAGAAGGGGGAAATATTGGTTGCCTCAAGTCTTTGCTTCTGTCTCATTATACCTTCCACTTTGCTCCTGTTCAACAAGAAAAAGGCCAGGACAGCTCAGAGCAGTGCCCACATAGGCCACTCAACTCAAAGCTGTTAAGTGGGGCTTCCCTGGTGGCGCAGTGGTTGGGAGTCCGCCTGCCGATGCAGGGGACACGGGTTCGTGCCCCGGTCCGGGAAGATCCCACATGCCACGGAGCAGCTGGGCCCGTGAGCCATGGCCGCTGAGCCTACGCGTCCGGAGCCTGTGCTCCGCAACGGGAGAGGCCACAACAGTGAGAGGCCCGCGTACCGCAAGAAAAAAAAAAAAAAAGCTGTTAAGTGGTAGGTGAGGGGACATAGCCCAAGGGTTTAGGCACTTGTAACATATAATTGAGGTGCTGAGATTTTTTTAACCTCTAGTCTCAATTTGTAGTACTACCTGGGAACCCTGAAGAATACCCAGGCATCACCCCCAGCAGTAAATGATAATATATACACATATTTGTATATGTATTATATATTATATATTACCTATTATATATATATACACATACACACACACACACACACACACATAGGAATGATACAAAGTGTCCCCAGAGTCCTCTACCACAGGCATGTAAGGTGATGTGATACAGTATCTATAGGCTGGGCTCTGGAGTTAGAGCGACGTAAGTTCATGTGGGCGCTGTGTGTCTTTACTCCAGATGCTTAATCTCTCTGAGCTGTACTTTCTCACCCATGGAACAGGAATGCCAATAGCCATCTTTTGTTATTATGAGGATCAAGCTACATGAGGCACCAGAAGCAGTTCTCGCAGCGTGCCAGGACTATTAAGAACTTGGAGGAAAGATGCACTTGGAGTTAAACTAATCAAGACTCAGCCAAAGGGAAGAGGAAACGTCTTCCAGCAGAGCTCCAGAGCTGGTGCACACGGAAATGTCCGAGGACGCCCAGGGCCACCCAGACCATTTGAGTGGGGATCCCCAGGCACAGGGCGAGGGCGCCAGTGCTTTTATAAGCTGCTCGGTGGTTCTAAGGTCAGGGTTGAGGATGACTCAACCTCTTGAGACCTGCAGGGAGCTGCTTCAACCTCGGTCAAGCAGAGAGTAGTAACCCCATTGCGTCTTTTTCAAAGGGCTGCCCAGAGATGTTCCACTCCCAGAAGGAGTTCACTGCTGTAAGACTGGGTTATTTCCCTGGGTGGCTCCACGGGCACGATTAGGACCGACGCTGTTCCAGGAGCTGGGCGGATCACAGGAAGCAAAAGCAGCCCCAGCACCTGCTGTCCTGGGGCCACCTGTCTCTCGGGGAACTGGAGCCAACTCACCAATGGATAAACTTAAGTACAAATCAGCACAAAGATGCCAAGGGGAGCAGGCTGATCCCAGGGCCGTGACCCAGCCTGGGGACCAGGAAGGCTTTACCAAGGAAAGGCATTGGATTGAGTTATAAAGGATGCCTAGGAGATCCTAGGGAAAGAGCAGGTGTGCTTTCCAGGCAGAAGAATCGAGGACCAGTGCAAAGCCCATATGGCCAGACGTCAGGATGAAGACCCCTTACTCCAGAGCTGAGGTATGGAAAGGTTGGGTACGAAAGTAGCTGCCCCAGCTGTCAGTCTTCAGAGGAGATCCTCTCTTAATCTTCCAGAGGGATGGGAGGGGATGTGTAAACACAACTGGCAACAGAGCAAGAAAAGCAGGGGAAGAGATAAGCTGGAGAGAGCAGAGACCAGGACGTGCAGGGCCTGAAGGTTTGGTTGAGGGTTTTGGTCCTCCTTCAATAAGGGCAAAGGGATGCTCTTAAGTTGAGGAATTTTAACTGGGGCAAACAGACGGGATGGCAGGATGGAATAAGCATCTCCTCAAGTGCACTCACTTCCTGGCCTATGGTCCTGAGGGTCAAGGTGATGGCATGACGGCGAGGCCAGGTAAACACTCCCCCACCCCAGCCCCTGCGCTGAGACCCTCTGGTCAGCCCCTTATGGGGATCACCATGGTCCTGATAACGCTCCCTTGTGGGTGAGGCTGTATCTCTCAGACATTCAGGAGCAGAAAATATCAGAGAACATCTGCTCTAGATCTTTACCCACCAAGAAGTGGACCAACAACTCAGCTTCCAAAAGTGTTGACACCAGCAGCCTCTAGAAAGGCTTGTCCTCCCCATGGTCAATTATTCACTTGGAATTCTGGTATGTCCCTCACCTGTTTGTGAGGGTAGCTCTGTGAGTCTGTCACTAGGAGTCTGGCCATGTCTGGTGGACTGACTCACCCGTTTGTGGACTTGAAAGGCTGAGGACCATGTCGTTGGTGAGCGCACAGTGGGACCATCAACTGGGACTTCATGGCTTTCAATCAGGCTCTGCCCGGAGGTCACGGGCTTCTCTCATGTCAGGATGTCAGAGTTGTGTGTGTTCACTGAGTATGTTTCTTCGTTTTGAGACCCACTGATCTGGGAGGGCGTGTTGCAGGCAAGCCTCCATATCCAAACAGACCGGGACATTGGCAGAATGGTTGACCCCCATCCCTTTCAATGCCCGTGTGTTTGTGGTGCATGACGTGCTCACAGTCAGTAATCTCATCCTCAATGAGGTAAATAATTATAATAAGTGAATCCTTCAAGTCTGGCCACACTGTCTGTGTTTGTAACGTTCACTTAAACAGAGGAACATCTGGAGATGGTAAGAGAGGAGGCAGGCCAGGGACAGGGGTGTGGACCTGTCATGACCTGTGACCAAGGCAGTCCTTCTCCCCAAGCCAGGAAGGCTGAGATCTGATGGGTGTCAATCACGGAGGTGAAGAGTAGAAAGTTCAGAGGCCCCCATTCAGACCCTGGCCTACCGGTAGGTGAATTCCGTGGTCCCAGGCAAAGTGCCCTGAGACCAGACTTGCTGTTTTCAGTTATGAGGGGAGAAAAAGCCCAGATTAAATGAAGCACCCTAGGTGAACGTTTATCATGATGCCTAGCGCACACTAAAAGTCACAACGGTATACGTACAATTAGTTTTTATTCCTATCACTATTAAGAGAAATGAGTTAGAGAACTTGATGTGTAGCACTATGTTACAATATTTGTTACTCACTATTCTCAACAAATTCTCAACGCAGCAGTGAGATATATATCATACCCATTATACAGAGAAGAAAAGTGAGGATCAAAACGGTAACTTGCCAAAGGTCAGGAGAATATGGTAGGGCAGGGATCTGACTTGCAAGCCTGCCTATTTTCTTTGATCCACGGGAGCCTCTGTTGTTCCCAGACACTTGTGCTGAATCTTGATTAATTCATTCAGTGACTGTGTTAGTTTGCCTGGGCTGCCATAAGAAAGCACCACAGACTGGGTGGTTTAAACAACAGAAATTTACTTCCTTACAGTTCTGGAGGTGAGAAGTCCAAGATCAGGGTGTCTGGTGGGTCGGTTTCATTCTGGGGCCTCTCTCCTTGGCTTAGAGATAGCCATGTTCTCCCGGGGTCCTTACATGGTCTCTCATCTGTGTGTGTCTGTGTACTTATCTCTTCTTGCAAGGACACCGGTCAGGTTGGACAATGGCCCATTCATATGACCTCAGTTTACCTTAATTACCCCTTTAGAGGCTCTATCTCCGAAGACAGTCACATTCTGAGGTACAAGGGGGTAGGCTATCAACATATGAATTTTGGAGGGGACACAAGTTACCCCGTATCAGTGACCACACAGTTCAGATAAAGCTCTGTGTCCTTCACTCACCATGGCTTTTCATATCAACGCAGTGACTGTGTATCTAAAATATTTTTCGCCCCGTAGTGCTAAAGAGGCTTTTCCTCTGAATGGTTAGGAAAACGTCAGGATGAAGACCCCTTCCTCCAGAGCTGACGTATGGAAAGGTTGGGTAAGAAGGTAGCTGCCCCAGCTGTCAGTCTTCAGAGGAGATCCTCTCTTAACCTTCCAGAGGGATGGGAGGGGATGTGTAAACACAACTGGCAAACACAGGAAGCACTGAGAGCCTAGTTCCCCCAACTTCATGCGGGATACCCGTACGTCGTCTGCAGAGAGCAGCTGCGTGGGTTCTGTCCCGGGCGCCAAACAGATGCACAAAGGCATCAGCTCCAGGAGAACCGAGTCAGCCACACAAGCTCCGAGGGTCCCTTGTTCACTTCTCTGCTTTCAGCTGGCCGTGAAAGGATGGTGACCAGTGTAAGAAGAGGCTTTTAAATAGTTCTAGAAAAAGAAAATGTTCAAACCCAAAAGAATGATGTACGAGAGGCACACCCACCTTCCCACTAACTCCGTCCTATAACCTTTGGCTCTGGGGGATAATGAACTACATCTCAAATCCACGAGGTTTGTTCTGTTCTACTAAAATGATCCCATGAACACACAGGAGGAAGAGACGGGAATGGAAACGCCTGGCCCGCGTGTTCACTCGGTACCCGGCACTTGTGGGGAGGCAGCTGGAGAAAGGGGGCCTTTAATTTCCTGGGGCCCACACTTTTCTGAGTGATGGGCAGGTTCATTTTGCTCTGCACTAGGCCTGGTATTGAAAGGAAGGAAGGCTCAGACACCTGCCGAGAACCGTTCTTTGCTTTTGGCAAAAATTCTAGACCTCATCAGAAAAATTAAGAACTAGGCTTAGAGATTTGGGGAGCCAGGATGAAAGGGCATTGTTCAGGTATGATAATGAGCAGGTGTTGTCAGAGCATCCTTTCAGAGGTACTGTTCTCTGATGGGGTCTCCTATTAGGCTTATAAAATAGAACTATACTTCATAGGCCTTTTTCATGATGTAAGAGGCTAAGAGAGTTAAATAAATTGCCTGGAGGCACACAGTAAACTGATGGTAGATTCAGGCCTCAAACTTGAGTTTGAATCTAAGTCTGAGCCCAGTTCTCTTCCACCTCCCTGGGCTGGTGCCTCTAAGACCCTGTCCAGAGGGTGTCTACTTGGTCCAGAGTTGGGCTGATCTAAACAGCTAGAAAGACGCAAGCCCTGTGTGATTTAAAGACTTCCCCTCCCTGTCACCCTGTCCTCTTCTGGGACAGGATAGGTGCTCTAAGTGGGCTACAGCAGTTAAAAGCATGGATATAATAACGAGAGAGGGGCAGATTCAAAGTTAGCCTTCAAGGTCACATGACCTTGGGCAAATTATCTCATCTCTTTATGCCTTGATTTCCCTGTTTGTAAAAAAGAAGATGATAACGCCAACATGATAGGATTGTTTTGAAAATAAACTATGTGAGAGGGAGAGAGGTGTGTGTGAGTGTGTGCGTCTGCGTGGCTTAGCATGGAGTCTGCACTTCATGAAGGTTAGCTTTAAAGAAATGTAACAAAATGGTCTTTGTCAGAAGAGTGGGGCTTCCTGCCGCCCCCGAAGCAGGCCTTGCAAAGGTGGCAGAGGAGAGGCTTGTGGAATCTGACCACCTCACACTCACTGCTGCTTCTGGACACCCAGAGACCCCAGGGCCCAAGAAGCACAAACTCCATCGGACAGCCTGGCCCTCCTTCCCAGCCAGAACCGGTGCGGACGGACAGAGGGAGCAAGGAAGGCCACAGAGCTGAGAGTGGAGAGAAAATCACGGAGGGAGATCAATGCTAGACCCTGGAGGTTAACTGTGCCCACCAGGGGGACTGAAGTGGGCAGGGGGACGGATCAGTGGAGTCCAAAGCAGATGAAGAAACTGGCTTTCGGCAACCAAGCTGTGAAGTAAATATGGTGACTGGGCCAGGCGATGGGGAGGTGATGGGGGAGTGAAACAGCAAGGTTAAGCTGTCTTGGGAAACAACAACGAGAGGACAGCGCTGGTTCTGAAAAAGGTCTTTTCTCCTTGTCCCCTTTCAAAGGCAAAACCCACAGCTTTGTGTGTTTGCATCTAAAAATATGCATTTGTGTGTTGTATGTGCAAGTGTTGGTGCGTTTGGGGATGTACGTGTGTGCAAGCCCCGCCTGTTCGTCCTCTGATTCCACAGGACACAGTGATGCTGTGGATGTGCTGTTTATAACGCAAATGGAATTTTATTCTCATAGTTCTGAGAGTTACAGCATATGGAAACTATTCAAATATATCCATTGTTCTTATAAACCCTGTGGAAACTTTTCTTGTGAAATTCACATATACTCTATTACCTCCTTATTAATAGGAAATTCCAAGGCACTGACTTCATGCATTCCAGCAGACTGGCTTTTCAGTACCCCTGCCTCTGACCAACAAGGCAAACCAGCGTGTCCAAAGGGGAAGCCTGGGGGTGAATGCTGCCCCTCTCCCCCCAACACAACACCTTCCATCGGCAGAAAAGGCAGAATATCAAGACAAAGAAGAAATTATGTCGCAGCCCTTATTCTGTTGACAAATTCCAAAAAGAGATGAACTTTCCAACAAAGTCAATGACTCAATCAACCTTGATCCACAGGTCGCAAAGAGAAATCTGCATTTTGTGACAAAGGGGCTACAGAAAGCCCTATGGCTAAGAACCCCATCTTTGTATTGCCCTGTCGGGCAAGATTCTAGGATTGCTTCTTGGGTGCAGTTTTCCTGCATTTTCAAAACAGGTTCAGGGTGCACAGAGCTCTCTCTCTCGGACTAGGATCCCGATAGATGCAGCCTAATTTTCCCCATTTTGCAGGTCAAATACCAAGAAGCATTCCCAGGCCTGTCTGCAGCCATGAAAATGCAACATGAGTCACCGTGCCTTCAGTGGAAATACAATAAAAGAACACAAGATTGGGATATGATGTCATAAAAAGAGATGCATGGCGATTTTCCGGATACAATGAAACTTTTCACATTTCAGAGGAGGTAATTGCATTTTGAGCTTTTTTTATTTTTCCCCCCTCTGTGTTCAAATTGAGGAAAAGAGAATTAAAAAAAACAACTGTGTAGCCAAAATTTAGAAATGGAATTAAATATCTTAAACAACAAACTCTTGTATTTTTGCCTCTTTCTAACATTTCTAACGTCTGCAGATTTGTCTCCTGTGTGTGGATGAGAATTTCCCCTCTGAGGAACACTGACTGAAGTGGTTTATACCTTTCTCTCCTTCCTCCCAACCCATCCCTCAATCAATTCTGTTTATCTCTCTTAACTGGACATGATAGGACCCTGCATTTTAAATATTTTTATTGAGTTGAGTTGTATGTTCCCCACCTAGATTTACAGACTATTAAATAGAATGCTCGACATTTCTTTCTTTCTCTCAAAGCAAATAGCAAATACACGTGGGCAGAGCCATCAGCCAATTATTTTAGTGGATCGTTCACAAGTTATAGGAAAAATAGAAGTCCTTCCGCTTTAATCTTAGGGGAGAGCAATTGAATTTCAGAAGAGTAGAAAGCCCAAACACATCTCGAACTTCAAAACACCTTCCCTGAATGACCAAGAAGAGGTAAGGCGGCTATAATGACAAATCAGCCTCCAGCTTTAGATGCCACTTTGCTGCAGGCCAAGGAGAAAATAAGTGGTGTCTTAGCTGCAGCACCCAGGCAGGAATAGAAAAATACGTCCATAGTAACTAGACAGACCTTGAAGTTAAGTAAATGATTCTTCATGTACCAGAGGATCTCAGTTTCACCACAAATCTCCCTTCTGTCCAGAAACTGCCGTCACATTTGCAGTCCTATCACAACAGGAATGTTCACCTTCCACTTGCCTAATTCTCCTCCTCGGGATGTTTGTTCCGCCTCTCCAGATGCAAGCACATTCACCTCTATCTCCTCTACCAGCAAACCACAGCAACGTAGCTCACGCACAGCACCAGGATGCAAAACCCAACCCGTTTCAGGGTGGAAACCTCACCAGGGAAAGACTTCTTGGCAACAGCCCTGGGCATCCAGTGCTGAGAACAGACCTCTTCCCAGGAGCAAAGGCGCTACATGTCAAAAGCCACAGCCACGACTCGGACCTCTAGTCCTGGCGTAAGGCGTTCACCTCCGCTCGGGGGCGCCTCGCCCCCACTGCCTGCGCAAAGGATGACGAGCTCGTGGGGCACCTACCTGTACCGCCCTCGATGGCCACCTCTTCCCACCTTCCCCGTTTCTTTTCCGATCATTTTTTTCCACTTTAAAACCATCCAACTTTGCCTTGGGGATGAGCAGAATGAAATGTCACTTACCTATAAAAAGAGAAACAGAAGAGAAAGCCGTGCGTCACATTACACACGACCTCTTTGAAATCAAGGCCAACTTCCGACTTTGAAACTTTAACAATGAGTGGGTATTATTTTCTCATCCTACCTTTCTATATTTAATGAAACTCGGGATTCTGCAAGAAGCCCATCCCCAGGGCCCAGCCTCCCCTCGTGATTTCCTTTTGTTTTGTGGCGGCTGCTTGTCGCTCCCTGCCACCCTGGCCCCGCGCTGCCTGTTCCCTCTCTTCATAGAGAAAAGGGCAGGAGGATGAAGGAGGACCAGGCACCATGGAGACCAAGGGGCTTGGATGTGGGCACTGAGCTGGGACAGTGTGTGGAGCCTCTCCTCTCGGGGGAGGGAAGAGGGGCGCCTCGGGACCTGGGGTCAGTGCTGGCCAGTGCCTGCCCGGGAACAGGGTGACAGCTCCCACAGGGTGACTTTCCTTGGAGGCTCTGGGGCCTCTCGGATGACTCTGGCTCTGAGTCTTTCTCTCTCTCCCTCGTCCACCTCCCCCCTCTCCTCCCAGCTGGGATGAACTCACCCAAGGTCTCTATCCTCCCCACCGCCACCTTCATCACACAGCATCCAAGGGTCACTTTTGTGCTCAGGGTTCACACCTGTTTCTACAGAAATCGCTAGTTATCTCAGCACCGTGAGGCCCGCTGAGACCTGCATGGGTGGTTTTCTCTGGTCCCCTCCCTCCAAGTAGGACCCAGCCTGGTCCGTCCACATCCTAGGAGACCCTCTGTCTTTGAACTAGGGATGCTGGGGCCCTTGTCTGGCCGCTGGGCTCCAAGGCGCCCACCCTTCACACCGCAGGTTCCTCACAGCTGAGCAAACCCCCAACCCTTCACTCTGCTTACAAGGACGCCCAGCTCAGTCCCGTGTTCTTCCAAGAACAGCCCCTCACCACGCCAGGTCCCAAATCCCCTCACGTGCTCAATCGTTTAAAGTTGATGTTAGTGGTCTGCTAGTATCTTTTTCTTATTACGCCTGAATAACTCAGCTCTTTTGAGCCTCTTCTTAGAGATTTACTTCTCTGTTTTCTCCCCTCCAAGCTTCTCTGAGAACCTCTACAGAGGACACCCCAGAGCTGAAGGTTGAATAGAAAGGTCACCACTTATTCCCCGTTTGACCAGTTCTAGCTGCATTCATTCCCCAAAGAGTTTTCCACTCAAGAAGCTCTGCTAAGTTCAGAATCGTGGTTGAATATGGACATGCTGTGTCCCCTTTGCCTTGGAGAGTCATGACCACATCAGTATATTAAAGGCTTGGAGAAGGTCCATAGTGAAGAGCCACGATTAAGCTTTTCCTGAAAGTATGTGACTCAGAAACTTTCTTCCTACACACAAATTAAAACCTTCTTCTCTGCTTCAGAAGGATGGTTATGTTGATGTCTTTTATGGGTTTTACACTACGAATAACTGATCAGGTTTTATCACAGGCTGTGGCCAGGGACCAGGAGAGCAATGCCCCCCCCTCCATGCCCTGTAGGAAGCACGGCCCAGGACCTGCATCCCAGGCTCTGGCTCCAACCCTCACCCGGTGTGAGCCGTCCACCAGCTTGCTTGGCCTCAGCGCCCTCAACTGAGACACGGAGAGGTTTCTACACACCCTGCAAATTCCACCAGGATGTGATGAGGCTGTTATGATTCTTTAAATGTGCTCTGTGAACTGTAAAGAGCAAATGGTTTTCAGGGCTTGGTGTCCAGTACTGGTGTCTTTCGGCTGCACTGGAAAAAGACAACACTGGGCTCCAGCTGCCCCAGGGAGATGGTGAAGAACACGGCTTTGGCACTCCCAGTGAGTGAGAGGTCTGGACTGGTGGGCCTTGATTACTTCCCCGACTCTGCTCCCCAAGGGAGGGAACTGATCCCGTAGGTCTTTCTCCATCTTTAATATCTATGCCTATGAGTTTCCCTCTGTTGCACAAGCATGATTTCTCTGCCTTCTCCGTGTTTACACCTTTCAAAGCTTGTCATCCTGTCCCCTCTCTGCTCTGTGGCATTGCAGCCGGGCAGGTTTCTCAGTAGACCAAGAACCTCTAGATGCGGGAAGTAGAGAGAGGTGCTGAATCAGATCGGGGGAGCAATGCCTCGTCTGCCTCCGTTATTTCTCTTACGTGAGGACAAACGGGCATTAAAATAATGACGTTTCAGTGTATACATGGATGCAAGGAATGTTCCACTCTGGTGGGGCTGTTGATAACCGGGGAGGCTTGTGTAAGGGGGTGTGTGTGCGAAATGTCCGTACTTTCTGCTTGATTTTGCTGGAATCTAAAACTTCTCTAATACAAATAAAAAATAAAGCTTATTAATGTAAAAAGTCACATGTTCTAAGGTTTCACTTATTCAAGAAAATACAGTGGACCCTCGAACAACACAGGGGTTAGGAACGCCGACCCTCCCCCCAGTCAAAACCCCTCGCGTAATTTAGAGCCGACCCTCCTTGTCTGCGGGTTCCACATCCGGGGATTCAACGAACCCACAGATTGTGTGGTACTGTAATATTTACTACCGAAAAAAATCCAGTGTAAATGACCCTGCACAGTTTAAACCTGTGTTGTTTAAGGGTCAACTGTATTCTTGATCACAATCTATGTCCAAGGCCCAGAATTCTTTCCTGCAGAATAGGAGAATTCTGGGTAGTCCTCAGGATGCCTTTTACTGGGCCACGTGGAAAGAATGGGAAAAAATGGGGCAACGTCCCAGCCCTGGGAGAGCTTGGAAACTCCATGGGCAGAGAAGAATACAGAAAGTTCGGGAAATCCTGTTACATGATATTCCAAGTTTATCTCCCCACCATCCCCTCATCTTTGGGAATCGGACCTACGATTTAAACCCAGCTCAAGTGCCGGGAGGTCTCTGAGGCTGTCCTGTCCACGCCCCCAGAAGTATTACCCCTTCCTCGGAGCCCTGCAGCTACTGCTCGCACTAGCTTTTAGTGTTTCTTGCACAATGTCATTGGTTAGAGTCTGTTGTCTCCACTCTGCTACTACATCTGGACTCTGCAAACCTGCCAACACCTGGCCCAGATTTTACTGCAAAATGAGTTCTAAGAAACCTTTAGGTTTTCAGAAATTTTGAATTTGGAATTGCAGGTAAGGGACTGTGGATCTATACACACCAGATACTGTGATAGCTCTGGGGCTGCAGAGATGAAAGATGTGATCCCTGTCTGCTCGGAGTCTAGAGGGAGGGTGGACCAGGAAGCGCTGAATTACAAGCCGGCATCAGGGCTGACACGATGGGGTAGGCATGGGGTGCCACGAGAGGACCGAGCACCCATGTCTTTCACTTGGGTGCTGAGAAGAATATAAAGGGAAACAAACAAACTGGAATTCAGTGGAGAGGATCAGGGAAAACTTCAAAGAAGAGGCTGGCCTTTTTCGAGCAGCTCCAGCTGCAAAGCTGCATTAGAAATCCGCTGCTCAGCCTGGGTCCTCCATCCTTCCACAGCAAGGTCACGCTCACCTTCGTTTTCTGCCTCCTGCCCTGCATCATTCTTCCACGAAGGAATTCCCTACTGACCCGTCTCCGAATCTAAGGTGGGGCTCGGATGCTCGCCTTTCTGAAGGGCTTGGGACGCAGACAGGAGCTACCTCTGCAGACAGGCTCGCCTGACATCGTCTCTTCTCAAGGCACTGCAAGCCCAACCCATTTCAGTGATTTTCCTATCTGCTCTTTCTAGGGCCATCGTAAAACCACAAGTGGTGACAGCCTGGCTGTTCACGATAGTTTCTCAACTGCAGACGGTCTTCTGCAGACCTCCATTCCTCATTTTAACCTGAGTGTGAAGGCGGCTCTGTTAACCCATTGGGTCCCACAGTCAGGACGCTCCTTAGCCTTTGAGAGTTAAGAAAGAATGCCCGACACCCAGGGTGACTCACGGAGCACCAAGGACTCAGGCAAATCTGAAATGTACACATCCAAAGGTAGTTCAAGTGCCCCCCTGGAAATGGGTCTTCTGACGGTAGAGGTGTTTATACTGACAGTTGCATACTTATTCCAAACTTGAGCCAAGACTAGCTCTTCTCAAGTCCTCCCTCTGATGGCCTCTGGGCCTCAAAGGAAGGGAGACAGGATGAAAAGGCAAGGGCCCGGGTCCAGAGCTGGCAATGCCTGTCCTCTCCTGTCCTGCTCTTACACCCACTCTGCAAAGTGGGAATCTGAAAATCCATCCCCAGGAGCCACACCCCACATCCTTCAACAGCATCTCTGTAACAGGCCACACATGGCCAAGCCTTCAACTCCTCCTGGGCATTCATCACAGCTCTGTGCCAACTCCCACCAGGAGGGATGACTCCTAGAGACCTACAGTTATCCTCTTCATTCAGAGACACCACACCACAGTCCGTGCTGTACTGCAGGAAAAAAGAGCAATAAGAATTGCTCCTGAGTCTTTTGAGGCGGGGAAATGATGTGGGATTATCTAGAGATGGAGACGTTTTAGGCAGGTGCTCTAAAAGGCAGTGGGTTGGATCTGGAACCTCTTTTCCAGCCAACCCCCGAAGGGGATGGGGGTGGGGTAGAATCTCTCGGGCTCATCTCTGTGTTCCCTTCTCCCCAAAGCAAAACTGCTGAGATGCAAGAGCCTCCACTTTTGCTACCCACATCCTCTCCATACTCTGGAGACAGAGGGCTGCTACTAATTAATACTTTATTGGTGGGAAACCCTAGGCCCAGGGACATGCCAGCTGGACTCTGGTGAATGCGGGGGGAGCGAGGGAAGGATGGGGAGAACTGACTGCCAGCCTGGCTGTCGCTCACGTGTCCTCGCATCCTTTCCTGGGGTGAAGCAGGAGCTAGCAGCATGGCCAGCGGTGGGTGGGGACAGATGCCAAGCCGGGCAAAGCATTTCATCCCAGCATCAGAAGGGAGCTGTTTTTATGCTCTCTGAGGCTTCCACTGGAGACCAGAGCTCCTCTTGGTAACGCCTTTCCTTCTTCCCCACTACCTCACACAGAGCTTGGCTGGGTAGATTTTTTTTTTTTTTCCAGTGAGTATATTTCCTGATTTTTACAATCAGACATGTGCTCAACATCGAGGAGAGCTGCATTTTCCTCCCTGCCAGCCCCACCCTCCTTTCTCCACCGCTCGTCAGTGGGGATCTGGGGTGGAAGCGATGTCAGGAGAGGGGTCTGGGACCATAAGCAGGGACGCAGCCCAGTCCACTCATGGCACAGGTAGGGGACAGCCACCGGTGCAAAGCCAGATGTGCCAGCGACTCCCCTGCATTCTAGGAACCCCCAGGAGCTGGTACTGACCTCACCTGGCCGCGCAGTCCCCGTTTACCTGAGACCGTCTCTATAAAGGCAGGCGAAAGGTACCAGCTTAGATGGTACTAATTAGCGTCTTCTCCTAATGACTGGACAAACGTCCCCAGATTGCTAAGAATTCCAGGAAACAAAAAGCACAGCAGCCAAAATTCTGGGATGGGAGAAGGACCCGAGGCCCCCTTTTCTGTGACGTCGGTGGTTCTCCACTTTCCATGCCCATTAGAATCACCTGAGCAGGTTTAAACCTCCCAGTTCCCAAGCTTCGTCCCAGTCTAATCAAAGCAGAATCCCTGGGAGCAGGACCCTAGCATCACTGTCTCTGAAAACCGCCCAGGTGATCCCAACCTGCAGTACAGTTTGAGAACCAGTGAGGGAGAGCAGGCCTGAGGAGCCCCAGGGGGCTGGTTAAAGGCCAGGATGCTGGGCTCCAGCCCCCATTTCTGATTGAGCAGGTTTGAGGTGTGGCCTGAGAATCTGCATTTCTGGGGGGGCTCCTGGGTGAGCGCATTAGACAGACCCTGAGGCTCTTTGAAGGAAACATGCCCTGGAGGAGTTACTCTTCATTACAACTGCAGTTCCTGGGGCTGTGAGGACCCTGAACATCCCACCAGGCTTCTCTGGAACAGACGTGAGGGTGCTGGCCCTGCCACTGAGAAAGGGGGTCCACCTGGCTCGTCCTTATCTTCCCAGGGCTGTGCCAGGAAAGAAACATTTCTGTGAAAGTGGCTTTACCAGCATAAAGGGACGGAGGCCAGTGTTCCCTTGTCCCACCTCCCCTGCTGTCAGAGATGGACTTTACTCCTTTAAGAAGGAGCCGCACAAGCCTGCCAAGCAGCGTCCTCAGGCAGGAAGGAGGTTGTCTTGCAGCGCGACCCCGGGGACAGCTGTGAGTACAAGGATATACGTGTTCCCGTCTGCTGAGTCGGTCTGTGAGTGGACGACCCATCAGACAGGCAGGAAACCACGAGGCTGCCGCACTGCCTTCTGGTAGAGAGTAGGGCAAGTCCTCAATCAACAACTGTTCCAGAAACTCCTTCTGTGAGCGCCGCATGCACCTTTTTGATAAGGCTGGAGGCCGCGATAACCTGAGACGAGGTTTTCATTTGCTTGGACTTCTGTGATCTACAGCCCTCTTTCAGCAACCTCTTCTCACCCGTGCTTCTCGTCACCCACAAGCCAGTTCCCCGGGAGAGCCTAGAAGAGGCTGAGGGGGCAGAGCCCGAAGACAGGGTGCTTGGCTACCATCTCCATCTGTGCTCTCGTACCGGAAGCTGCTCCAGGAGCCCACACATGCGGGTGCCCCCAAGCTCTCCGCCCAGGACATTCTGGCACACCTGAGGGCAAGCCCCCTTCTGCATCTGCTGAACATCTGGGGACAGCAGCAGCCGGGCTGCCTGCTGAGGGCACATCCCCTGTTTCCTCCTCTTCCAGGACTGCTCTGCTCGGGGCAGACCCAGGCCCATGGCAGGGAGGTAGAGGAGTTTCCAATGCCCTCCCCCCTCAGCCACACTGCAGCAGGGGAGGGACGAGTGGGGGGCTGCATTTGCTCCCTCCTTCTGAGCTTGTTCACACAGTAAAACACAGAGGCCCCGCTGTGACTGCTGATCACATCCAAAGCAAAGGCAGGTTTTGAAATTCATCCGAGATTTTCTCCCACAGCTGCAGCCAGCCGGGCCTGAGCCTTGCCATCCCGCCACCCCACAGGGCCTGCTGGCTGCTGCCAGGCCTCCAGGGGGAGCGGCGAGGGCTATGAAGCTGTCTTTCTATCGCCCCACATCTGCTTCTTGAGGCTAAGAGAGACACTAGGTAGAGGAAGACTGAAAGAACAGAGGGAGAAAAAAAAAACACATTCAGCAAAAAAATGCATAAAAAGGGAAAAAATTTAAAAAGAGACTGCTGAGATCTCTTCCTTCCTTCCTTCCCCCTCCTCGTTTCTGAAGCTGGTTCAATGTTGCACACAGTGTACATCACTGGGGACCTGGTGACAAAGGCCTGCTTAATCCAGCCCCTGGTGAGTAATTGCAGAGGCTCATCATGCAGGCTGGCAGTTGTACTCATGCTATAGCCTATGATCTATGGAGTTTATGGGGATTTTAGGAGATCGGTAATAAGGCTGCCCAGTAAACAACCTGGCAGAGCAGTAAAAGGTGAAGGTAAATCACAGGCTGCATTCCAAGTGGATTTGGGAAGGCGGAGGGACTGCCACCAGCAGCCCCTGGATGTGCTAAGGGGTGTGACGCACCTTCCCTTGTTGGTTGGCTTATTCATGATACAGTGGGGATGGCTCTTCCCTCTTCCCTTCCGGCTGCCCAGCAGCCAGGGGAGGGCAGGCTGGACAGGATCGAGCTCCAGAGCTTCTGGCCCCAGACTTCTGACTTCCTGGAGCCCCGAAGGAGGTAAAGGATGGACCCTTTCCCAACCCAGGACTTACTCTGGCTCTTTCCAGAGTGAAGGGAGTCAGCTGCTGTCTTGCCCCAAGTTGGACTGCTACCTAGTTGACAACACTACCGCGGCACAGTCTTCCAAAAAGGTCAACAGCGAGAGCGGGTCAAGCACTCAGGAAGGTAGAAGCCCCCACCTGCGTGGACTTGGGCCTGGGCACCACCCCGGGAACCGAGACTGGACCACCATCTTGCATAGGTTTGGTTTGTGGCCACTGGAAATCTGAGTATTATCTGGACACCTCCCTTCCCAACGAATACATTTGGTTGCCAAGGAAGCGTCATCAGAACCTTAATGTATTATCTCAAGGCTTTTCTCCCTGGAAAGTCATCGCAGCCATAGTTCCTCTATTCATGTGCTGCACAGCGTCCAAGGTCCTTTCATGCACCTTCTTACTATCACATTTGATAAGAAGTCTAATGACGTCAATATTACAGAAATGTAAGTGCAAATGTAAAAATGTAAATATTCTTTTACATTTCCACTTCACAAAGGAGGAAACATGTTAGAGAGCCCGTCAGGTGCCCAAGGTCACAAGCTGTTAACTCCTAGACCTAGAACGCAGCGGCAGACCCTGACTCTGTGCCCATGTTCTGAGGATTCTGATGGAGGGCTGCCAGCAGGGGCCACATCACTGGAGATCAGCTCCAAGCCTGTGGCCGACTGCTCGTGGAGCTCCTCAGAGCAGCACAGCGGATCGGCTGCCCTACGTGTCCCTTCCTCGTGGGCTCCAGTTTGGTTTTTATACTCTCTTTATTTATTCTCAGCCTAAGAGGCCAACACGGAGACTTGCCAGTTAGCCCCAGGCCGGATGCATGTCCAGGAATCCTATGGCTATCGGTGAATAAGCTTTATTCCGTGGCTTCTAGCAGGGAATCCCACACATTAACTATCAAATGTGTCCACTGGATTTGGATCCAGAGAGTAACAAGGAGTGAATTCTCAATAAACGGTTTTAATAACTGGTCGGTATTTATTCAACTTGTTTTTGACTAGATATACGTGACTTGAGTTTATATGGTGGTTACTATGTGTAAATGAAAATCACCTGATCATCAAAAATGTATTTACTGAAGATTAATTCTGCAATCACCACCTACACGGAATCTATCAAAGCAAATCCTCAGTGAATGCATATTTGGGAGCTTAATTTAACTGTTTTTACAAAGAAAACTTAAAGAAAAATCTTCCCAGGGGAGCTGGCAGCTGCAGAAGCCAGGAGCTAGAGTTTCTCGTTGGGTTGACTATAAAAATGATAGCTCTCTCGGTCTTTTTCAGCTATAGATGTGTAAATCACATTGTACCATAAAAACAAGAAAGAAACAAAAAACCTAGGATTCCCGATCAGTAGATTTAAATTTACATGTAATTTATTGACAATAAATGGTGTCTAAATGCCTGAAAACATTTAGAGCTGGAGTCACTAAATGTGACTAGAGTCACTAGAGTCACCCCTAGAGTCACCCCAACATTTACCATCCCGAGAGGATTGCAGAGGGATTTTTAGATATTTCCTTGGAATTGAATAACAGAATTTCCCAGTAATTTTATTTTTAAAAAATTAAATATTTTTTTCTGCTGCAGTGTAAGCCCATTTCCTTGAACGAGGCCATAGCAGTGATGAAAACTAGTCAATCACTTTTTCCTAATAGTCCTCAACACAACCCTTCCTAAACTGATGATGTTGGTGATGATAACTGTTTATTGAGAACTTTCTATGAATCAGGCCCATAATCTCATTTTAGCTTCATAAACGTCCTTTTGGCAGTTTTGTTACTTTTGCTGTTCTTCAGTCTTTACTGAGAAAACAAGGAAGTCTAGATCTAGTCTTCAATGTAGATCTAAGCGCAGCTTCTTGGCATCTTTGAAGAAGAATGGGGAGCCAGGGTAAGTTGAGGGCCTGGAGAGAAGGCTGAGGGCCCCCGTCATCAGAGGAGGACAAAAAGGCAAGACCACAACAGCTCCCCGGTCAGGTTTCACAGACGTAACTCTAAGGCCACACCTGAGGTGTGTGAGGATGTGAGAATTTGACCTCCACGTTTAAGAGGACATTGCTCTTTGCATCATCGGGGAATGAAGAGATTTCATCTCCGGGAAAAGATGTGTGCTGCCCTCAGGCTGTGCCTTTCCCTCTCGATCTCTTAGTAAAATGAGAGGTTTTGTACTCTGCAAGCCCTCACAGTCCTGCTGCACCGGAAACAACCCGTGGGACTTTGGACAGCCCTGTGCCTACCCGGACCTTGTTTCTCTCATCTGACAGACGTGGAGGTAAGAGTAGGTGATACCTAAAACTCCTTTTTGTATAACTGCCTACGGTGCACTTCATCAGGCCAGTGGGAAAGAAGTTTGTTTGTCCAGAGACGCTAAAGCCATGGCCTGGCTCCACTGTTGGTCTGTTGACAGCCTACTTGATCTGTGTGGGAAGGGCTCAGTCTAGGGAACGCGAACTTTGCAAAGCAAACACCCCAGACGATTTTGCTCCAGAAGTTAAAAAAGGAAAGCACAAATGACTGGTTATTCAGAGACTGCTGTCCACTTTCCTTTCACCTACCTGGCCATCTCTACTGCCCTGGATCTAGGGAGATTTAAACAACACACACACACACACACACGCACACGCGCGCGCGCGCACACACACACACACACACACACACACACACACACACACACACACACCCCAGTTTCCTATCTATGGTGCTTCTACTGAACGAGGTGATTAACACCTTGACCTTATGGAGCTCTAACATGACCTTGGAGAGCAGATAGAATCTTGTTATCTTGTAATGAGTTTTACGGCTTATTTCAGTCCATTTTAGCCATGTTTCTCTAGTGATTAAGGCAATTATCAGCCTATGCATTTCAAGATTATGAATTATGGAGCTCTCTCCAGGTACTGAAAGGGGCTTGGGAATGCCCAGACCGCTTCTCAGCCCATTCGATACTTATCCTCCCTGCCCACCCCCCTAAATAGACACTGCATTCTATTTCTGGAAGCTCCACCCTATACTCAGATATGGCTATCAAAGCAATAACCTTTAGATTTAATTGATTTAAGTAAATTCCCTGATTACCACTAACTGGCACCATGCACAGTGTTTTAATTACTATCATTATTAGGATTTAGGGAAAGAAATCTTTCCATCTTCCACTGCAACGTCACAGAGGGAGGGGCAGTGCTAATCTGAACACAGGTTGTCAGCCTGTCTCCAGGCACCTGGCACGTGACACCATGAAACGAGCAACACTTGGTCTAACATCGGAGACGTCACGGGCCCCTTTTGTCTCTGAACCGCTTCCGTACCGCAAAGAGTAGTTCATGAATATTCCTTAAGAAGGTCTCCAAGAGAAATGGGCAACACATCTCGGGTTCTATGCCTCACGCTGTAAAATACAGAGAGAGGACAGGAATGTGACGGGGGTTTACATGCCACTGCCCACACCTCCACGTATGATCGTTAAGGTACTTTAGTTTTACAAAGAGATGGGCTGCTAAGAGTATATGCTACCAAGGGAAACTAGGTCCTGAGTTGTACTTAGCCTAGGACACACAATATGCCTAAAGGAGATTACCTAAAGTATTAAAATCATCATTTCTGGTGGGCTAAAAACAACGACAAGCTTATTTATAAGCTACGTAAAAGTTAATGTTTTCTCCCAGCTGTGGTCCCCAGGAGAGCTTGGGACACTAGTATTTCTATCCAGGATGGTATAGTGAAAAATCAGATATGAATTTGTGTCCTGTTCCATCATTTACAACTATATGCCTTTGGACAAACTGTTTGATTCTAATAGGGCTTAATTTTATCATTCATTTAATGAGGATGATTAAATTCAGAAATGTGGCAAACGTCTAATGAGCTTGCGTATAACGAATGCTCCACAGACTGGGAACCTCATTGTCTGTGGGATCACTCAGCCCTCGTGGTGTTTTCTGTAGCCTGCCCTTCCCTGTACTAGAGGCTGAGCGGCACCCCCAAAGGCATCTTTCCTGTGAGTTCTACATTGTTGCCCCTGCACACAGTGTGGTGTTTGCCCTCCGAGAGGCCGTTCTCAAAGGCTGGAGAGGCACTGAGCCACCCCTAGTGCTCTCTAATCACCCACTGAGGTCCATCCGTGCACTTGAGAAAACCCTTAACGGTGAGACTCTCAAGTTTGCAGTAAGCTGTGAATTTCTTGCTTTGCCCAGGGCTCCTGTTTTCCCTGCATCAAATGCTTCTGAGCCTCAAGGACGCGCCTTGCTATTTCTAGACCCCTCTCCGTGGTCCACTTGACCTTTAGGTAGGGAAGGTTGGTGAGGAATATAATCCTACCAATAAACGTGTGAGAGCTGAGATGCGTTAGCCCAGAGTTCTCAGGTGGTACTGCATGAGTCTGAAGGCTGAACTTCCTATGCACAGCCTACGGCCCGGGAGCCCTGCAAGCAGTGCACTGGTTACAGGTCCCCTTTCACGTTTTCTGGCTCCATACAGTTCAGGGCTTAGGGCTTTTACACGTCCCTTTTTGAACACATGGTGGTGTGAACATGGCCCAGAAACACTGAGCACATCCTTGTATTTCTTCCGTAATATAAAAATCAATACCAAAAAGCAGGAAATATGTCTTATTGGGAATAGTAGGTTAAAATGGAAACAAAACTCCAAATGTTGAAAAAGCAGAGATTGAAACTCCATCCCCCCCCGGAATTCATGTCTTTTCAATTTCCCACCATACAGTTCTGGTTGGAGGTGTCAAGGATGTTCTGATGGCTATCAACACGTACCCCAGAAATTCCTGGTCAAATTGCAAGATTTGGCAGAGAGATTCTAAGTGTGAGACAATACACAAAAAATTTTAGTACCACTTATGCTAAAATGTACTATAAAAAAGTAGAGCACAATAAAAAAAATATCTGGAACCTCATCGAAAATATGCTTCTAAGTAGACCACGGCTTTGAATATTCTGAGAAAATAATTGACTTGCAGGAATGGAAGTTCTGGCCATCTTTTCAAATTGATATTTGTAGAAAGAGAAGGAAATGGCTTAAGGTCTGGAGAGAAAGTTGGATTTTCAGAGATTTTTCCCTGTGAAGTTTAGAAGTTGCGTGTGTCAAAAGTAGAAACAGAAAGGCTGTGTAACACAACTGAGGCTTTGGGGTCACAGTCTCTGCCTCGGTCCTGGACTCCACTGAAGCAGTGTGAAGCAGCCCTGGATCACATATCACAGGCTGAGCAGGGCTGTGTTCCTATAAGACTTCATCGTAAAAGCAGGTGAACAGGCCAGACTTGGCCCACAGGCCAGAGTTTGTCGAGCCCAGTCTTAGATAATTGCTGTGTATTTGCCCTTGAAGCCCACCCATAAAATAAACTTCCACGCTTGTCCATTTCTCTGTGTTGACTGTGTAGGTACACTTTTTTAGTACATGCTTCTGTAAAGTACACATCTGCAGTTGAGCTCAGTCTTGGGGTTTCATGCTCTCAACCGTTAGAACCTAAGCTTTGTATTTCTCCTGGCAAAGGTCAGGCATCACGGACATTTTTGATGGTGTAGAACGGTGTTGAGGCCATGATCCAATCCCCCAAATTAGCTGTTCATCCATTCTGTGTGCCCCATATAACCTAGTGTCTACAGACCTAGCCAAGTTCCTATTGGGAGAATCATATAATAAACAGAATATTCGACCTTCCCAAGGGGAGCCTCCAATCCAACGGAGGAGACGAGAAACGTAAGTGCATATTTTTAAAGACGTAATGGAGTTGGTCCTTGAATAACACGGGTTTGAACTGCGTGGGTCCACTTGTACACACACATGTTTCAAAAGTAAATACTCCGGCGCTACACAGTCAACGCCTGGTTGAACCCACAAACGCAGAGATACTGTGGATATAGAGGACCGATTATAAGTTCTATTCAGATGAACCCCCACGTTGTTCAAGTGTCAAATGTATAATTATGTATAAAATATAGAGCTAAATATATATATATATCTCTCTCCAAGAGCACCTACAAATCTAGCCATGGAGACCTAAATGCATAAGAACTAGAAGAACGCCAAAATAAATCATTGGAAGAACGCTTCATGGAAGACGTGAGTTTTAAAACCGGGTGATCGTATTCAAAGAGGAAGGCAGGGCTTGAGGGTAGAGAAGATTCCCCAGGTTGCCTCCTGCCTTTTCCATCTCTCCAGCCACTGGGCTCTGATGCAGCAGGACTCAGTGCTTTGTAGAAAGGCTGAGAAGAATCAGCACATTGGAGAAGAGAAAGGAGGCATCTCTCAAAGCATGATGGGGATCTCAAGTATGTGGCCTTGTCATTGAAACTAGACCTCTCACCACTTTCTTATCACCTTCGGGGGTCGCTTAACCTCTCTGTGCTTCAATTTTCCTAACTGCTACATGGCTAATAATAGCAGCTACCTCCTGTGGTTACTGTGAAGTTTCCTTACAGTAAATGAAGCGCTTGAAGGAAGGCCTGGCAGGCAGTAAGGGCTCAGTTCCTGGCACCTTTCTATATGGACAAGAGAACAGAGACCCCCAAACCTGGGCCCGGGGAGCCCTGGCAGTGCACTCGTTTGGCAATGTTTCAACCTGTCCTCTGCAGAGGAAGCTTTGGAAACAATGCACGAAACGGGATAAATGATGAGGTACGGGCTCCCATCCTGAAGCACCTGAACATACATGGGCTTATTGCCATCCTAAATTCTTTTTCAGGAAAAAAAATAATTTCCCTTCTAATCCAATATTTTATGCTGATAAAATATTCAGGGAAAGAAACTGAGAAATGCTGTAAACTAAGTTCCTTATAATAAGTCTGTCCCTAAAACATATATATGGTTATGAAGCAAATCCATATATGAAAGGATTTCCCAAGCCGTGCTGGTGTACTGGACAATGATCTTATGTAGTATGTGGTAACGTTCTGTGGCAAGTAATGAATTTGGACCGCCCCTGATCAAGGGCAGACTGCTCAGCAGAGACCCCCTTCTGCTGGCCTGGTGCTGTTGTTTGGCCATGAGTCTGGGATGGAGGGGACATCTGGCCAGTAATCAGTCATGTGAATTGGAAGAGGAAATACCTCAGAGCAATGTCAGCTACAGGCCCTCAAATGAAGTTTCTCAACGTCCCGCCACTTTCTACTGGAACCAGAGTTTCAGGTGGTCACATGGATCACATAGGCAGGGATCACCACCTAGGTTCACACAGATGCACAGATTCCATGTGGCTAGAAAAACGGTTAGGTGCTCAGTCTAACTGCTGGCTTCAAGCATCTTCCACCTCCCTCGGCCCCTGCCCCCGCCACATCACTGGGCTTAGCTGGGAAAGAGAGAGGAGGCTGAGGATAAAAGGAAGGAATCTCCCAGGGAGACCACGCCTAGCCTCTCACACGTCTGGCCAGAGCCAGCACCTCTGGGAAATTCCGCAGAGGTAGTCTTATGACGGATGATGATAGGATGATAGAAGGAGTGCCGAATTTCTGTGCACGTGTGATTATGGCCATAATACAAAAATCCAAGCCAGTCCCATTTTTTTAGGCATCACTTATCTTCAGGCTACACCTCAGGTCTCTGTTTGAGGATTCCCAGGTCTCCTTTGTACAGCTCTCCACGCACACACTCGGAATGAGTTTGGCCAAGCGAACTCTCGGCCCACTCAGTTTCTGTGGCCCACGGAGCTTCAGGCTGATGAAAGCAGCGCTCACTGCATTGCACTGTTGCTTCAGCAACGGGACACAGTAGGAAGGCAGTGAATAGCTGGATGGATGACAGACAGGGCTGTGGGGCGGGACCAGCCGCCCTGCCCTGCACCTCCCCGTGGAAGAGTGGGTTCCCTGCAACCTCAGGGTGAATGTGAGCACGGGACTCTGTGCACCACAGTCAACAGTGAGAGCTGAGCGGAGCCCCAGGGAGTGCCTGGGCCGTGGCACAGGACAGTAGTCAGACAGCTCTAGAGGAACAGAATTAACCTCATTCGTCTCTTGGGTCTCCTGCCCTCCTGACAAGCACACAGACCTCCGACCGTGACAGCTCACAGGTGCACCCAGGTACACGTGCTCTGGAAGAGTCAGCAGGTCCCTCACAGCCCCCCACCAGAGCAGGCACAGTCAGGACAAGCCGGGCACGCAGAAAGCGTCAGAACGGCAGGTGCCTCCTATGACGGAATCATCCCTGAATTCACTCTGAGTTGTGCCACTTAGTTACCTTGATCCATGCTTTGTTTTACTCAAGTGAACGTCACAGATTGGGTGTTGCTTGCTGGACACAGCGACAGAGGCTTGAACACTTCAGCACTGGGAGTTGAAATATGATCTCTCTATTTCCCTGGATCATTTTCTCATTCCCCTCTTCTCGAATTCCTTTCCAGGCTTTTTTGTTTCTTTTAAGCGGAAAATGTAACATATTAATTTTAAGCAGAAGTAAAATTAAGCCCTCTGGAAACAATTCTGAGAAACTGAGCCACAGCCTGACTTAATTGAGAGGCGATTATGCTGAAGAGCCTGTATTAAGTCTTCACATTTATGGTACAGAGAGAATTGCTTTAGAAAAGTCAAGTCAGGCAGCAAAGGGTCACTGAGGGAGGGGCCAGGGTGATAACTGGATAGATGAGAAAATGCAGTGTTTGTTGTAGTGATGGGAAAAAATAGTAGCGGAAGTGTAAACTGGTTTGGAGATTTCTCAAGTCCAACTTTCAGGAAGGTCAAGATGAGAACATGGGTGACCATCCCTATTGCATCCAAGCTCTTTGGACCTCTCCAGGAAGGGCCATCTCCATCTCTCTCCCTTCCCTTCCAGCTCAGGTGTGGGAAGAGGCAAGGAGAATGGGCTGTGCACGTAACAAAACTCCAGGGAACGTGGTTAGCCCCCTGCTGCTCTCAGGATGGCAACAACAAATTAGCCCCACAAATTTATGGGCTCCAGGGATGTGACCAGATGGGTATTTAAGTTAACAGCAGATTCAATTTGTCCTCCATTAATTCCAGAGTGATACCTGAGTTTATTGGAGTTTTATATTGTTTCATCTATTTCAAAGTCATTTCTCCCACTTCCCCAAATTGTCATTCTTTTGACAAGCAACTGTCTGGACCTCTCCAGTTTCTAGAAGGGAATACTGACGTCCCTCCAAACTGCTTTGACTTTCTCATATGCCGGGGACTCCTGATGCGGCTTCAGCCCGGAGCTCTCTTCCCAACCCTTCCTGTCTTCCAGGCTCCATTCAACCTTATCAGTTTTTCCAAAGTTGTGCCAGGACACGGTTCTCTTGTCAAAACTTTAAATAGACGTCTCTTTTTTTCTCCACTTAAGAGGTATTTTAGGGATCAGAAATCTTAAAATGCAGAATATTGGAGCTTTAATGAAACTCAGGGATTACCTACTGCAGTCATTTATAAGCTGGTGTCCTGCTCGTGGCCACCAATGACTCTCATCCGTGCTGTTCTCTCCCAAGAAGGAGGGGCTGCAACCCAGAGCTCCCCTGGGAGAAAGCAGGCAGGTAGGCAGAGTACACGCTCACAGGGGCCTCAGTCAACGAGGTTCAGCTCCGCCTGCCGCTCCTGAGCTCACGAGGGTTCACGCTGGTCTCAGTGAGACTTCACAGAGGCAGAGCTCTGCTCCCAGCTCCTAACACCTGGCTGCAGCCAGAGGAACTCCTCTATAAACTGCTTTATTTTATTTTTTAATTTTATTTATTTATTTATTTTTTGCGGTACGCGCGTGTCTCACTGTTGTGGTCTCTCCCGTTGCGGAGCACAGGCTCCAGATGCGCAGGCTCAGCGGCCATGGCTCACAGTTCCAGCTGCTCCGCGACATGTGGGATCCTCCCGGACCGGGGCACGAACCCGTGTCTCCTGCATCGGCAGGCGGACTCTCAACCACTGCGCCACCAGGGAAGCCCTAAACTGCTTTATTTTAAAAGGGTTCCACTCTGAAATAGCTGTGGAAAACCCCTTTAGTCTATCACACCTCTTCTTATAAACGAAAAAAACAACTAAGGCTTAGAAAGGATAGTGACTTGCCCAAGGTCACAGTGGTGACCAGCTCTTGACACCCCAAACAGAGTCATGCCCATCGTTGCACAGAACTGCTCAGCCTAGTGAATGGGGGAAACGTCATCATCACCATCACCACCATCCTCACCACCATCATCACGATCATCACCGTCAACATCATGTTGATCTGGGTACCAAACATAAGTCTGATCGGAGAAGTTAGCAAGTAATGACAACTTGGACGCACATTGATTGGCCTAAGGTGGCAAACAAGAACAGAGGGACGGCTCCTAAGAATACCGTTCTCTCGTGCAGACTCACTTCAAGTCTCTTGATCAACATCATTCCCATAATCCCCTTTGCATTTGTACTGACAGCAAACACTCGGTGCTGATCTTAGTGTCTAGAAGATTCAGGTGACTTGTTTAACAGCATAATGTGCAGGAGAACAGAAGGTAGACGCTAGCAGCCTTTGGTCACTGATGGGAAGTCATAGGCCCAAGTCATACTCAACCTGGGCTAAGCATCAAAATCACCTCCGAAAATTTTAAACAACACTGATGTTTAGTCGCGCTGGAGTGGGTGGGACCAGGGCACCTACCGGTTTTAGAGACCGTCGCAGGTCATTTCCATACTGAACTAGGATAAGGCCACAGGGTTGTGAGTCCCACCACCTAAGTGAAGTCACCTGTGCAGGGCGGCATCCTGCTGTCTGGCCTCTGAACTAGAATTTCAAGGTTTTTTTCCAAAGCAGTGGGACAGTTATCCTCACTGACAAGACAAGGAACAGCAAATTAGATGAATCTCGTGGTTTGGGCAATGCCAAAGTACGACTTATGAGCGCCTGCAGGGCAGCCTCTGTCGGGAAGGGTAACTGTCCTCCCCAGTGTGCAAGATCTCCCAGCTATTTGGTGGCAAAGCCTGGAACTAAGATCTAGCTTTCTAGAATGCAAACCTCACACAAGGCAGGACCTTCAAACCATACAAAAGAGGGTGCAGCTCGGGCAACATAAGAGGCACGTCTGGAGACCAGCACTCCCACTTCAGTCAGAACAATTCCAGAGTAAAGCTTCTTTATCTGATTTACTTATTAGGCATCCTTCTACGCCTGCTTTTGAATAAAGTTTTCCTGCATTTTAAAAATTCAGTCCCATTTGACTCTTTCCTATGACAGTAGTGCTTCTAACCTTATCAACAGGGGCACAGTTTTCCAGTAATTGGTAAATTTCATGAATTGATACATTCACACTCATCCTTCCAGAAACGTTTACCCTGCATGAGAACAAGCATTTCTCAAACTACAAGGGGCTCTTCAGATAACAATGGTCACTCCACTGAAGCTGTGCTGTGCCCGGAGCAGCAGCGTGACCTGGTAGGGTCTGGCTGTTGAGGACAAGGGGCCACTGGGGGAAACTGGTACTTGGTTATCAGACCACAGAGGAGCTGAGCTACAGGAAGAGGCTAGAATCAGAGTCTGGGAAGCAAATAGAAAAGTCTACCATTTTTTTTGACAGCGTATTTGCTCCAAGTTCTTTCATTTCTGCCTCAACCTTGCAACTTCTCTGCAAGATGTGTTCTCTTGTGCACCACCAGGGCTAGCTTGGCTTTCGGGAGGTAAACTTTCATGCAAAATATCTATTTAAGGACAGTGGTTTCGAATTTTTGTTTTTATTCTTGTGACTTGGGCACAAGGACTGGAAAGGAGGGAGGTAGTGGAGGAGGTGGGCAGAGAACAAAATTAGGGGCAGATAAGACTCACCATCGACAATGGTAAGAGGTGACCAGTTATTGCCTTGCAACTCATGAACCTTAATTTCAGGCCAGGCTTCCTTGTCTAGCAGAAGGGACAGGAATGAGTAGAGAAAGCTGCTGGCCTGGCAAAAGCAGGGGTGACCTGGACAGCATGGCCTGGATAGTGAGCCAGCTGGAGAGGACCTGAGAATACAGGTGGGTCAGATGAACCCAGATTGGGAACCAGGGGAGGAGACGTGATATGTGTGCGAGGCCCTGAATACATCCGTAATATCCACACACATTCCTTTGAGACTTTACAGATTACGTCCCTAGCAGGTGGGATGTCTCTCCTGCTATTTGGCTTTTTAAAATTTCATTTAATTTATTTCTATGGAAAATGACTCTGGCCTTCCATGGAGAAAACAATCTCAGGGTCAGCATGTATAGCTGGCCAGAGGCAGGTGTCCCAGCCGCACAGGGCAGACCCGACTGGACTTGGTTGCTGCAGGGACTGAGCACTGCAGTGTCAGGCAGGTCACCAGGAGGCAGAGTGGACGGCCTGGGCCTCTGTGCTGGCAGGCACTGCCTTGGAAAAAGCAGCAAATGTTTCCTGCAGAAGCTGAGAGGTGAACAGGGGACTATTTCTTTGGTCACTCCTGAGCAGAGGTCACTATGAGAAAAGCAATGTCAAAGTCCAGCTCTGTCCCAAACTGGGCCAACTCCAACTGCAGGGGAATTCAGGAGACAGCTGACGTGGGTTAGAATCCCTTGTGACGTAGGGACGGTGGCCTCGCAGAAGATGCGCAGGGACTTGCTCAGGCTTACGCAGCTGTGAGGGGACGAGTTGGGAGAGCCTGGATCAGCCTGATGCTGGAGCCTGCACTTTGTCCACCGAGCTTGGCGACAGCACAGAGATTGTGTCGCCGCTACTGCTGTAGCTGCTGCTACAGGTGCCCATTTAAAAAGAACTTCATATATGACAGGTGCTCTGCGTGATTTTATTTAACGCTTACCACAGCCTAATGAAATGTAGGACATTATTATTTCGATTTTACAGATGGAAGAGTTGAGGCTTAGAGAGGTTAATACCCAGGGCATGATTGGAACTCTGATCTTTCCAAATCCAGGACCAGAGAGTTAAGCTTCTCTTCCAGGTGGGGCTAGATATCGCCTCCTGATTCTCCTACAGCATTGCTGCCTGTAGTTGTGCAGAACTGGGTAAATATTTAAGCAAGATATGACTGCATGAATTATGGCTGAATGAGTATATAGACTTTACATGTGTATACACGTATCCATATGTAATTTCTACCTTGTGTGGAGGGCCAACTATGTACAAGGTACTGTTCATGTAAAAGTATTATTTCTCATGTTTACAATAACTACACAAAGGAGAGAACATTAGATTATATTATTAAATTCATTTTACAGAGATAAAAACGGAAGCTCAGAAAACAAAAAAATGAACTGTCAATGGCACACAGTAAAGACTGGAGCAAGAATCCAAACTTCGGCCGTTTGAAGAAAAAAAGCTCACGCCTTCTTTTTCCCCCCTGCTGGGTTGTCCTTGTGTAAAATGATCCTAAAGTGACTTCAGACCTCTCCAGCATAAAGCCTTGGGAAGCACAATACAAAATAAGTTTACGAGTGTTCAGTATCAACCTGCTTTTGGTCAGTGCATTGAAATCACAGAAAAACTAGTTTAGGCTTAGAAAGAGCTTGTTTTCATTACTACATTATGCAGAGGAAGAGTCTCTTGGAGAAAGCATTTTTTTCCAGGGGGCTTCAAATTTCCTCTGAGCAGCTCTTTGGAGAAGAGTTATTAGAATTTATTTTCAATTATACACCAGAATAAGCCTTCAGCAGTATAGTTAACTTTCAATTTCAGCCAATTTTCGACGCATTCAATCATAGATGCCTCAGTGATTAAGAATCTATGTTGCAAAACAATTCCCACTTTGCAACAATGCAGTCAAACAGATCTACAACTCATAAGATATTATCCAATGCTTTTTCAGCTCACTGGTGAAGTGAAATAGAATTTACCAACCATCCCCGTTTACCCAGTATGCTCCAAGCTCATTTGCAAACAGATCTGCAACTCAAAACAGCTCACCAGGGGGGTTTTGGTTTAACACAGCCTGGAAGAAAGGAGCTGGTCTGCTTTGGATATTTATGACTTCCGGCTGTGTGTTTCCTCCTTCTACTCCTAATGTGCACTGGCTGAACTTCACACCACGGGGAACAGAACTCCTCCCCGTGCAATTCTGAAAGTGCTCTCCATGGTAGGGGTTCTGATTCATTAGGAAGACCCAAACAGGTTTACGTCCAGCTGTTTACTTTTCTAAATTGCATGGTTGTGTGTGTGTGTGTGTGTGTGTGTGTGTGTGAGAGAGAGAGAGAGAGAGAGAGAGAGAGAGAGAGAGAGAGAGAGAGAACCTTGGGTGAAACACTGAGAAAGATATGCAGCCAACTTAAACTCTTCCTTTAAAAGTTTGGAAGACAGGACAATCTAAATAAATGTATAGAAAACTGCATTTCAGAGGCTGAGTCAAGCCATAATAATCATTTTTGTTGGGCCTCACTTTTAATACAGTGCCTCAGGCATGAAGTTCTGATTGAAGTCCATGGGACAGGCAAGCTGGTAAAATGGGTGATAACTGGGAGTTTGGGATTGACATACACACACTGCTATATTTAAAATAGCTAGCCAACAAGGACCTTCTGTACAGCACAGGGAAGTCTGCTCCATATTGTGTAATAACCTCAACGGGAAAAGAACTTGAAGAACAATAGATACTTGTATATGTAGAACTGAGTCACTTTGCTGTACACCTGAAACTAACACAACATTGTTCATCAACTATGCTCCAATATAAAATAAAAATTTTAAAAAAGAAAGAAACATATGGGTGAAGAGGAACCACAGCCTCTCAGAGAGGATTAGCTTCTCATTGACTGAGTGAAGCCTGCAATGTTCCCAAATGAAATACTCCTGAGTTCAGGACAGCCCCCTTGGGAATGTACAACTAACAAAATATGAGAGGGTAAATCAGAGCTCCATTATTGAGAAACACTTCAAAGGGACTCAACTGCCCTCTCCCCCTGCTGCCCCCCTCCCCAGGCTATGGTGGGGTAGAACGCTGAACACTTGTCTCTGAACAGGTCTGGGGAGGAATGAGAATATCAGAACAGATAGATGGTCTGCACAAAGCTGCCCAAGAATGATCAAGATGAAAGGGAGTGCTACGGCAGCTCTGCAATCACACTGCAAAAAATAAAAAGGAAAAAATGAACAAATTAGAAATAAAGAAATTTTGCTTGCAAACATCAAATGAAGAACCCTGTTTGGAAGAAAAGCTCATTTGAGATGCATGAGAACATTCTCCATGAGTGCTTTGTGTCGTACAATGACTTGATAAGAGCATGAACGCAAAATTACAAGAAAAATTGGAAAACAGTAGACTGAGATGAAAAAGTAAGTCTTGGATCTAAGACCCAAACTGAAGATCATTTCAGGGCTAATCAATTGGGGCCATTAATAAAAATGAGGACATAATGGACATTTCAGTTACTGGCATAGAGGAAAGACTTGGGATATTCTTAGGACAGAGGAGAAAAGACAAAGTGGTTAAAGAAATTAAGCAGAAGATAATGAATATGGAGGGAATCCAACATAAGAGAAAGTGGTTTCCCTGAACCAAAAACCCTAATAATGCACTGAAAATGTATTCAAGTATATAATACAGAATAACCTGAAATAAAAGAATAACTGAATCTACAGATGAAAAAAAGCACTTTGTGTTCCTTGAACAACTGTTTCAGAATGATTGCTGCTGAAATATATCCTTGTCATATAACGTGGAGGATAAAGTAAGAATTCTGTGGCATCCAGGGGGAGAAAAATGAAGTCATCAGTAAAAACAAAGTATACAAGCTAATCTCAGACTTCTTCAACGTAACATTCAATGCCAGATGATATGAAAGCAGTGTTTACCAAAATTTGAGGCAAATGAAATGTGACCCCCAAATTTTATGCAGTCAAGTTGCCCCAAAGGCACTAGCAGATGTTCTCAAACATGTATGAATGTGTGAAGCAAAGGTGGTGAAGGACTCCTTGGGTGTGAAACTTCTATTTTAATTTACAATTAGGACCAAACAATTATGGAAATTGTTATAACAAGAATGAATGACAGTGGAAAAATAATGACATAATTAATAGGAAAATGGGAGGAAGTATTACGGTGCTTATTTCCATATACTTTTTAGTTGTGAGTCACTTGCTACTGTCTCTAGCGAAAACATGAAGTTTAAAAACTATTCCAACATCTTAATGATTTTAATCTCTTTTATCAACAGTAGAGGGAACTTTTAGAAAAAAAAGTACTCATTGTGATTTTAAAATCCGTCTTGGCTTTGAAAGTAACAACATGGACCTCTCTCTAGGTACTTTCGGTAGTAAGTTCATTTATTACCCACACAATTTATTGAACACTTGGTAAGCTAAGTACGTGCCTTACATTGTCTCATAAACTTCCCGCAATATTCCATACTAGGTATTATTATTGTGAGTGAACAGGTGAAAAATCTAAAATCAGGGAGGTTAAGCAAATTGTTAGCAGGGGCCGGAGCCCTACTAAAATCCATATAGTATATTTCCAAATACATCCCCGAGTCCTTAACCACTATGCTGTACTTCCTCAGTCTGATTTCACTCTGACCAATAGAACCAAGTTTACGCAAGGATATTAAAAGGCAGGCTGGCCATTGTGGAACATGTAAGACAAAAATTGGGGCAAGCTTTTGGTTTCTGAAAACATGGTTTTACTTTTAGAGTTTTTTATCCAAACTTGCTTCTTGCTCTGAAGAATAATATTACAGAGACATCATTAAACTTTAGGTTTTTTGAAGGGAAAATACTCTAAATCCCTAACAAACCCTAGTTAAAATTTCAAAAAGAATATAAAGATAAAGAGAGAAAAATATTCAATAAAAGGCTTAACCTGTGATACAGATAACTAATTAACCTCCGAGAGATCCCAGCGCAGAAGGCGATTATTGTGATCTGAGCCGGGAGGGATATAACAAAGATAAAACCTAAGTTTCTAAAAGAGCCTGTTGGATCGTGTATTAAGAGTCCTCGACTCTTGACTTGTTCTCCGACGGCAGATCTCATTTTTATCACTGAGCTGTCTGGTCCATGCGTGGAGGATAACGCTGAGGAATGAGAGGGTAATTTGAGGAACTGATCAGCAGTCTGGTAAACTCTGACCACACAAAGGTTGTTTTTCAACTCAAGCAAAGTATGGAAAAGGGCAACGCTGAGAACTTGGAAGGATCACACAAACCTGAAGATTTACAAGATTTTCCCTAGATTCAATTTAAAGGGGCTTTTACCCAAATCTTTGAAGCTAGGATTAATCACAAGAGATTAAGCTGGGGCTTGGAAGAGAGGGGGCATTAAAAAAAAATATATATATATATATATATATATATTTGAGAAGCATCTTCTCCTAGAAATATCAGATTTTTGGATATTAAATGTAATAGATTTCTCCTGATCCAAGGTGGGTATTGCTAACTTTCTATCCCAATGTCCATTCTGACCTTCATAGACTCACCCATTTTTAGTGGAGCATGCGGCCCAAACTCCTTTGTAATTAGATATGATTAAGTTCTAGGCAGCAGGAGGGTTGCATGGAAGCTTACAAGAATTATCCTAAAACATAGCTGGTTTGTGCCCTTTGACTTTCCTTCTTCCCTCTGTGCTGCTTGGAAGGTGAATGATGTGATGGCTGGAGCTCCAGCTGAGACCATGTAGCCAAGTGTCACACTTGAAGGGTACATTGGTCCTGGAGGAGCACAGAGCCACCAAACCAGCACTGCACTGCCTATCTTTAGAATTTTACATATGAAAAACGGAATTCTATATTATTTAAGCCGTTCTTTTCTAGGTTTCTATCACTCGCAGCTGAACCTGGGGCTAAGTGATACATCTTCTTTAGCAAAAGCCAACTTTATTCTTGCACACAGAGTGTGAGTCTAACAAAAGCAAGTAAGGTCCTGTCCTTTGTTCAACCAAAGGAGCCAAATGTAAATACTCCCATTTCGAAATTGTGTGCATGTATCTGTGCATCCTCCAGAGTGTTTCTTGTAAGCGAGCTGCCTTCTCCCTGGGGCCTCCCTCAGTAGGAGCAATTTTAAGTATATAAGTGTGAGCAAGAGGCAGCCGAGCGTCCCATTCTCTGCAACCAGCCAATTATTCAATGTATGGGTAGCGTTGCTGGCACACTTCCTTGCCACAGAGCTGCCTGTTCTCAGAACTCTGCTCAGGAAGTGGGTGTCCTCAATGTTCACTGCAGCTCTGTTCACAATAGCCAGGACATGGAAGCAACCTAAGTGTCCATGACAGATGAACGGATAAAGCAGATGTGGCACATATATACAATGGAATACTACTCAGCCATAAAAAGAAACGAAATTGAGCTATTTGTAGTGAGGTGGATGGACCTAGAGTCTGTCATACAGAGTGAAGTAAGCCAGAAAGAGAAAAACAAATGCCGTATGCTAACACATATATACGGAATCTTAAAAAAAAAAGGTTCTGAAGAACCTAGGGGCAGGACAGGAATAAAGACACAGCCAGAGAGAATGGACTTGAGGACACGGGGAGGGGGAAGGGTAAGCTGGGACAAAGTGAGAGAGTGGCATGGACATATATACACCACCAAACGTAAAATAGATAGCTAGTGGGAAGCAGCCACATAGCACAGGGAGATCAGCTCGGTGCTTTGTGACCACCTAGAGGGGTGGGATAGGGAGGGTGGGAGGGAGATGCAAGAGGGAGGGGATATGGGGATATATGTATACGTATAGCTGATTCACTTTGTTATACAGCAGAAACTAACACACCATTGTAAAGCAATTATACTCCAATAAAGATGTTTAAAAAAAAAAAGAAAGAAAGCAGGTGTCCTTCAGCTAAGGATGCCAATCTTTTCCAGGTGTGAGACCATTTCAGAGGCCAGGCAGCCATGCAAACTTGCAATGGTGGAGGGTGAGGAGTGATAGGGCTTCCTCGGGCTAGGTTGAAACTGGACTCCATTCAGGCATGACCAGAAATGATCAGACTAAAAGAGCCTTGTATAAAATGACTTACGCATTCTGTACTCGTTCTAAAGATTAAAAAAAAAATCTTTAATGTATTTGCAGCCACACAGCTTTACTTTTCATTGAATCCATTATTAAGTCCCTGGGAAGGAAGACCTCTGTCATCTTCATTTAAAGGGATGATAGAAAAATTCCCCAAACTCACAGCTACAAGCTTCACAAGGACACTGCCCAAGATCACTCGCCTCCCAACCGACAAGCCTAGCAGACAGCTAAGCCACAGGCTGCGGTGCCCTGTCAATGGCTTCTCCCTTCAGCTTGGCCCCAGCCCTCACACGCCATGCGCCAAATGTCCCCAAAATGAGGCACCAACCAGCGCTTTGCAGGACCTGTGCCCACATCTCCTTTCACTCTGTTTCCTTTGTTCCACACCCCTGGCTCTTGGGCACACAGCTCACCATCCCAGCTGGACACTGGCCTCTGCTCCAAGGGTGCAGCTCTTCCTCAGGGGCCCCTTTTGACTTTTGGTAAAACTTTGACAGTACATGAGCTTACTCTTTTAACTGTATGTCTCAGGCGATAAAGGCCTTTCCCCACACTTCAACCCAGATAACCCTTGATGCGCATGGACCAACAACACTCTGACACGTAATGAGATTCAGATGGAGACTAATTTCCTTAGAGAGCTGGATAATTAGTATCAGGTATGAGGATGAAAGACACAAGTACCATCTGGGTACCTGACTCTTGACTACAAGACATGCCCAAAATAAAACTGATGAGCAGTTAGTTCTAAAACACACACACACACACACACACACACACAGAGGTGTGTACGCACACACTGTGACTCTACCTAAAAGCTTTTTAAACGTCTATATTCTCAGGCAAAGGATCCAAGAATGTTTAAAATATTCTTGTCAACAAAGATGTTTGCTAAGCACTTATTGCATGCCAGACACTGTGCCAAACACATTTTCACATTAAAATACCCTTTGTGAAGTATGAATAACTATTATCCCCCCATTTTGCAAATGGCAGAACAGATGTCAGGACGCTGAGGGACTGTCCCACTTGCACCCAGCTCGTGCTGTGAAATGAACGGGGCCTCAACTGTCACTACGAGTGGGAAGGGTCACCAGAGGAGAAACAGGCAGAAGGTAGAGGGTCTTCTCGTCACATCCTGCTGATGCCAGAGGGGCGAGATTTTGTCTCCTCTTCCGTCCATGTTCCTCCAGAAGGTGAGTGCTGTCAGTTTCCTCACCTGGCTTGATGAGTCCTCCAAACTCTCTGAATAATCTTGAAGCAGAACTAAAGTTTCCCACCTTGGTAGTCCATACATCCTGCACACACACGGCTACTGCCATAGACACAGGGACTGCGTCTGGGGACTTAGGGCATAAGCTGTCTGCAGTGGGAATAGGGGTTCCTGTCATCCCCTGTGGGGGTTACATCTCCTTTGACGTTAGGACTTGTATTTCTTTCCCAGGGGAAATCCTTATTATGAAAAGGACCCCTAATAGGACCTGGGAAGATGAGACTTAATTTATCCTCCACTAGGGGCCCTTTTCTCCAGTAACCATAGGGGTGGCACAGCCTGGCAGCCAGTGGCCAAGAAACAGAGATTCTGGTTCACTTCAGCTGATCACTTTTTCCTTCATCTTGTCTCAGTCACGCGTCTTATAACATCCCAATGCCAAGTTCACTTTCCTCAGAGAGGTACTCCGGACACCCTCTTGCTTCCAGGCAGGGCAGTGTGCACAGGCTTCCCTCTCCCACTATGTCCACTTCCATCCGCCTCCAACCCCCGTCTCCCCAAAATGCAGTCTGCTTTATTTCATGCATAAATAGCAATTTCCAACCAAGAAGAAACACCTGGGAGAGTCAGGGCACCCATGGTACAAGATAATTAGAGATTATTATAATCGAAATTTCATTGCCACATCAAACTGTGTCTTTTAGCATTAATTAATCTCCAATCCCAGCCCCTGAGCCTCTCAACTCTTCTGCTGGAGAGAGACCAGCTTGTCAAGCGCGCCCAAGCCTTGCATCTCATTATCACTGGTGCAGGGCAGAGAGAGAAGCAGAGCGATTCCCCGGGGCTTTTGCCCAGGCAGCTGTGATTCACAGGGCAGTTTCCCTGGTAGGAGGCAAGTGGAGGAAGCAATTTCGAGGAGGAGAGCTGGACTCTTTATTTATTTACTTATTTATGCTTTCTCAGCAAACTCAGAAGCAGAGGATGCACATGGCTTCCGTGAGGAGAACTGTGTCATGTACAAAGGATATTCATCCGTCACAGGTGGAGAGTGAATGCGGGTGTTCCAGGAACCCTCACCCCTTAGCTGATCCTCTGATTCTATCCTGATCATTTAAGTGATAGAAAGCTGTCTGCCAAGTCATGCCCATCCTCTCCCTCTGCCCACCACTCATGGTTTGCAATGTCTGCTGTCACTCTACATATAGAACATTTCCAAACCAGCATTTTGAAGACTGGTCATTTCTTTTTGAGAACCACTCTGCCTGCAACTCAAGTAAGCTTCCCCATCTGGATGAATAGCTAAGTGTCCCAGAGTTGTCATTCTATGACTGTGTTTTTCACACGCTTCCCCAATCATTTTGGTGATAAAATAGAACTCTTTACCAAAATAACCGAGCATTAAGTTTACATCCTTTCTGTAGTATTACTAATGATTAGTACTGCAATAATTACTAATTATTACAAAGAGACAGTGGAAGAAGTATAAGTGCCTTGATACAATTAGATTGCCTTTCTCACTACTATAGTCTCTGCGAACTTTTAAAACACGTTTCTATGAATCTTTGACACAATTCCCATAATGTGTAGCATATTCACCTAAGAGAATACTACAGGCATTGAGAATGGCAACCAAGAATACAGAAGCACAGAGGAACCTCACAGCACAATGCTGAACAGAAGCCAGTCTCAGCAGAGAACATTCCGTAAGATCTCGTTCATGTAAATCGAAGAGCAGACACACCCCTGGTGCTGGGAGTGGAGATGAGGTGAGCTCCCCTGGGGGAGGGGAGCCGTGACGTCGAGTGGTATGGGGATGCTGGTGTGCCGTGTTCTATTCCTTGATCTGAGTGCTGACCATCTGGGGGTGTTCAGTTTGTGACACTTCATTGAGCGGGCGTTCTGGGAACTTGGTTGTATGTATGTTATACTCCAAGACAGTTTTTCAAAGAAAAGGAGTATACGAAGACTTCCTTCTTTCCCTCCCTCCCTTCCTTCCCCCAGCGTCGCTTTCTCTAGGAAAAGTCTCCATAGAGCTAATTTCTATGAATCTCGAGAAGCGAGTGCATTACCTTCTGTTCCTTGGTCAGCCCTGAATCCTAAAGATTCCTGTTCCTTCCTCTGCCGGTTACAGGAATGGAACCTGAGAGTCACCTTCTCTGCGGGCGGCTCCCTGTGGCCAACCCGGGGAGGACCCTGTTAGGATGACCAACCACACCTGCATCTTGGCCACTGATGGACACACGCCTTTGAAAGGACATAGTCATTTCCAAAGGACATGATGATTAAACACACTTACAAAAGACCACGAGTCTTCTTTGAAATGAAGTGGGTTCTCCACATTGCTGCCTCTGTACAAGAGAGCGTCCGAGTTGGCAACTCTGTTTCTAGTTTTAATGACAGGTGAACATAGTAAGGCGCAGGTTATTATTTACACACCGTCACGTTTTGTAGGTTATGGACACCTCTGAGGACTTTGAATCATGGCTAATTTCTGTTCTGAAGGAGCAAACATACTTAAAGCAGGTCGGCGATTGGAGCCCACCCACTCCTCTGCAGCCTCGTGGCGTCGGGACCCTGGCTGCCTCACTTCTCACCACCTCGCAGATCCTGGCTCTCAGGAGGCAAGCGGGATGTGGTTAGTGAGGGAACCAGGGTCCGCACCCAGCAAACCGAAGCTCAGGCCAAAGAGAGAATGCTTTGTTCTCTGCTCAAGCCTTGGAGAACTTCACGGCGAGCAGGCAGGTGTACTGACTTTGCTATTCCACTGTGCATGAAGAAAATCAGACTCGTGTTAACAAACCAACCTTTTGTTAAATGTCTATCCCATGCTCAGCAAAGTGCTAACTGCTACACGGGTGGCATGATTCCTACCCTCAAAGGCAGACACTCATGAAACAGCAAATAATACAAAGAGCTGACAAACGGTGCAAACATGCAGCAGGGCCCTGTGGTCGTTTGGGAAGTGCAGGCAAGGGTGGTGGAGCAGACAGGGGAGACATTCTATGACGTCTGTGGCTTACAAGGTGGCAGATGCCGTCTTGGTTCCGTAACTGGATGACTACACTTAATACTCAGAATTACTCTGTGGGTGAATGGAACCGGGTCCATTTTATGGACAGGAACCCTAAAGCAACGTGCTTTAGATCGCAGAGCGGGTCAGTGGTGCTCTAAGTGCAGAGACAGAGTCCACGCTGTCGCTGGAAGATGTGTTGGGTGAACTGGTCTGTGAAAAATGAACAGGGCACCGATGGATAGGATGCCCAGATCAGACCTCACCAGGGAATTGCGCCATGAACTGGGAAAATGGGCTCTGAGCCCTGCCGTCCACCTGCCCCTTCAAGCACAAACAGGAGGACTCACCCGGGGGCAGAGCTCAGGATGCCCCGAGAAACGACTGGGCCAAAAACATCCCACCATGGCCCCATCAGCTCTTTTCACAGGAAGAATTAAGAGTCTTCAGCTGCCTTTGTCAAAGCAACTGCCTTTGTTGGATGAGTGTATGTGGGACTCAGATTCTGAACGGCCGGGGCACGCCCTCCATTTTAACCTACCCCAATGTGAGGTTTTTCCAGGCTGAGGAAAAGCAGGACACAAAAAGGATAAGTTAAACAGACACACACCGTTGACTTCTCCCCACTGTCTACATATGCATTAGATGCTTAACTGTGCAGTGTGCCTTCCTCGAGGGAGGGAGAGTGGTCCTGGCCCAGAGGGTGACACGCTGAAGCATGAGGACCATGGGCTCTGATCACTCCCAGGCGGGGCCACTGCACGTGCTCTGCGTTCTCATCTGTATCAGGGCCTAATCTACTGCTGATTATTTGTTTATTTAGTTGCTGCTGTCTTGCTCCAAGCATGCTGCCATCCAAATGAATTTCTACTTAAGTATGCAAGCAGTGGAAGATGGAATATTAACATGGAAGCACTTGGACTCTCCAACATGATTTGGTATAAAATGGAATTTGGTGTCCAGCATGGGGTCTGTCTTAGACTTTAACCAAGCACTTCTAGATATGAACAGCCTAAAGGATCTCATTTTAATGATAACCAGTATTTGTATAGAGCTTTAAACGTGAGAAGGTATAAAGCCTTCTCACATATATTTTCATTTGATTCTCAAAACAGTCCTGGGAGGCAGTGTTACCATCTGCACTGACGATGCCGGGGGTGAGGCTGAGGTCACCCAGCTATCACATGGTAGAATCAGGACTCAGCCTCCATCTTCTGATTGCAAGCTTCATACTCTGCACTGTGTCCACACCACCACCTAACGGGGTCCCTCCACCTCACGGTGAGCTCATCTTGAAGGAACTTACACAGTAAAATTCCAGTTCAAGGGGTAACTGTGCACTCATGGAGCCCCACCTCTGCCATGCTGTAGGTCTCTGAGTGAGTGACTTTTCTGCGAACTTCTGAGATAGCCATTTCCCCTTTCTTCTTCTCCTTCTTCCTTTTTTTTTTTTTTATTTTGAAGAGCTCTAATTTGAAAACCAATGTACCAGCAAGAATTCCTGAGTGGAAGGTGTCTTAGTGACAAACACAAAAACATGATTTAATTGACAAATGCCAACTGACTGACAGTCCCCAGACTGTCAGCCAGCTTGATTTCCTCTTTTATTAACTAAAGGGTCCAACACAGACGATCTCTGGTGGGTCACTGGGCTGTGGACTCCCTGGGGGGAAGTCAGGACACTGTCCTGCATTTTCATCCTGCCTGCTTCTGAAGAAGACCGGGAACAGGAGCCCGCAGGCAGAGCTGAAGCTGTGTGCCTCGCTTTACTCCTTTTATGTCCAGGGCTTTCTGAACTGGATAGTCACAGAATAGATACAATCAGTTTGTATTCTGTTTGTGCAGCAAAAGTTTGGTTACCTAATAATGGTTAATTTAATAGTCTGGTCAACTTAGAGATAATTGACAAAATATTAATATAAATGAATTAACTTTTCAAGCAAGAAATAAATTATTTGTTCATTCTTTCCAGAACCGCTTTTGAATACTGGCCTACATTGAGCATACAAATGAATGGCTGTCCCCGCATAGCGTGGTTGATGACAGAGCTGGACGTGCTTGGGTTTTTTGTTTGTTTGTTTGTTTTCTGGCCACACCACACAGTTTGCAGGATCTCAGTTCCCCAACCAGGGGTTGAACCTGGGTCCTGGCAGTGAAAGCCTGGAATCCTAACCACTAGGCCACCAAGGAACTCCCTGAGCACGTCTGAGGATCAGAGTCTCAGCTCTCAATGATTCTTTACACGAGGTTACGCGTACGGTGAGATAAACAAAACGCACGTTCACCTACTTTATTTCTATTCATCTTTCCGAAGCCCTCATCAGCTGTGGGTACCCATGAGGTCACATTACTGTTAATAATAAATCTTGCTGGCTTTTCGCGCCTCTTACATAACCACAGGGACTCAGTCTCTGGCCATATCTTCCACACTGATTGGTCTGGATCCCTAGAAGGCCCCCTCCTGCCCTCACGCCTGGCCCTTGCTAGTGTCCACACCTGCAAATGACTGCAGCAAGGCCCCTACCGCGCCCGCAGTCATTGACGCCTCCTCGGAAACTCGGTTTTTCTGGCTCATGTGCTGTTTCCCACACTTTCAGTGAGAGACTGGACAGACCTTTTGTTCCTGACTCTCTATCGTTCTTTGCAATTTAGGTCCCCAATACAGGCTGCATGTCTCCTAAAGTCCCGCCTGGAAACAGTCCTTTCGGCTCCTGTCTGCAGCTCCCTTTTCCACAGGGGTGACTCTTGAGCTGTGCTCTGGCTCAGGGCCAGACACTCACTCTCCCTTGCGTATGCTCACGACTGCCCGTCGGCTGTGACCCACGGAGCTCCCTCGCCGTGTCCAAGGGGCTCCTCTCCTCCCTCCTCACCTCCTGGTCACCCACCACTCCGTCTACGGCACTTCACAGATGCTCTGCAGTTACCGTCCAATGAATACATCTGGTCTTCCCCATTGCAATCATATTTTTTCAGAGGACAAATAGCTTGCTGACTAGTGTAAACAAGCAAAACTCTGGCCAGTGAATAGAAACCTAATTTATTGTCTGGACACAACTTACTAGTTATATGAACATCAATGAATAAGACATGTAGGGGTTTCGTCGTCTTAACAGGAAGTGGGCTCCACCAGCTCTGAGTTCCCTTCGTACTCTCTCACGTGACATCGGTTAGGGCTCCTGTATCCTTGCTTCAGATGCGTTTTAGAGCTCTGTATTCCGGCAGCATCCAGTTACTGGAAGTGACTGGTGTCATTGGTTAGCATCATTCCCAGTTATGACTGATTATTAGTTCATTCATTTCACAAATAGTTACTGAACATCTACTATGAGCCAACTACCCTTCTGGGCGCTGGGGATCTATCAGCGGACCAACAGAGAGAATTGCGGCTATTACAGAAATTACATCTTAGCCTAGGAGAGAGAGACTGTAATAAATAAATACGTGATTTAAAGTCAGATAGCAACGAGTGATGAAGACAGAGTAGGGCTGGTGGTGGAGGGTGTGCGACATGAGGAGGAAACATACGAGCACAGACTTGAATGAAATTATCGAGTAGCCCTGTGACTTTCTGCGCCCAGAACATTTCAAGCAGAGGTAACAGCCAGTGCTAAGGCCCTGAGGCAGGTGGATACTTGGTGGATTTGGGGAACATCAGGAAACCCCATGCAGCTGGGGCTGAGAGGGCATGGACCGGGGGTAGGACAGGAGGCTGTGGAAGGGTTGTCAAAGTCTTGTGAATTGGGCTGTGGCATTTGTATTTTATCTGCATGAGATGAGAAGCCACCTGGAGATGATAAGCAGGGAGCAACAGCATGTTCATATAACTAGTAAGTGGTTTAAAATTTACGTTTTAAAAGGATAACTCTGTCTGGTGAGTAGCGAATAAGAGAGAGGGATGGGCAAAACAGGAAGATCAGTCAGGGGTTTTTAAAGATGTGGACTTTGAAAGGGTTTTAGCAGTGTCATTAGGAGCTCCTTGGTGCGAGGAAGGGGCAAAGAAATCGGAGAAATTATGTATAAAGAAAACGTCATTTCAGCTACTCCTGATGGGACTAAACCTAGAGTCACAGAACGCACCTCCTTGGGTGAAATGTCATGCTGCTTTCATTTACCACCTATGTTCGTGCTTTAGTATACAGATATTTGAGGCAGAAATACGGCTTCTATATTGTTTTCCTGGACACCTCATCTACCACATTTCTTTCTACAATACATCACACCTGCTGTTCTCTGTAAGGTTCGATGTTACGGTGCCATCAGGCAGTTTCCTCCTTTTCCCACAAGTTTTGCTTCATGATCCCCTTAATCGTTGGGCCAAATGCATGCTTCCTCTCCCTCCCATGGGTATGTTCCATTTACTGCCATGCCCACCATTTTTGTCTGATGAATTATGGTTTCACAGACAAAATGCTGGGTTGTAGTACCAAATATACAACCAATTTTTATTTTTTCCTTTCTGCATCTTATTCCTGACCTTCTCTTCAGTGTTAGAAAGGATGAAAACCTCATCTGTGCTTCCACCGTGGTCTCTTGTCCAAGCTTCCACTGTCACTAGAGACGTGTCTCTTCCAGGTTCTCCTGCCTGGATCAAGGGTTTTAATATAAAACCCGAGTGGGGGCCATCGTGGGATCGGTGGGTCTTGGCTATCTCTCCATGTTACCATACAGTCCGAGAAGAAAGGAAACTTCTTAAATAACCATGTCAGTTTTCCATCTAATCACCTCCATTTTCCTTATTAGGTAAGACCCACCACCGCAAACACCTCTTTTCTCATTCTCAGCAGGGTATGCCTGGGCACACTCCTTTGAGCTCATTTAAACTGGAGCTATTGCATCTCAGAAGTGCCCTACTTCCATGGGCAAAGTTCTAACATCTTCCTTCCTTTTCCTTTTTTAAAAACATTTTTGCAGACATCTTTAGCTTATCATTAATTCCCTCATTCTTAGTGTGTTTTTACTCACGGATTTTTGCCCTATCTAATCACTCACTCTAAACACATTCCAGGTAATTATTCCCTCTATTTCCTCACTGTCACCTCCTTAGGAACACCATCTTGCACTGGTAGCACAAGTAATTGGTGACTAATGCTTATGGGCAACCAGACACAGCACATAGCTTCTAGCTCATTAAAACAGATTCTTCTGTAGCCATGCATGGAAGATGTTCTAAGCCTTCTGTTTCCAGAACATATTGATTTTTGGTACTCACTTGTACCTGAATGAGCTTAAAAATGCAAGCTGACTTTGGACTGGGAGTAATCGACGATTAAATTCCAATTTCTCCATCTCATCTGAGCATCAAGGAGGCCAAAGCAGGTCCTGATGTTATCAGGAGCAAAGACTTCTGCCCACCTCTTTTCTTTGAACTGAATATGTTGTTCCCATCAGAACGAATCAGAGTCCAGCAGGAGCACGGAGCCATATCAAGGTAATTTAATTGGGAAAGCATGTCGCCACAGGGCACAGAAGAGAGGTACATTGGTACACGTGCTGACTGACTGACTGCTTTTGAAATATCTGTATCCATCTTGGAGTGCGTTTGGCTACAGTCCAGAGAATATGTTGTTCTTTTTCTGCTCAGCTCTGTTTTGGTACCAGTGCATTAGGGAGTTTATGAAATATCTTTCCTGAGAAATATTTCAAATGAAACACCACTGCTCTGGAATGGCTGTAGGCAAGACCTGCTTAGGGGAAGGGGCTGCACTTAGTAACCTCTGGGGGACTTTTGAGGTCTTGGATCTGCTGAATTTCTACTGTACCTTCTTCAGTAAAAATCAGTCCCAAAGGCCTTCCTTACTGGAAGAGAAAGGCCCCAAGGCTTTCTGGGATTGCTATTTTGGCACTAAGTCCCTACCCATCTCTCTGCCCAGCTCATCCCAAAAGCTTGGTCCTGGGCCACATCAGAGCAGCCTGGCTCTGGCCCAGGAGGGCACGTTGACAGCCCACCATTGCTCCTAAGACGGCTCAAAGTCAGATGGCACACAGGGTGGGTCTGTGCCCCCCGCTCTTCCCCCTGCTGCCTACCTGCCTTCTGGTCTACATTCACCCCCATCATCTAGAAAAGGCATCTGGCTGTCTTTGCAGGGATCTGTTTCATTGCTTCAGCCTCAATGACAACAAAACTCCCTGGGGAAAGACCATGGTTTCAACAACATTCTGTGTTGTGGAAGGTGAAAATGGGGGGAGAACATCTGAGCTCTGCTGACAGGAGCCCCTGTATTGCTAGTTCAGTTCATGAACAATGTAGCTGAGCTCGGACACATGAAAGCAACAGAAATCACCTTCAGATGAGAGCTGGCACCAGGACTGTCTAACACTCAGCAGTCTTGCACACACCACTGCGTGCTGAGTACAACTCCTTCCTTCTTTGCAAGTCCGCTGGGCTCACGTTCTCCCTTTAAGGCAGTGGCTCCCGGCCAGGCACAGGGCAGATACTCAATGCACAGATGCTGTCTCTGGTTTGGTTACATCAAATCCCTAAATTACAATCTCCATCGAGTAACGCTGACATCCCATGGACACAAAAGACACAGAAAGGTCAGAAGCTCAGCAAAACTGAACCAAAGATAACCTTACCAAACACAGGCCTGGTGTAAATGTGGATGAATGCTGGCTTCCGCCTGTGCACCTGCGCCTGCACGTAACACACACCCTCTTCCCATACGGCAGATTCAGTTTCCCTGTGACACGGCCTATTGGCGAGCAGTTTCGCAGCCTTGTAGCCCTAGACATTTGCAGTCCCAACCGCTCGACCCGCACTGCACAATTCCTGAATACAGGCACGGCCTCAGTTACAGGTACACACACACACGCACACACACGCAATCAGAAAGGAGAACCAAGGCAACACTGACATCTGTCACGCACCCAACCCTCGCCTGCGGCAGCTTCCAACTCAAGTCTCCAACTTTGCTATCAGGCTGACAACTGGCAATGCCAAGCCTCCCAGCTCCCACCCCTTCCAGGTTCCTGTGACGGAGCCCGTATCTGCTGAATGAGCAGAATGTGTTCCAAACCCAGCATCTGAGGTGTAAGAACTCAGATCCTGCAGCTTATTTCAAGGTCAATTCGCTTCAGAATCAAAACCCATTTGCCATAAAGCAGAGAGATGCTAGGGAGAGGGGGAGGGCCTTAGGAAGGGAAGGCACGGTCATTAAAACGGCTGTCGGAAGTCTACACGCACACGCACGCTCACACACGCAACCTGGGTATTTCTAAAACCCTGTCTTGATCTGAGTTTCCTCTCCACATTCTCTCTGTCCCTATGGCTTTTCTGAATGGATGTGCTCAGCCAGCAGAGGAGTGGGGCTGGGCAGGAAGACTGTTTCTGCAGCTCATCATCTTGGGTTAAAAGCAGGAGCCGTCTCCCCTGGCACAGCTGCACCCTGCCATCTCATTCCAAGTCATCAGGCCATTACTGAACTATTACCAGTTCCTCGCAGACATTTTCCTGAGCCGGTGACAGATTTCTCCGAGCCCAGGAGTAAAGCTCAGGGTGCCGGAGGTTTGGCAGCGGCAATTTTCACCTCATTGTCAAATTGTTTCCTCTGTTTCGGGGTGGCCTGGCTCCTCGGCCCTGTGTCTGAGGTCATTTCCTATCCCCTAGTTTTGAGAAATATTTCTTTTTCCTCTGTCCTTTAACTCTCAAACCCCGTTCCTGGGCGGTGGAGGCCTGCATCGAGCAGTTTGTCCAGACGCTGCCGTGGTCGGAGGTGGAGACGGGGTGCAGGAACGTGGCACAGGATAGGAGGGTGAGGGGAGTGGGCCCTGGCCCCCCGTCCTGCTTTGTCTCACCAGCCTGCCATGGACACAATCTATTCTTCGCCTCGTTCTCCTGAGCAGAGCTGGTGATTGTTATTTGTATTGATAGATGAGTGGTACCCACGTTAGAAACAGGCTCTGTAAGTGCATGAAACTGAGGCAGGCGTCAAGAGCAGCGAAGAGCAGTAGTTAGCTTGTCGTGATGACTCCACTGAAGGCCAAGCGAGAAAATGAAGAAAACGCCAATTTGCTGGATATACTCATCAAAGTGCCACACACTGCTCTTCCTGGTGACCAGCGCTGGGTGTGCAGATGACGCTCTCAACCTCAGTTCTTGTGGGCCCCGCAGGGGAAGACGCAGGCCATAGATAGCCAGGTTAGGCCAAAAGCACCAGAGGTCCCACCTCACTCACCTGTCCCAGCGCTGGGCTGTCCATTCTTCAGCTGATTCAACAGTTACTCAGTGACCCTGAGTATGTACATTTTCAGCACCATGCAGGGTACCAGAGGGTTCACAAAAGAAGCCTGGGACAAAACCCCGCTTTCTGGGAGCTGTGGGCCCCCAGGAGTCAGGGCGTAGGCATCCTGTGTGCAGCTGGGGCCAAGGTTTACCAAGGGCTTACTGTGAGCCAGGTGTGGTGCTCAGCTTCTAACCCCGCGCCCCCTGGCCCTGGGAAGCAGACATGTCCTAATCCCCGTATTGCTGGCGAGGAAACCCAGCCCGCGAGCGACTTAGTACCGGATCAGTAACTTGATCCGGTTCGCAGAATGAGTAGGCTCTGAAGAGCCAGTATTTGAACGCGCGTCGCTCAGACTCTAAGTTCCCCATGCAAGTGTGTAACCACCCTGGGTGCTGCCTCGGGGAAGCTGGGTCACTGCTGTGACTAGGAGGGTATCTGCTCACCAGCACTTTGTGATGGAGAGAGAGGTTCAAGGTGAATAAACTCCACCTGGCTGCAAGACCTCCTGCTCCACCACCTCTCAGGGTCGGGGCGGGGAGGTGGGGCAGGAGGAGGGGCATGGCCCAGAGCTGGGATCCGAGGGGAGGGGCTGGAAGGGGGCGTGGCCCACGGAGACACAGGTCAGGTGCTTCAACAAAGCACGTTCCAAATCCAAGCGTGTCCTGCAATTTCACAGTCACGGTGGTCATTGCGGCTGCAACAGCTCTTTGTGCTGAGACCTGGGACAGACAATGGCAGTTTTATAACTCAGGGGACCTTTGAAACAAGACCTGACAAAGCAGTGGCCATCTCAGTGGAAAGTCATCCTGAGCTAGCCAGGAAAACTGGGCCAAGTCTCTCGGAAGAGCTTCAGGCCAGCTTTGGCCTCGGGGGACAACTTCCACCTCCTTGGCCGTGGCTCCAGGGCCTTCTTCCGGGGCTGTCCCTTACTAGGGCATTCGGAGGGTCCACGCCCTACGTGCCTCCCCCCCCACCATGCTCCACACTGTGGGAACATCAGTTGCCCGCCGTGGTAAGAACAAGAGATCAAAAGAAAAAAAAAAAAAAAAAGCTGACCCATTTTTGGGAAAGTGCCTATTTCCAACGCAGATCTGTAATTGCTAATAGTAGGGCTGGAGCGGGGAGCGGGGCCCCAGGGGATGAGAGAGAGGAACTCCTTCCGACTCTGTGCAGCCCTCCGGGCACCAGGACATCTACAGAAACTGCTCTCCGGTCAGGTCACGCTAGGGACAAGTCTAGAAATAGGGCCCTGTGACTGACCCACAGTCCCTGCAGAGGCCTGCCTATGAGACGGGAGCTCCCCGCACGCGTCCTCCGGGTTCTAGGCGGGCTAGGTGTCACCCCAGAATCCTGGTGGCCCTAGGCGAGCACTGAGCCTCTCCACGGCATCCTGCACCTGTGTTAAGAGGCACTCGAAGTCCGGTGATGACACCACTTTTGAGGTTTTCTTCAAAGCAGGGAGGGACACGCGGGATGCATGTCTGCAGAGGAGAAATGGCATTTCACAGGTAAAGGCAGGCAGGTGGGTTGGGAGAAAGCCGGGCAAACGAGGCATTGCCCGGTAGAGCACCTCTGCTTCCCCAGCCACAGACTCGAGGCTGGTGCGCAATGCTCTCTCAGGTCCTTCCAGCCTTGTGGCAGTGGAGCGCCCAGGGACCTCCAGGTGGAGACGCTCCTGAAATGAAAAAACCTCAGGTCCCACAGGCTGTGTGGCTTTAGGTAAATACTTAACTTCTCTGAGTCTCAGTTTCTTCTGTGAACCAGGAATGGTAAAAATATCTCTCAGAGGCACAATGAGGACTCAGTGACCATGGATGCACTCTTCTTGCCTCTTCATCATGCCTTATAAGTGGAAGCTATAACTATTAATATTTTAAGATTAGACTATTGAACTTGAGTCACGATATGTTTTTAATTTTTACTAAATTTGAAGGAAGTGCCCAACCGATCATGGATTCCTCCTCAGTCTGGCATTTGGGCATCAGCGTTAGAAAGGAGAGCATAGCACACCCCAGAAGGGCAGCCTGAGGAAGGGGCCGAGAGAGCTTCATGGTACCTACTGGAAGAAAAACATACTCTTCACAGGGGTTCGCAGGGGACCTTCTATAATTAAAAATTCTATTTCAGAGACCTCACTGTAAGGATGCCAGGCTGTGGGCAAACTAGGAACTGGCTTGCATCCACAGTTCGTGGGATTGTAAGTGAGGTCATCAGGGGTCTGATTGTAGGAGTGACCTAGGAGCTTCAAGGGCAAGGACAATACCCAGACCTGTGGGCTGATGGCTAGCTCCCAGGTGAAAGGTCTCAAACAGATTCTTTCAGCAAGAAGTGGACCAGATGGGAAAGCAAGAGCTCCTGTAAAGGAAGCAGGAATTGGGAACAGAAGCTTGAATGAAGACCCCTTGGGGAGGGACAGACCAGGAGGCTCCCCTGAGGGCAGCTGAGGCTCTGTGTCCTCAGATGGGCCTGGTTCCAAGGACGAAAGCTTCAGCTTAGGGAGACGGCATCAGATATGATTCATTTCACCTGCCTGGACTGAGGTGAGGCTGAGCTGGGCAGGGGGGTCACAGAAACACTCCTGCAGCAGAGGCCAAGGGAGGGGGTGACAGCCAGGCCACGGGGGAACACGGCAGGGATAGGATAGGGTTGAGCTTCCTTCCGCCCTGGGCGTGGTTCTGGGCCCAGAGAAGATGCTGTCCTATCCGTGGAGTCTGCCGCTTGCCTCGCTCTGGTGTGGCTGGGTAAACTTGAGTTCCACCACGTTAACCTAAGCCACGGAAGTGTTTCACGTCCTACACTGTTGTGAGTAGTTCAGCGTTTGATAAACATGTGAGGTGACAATGTAAAGTGCTTCATCTGTAACTGTCTGCAATTGCAATTCAATTTAACTCAATAAGCACGTGCTCGACATCTAATATGCATCCATTTCTCTTCCTGAGCTCTGCTTCCCTCCACGAGACTTTGCACATTTTTGGATAGACTTTGGGCTGAAAACATTTATTCATACATTTCAATAGCTTGGCGATGCATTACAGCAGCCAAAATATTTTTCGCATCAAACATTGAGAGGAACATTCTAAACAGTTCTCGTACATTTCTTATGACTCTAGTGTATTAGTTATCCATCACTGTGTAATGGATCAGCCCAAATCTTAGTGGCGTTGACTACGAGAATCCTTTATTATCTCTCACAGTTTCTGTGGGTCAGGAATGAATTCAGGAGCAGTTTGACTGGGAAGTTCTGGTTCAGGGTCACTTATGAGGTCGCAGTCTAAAGCCTATGGGGCTGAAGTCATCCATAGGATTGACTGGGGCTGGAGGACCCACTTCCAAGGTGACTCCCTCGTGTGGCTGCTACACTGGGGCTGCTTGTTGATGGGGGCATGTTGGGTGTGCTTTGGGCTTGGGGGGTGGCTTACCCCCAAGCAAATGATACAAGAGATCAAGGCAAAAAGGGCAATGCCTTTTATGAGCAAGTCTCTGAGATCACATCCCATCAGTTCCTCCATATTCTAGCATTGGGCTAGCCCTGATTCACTGTGAAAAGAGACTACACAGCGTGTGCATTCAGGAAGTGAGGGTCACTGGGGCTCATCTCGGAGGCTGGCTACCGCAACTAGCTATTTGGAATCTACTTTTGGACTATCTTCAGAATACGTTCACATACAGACACACAAATAGACAATTCTATCTCCAAGTGGGAAAAGTCTCAGTTGACGTATTTTAGTGTGTTTCATTGGTTCCGCCAGCTTCCGTTCCGTCACCCCATTCCAGTTGAGTCCAGCCCTGCCCTCGTTCCCTGCTGGTCCTATAGCTCTCTCGTTGCTACTGCAGGACTAGTGTCTGGTCAGCTCCTTTTGAATTGCAAACCTTTTGTCTTTGCTCCTTGTTCTTTCTGTCTTTCCTTACATAAGTGGGTTCCTCTTTGATCAATTGTTCTCTGGGTCCCAGAGCAATACGATTCCACACTGAGGAGCAGGAGAGGCAAAGAGCCAGAGGATCCGTGCTGTAATTACCAAATTCACGTGCCTATGCAGAGTGCAGCATATTATTATAAAATGCTATCGCATGCGCGGGCACCAGGGCTTAGTTCCGCACAGATCCAAGGTGCCATTTGAAGTTCAATTTTTCATTGTGTTTCTCCACCTGCCTGCGCTAGGATGCCGGGCTATTACCTCATACTTGGCATATTTAAGTAAAGCCAAATTCATCCTCCTCCTAAAGTCAGCTTCTCCCCCTGACTAACATTTTTCTGCTCGTGTTTCCACCTAAAAAGGTGCAAAGGTTGAAAACCTCAGTGTCTGCTTAGCTTGCCATGACCCCCTTTGCCCTGTATTACACACAGTGGTCAGTGCTGAAATGCTTCTCTTCTCATCCCTCTTTCCTTTTTATCACCACCTCTGTCCTGGTTTCGTTCACCTCTCAACACGCTATCTGCATCTGTATCCCAAGTTGTCTGGCCACCCCTCGTGCTCCCAATCCAATAGGTGCTGCATGCTTTGACCAGATCGATTTTTCTTAAAGGCCACTTTCATCATTTCATTTTTCTGCTTGGAAAAACCTTCCAGTATTTTTCCACTGATGTCCGGATGAAGTCTACACTCCTTGGCCTGACATATATGATCCTTACCATTCATTCCAGAGTATATTTCAACGTACATGTCACTTGCGCCAACCTGAGAACTTCACCAGTGCCTCTGTGCAGAATGTTCTCCATTCCTGGTGTTGCCCTGTCCCTGCCCATCCCCCCAAGCTCTTGCCTTTCTTAAACCCCAACCTCAGTTATTGTCTGCTCTGCCCATTTGCCCCAGTATATAATCTGTGTTAAAGTCAAGCTCTTCTTGCTCTGTGGGCAGAGCTCCTTAAACAACAGTCTCCTTGTAGACTAGACCCTGGGTCTTCTCCACACTTGAGCAACTGTTCTATGTCGGAGAAGATTTCAGTACTTATTTACTAACAAATTCTCTGGGCCAAAACCCCAACAAAAGCCCCAGAAACAAGGTTTTTAATGAATTCCTTTCTTCCTCTTCTGTGTCAACAGCTACCTGGGTGGAAACTGCTGGGTGTCCCATCATGGTTTCAACCCGAAACCTTGGCTTCTGCATCAGTGAGGGGCGTGGCAGCATCCCGCCCCTCCCAGCACAGGAGGGGGATTCCATCTACTCTGCCATCGCTGAGGCCCCAGGATCGTTGGTTTGCTTGCAGTGGGCTTATGTTATCTCTCAGTTTACCCTGTTTATTTTTTGACAATCTAATGATCTTTTCTGGTGCCACTGGCAAGTGTCCTATTTAGGACTACCCACTGTGGGAAGCTGGAGTCATTCGTGCTTGTACGTGTTTGTTTTCCATAAGATGCTGCCCGGGTGATAATGCCAGAACTGTGCAAGCGACTGAAACAAAGGAATGTGTTTCTCCTGCTGCCAGGGGCAGAGACTCCCACCTCCTTTGCTAGATGAAGGGATGGAGGCAGGAGGAAGATAGGCATCCCGAGACGCGCCATCCTCTGGAAGAGGGAAGCCTATGTTTGGCATCTTCTCCCTGAGAGAGAATAATGACCTTAAGCCCACATCCTAACGAGCACTTATAGTAAGTGAACTAGGGACTGGGTAGAAGGGTTGAACACAGACGCCTGTTCAGGCTTTTCGGGAGGAGCAAATGAAGGGGAGCAGTTATTTCCTCCTCTAGTTGATAAGGATCTGTTGAGTGCCAGACGCCGGGACTACCACTGTCATTCATACAAAACAAACAAACAAACAAACCCAAGACATAAATCCAGCTCAAATGCAAACCACAGTCTGTCTTCTCAGTGCCCCGCCCCCTCACGGAGCCTTTGGTCTTCTCTGGATGAGGTCAGAGGCTGTGATGGAAACCCAGGCTGGGTCACAGTCAGGGACCCACAGAGCATGAAGGCGGAGGCCACGGAGATTGAAGCAGGAGGTGGAGAAGGCTTAGGTCAAAGCTTCCATTACCGGGTGTGGGCGTGGGCTTCCCCACGGCGCACACTCAGACTTGGTCTTGTCTGGGTTTAGTGACTTGAATAATACGGCTGTTACCATCACCTCACACCCACTATTAAACCAGGCACAATGACACTGAAATAACCCACCACACCACGCCAAGCAGCCCAGGCCCACACTCTCAGCGTGGCCGAGACAGACCAAGTCAGGAAGATCGATCGTACCAGCCTGGCCCAGGGATGGAACCCACGGTCGCTCCTCACCACGTCCAGCACGTGGAGACCCTGACCGTAGGCACAAGCCAGCATCCCAGGGTTCAGATGGAAGCTGAGTGGGTGCGTTTCCTGTCCACACCCTGACCCGAGCTCATCTACTTTTCTTGGTTTTAACTATTGGGCATGAACATAGATTTATTTTGATAAAAGGAGTTCCTTTGGTTTAAAAAAAAAAGGTTCTACATAATTATTTTAATCAATATTTCCAGGTAGGTACTACAGGTAGAATAAATACAGGAGAGTCAAAAAGATCAGGGATTAAAGGTCTGATATCTAATCTAATCGTGACTTTGCCGCCAACTTTGTGGGACATCGTTGAATCCAATGTCTCTGAAAATGTTTTCTTGGTGAACAAATGAAGCACCTCCACCAGCTGGTATCAGAGAAGAATTCCCAAGCAAGGCATAAGAAGAGAGAGGGAGAGGGAAAGAGGGGGGAGAGGGTAGGAGAAAGGGAAAGAGAAAAGGGGGGATAATTGGCAGGCTGGAAGGGGAACAGGAGATGGTGCACACGGAGTTCCTGCAGGTGTTCCCAGGAACAGGCCTGGAGACCAGGACGAAGCTTCATCTGCATCTGAGCAACCACAGATCCCAGGTCAGGAAGTATTACAGTCACTTATGAAAAACGGTGTGACACTCGCATAGAGAAGGCTCAAAAAGACGGCGCTTGCTCCTTAATTGAGATTTTCAAATCTGCCAGTCTATAGATAGAATCTGAGAAACATTCAAACTAGTGAGAGGAATAGTTAATTTTATAAATACCAACTGTGTCACCCGGAGCACTTTCCCATTGTTTCATCTCATTCATTCATTCAAAAGTGTTTATTGAGTGAGTGATGTGTACTAAGTTTTGCCAAAGAAGGAAACAGAACAATCATTCCCTGCCTCCGTGGAGTTTATGGTCTAGTTTACAGTACATGTTGGGAGGATGACAGTAAGTAAATCAGTCCAGCAATCATCAATTATAATCTCTTTTAATAAGTGGTACGTGAGTATCAGGGACTTCGTTTTGTAGACCGTGAGACTGAGTTTTACCTTGTTTGGCATTTTGCAGCTAGAATCATCACTGGCAGAATTTAAACCAAGGTCTGCTAACCCCCAATGTCTACTCTTTCTATTTCATACACTAGCCACCCTTCCTCCCCCAGGAGAGAAAATGCATTAGCAAGAAAAGAAAGAAATAGGAAAACAACAAAGTTGAAATTATGGGTCATGTTACGATTGGGGTTGATTGGCCCAGGAGAAGTTGCCATTTGCTCATCAGAATTTTCAAATGTATAATTTGGCCACTACGGTGACCAGGATGACCTAGCAGAACAAGACTGTGATGAAACACACAAACAAAATAAACCACGGGGAGGAGGCTGCCAACAAAACTGCTGAGAAGCATGGGACCCTCTTCCTCCTCTCTCTGAGGAAGTGAACAGACCTCCGCAAGGAGCCCTCCCGAGCTGCCCTCAAAGGCAATTCCACTCACAGATTCATAAACCTTCCAGCCATGGATGTGTCTTTTCTGCCAGGTCCTGGCTGTTTGCAAGCAATGTAGACATTTGTGTGAGATATACAAAGCCATGTCAGCTGCTCAAAAGCTATCAGCACATACACGCTAGGTCTGAGCAAAACAGATCCTGCGGTACTCAGGGCATCAAAGGGGATTACCCAGAAACCCATAACAGATTTTAATTTAGATGATCATTACGGAGGCGCAGTAGGAGGCGGCTGAGAATCGGGCAGATTTAACTCCAGGGTGGTGAAGGGAATAAGATGAAACGGATGATAAAGGTACATTTGGAGGTTGATTTACCCGGCCCCTGTGCCGTCTCCTCTGGCACGGCCTTTCCTTGGTGACACGCAGCAGGCCGGGGTAGGGAAGCCCCCAGAGCAGGCTGGACCTGTGCCTAGGATGCTATAGCCCACTGGGGAGAGAGTAATATATCCTGGATATATTACTGGATTTGCGGTGGGGTATGAGGGTGTCCCACTTCAACAGAGCTTCTCTTGCAGTCAGTCTTGGCTACCGTTTGAAATCCTTCATTGTAAAAGATTTTCTACTATTTTCCCAACTCATTACTTGTCATCTCTACTTCAAGTCCAATCACTGGCCATCAGTCTTTTTTGCTTCTATCTCCTGAGTGACCATACAGCACTATCTGTATACGTATATAGGACACATTCATTTCTTCACTTATTCAATTATTCAACAATATTTATTGATTGATCAACTACTATCTCTCAGGAACTGTGGTAGAATCTGAAACTACAGCAGTGAACAGGGTAAACTTGGTCCCTGCCTTCCTGGGGAGAGTTTCAATGGACATGGTAGGATAAAGAAATAAAACAAAACAAAAACAACACAAGGAAGGTGAAAAGTGCTTATAATTTTTAATAAGTCATATATAAAAAGAAGGACAAGGCTGAAGCAATGATTATAAAGTGGGGCTGGGGAAGCTGACTTAGATGATCTCCAGGAAGGGGTCCAAGGGGCTGGGATCAGGGCTCTCAAAGGAGAGAAGTTGTAAGCTGACTTGAAATTGAAGAAGATGACTTTATGTGATAAAAACATTCTACAAACCAGTAATAGATGGGAACACCCTCATCCCGATAAAGGGCATCTACAAAACACCCACAGTTAACATCATCCTTACTGACAGGGGACTGGAGGCTTTCCCCCAAGAACCAGGAACAAGGCATGGGTGTTTACTTTTACCACTTACATTCAACATTGCACTAGAGGTTCTAATCAGGGCAATTAGGCAAGAAAAATAAAGGGCATGTAGATTGAAAAGGGAAACTTAAAAGTATCTCTATTTGCAGAGGACATGAGCTTATGTAGAGCTCATCCTGAGGAATCCACTGAGAAACCGTCAGAATTAAGAAAGGAATTTAGCGAAGTCACAGGCTACAGGATAAAGATGCAAAAATGAATTGTACTTCTATACACAGCCATGAACAATCCAAAAGTGAAATTAGGAAGACAATCTTACTTACCATAGACACAAAAAGAATAAAATACTCAGGGATAATCTTAATACAAGAAATGCAAAACGTGTACTCTGAAAACTACAAAACATTGCTGAAAGAAGTTTTAAAAGACCCAAGTAAATGGAAAGTCATTCCATGTTCATAGATTGGAGAACGTAATATTGTTTAAATGTTTAATTTCCATATTTGTCAACAGATTCAACATAATTCCTACAAAAATCCCAGATTTTTATTGGAGAAACTGACAAGCTGATTCTAAAATTGATATGGAAATACAAGACACCCAGAATAGCCACAACAATCTTGAAAAAGAAGAACAAAGTTGCAAGACTCACATTTCCTAATTTCAAAACTATAAGTCGGTAGTAATTAAAACAGTTTATTACTGACGCAAAGAAAGACATATAAATCAATGGAATAGAGTAGAGAGTAAAGAAATCAAACCCTCACATTTATGATCAACTGATTTTTTGACAAGTTCACGAAAAAAAAAATCAATGGGGAAAAGAATAGTCTTTTCAACAAATGGTGCTGGGACATTTGAATATGCACATGCAAAAGAATTAATCTGGACTCCTGTCTCACATCATATGTAAAAATTAACTCAAACTGATCATGGACCCAGACATAACAGCTAAACATAGGAGCATGTATTTGCAACCTTGGGTTAAGAAATGGCTTCTTATATATGATAACAAAATATGACTGATGAAGGAAAAAACAGATAAATTGAACTTCATCAAAAGTAAAACATTTTGTGATGCAAAGGACACCATCAAGAAAGTGAAAGAAGACCCATGGAATGAAAGAATATTTGTAAGACATGTATCTGATAAGGGACTGGTAACCAGAATGTGAAATGAAACTCTTATAACTCAACAAAAAGACAAATATCCAACCTAACAAATGGACAAAGGATCCGAACAGACATTTCTTCAAAGAAGACGTGCAGATGGTCAACAAGCACATGAAAATATGTCCATCAACTGACGAACGGCTAGACGGAGTGTAGTATGTCTATGTAATGGAATGTTATTTGGCCATAAAAAGGAATGAAATATTGATACGTGCAACAACATAGATAAACTTTGAAAAAATTATGTCAAGCAAAAGAAGTCAGTCACAAAAGTGCACATGTTGCATGATTCCATCTACATGCAATGGCCAGAACAGGCATGTCTGTAGAGACAGCAGTAGACTACTGTCTGCCTAGGACTGCGGGTGAGGGGGATGTCAGGATGCCTGTTAGTGGGTACAGGGTTTCTTTATGGGCTGCTGAAATGTCTCAGAACAGACTGTGGTGATGGGTACACAGCTCTGTCAGTATACTAACCAATGCCGAATTATACACTTTAAACTTGTGAATCGCAAGGTGTGTGAATTACACCTCAATCAAGCTGTTCAGAATTACAAGGAGGGAGGAGTGACAGCATCATGGTGGTGTGAGTGCACACCCTTGTCTCCCCGTCAATCTACGACCAGTAAAACATCCTCAACTCAACAAAGGTGCCCCTGACCAACACACCAGGATGCTGGAGAATGCCACACATCTGTACATCTAGAGGTGGGAGGACTGGGGAAACAGCGGAGGCGGTGCCCACGAACCTGGCTTCCCAGCTGGGGAGCTGCGCCCACAGCTTCAGAGAAGCAGGCAGCAGCACACACGACTTTGGCCTCCTGGTTGCAGCAGGGTCCACGGCCACAGGAACAGGCAGCAGTGGTCGTGGGGCCAGTGACCTTAGTCCCTGCAGCCATGGTGGCACCCGTGACGCCAGCCTCCCTGGCCGCAGCAGTGGCACTCGTGAACCTAACAACCCCAGATTGGGCAGAGGTGTTCGCAGCCCTGGCTCCCACCCCGTGCTGTCACTGTGGTGCCTGTGACCCAGGCAACCCTGGATGCAGTGGAGGTTCCCGCCATCCCAGTGCCCCTATGGCAACACCGGTGACAGCAGCAACAAGGCACCGGCAACCCCAGAGGCACAAGGAGCAACAATAAGGGCACCAGGCAAATCTTTGGCAGAGTCAATGGAGAATGGAAAGTGCAGGTTCTCAAATACCGCCAAAGGCAGCTCAGGTGAGAGAAACCAAAAAAATTTGTGATACAGCGCCACCTACTGGAAACCAAAAGAAAGGCCTCTAATTACCAACCTACTGAATTGTTAGAATCGAGTAAAAAAAGCTTTACCTAAGAAGGTACTGGCTACTTCAAATGGGCCAGCAGAGGAACAACTCACCAAGCACCGTGCAGAATTATGGTAACACATGGGACCACAAAAGGATGACAATTCTCCAGAAACCAAACTTGAAGTCATGGAATACTGGGACCTAACTGATGGAGAATTCAAAATAGCCCTCATGAGGAAACTTGATGAGCTATGGGAAAAGTCAGACAGGCAGTTCAATGAGCTCAGGAATAAAACTAATGAGCAGAAGGAATACTTTACCAAGAGACTGAAACTCTAAGAAAGAATGAAACCAAAATTCTGGAGCTGAAGAACTCAATAAATGAGATGGAAAATGCATTAGAAAGCTATGGGGATCGAGCCGACCACAAGGAAGAGGGAACTAGTGAGCTCCAAGATGGAAATCTAGAAATGATTCAGGTAGGAGAGGAGAGAGAGCTAAGGTTAAAAACACGGAATCCTACGAGAGCTATCCCACTCCATCAGGAAGAGCAACAGAAAGATAGTGGGCATCCCAGAAGGAAAAGACAGGGGAAGGGAGCACAGAGCTTGTTTACAGAAGTAAGAGCTGAGAACGTCCCAAACCTGGGAAGGAACTGGATACACAAGTCCATGAAACTAAGAGAACACCTAATTACCTCAATGCAAACAGATTTTCTCCAAGACACATAGTATTAAAACTGTCTAAAGTCAATGACAAAGAAAGAATGTTAAAGGCAGTTGGAAAAAAAGACAATAAGCTACAAAGGAACCCCATTAGGCTAAGAGCAGATTTCTCAGCAGAAAATCTACAGGCTAGGAGAGAGTAGAATGACAGACACAAAATACTGAAAGATAAAGACTGTCCGCCACGAATATCTATCTGACAGAGTTATCTTTCAGATATGAGGGAGAAATAAAGTCTTTCCCAGACAAACAAAAGTTGAGGGAGTTCATCACCACTAGACCTGCCACACAAGAAACATGGAGAGGAGCTCTTCTACCTGGAACAAAAAAGCAAAAGTACACAAGCTTTGAGTAAGGTGATAAATAAAGAGACAAAATCAGAAAACTGCAATCAGAATAGGTGGTTAAACAATTATAGCATAACGTTTCAAGGGGAAAAAAGAAGTAAAAGTAACCATGGCTACTTCACTTTGGTAACAAACTCACAGCCTGAAAAGGGATAATTTGAGACAACAAAAACATAAAAGTGTGAAAGGACAGAACCCATGTAGGCAAATGAAGATAAGATGGTATTAGCAGAAAAAGGATGGTTTTATCTATGAGACATTTAATACAAAGCTCATGGTAATCCCAAAATATAAATCTAGAGCATGGATGCAAAACATAAAAAAAAAGGGAAAACTAAGAAAAACATCATAGAAAACTACCAAGTTAAAATGACAGACAAAAACAGAAGGAAAAAGAAACAATGGAGACCAACCAGAAAACAAAAGATAAAATGGTAGCACTAACTCTTCATTTATCAATAATCACCCTAAGTGTAAATGGGTTGAATTCACCATTCAAAAGACACAAAGTGGCCGGATGGATTAATAAACAAGACACCCAACTCTATGCTGCCTCCGGGAGACTCATCTCAGCTCTAAAGACAAACACAGGCTCAAAGTGAAGGGATGGAAGATAATTCTTGAAGCACATGGAAGCCAAAAGAAAGTGGGTGTAGCCACATTCATATTAGCCAAAAAAGGTAACAAGAGACAATGATGGACATTATATAGTCATAAAGAGGACAGTTCATCAAGGAGATATAACAGTTATTCATATATATGCACCTAACATGGAAGCAACAAAATATCTAAAGCAATTATTAATGTACCTAAAGGGAGAAACTGACAGCAAACAATAATACTAGGGAACTTTAACACCCCACTTTCATCAAAGGACGGGTCATCCAGACAGAAAGCCAACAAGGAAACACTGACCTTAATGAAACATTCAATCAGATGGACTTAATGGATTTTTACACAACATTCCATCCAAATGCAGCAGAATCCATGTTCTTCTCAAGTGCATGTGGAACTTTCCCAAGGGAAGACCATATGTTGGGACACAAAACAAGTTTCAGTACATTTCAGAAGTTTGAAATCACATCAAGCATCTTTTCTGACCACAGTGGGATGAAACTAGAAATCAACTGCAGGAAGAAAATGAAAAATCACAAATACGTGAAGACTAAACAGCATGCCACTGAACAACTATTGGGTCATTGAAGAAATCCAAGGGGGAATCAAAAATTACCTGAAGATAAACGAAAACACGACATACCAAAATCTATGGGATACAGCAAAAGCGGTTCTACGAGGGAGGTTTATACCAGTCCAGGCCTATGTCAAGAAACAAGAAAAGTAGCAAATAAACAATCTAACCTTATACCTAAAGGAACTAGAAAAAAGAACAAACAAAGCCCAAAGTCAGTAAAAGGAAGAAAATAATAAAGATCAGAGTGGAAATAAATGAAAGGCTCAAAAGAGAATAAAAGACCAATGAAACTAAGCGCTGGTTCTTTGAAAAGATAAACAAAACTGACAACCCTTTAGCTAGATTCACTAAGAAAAAAAGAGAGGAGGCTCAGCTAACTAAAATCAGAAATGAAATAGGAGAAATTACAAGAATACCACAAACACAAAGGATTATAAAGTAGTACTTTGAACGATACATCAACAGATTAGACAACCTAGAAGACATGGATACATTCTTAGACTCATAACCTTCCTAATACTAAATTATGAAGAAAATCAATCTGAATAGCTTGATCACTAGTCAGGAAATTGAAACAGTCATCAAAAACCTCCAAAACACAGAAGTCCTGAACCAGACGTCTTCACCGGTGAATTCTACCAAACATTCAAAGATTGAATACCGATCCTTCTCAAACTTTTCCAAAATATCGAAGAGGAGGGAACGCTTCCTAACTAATTTTATGAGACCAACCTTACTCTGACAGAGATGTTCAGTTTATTTTAAACCTAATTCAGTTTTTGCTTGTAAAAAAAAAAATTATTTGTACCTACAATATCACCCTTAATTACAGCAAGTTGTTTGCTCCACGTCTTACACATGTTCTACATTCAAACATTACTTAGCCCAGTATTCTACACGCAATGCATGTGCAATGCTTGTTGAGTAAAAGATAAATATATGATGACTCTAAATAAGTGGGAGTAAAACTGAGGCCAGAAGAAGCCATTCTCTCATTTCAACAAATCATACACAGGCCACAGTTCAATAGCAGAAACTTATCATTGAAAGAGTACATTGGTTTTTACCTTGTACTCCAGGAATCCCTATGGAATCAGAGTTCTGGTCTTCCTGGAGGTTGCCTTGGAAAACAGGAAGGAAATTGGTTTGAGGTAGGAGGCAGTTTGATCCCCTGACTCTTCTTTAACTAGAGAAACAACTTTATCAGCTTGCAAGTGAAATTCCATTAGAACAAATGGCTTAACGATCTATTTTTATAATAGAATAAATAAGTAAAAATATTATGATCTCGTGAAAAGCTCTCTATTTTTTATTATTAAACTGAGACCCAGAGAGGTTAGGTGATTCTGGCAAAACTACCCAGCTGCTAAGAGAGAGGGACTATGGATGTGCTATTTGTAATACCACGTAGTTTCCGCCTGGATTCCTATACCAACTGCTGGATGACCTCTGGGCCACTGCTGTCTCCCTGTACACTCGCTGAAAGACCATCGGACCACCGGCTGTACAAGCTGAATAAGACCTTGTGGTTGCTAGGATGTGGCCCATCCCTTTCAGACTCCATCCTCCTCCACCCCCTCCCTTAACTGGTGGGGAAAATTCACCCTGAGCAAGGACCAGAGAGCTGTCCCCAAATCTGAGTCTATTCGGAACCCAGCTCTGTATTTTACTGGGAAGGAGAATCTTCAAACCGGGAAGCTACACCCTGCTCAGAAGCAGATGGATGATCCCTGCTTCTGACGTCACCATTTAGAAGCACACCTCAAAGGAACTCCTCGTTTCACAGGGAAAACACTGGAACATCCATTAGAAAAGCAGCCACATTTAGGCGGGCAGGGATTGCAGGCCTTTTACGCTGAGGATTTGCTCCTTGTTTTGCCTGGACCAGCAAATCCATTTCCCACCCTCTGTTCTTTCAACCCATAAATACTGGTCAATGATCAGTTTTCTCTCTTGGCAAGTGACATAATAAATGTAGGCAGGATATTTACATTCCCTATTATGTGTTTTTAAATTTCTTTGGCAAAAGACCTGTAAATGCAAAGCAAGAGTATGGCTGGGAGGCAGGGGGCCATAATTAAACTCCCTTTTCATTTTTTAAATGGCTTATTAAAATGCTTGTGAAACCTGCAAACACAAAGAAGCAGCCCAAACCCCTTTGCTGCTAAACAGAATGAAATGGATTTTTCAAATGTCACGCTAGTATCCACTTAATAATACATTTTCCTATAGACAGGACAATAATATATATTTTAATCACTTTTCTACAGGCAAATAGACTGTACAGCATCTGCCCTTCACTGGCACTTGGAAATTATGAATTTTTCAATAACCTTTTCTATTATTCATCCTGTGTTATTCTGTAACATTTCTGCATGAGGAATGTGCTTCCCAGACACTTTATGAATCTTTTCTATTATTTATTAAACAGCAAGGTGTCTCCCCACAGCCCTCACACCAATCCCCCAGAGGAAGCTGCTTGGGGAGGGGTCTCGACATGGAGAGCTACACCTCGGGTTATTGACAATTTCCAATCTATCAGAGGTGCAGATTGAGCGGCTGTTCCCGTGTGGTTCAGCTCTGGCCACCAAGAGGTGTGCTGGCTCCGAGAGGGGATGCGTGCTATTCGGGAGAAGTCTAGGAAAATAATCAGACGAAGACAGTCACTTTTATAGCAATTGGGCTATGTGCTCAACTCCCAGACTGTGTTTATTCCAGAAGGATGGCCACCTGGGGGTATAACTCTGACCACAGAGACGGGAGCCTGGATTTCACTCTCTGCTGCAGACTATAGGCTCTGATTTGGAGTAACCTCAGTTTTTTCACCACCACCCAACCACCACCACCACCATTTCCTCTGCCTGGAAAACTCGAGCACATTGAATCCTGCCAGGTGCCTGCATGGTACCTCGTGTCTTCCCTATTACAGCATTCGTCACATCACGTTATTTAACTGTTGTGAGCCATTTAGGGAGGGATGGGATCTCTCCTGTTCACCGTTATAACCACAATGCCCAGAAATATATTTAGCACAAGGTAGGTGTTCAATAATCATTTAGAATGATTGAATAGATATATAAAAATATGGTGACCCAAATGCTTCTAAAATGGCAGTTAAGAAGGTCTCAGATGCTGAAGGCCTATGCGGCAGAATCGAATATCCCTGGAGCCTGGAGGAACAGAACGAGATCACAGCCAAAGGGTGGAAGCTTGAGGTCCTGAGCTACCCAGGCTGGCAACGTTTAGAGTTTTGCGGCTTGTCCGCCTTGGGGATTTCCTGATAAACTGTGGAAGTTTTCTTCACTTGGGCGAATGGACTTCTCTGAGTTCTTCTGAATGCAGTTTCCCTAAATCTAATACTAAAGAACACCCAAATGATCTTCTTTGCAAAGCAGAAATAGAGACACAGACGTCGAGAACAAATGTATGGATACCAAGGGGGAAAGGTGGGGGTGGGATGAATTGGGAGGTTGGGATTGACATATATACATTACTGATACTATGTATACACTCATTAGATAACTAATGAGAACCTACTGTATAGCACAGGGAACTCTATTTAATGTTCTGTGGGAACATTGTTCTCCTTCCCTAAATGGATATATGTAACTAACACAACACTGTAAAGCAACTATACTCCAATAAAAATTAATTTTAAAAAAAGAAAAAGAAAAGAAAAAAGAATGATGTGGCCACTTTTGCCAGGAGGTTGACCTGGGTGTCACCCTTAGGAAACAAGACATTCTGATGGAACCTCTCCCCTGCTTGCTTGCCTCATCCCCCTCCATCGGGGGCGACATGAAAAGTGGAATCATCATTGTGGAGATCTCAGAGTGCAGAGCTCAGGAGGCTAGACCATGACCCATTCCTTCCCCAGGAACAAGGGTGCAGAGCAGGTGCAGTCCACACAGCAGTAGGAAAAAGGACTTCTGAGCTCAGGGCTGGAATGCCCAGTTGGGGTAACAGGGGATCCCTGCCTGGGGACTGGAGGAGTTGAAGTGAGCTGGAGGGCTGGAGGTGGAAGTGATTCAGGCTAGAGTGTGAAGGAAGCCTTTGCAGATGTTTCACCACCAACACATGCAGGGTAGGCAGTGAAAGTGGAGGCTGGACACAGAAGAGGGGAGGAGAGAAAGGGGGAGGGGAAGAGGTTGAGAGCTTAAGGGAGTGGAAAGAGAGGGGAAGAGGGAGGGGAGAGAGAACAACAGAGGCTGAAACATCCTGTGTGGCATTAAAGGGGCACTAAGTTTCCTGAAGGCCCAAACTGAGCCTCAGATGATTAACTGGGAGAACAAATCCAGTTTCAGCCCCAAGAGGAAGCCTGGTGGAGTCCTGGGGCCACGCCACAGAGATGCAGGTGGAAGACCTGCAAGGGCGTAGGAGGAGGGCTCATCCTCCAGGGCACCTCAGACACCCACCAACCCCAGAGGGATCCTGGCTAGCACGGCACAGCGGAGGGAGCTGGAGAGGAGGAAAACCTGGAGGGGGTATGTGAGGGTCAGCCCACCACGGCCCTTGTGCTCATTCTTATAAATTAAGTTTTATTGAGACACAGCCACTGTCATTCATTTACCTGTGTGGCCAAAATGGCCAAGTTAGGTATTTGCAGGATTTGGCCCTCAAAGTCTAAAAGACTCACCATCTGGCTTTTTACAGAAAATGTTTGCTGATCACTGGACTTTCCCCTAAATAATAATATTGAATTTGATTGAAAAAGGAAGATACACATGAGACTGAACCAAGTATACTCGGAGGCATATCCCATCGTCCACGGAAAGAGGGGTCAGCTCAAGCCCTCTTAGAGCCCACCCTGGGGCTCGTGAAGGGGGTCGCTGGAGACGCAGGCCTCTGTTTCTCCATCTCAGCCAAGCTTCCTCCCCAGTCAGCCGCTCTCTAAGTATCATTTATTTATGCACGTTTAGAGCGAGGGGGGAACACAGTCACTGGAGATGGAGATGTCATTTGCAGAATAATAATAACGTCCCAGCTGATGAGAGGCAAACACCCTGGGGGGTCAGTTCTGCTAAATGATACATATTTCTTAACTATTTAGCTTGTGAGGATATCTGAGGAGAGCACTTAGACTAATTCCAGGGTCTTTTCTTCCCTCTGTATGAACTGCTCAGCCCTCTTGAATGCAGACTCTGTTTTCCTAATTGGATCTCATCAAAGCTTTCTCACTGCCTTCAGCTGGTGGAGGCCCATCGCGATGTGGGGGGAGGGGCAGCCGTCAGCAGGTGATCTGCTGGTGGCCCTGCCTGGGTGGTGGCTGCGTGAGCCCCGTCTGCCCCACGTAGAGCCCACACAGAGCAGCAAGTCTCACGCTGAGACTCGGCTGCAGCCACCCAACCTCCGTCAGGGCACTGTCCTCACTCGCAAAGCGTGAAAACAGCCACGGTATTAAGGGCCCTCATTAATTGAGGGCTTACTGTGTATTAGACACTGTGCTAGGCATTCTTCATACATTTTATGATCAATTTAAATCCAACAAAATTCTATAAGGCAGAGGCATCATTAGCTCAGGCTTACAAATAAGGAAATAGAAGCACAGAGAGGTTGAGTAAGTGGCTCAAAGCCACACAGCTAGTGAGTGGCTAAGCAGGGACAGAGCACCGGCAGAGGGAGAGGGGAGAACTGATTGCTGGGACACTTACAGCATGTAATGATCTACCTTCCTTCCTACTGACTGCTCTAGGTCTTGTGCAGATCCACAAGCCAGAGCGTATTTCATCCCTTCAAGATGCTGCAATATTTTCTTTGGAAAAAAGATTGCTACCAATCTTTCTTAAATTAGTAATTTTTTGTTACAGATATAACATGAGAACATTATGTAAGACTGGGGGTGGGAGAAAGAGCCGAAAGGACACCCACTCCTAATTCCTCTGCCCTAACACAAACATTATTATTACTTGGACAGACACAGGACAACTTTATGTATATTCCCCAAATCTGCAGGACATACCAGAATTTCTCTCCCCAATCCTTCTGAGTACCACATTAAACAACATATAAATGGGACGATGGGTATGGATTTTTTTTTTCTTGAATATAATTGTCATGGGGTATATACTCTAAATTGTCCTGCCTTCTAACTTTGTCTAAGACAATCAAAATTATGCATCTTGGATTTCCCATGTGCATCAGAAACAAGTGTATATAAGGCTGGTGCACAGAATTTAGCAATTGCCAGACAGCGACCCAACCAATGAAATGCCAATCCTCTGAATACATTCATTCTTAACAAATATATGCAGAAGATCCACTCAGCGTTGGCCACTGTGCTGGGTGCTGAAGGGAGTGAGGGAAAGGAGAAGTAGGCTCTGCCCTGGAGTATTCTGCATCTAGTAGCAGACAGACAGACAAACAGGGCATCATAAATCAACATGGTAAAGGGCAGAGATGGAATGCACTCAGAAGTGCAGATAAACATGAAAAACAAAACAATTAAAACACGGGGAATTGGGGGACTAGATGGTGTTGCTTTAGACCAGCTTTCCCACACACAACTAGCTGGGTGACCTTCCACTGGGCACCGAGGTTTGGTTTCCTCACCTGTGAACAGGGATAATGATGCCCCCTTTGCAGAGCTATAATGGGGCCTGGCTAAGGTGGCCTGCGTAGACTGGCATGGGGTGGGTGGGTCTTTCTCCTGCGTCTGTTCAGATGCGCTGATGGAATCACCTTGAGCCCATGCACTCTGGACCTCAGCCCCCTAACCCTACGGGAGGGCAGCCTGTCTTCAGGAGATTCCCTCGCCCCACCCTCCAAAGATCAGCAAAGAGGTAACTGGCTTCCCTGCATGTCCGCTTCTAAGCTCTGAACTTCCTGGAGCAAAGTCCAAGCAGGAGCCCAGGTGACTGGAAGAGCTGAGGAACCCAGGAAAGGAGGCGTGGGGTGGGCAGGGCTGCAGGAGGGCAGGCTTGTTCTTGGCCTATTTCCTCTCTTGAGCGGAGAGGGAGGGAAAGAGAAGAGATAATAGTTGGTTTCTTGCTGGATATTGGAGCACATTCCCTGCCAATACTACCTCTCACAAAAGCGACTGCTTGACACCTAGGCAAGGGAGCGTGCAGGGAGAAGAGGACAAGATAAAATTACAAGTGACAGCAGAGCCTGTGTCTGCAATTACAATGCATTGTAAACAAGGCGAATTGCGAATCCAGCTGCCAGGCATGGCCAGAGAGTGACAGGAGAAGATGGCGGGCTGCTGCACATCTGCCTCGAGCCCAGGATGGTGGGGAGACAGGGCAGGGAGAGAAGAGCCGGGGGCTGCCACGTGGGAACTGTGGTGTCAAGGGCTGGCGAGGAGACCGGGAGGATCACAGAGCAAGACGTGATGGGGAAGCTGGGGTGGGGGGCGCCGAGAGGGCAACTTTGAACACAGGAGGGAGGGTGTGTGCTTGTGCACGTGGGTCTATGTGCGTATGTATGTGCACTCACGCACACGTGTGTTATGCAGGTGAACAGGAGAGAGGAAACTTCAGCCTCTGGTTGCGTGACCTCACCACCACCACAGGGCAAAAGACACTGGCTTTTGGAGAACCCTACTGTACAGCAAGCCTTGTAAAGCATTTCAAATGCGCTATTTCAAATGTACCACCATCGTTCAAGCATCAACCTGTTACCAAAGCAGTAATTACTGAGCATCTATGACTCCAGACCCCAGGCTAGGCTGTGTGAATATTACATTAAGGGGAGGTAGCAGCTGCCTTGAAAGAGGTAGACGTGATCACCCCATTTTACAGATGGGAAAACTGAGTCTTGGGGGTTGTTATGTGCCCAGGGCTTCTCAGCCAGTGCTGGGGGTGCAGGGACTTGGCCAGGACCACCGCTGGCACTCAGCAGGCTCTACAAGAGCCCAGGAGTTTGTCCTCCAGAGTCGAAGCTGCTCCTCTGGTTTCATCAAGTATTAAATTAAATAGAGTGCATCACAGATGCTCAATGAAACATGGTTTTCTTCACCTCGTCATTGACTTGACCAATACAAGCCCCTGTCCTGAGGAACCGCACTGCCAACCCTGAGCCCTACGCGTCCCCGGTGCCCATGGAGGGAGGAAGGTTGTGTGAGTCACAGGGGAGGGACAGCGGTGACCTGCTGCTTCCTGGGGATGAAGGCCAGGCCGCCAGCCTAGCGACACCAGAGGGAACACAGGCCGACGCTGCAGCAGGGGGACACGGGGTGCACAGGCAGGGGATGGGGCAGCTGTGAGAGGGGCTCCCGTTCCCTCCAGAGCCAGCCGTCCCCACCCCCCACCCCCCAGGCCGCCCTGTGATCCCCGGCACTTGCACCTGCGTGAGGCCTGGGGCTGCAGCCCCAGGCAGTGTTCTTGGAAGGTGGCCTCCGTGGGGACGGGGTTGCCGGCCTTCCCTCCTGGGCCCCGGGGCTCCAGGCCATCGGCTGGGCAGGGCACCCCTGGCTCTGCTCCAGGCCCTCAGCGGCCCTGGGACATTGGAGACGCCAGCCCTTCTGCAGGCCCCATCGGCTCAGCTGTGAACCAGGAGGGCGGCTGGTGCTCCGCTGATAGTCGTTGGGATGGAGTTGGAAGGAGCTGGACCGAGTGAAGCTCACCTGCCGCAAGAGCACAGAGAACGACGATTCTTTTTGCCACATGGGTCTGTGCGGCCAGTGACCTGACACAGGTGTCGAGATGCCACATGCGTTTGTGTGTGTGAAGAGCGTCGAGTTGTGTGTGAGACGGGTGTGCATGAATGTGTGGTGTGCGTGCATGTGGTGTGTGTCTGTGGTGTGTGTGTCAGCTATGAGGGGTGCATGTGTGTGAGGGGTGTGTGCTGTGTGAAGAAAAGAAATGAAGGAAACAATACCAAAGATCAATACAACTAAAAGCTGGTTCTTTGAGAAGATAAACAAAATTGATAGACCATCAGCAAGACTCACCAAGAAGAAGAGGGAGAGGACTCAACTCACTAGAATAGAAATGAAAAAGGAGAAGTTAAAACAGACACTGCAGAAACACAAAGCATCCTAAGAGACTACTACAAGCAACTCTATGCCAACAAAATGGACAACCTGGAAGAAATGCACAAATTCTTGGAAAGGTATAACCTTCCAAGACTGAACCAGGAAGAAATAGAAAATATGAACAGACCAATCACAAGCAATGAAATTGAAACTGTGACTAAAAATCTTCCAACAAACAAAAGTCCAGGACCAGATGGCTTCACAGGTGAATTCTATCAAACATTTAGAGAAAAGCTAACACCCATCCCTCTCAATCTCTTCCAAAAAACTGCAGAGGAAGGAACACTCCCAAACTCATTCTACGAGGCCACCATCACCCTGATACCAAACCAGACAAAGATACTACAAAAAAAGAAAGTTACAGACCAATATCACTGATGAATATAGATGCAAAAATCCTCAACAAAATACTAGCAAATGGAATCCAGCAGCACATTAAAAGGATCATACACCATGATCAAGTGGGATTTATCCCAGGATGCAAGGATTCTTCAATATATGCAAATCAATCAATGTGATTCACCATATTAACAAATTGAAGAATAAAACCATATGATAATCTCAATAGATGCAGAAAAAGCTTTTGACAAAATTCAACACCGATTTATGATAAAAACTCTACAGAAAGTGGTTATAGAGGGAACCTGCCTCAACATAATAAAGGCCATATATGACAAACCCACAGCAAACATCACTGTCAATGGTGAAAAACTGAAAGCATTTCCTCTAAGATCAGGAACAAGACAAGGTTGTCCACTCTCAGAACTATTATTCGACATAGCTGTGGAAGTCCTAGCCACGGCAATCAGAGATGAAAAAGAAATAAAAGGCATCCAAGTTGGAAAAGAAGAAGTAAAACTGTCACTGTTTGCAGATGACATGATACTATATATAGAGAATCCTAAAGAAGCCACCAGAAAACTACTAGAGCTAATCAATGAATTTGGTAAAGTTGCAGGATACAAAATTAATGCACAGAAATCTCTTGCATTCTTATACACTAATGATGAAAAATCTGAAAGAGAATTTAGGGAAACACTCCCATTTACCATTGCAACAAAAAGAATAAAATACCTAGGAATAAACCTACCTAGGGAGACAAAAGATCTGTATGCAGAAAACTATAAGACACTGTTGAAAGAAATTAAAGATGACACAAACAGATGGAGAGATATACCATGTTCTTGGATTGGAAGAATCAATATTGTGAAAATGACTATACTACCCAAAGGAATCTACAGGTTCAATGCAATCCCTATCAAATTACCAGTGGCATTTTTTACAGAACTAGAACAAAAAATCTTGAAATTTGTATGGAGACACAAAAGACCCTGAATAGCCAAAGTGGTCTTGAGGGAAAAAAAAGGAGCTGGAGGAATCAGACTCCCTGACTTCAGACTATACTACAAAGCTACAGTAATCAAGACAATATGGTACTGGCACAAAAACAGAAATATAGTTCAATGGAACAGGATAGAAAGCCCAGAGATAAACCCACGTACCTGTGGTCGACTAATCTATGACAAAGGAGGCAAGGATATACAATGGAGAAAAGACAGTCTCTTCAATAAGTGGTGCTGGGAAAACTGGAGGGTACATGTAAAAGAATGAAATTAGAACACTCCCTAACACCATACACAAAAATAAACTCAAAATGGATTAGAGACCTAAATGTAAGGCCAGACACTATAAAACTCTTAGAGGAAAACATAGGCAGAACACTTTTTGACATAAATCACAGCAAGATCTTTTTTGATCCACCTCCTAGAGTAATGGAAATAAAAACAAACAAGTGGGACCTAATGAAACTTCAAAGCTTTTGCACAGCAAAGGAAACTACAAACAATACAAAAAGAAAACCCTCAGAATGGGAGAAAATATTTGCAAATGAATCAACGGACAAAGGATTAATCTCCAAAATATATAAAGAGCCCATGAAGCTCAATATTAAAAAAACAAACAACCCAACCAACAAACGGATACAAGACCTAAATAGACATTTCTCCAAAGAAGACATACAGATGGCCAAGAAGCACATGAAAAGCTTCTCAACATCACTAATTATTAGAGAAATGCAAATCAAAATTACAATTAGGTATCACCTCACACCAGTTAGAATGGGCATCATCAGAAAATCTACAAACAACAAATGCTGGGAAGGGTGTGGAGAAAAGGGAACCCTCTTGCACTGTTGGTGGGAATGTAAATTGATATAGCCACTATGGAGAACAGTATGGAGGTTCCTTAAAGAACTAAAAATAGAATTACCATATGATCCAGCAATCCCACTACTGGGCATATACCCAGAGAAAACCATAATTCAAAAAGAGGGCTTCCCTGGTGGCACAGTGGTTGAGAGTCCGCCTGCTGATGCAGGGGACATGGGTTTGTGCCCTGGTCTGGGAAGATCCCACATGCCGCAGAGCGGCTAGGCCTGTGAGCCACAGCCACTGGGCCTGCGCATCCGGAGCCTGTGCGTCTGGAGCCTGTGCTCCACAACGGGAGAGGCCACAACAGTGAGAGGCCCACATACCACAAAAAAAAAAAAAGAAAGAAAAGAAAGACACATGCACCCCAATGTTCATTGCAGCACCATTTACAATAGCCAGGTCATGGAAGCAACCTAAATGCCCATCGACAGACGAATGGATAAAGAAGATGTGGTACATATATACAGTGGAATATTACTCAGCCATAAAAAGGAACAAAACTGGGTCATTTGTAGAGATGTGGATGCATCTAGAGACTGTCATACAGAGTGAAGAAAGTCAGAAAGAGAAAAACAAATATCGTATATTAACGCACATATGTGGAATCTATAAAAATGGTACAGAAGAAACTGTTTGCAAGGCAGAACTAGAGACAGATGTAGAGAACAAACGTATGGACACCAAGGGGGGAAAGCGAGGTGGGTGGTGGTGTGATGAATTGGGAGATTGGGACTGACATATATACACTAATATGTATAAAGTAGACAACTCATGAGAACCTGTTGTTTAAAAAATAAATAAAACAAAATTCAAAAAAAAAGAGTTGTGTGTGAGGGGTGTGTATGCATGTGGTGTGTGTGTGTCTGTGGTGTGTGCGCGAGGTATCAGGGGTGTATGTGTGTGAGAGGTGTATGCTGTGTGTGTGAAGTGTGTCTCTGGTGTGTGGTGTGTGCTGAGGAAGGGGCGGTGCCTCCCTGCAGGTGTGTGTCCTGATCACAGCCTCTGAGCTAACCGTGGTGACCTGGGACTGGACACCTGGGGAGGAGAGAATGGCTGTGGCTGCCTGGCGGGCTGTTGTGGCGGAAGGCGAGGCCGAGGTGCTCCCACATGTGTGGAGCTGGCCTGAGCAGCGCCCCGTCACCCCCTGAGCCAGGCGAGCAGGTTGTGGACCATCCCGGCCGCTGGTGGTGGAGGTACTTCCCGGTGAGCACTGGCCCCCTCGCTTCCCGGTGAAACGTGTGTCCTGAAGAGGAAGCCCTGCCCGCCTCGCCCTCTGGGTCTCGCAGAGGGGTCGCTGGGAACAGGATCCCCCGCACCCCAGCCTGTGTCCTCCCTGTACCGAGAGCCTAGATCTCCCTCTCGGGGTCAACACATGGCTTCCTGTATAACTCGGCTTTCCTAACCTCCCTTCGCTACTGCTTTCGTCATCTCACCAGTCAACTCAAAACCTCCCGCAGCTCCCGGGCCTGCGGGACAGAGACCAGCCTCTGCCCCTTAGGCACCCCAACTTGGAGCAGGCGCGGCCTTCTCCCCGACCCCGCTCTTGTGTTGACACCGGTTCTCCTTCTCTCTGGCTCTCTCAGTAAGATCTCCTGCTCAAAATTCCAATCACAGCTCACAGTGGGCTGTCTCTCCCAACTGGTCCCAATGGGGTTAATATTTTCACCCAATTTAGCCACGATGACACATCACCCTGAGTTACAGATGTGTAAGGGCTGTCTTCCTAAACAGGGTCAGAACCTTGTCTTATATGCCCTTGCCCATGATAGATACAAATTTTATCTATCTATATGTATCTATAATTGTTGGATGCCTGGTAAAATTCTACCAGGGAAGAACATCTACCCCTAACCTTTTGATTCCTTTTGACGGTCTGCTCTTACTTTGCCGAGATGTGAGATCCCTCTAGCTGCATTTGGGCTTTTTGTCCCTGCACGACCTGGGTCCACCACCAAGAGAAGACTCCGGAAGATAAATATTCCTGTTCGTCCCTTCAAAGTGCTTCAGAGCCTTGGCTTTCTAGTTCCACTGCCTCAAACTGTATCACCAAGAAAGTTTAGTGCATTGGCTAACAGGACGGAGTTTTGATTCAGGCCGTCTTGGATTTGTACCCTGGTCCTTCTATTTCCTAACTGTGGCTTGGGATTAACAGTAATCTCTCTATGCCTCGGTTTCTTCGCCTGTGAAATGAGGGTCCTTTTAGTGACCATGCCATGCGGTGACATGAGGATCGTTGTCCAGCATAGCGCCTGGCACGTCGCAGGCGTCCCATAAAGGTTGCCATCTGAGTCCTTGTCTTACGTCATCTTCAATGTTGGGTCACTCTTACCAGTTTCCTAAAGACAGTGATTTGGTTTTCCTCTATCTCACTTATTTTACTAACCCTGAACTTGTTGGGATCCCTGGCCATCTTTTCTTTAATACTGACAACTACGGTGTTGTGTTCTCTCTGTCCCTGTTGGACTTGGGAGGGCCATCTAAGAGTGAGAGAGTTTGCCCAAGACGAAAGTCCTAGTCTTCCTATAACTTAATCTTGGAAGTGACACCGCATCACTTCTGCCGTATTCTATTCGTCAGCATCTTGTCAATAAGTAGAGACCACTCTCCAGGGGGGAGGGTCACACAGACCACAAATACCAGGATGTGACTCTCTCGGGGGCCATCTCAGTGGCTGACTGCCAAACCTTCTACACAAAAGGGGACCTCTGGAGAGACTTGCACACCTGTAGTCTTATGCCCCTGAGATAAAGAAGGAAGAACTAACATGTTGTTTAAGAAGACTAAGCTCATGCTCACCCCCCCCCCCCCAACGCACACTAGAGATTACCACGATGGGACGCAGTTCCATTGACCTTGGAGAGAGTGGGTGCTGTGAGCCAGCCTCTGGGCTCAACAGTATACACACACGATCCTTTTGTTACCAGGGAAAACTCTGTGGAGGATGTGAGCCTTGAGTTAGGCCCTGGTAAATTGGGGAGAATTTGCTTCAGTGGGGAGAAGAAAGGAAAGAAGGTAAGAAGAAACACTAACAAATGACTATGGCCTGAAGCCAGGGTGGGGAAAGGAGGGGACAAAAAGGAGAATGTATGGAAACAGAGAAGCGAAAGACTGGCTTGGCCATGAACTGCAGCCGTTGAGGTGGGCAATGTTTTCACACCTCGTATATCTTGGTGTTTTGATGAAATGCCCTGGTTAGAAACAGAGGAAGGAAGGCTTACATGGCCTTTCAAGATGGACTTTGGGCACCAGGGATTCTGCAGAGATGCTGCTCTCACGATGGAGAGGAACGGTGTGCGCTAGTCACTGTCTGCTGAGTGGACCAAGGTGAGATGGCGGTGGTGGCCTTGGCACCCTCCATTCGTGGGCAGAGAGGGGTCCAGTCCTGCGGGGGGGGTCCCCTCTGCCCTCCTTCCCTCCAGGCACCAAAGCCCAGACCAGGGTCTGGCAGTGTCTCCGAGGCAAACTTCCTCCCACGAAGCCCGCGAGAACTTGTCAATGGCAGTCAGCCACCAGCACGGGTTCCCCCAGCCAGGCCAGCTGGGAGGAAGGCTGCCAAGGCAGCAGATCTGACGAAAGAATTCTCAATCACATTTACATGTGCATGGTGCAAAAAGGGAAAGGAAGGGGAGAAAAACCCCTCCGGAATCCAAAAAGAAAGTCACTAACTAATCCACCAAAAAAAAGAATCAAGTGCAGATTTGTCTCAGATGTTCTCAAATTGCTGTCCTTAAAAGCTCTGCTTCCCCGTCTTCCTCCTCCTCCCATCCGTCCAATCGCCCAAAGAAAGCCTCTAATTTTGCCTTAATTTGTGCCTTGGTTGCAAGAACAAAACAGGACGTCACCGCAGACCCTCCCACCCCTCCCCTAGGCCCCTCCACAGCTGCGCTTCCTCAATGGCCTGATCGCCTCCTTTCTCTGCCATCATCCCCTATTCTCTGCCGAGCTGATCCTCTCGCTGCCAGGCCCAGTGGTGCACTGGAAGCGGGGTGGGAGGGAGCCCTGAACCGGCAGCCCCCTTCTGACATACATCAAAGGGTCACATTTACACCAGCCATGCCCTTGACCTCCCAGGGAAGCAGGGACTGCAAGCTCCGGGGCAGGGGAGAGCAGGAAGCGAAATGACCCAGCCTGCGAGATGCAAACTGTCATCTTGCAAGATCACAGATATCTTGGGCATCTTGCCAGGACCCCGGGGGGGGGGGGGCTGTAACAAATTTGGGTATTTACATCATTTTTCAAATAAAAAATAAACACACACAGCCTCCTTCCTTCCTTCCAACTGAATCCTTTTGGAATATCAGATGACACGTTGTTTCTCTCTTGCCTACTAATGGGACACAGGGTTTTAATCTCAGATAAAGTCCTGGCTTCAACCAGACAAGCCCTCACTTAGAATCCTCACTTCCCTCTCTCGGGGGAGGCTAATTTAACTCCCCTCTCGTGGCCCCCGCCCATGCGGCCACCAAGGATGAGTTCGGAGGCGCTTCTAATTAATCTTCGTAAATTGCTCTGCGATCTTGGGATATAAAGGCAAAGTATTATTAGAAAATGCTGGCTGGGTTAGTAGCTGGCCATAAACGTGAGATGCTGATCAGCTCACTTTTCAGGCTGCAATTATTGGGAACGGTTGCAAGTGGGTTTATGTGATGGGCACACCGTAAGTCCTCAAGAAAAGCACAGAACAGGGACCTAGGGACATACTCCCACGACTCAGGGTGGGTGTCAGCAAAATGGGTTTGCAGCCAGTTAAATCTTGGCTTTTTGCTGTCCTAGTCGTAGGGTAGCAGCAATCCAGGAGATGCTGTGGACCTCTGTGTTCTCCCACAGCAGCCCCCCTCCTTCCGCGTTTTGGCAATTAGGCAAAATCACTCGTGGCTGAAACAGCCCTCAAAACCAAGTGGCCCCCATCTTACTAGGCAGGGGGAGATCCCCATTGTAACCTCTTTTTTTTTTTTTTTTTGCGGTACGCGGGCTTCTCACTGCTGTGGCCTCTCCTGTTGCGGAGCACAGGCTCCGGACGCGCAGGCCCAGCGGCCACAGCTCACAGGCCCAGCCGCTCCGCGGCACGGGGGATCCTCCCGGACTGGGGCACGAACCCACGTCCCCTGCATCGGCAGGCGGACTCTCAACCACTGCGCCACCGGGGAAGCCCCCGATTGTAACATCTTTTAACTGGAGACTTGGCATAAGTGAATTTCTGATTTAAAGGGGGGAGATGAAAGTGTTTCTCAGGGGTTCATGCAAATCAAAGAATAGAATAAATCTCTAAGAAATTTAGGATAAATAACCTTTGATCTCTCAGCCCCGCTTGTGACTTATTTCTGGTCCATTCATGAGGATTTAGCTAAAAATTCCTGCCTCAGAATCATTGTGTGATGTGAGGCCAACTCAGCCTTGCTCTCTCTTTGAATCTCCATCTGCATTAAGCAGCTACTAATCCACACCTCCTAGGATATTTGGTGGAGTAACTAATTAACATTTAAAGAATGTTCCTTGAACACGAAAAAGCACAGTATCTGAATGTAAGGTGCGATTACTCTTGCAAATTGCACACTTGCCAGGGTGATTTCTGTGGAGGCATATGACCTTCAGAAGAAAACTATCCAATTACTGCAGTTTGTTTATTATCTCATGTTAAAATGTTGTTAACACAGACGTTTTCCCTTAATTTTTTATGAAGAAGATACCTGAGACAGATTTAATATCTGAATATCTATTTGCCACAAGGGCTGAAGAATTAGATGATGGAAAGCGTGTATTGTGTGTGAGGGTGGTCAGGGGGAGGAGGGACTGTTAGGAGGTTTCAAATTTCTCTGAAAGGAGTTAAATTCAAGGCTTCAAGGCACTGAGAGACCATCTTCTCTACTCTCGAGGGCCAGCAGGATTCAGTGTAGGGATCTGAATCCAGTTGGAAAACCAGAGAACATAATTGGTTCTGCTGGAACTGAGGACTTGAAGAGCATCCTCCCACACACCGTGGAAATAGGTTATAATGCGTTTGGGGTAAACAACGTGAGCAGGAAAGACGGGCCCACACCGGAGGGGAACAGGTAACAGCAGAGTGGCATCTGGAGCCGTTGTCCCAAAGGAAACGCCTTCTGTTGGATTTCTTTAGAAGCCGAGATGAGTGTGGTCGTGATTCCCAGACGGGACAGGGGGCAGCTTTGCAGGCAGAGCTCAGGTAGGGGGACGCACAGGGGCCCAGTTCTGGTGCAAGGGCACCACCCCTAAGCGGGAGACATCTGAGAAGAGCCCGCTTTGGGATTTTTGAGGTGTTTGCCCAACAGAAAAGTAGTGGTCGGGGGGATGTGACATTGATTACGATGAATAATGTCAGTGTATAAATTACTGAGTGTTAACTCAGTACCGAGGGCTGGCCCAAGCGCTTTGAGGATGTTCATTGAGGCTTCCTCCCATCAACTCTGGGGCAGCTGTGATTCCCTTTTTCAGATGAGAAAATGGTGGCTTGTCCAGAGTCAAAACAAAACAAAAACAAAACTAGTAAGTGGTGAAGCTTAGATTTAAAATGCAGGCAGCTTAACTCCGAAGCATAGCTTAACGGCTAAGTTAACTTTAGCAGTGTATCACTTAAATTTAGAAGTGAAGATACTGCTATGGGTCTAAAAAAAGACAAGGATTCATTTCCATACGGTTGGGCCCATGGCTGACAGGCAGCAGAGCTGGGCTCCTTTTTTTCTCCAAGTTTCTCATAAGCTGGGTGGCGCCAGTTGCTGTAGATTCCAGGCCCTGTTTTCCCCCTCAAGGCAATTCTTGGTGTTCGTTTACAACAGATTTTGCTAGTACAGGAAACCCCTCCAAAGGGCGTAACTTTTAAAGCAGCAGCGCTCTTGCATTCTGGGGGTGAAGGAAGCGCAGAATTCATACGCTGAGTAAAGCTGGCTTTTGGGGGCGTGTGGAGGTTGGGAGTTAGGTTGGTTAACAGACTTTTTGATTTGCAGAGTTAAGGGTTGGAGCCCCGTCTAGAAGGAGACTTTGAGCACACCAGGGTGGAAAGGTTCTACATAATAACATCAAACCCTGTGTTCTTTGTGGGCAGGGCAACACTCTGGGCAGTTAAGATGGCAAAGGTAGCTCATTGTCTCCCTTGAGAAGGGAGAGGTTGGGCCCTGGAATTCAGAGAAGACCAGGGCTCCACAAGAGGGAAGACATCAGGGCAAAGCCGGAGTGACAGGTGTCATAAGTGTGATGTCAGGTATCAAATTAGACTTCTCTTTCCCGACATAACTCCCCTGGGCTACCATCATGTGGTCTCACCTCTTTGGAGAAGAAGGAAAAGAATAGTGCCTACATTTTGGGATAAAGTGGGAGAGAGAGGTGGAAGGACAGAGTAAAGAGGCGACAGACCCGCAGGGTGATGGAGCCCTGAGCAGCCCGGGCGGGTGGAGACCCAAGGAGGCCTGGGAAAAGCCCCAGAACCAGAAACAAGGGGAAGGAAAAGCAGACGTCTGTGGTTCTGTGAGCAGAAAGAAGACAGCATGGCCGAGAAGACTGAAAGGCTGGGGTTTTTCAGAATGAAAAAGAAACATTTTCTTTGAATATGCATGTGACATCCCCAATATTCTACATGCTTCTAGCCATAACTCAGGATCCTACAATTCTCTAAAGTGTTATTGCCCGCCCTGCCCTTTAATTTTTGTTTATCCGCAGACAAGTATAACTTTATTTCTAATTTTTGACGGCCACCGTGTCTTCAGGAGAGGGACTTATGGCTCCTTCCTGTGTGACTATGGTTCCAAGGGTTCATTCATAGGACCCTCAAGAACCCAAATGCAATGGGACAAAAACAATTTTTTTTTTCCATTGCTGTAAGAAAAGCAATCTTACGAATGTGGCAAGACTGATGCAGGGGGTAAAAAGAAATGCTTACTTAGGTCCCTGATTTCAGACACAAGATAAAGAAAATCTATTGCCCCTTTGTCAGCCTTGAGATCTGGGGGGTCCTGAGAAAGGTCCATTCAAATACAGACTTCTCCCCCTCACCTCTCTTTTCCTTTCATTAACTCTCTCCCTCTGGCAGGTCACTTGGCCAAAGGAGACAGGCCTGTGATTCTCAGCCCCATGGAGCAGCTCTGGCCTCCCTGAGTCCACGTGAGAGTGCCTGGCCCTTTGTTCGCTCTCGTTCTCATAAATCTCGATTCGCCTGTGTCTATAGCCTGAGCTCTAGCTGTCTGTGGAGGGCAGGATGGCAGGTGGGTGGGTGTGGGCCAGATCACGGTCTGGGGCCTTACGGTGCTGATGTGTAATCACAACTCAGGCATATAGCGTAATGTGGCCGTAAAGACCTCAGAAGCACAGTATGGGAGAGTTATGCCTGAAATGAAGTCCAGTCTGTGATAAAGCTGCCAGCGTTCACGCCACGAGTATGTGACAGCGGCAGGGAAATGACTGATTGGGGATGTTTATAAAGATAGGAAGTGCGCTGCCTGTGGCATCCGATAGAGGGGGTTAGCAAAACGAAGACAGATGGCGGCTGATCCGCTCTCAGGCTCCTCTGTGGCTGCCAACGCACAGGAGCCCCAGAGCTCGCTTCATCCCGAGGCCCTCCTGGTGGGGTCCCCGGGCACCTTACAGACCGGCTCCACCTCCTGGCTAGGCCTTGAACTACAGCTCGGTTAATAAGAACTGAACAGACAGCAGGGAGAGAGGCAGCCCAGCACCGCCATCCCAAATATGGCACTGCTGCCTGGGCACTACAGACAAAATCCTGGGATTTACGCAGCTGTCTCCTTGTAGTTGCCATAAAAATATAGAGTACTACATTTGGAAAAAGATTTTAAAGACCCCCGTCTAGCTCACCCCTTAAAGCAATGCTGAAATGCCCTGGGCATCTCGGCTCTGCCTGTGGGAGCGATGCCCTTTTCCAGGAAGAGCCTCCCGTCTTTGGCATTTCCCTGACATTGAATTTCAGAATTAAAGTTCTTTCCCTGGAGCACCCATCCTCTGGTCCTTAGCAGCGTACTGAGCAAGGACTGGCCACTCTTCTTTCACAAGACAGCCCTGAAAATATCTGAAGAGGTCTCATGTTCGTGTGTGGACATGGCTTTGTTCCCCCAGCGGACAGCGCAAGCCCTGTTGCTTTTTGTTCACACACCATGTGCTCTCGTTGCTTTAGCATCCTGGCCAGCGTGTGCCACTGCAAACCTTTAACTGTGGTGCGATCGTCAGCCGGGCACTCGGGGTCTTGTCGGACTGGCTTATAGCAATGCAGCGCTCGGGAATGTTTGGTTCTATAGAATATAAAAAGGGGAAGGTGCTGCACTCCCGTAACTTGTAGGAAACTAACAATCAGAAGACCTCTTCCTTTTCCACCCTGCTGACACCAGACTCTTCCATCTATTGGCCTCTTCCTGATTTCAACCTATTTGCCTGTGGGCTCCATTGTTCCTGAGAGCAGGGTCCATGACAGCTTCCACCCTGATTCTGTCTCTACGATCAAACACAGGAGATTTAAAGTGTATCAGCCCAATACCTCGGGCTCTCCATCCATTGCTAGCTTGACTTGGACGTTGCATTTCTTTCGATTGCTTAAATTCCATTTTAGTTCCCAAGCCCAGTTTGCTCCTAGTTATGCAGTTCTGGTTACGGGCTCCCTGTGACTGTCTAGGGAAGCTTCCAGACCTTGGGACCTTTAGCACAGGGCGCTCTGCTTTGATGGACCGACCTTTCCTCCAAAGACATCACGTGTCTTACCCTTCCTCCTTCAACCAAGCCGTGCACCTAGTAAAGAGGAGTCAAAATAATATATGATCCGCGTGCATTCCTGAACCGGGTCTCACAAGAACCCTACAAGGTAGGCAGCTACAAATATATCCCCATTGTATAGAGGCAGACATTGAGGCACAGAGGATTTAAGTATTTGGTTGGTCAAAAAGTTCATTCGGGTTTTTCCACAACATCTTATGGAAAACCCAAACGAAATTTTTGGCCAACCCAGTAACTTGCCTACGGTATGCAGCTGATAGGTAGCAAAGCCAGTATTTAATCCTGCAGAGTTTGGGTCTAGAGCCTGGGCCCTTAAGACACTGTGGGTTCATGAGGAATATATTCAGAAAATGAGTGAAAACCTTCTTTTCTGTACCTGGATCTCAGCCTGGAATGGTTGCCAGTTCTGACCCACCACCCTCTCCTGCAGCCACTCTCTTTACAACCTACACTGTCCTTTCTCCCAATGGCATCATCCAGTGCTTAGGTCTACCCGAAGGACCCTCCCAAAGAGCCCCTGCCCTGGGGAAGTTACTGCAGTTAGCTAGACCATGCCTGAATCTAATATAAGATTTGACAAAAATCTATATTTGAATAATTTACTTTTTCAACCAAATTATAAGATACGGCATTTTTTTCCCCAAGTTAAATTTCATCATCTTAGATTTGACCCATTCCTCCAGCCTGACAAGCTCTATCGGGATGCCATCACCTGGTACATTTGCTTTGGCTCCAAATCATGTCATCCACAAATCTGGTAAGTGTCATCTCTATGTCTTCATCCAAGTTGCTGATGGAAACATTTAATGATACAGGACACAGCCTGTGTCTCTTGCAACCCACGCCTGACATTGATCAGTTGCTTGTTCGGGACCTGTTGGCTATAGGTGTTCATCCACTCACTAATACACCTACTTTTACTAGTAGTATTCAGCCTAAATTTCTTCATCATTCCAACAAAGCTATTACAAGAGCCTTGTAAAATGCATTCCTGAAATACTGATTCACCACGCCTACTGCATTTCCCCACAAAACACTGTCAAAGTCGGAAATGAGGCTTGCCTGATGTGACCTAATATTAATATATCTAAGACAGTAGGAAATCACTATTAATGCACACTGTGCGTTGTAAGAGTCTAAAGAAAATTCTATGCCTTCAGCACATTGGGTTCTGAACTGTCGTGGAGTCCTAGATTTCCTTAGAGGAGTTCAGAGGCTACTGCAGGGCCTTGGGGGGGAAATGGAGCAGGTACCAACCAGCCCTGCTTTCAGAGCAGCCCTACTAGTCTGTATGTTATAATGATGTTCTATTATAGATCCTTCTTGAAAAAGTGAGATGCAAAATACACTTTGAAAACTACTTTAAAGGAAGAAAGCGATCTCTCTGTCTAAAGTTGTACTTGATTGTGCTCTATTGACTGTGCTTGGGACAATAACTTTGTTAATAAAATCGAGACACTATTATCTGCGTTTGCTCTATGCCTCACAGAAGTGCTGCAAGAGTTGATAGACAGCCTTAGGACAGAGCGACGGAGCAAGTTCTTTACTGAAATGCACACACTGAAATGCCCAAAAGAATCCTTGTCATTTTTTCCCAGCGACCTGCTCAGAGGATGTTTTCCCCATCCCCAAACATTTATCGAATGCCTCCTAGCTACAAAGTATTTTCAAACACAGGATTTCTTCCAGCTTTGCAACAATCCTAGTGAGGGAGACACGATTATTCCTGTTTACCAATGAGGAGGAAGGTGATGCTAAAATGAGGTTAGACAAGTGGTTTATAATCACACAGCCAGTAATCAGAGTCGAAATTCAAACTCAGGTTTGCTTGATCCCAAAGTCCTTGAAATTTGCCTTTGTATCTCACGGGCTCATAGCATGATCAGCAAATCAAGAGCTAACAGTTTTGAGTGTTTACTGTGAGCTAGGCACTGTGCTAAGTGTTTACAAAGATTATCTCATTTAATCTCACAATAGCCATACTGTGGGTGACGGTACGATGCCCAGTTTTGCAGATGAAGAAGCTTCCCAGGGTCACAGAGAAAGAAATGGCAGAACTGAGATTCAAGTCCACATCACCTGATTCCAGAGACCCTGCTGTCAGCAGTCATGCTATCGTTGTTTAATCAGCGCTCATCCTCTTTTCAAATGACACAGGCAGATGCTCACTGGCCGTTCTTTGAGGGGTCTTGGAAGCTGTGTCTGTTCCCATGAGCTCTCCTAGGTGAATTTAATATTAGACATTACTGTTTTCTGTTGAGTGACATACTGGCTTATGTTTAAATGGGAGCAGTTTCCATCAGTCATTAAAAGTTTGGTGAGAAGCGGAGCCTCTCGACGTGTCCAGTGGAGAGTAGGACACGGAAAGCGAGGGGCAGCCAGTCAGGTGAGCTTCGACAGGCTTAGGGGTGGAGAAGAGGGCAAAAGCTCAGAGGATGGGTGGAGGTAGGTCTGGACCACCTCCAGACCTACCAGGAGGGAAGAGGAGACTCAGGCAGGCTTTATCGTCAACACATTTAGCTCCAGACTGATCCTGGTTCTTTTGAAAGAAGACCCTCAAAGAGCCACATCCTGCTGTTTCCTCTCGTCTTGTTCCAACTGTGCTGGAGAAGAGCTGAAAGGATGCAGGCCTGTAGAATCCGTAGGCGATGCGAACAGAATCGTACTTGGAAGAAGGGGCATTTCAGGGGTGTAGCTGTTATTTATGGTCTGGGGCCGGCTCCCTCCCCCATCATTGGCAGGAGCAGAGTGCGGAAGGCAGTACAAATCACAAGGACTCCCTCCTTCCAGCCCGTCTTTCTAGACGCCGTGTCAGAAGCTGGCTTTCTGCCGACATACGTATTTCTATTGCTTATTGAGCACAAAGGAAGGGAACGGTCCTGAATCACAGCAGACAAGGAACGAAAGGAAATGTTAACACCGGTAATGTAAGATGCTTTGCACTTTTCCTCCTTTTGGAGTATATTTGCCCCTTGAGATAATTTGGCTGGAATCCACAGAGCACCCGGGGAGCAAAAGCATGAAGGTACCAGAGACAGGATATTAGTCAGTAAGAGGAAATGGGATCCGAGGGGTGGTAAGTGTAAGATCCCCTGCACCGTGGACTCTTTCAGAATTGGGGGAGGTTGAGCCCTCACTGCCCATACCACTGCCAAGTGACTGCTTTTGAACCCCATTAAACGGCTTTCTTTTTTAAAAATTTAATTTATTCATTTTTATACAGCAGGTTCTTATTAGTTATCTATTTTATACATATTAGTGTATATATGTCCATCCCAATCTCCTAATTCATCACACCACCACCCCCCCGACCCCGCTTTCCCTCCTGGGTGTCCATACATTTGTTCTCTACACATGTGTCTCTATTTCTGCTTTGCAAACCAGTTCATCTGTACTGTTTTTCTAGATTCCACATATATGCATTAATATGCATTAATATGCCACCTCGCTACAAATGACCCAATTTCATTCTTTTTTATGGCTGAGTAATATTCCATTGTATATATGTAGCATATATATGTATATATATGAAGATATATATATCTTCTTTATCCATTCATTTGTTGATGGGCATTTAGGTTGCTTCCATGACCTGACTATTGTAAATAGAGCTGCAATGAACATTGGGGTGCATGTGTCTTTTTGAATTATGGTTTTCTCTGGGTATATGTCCAGGAGTGGGATTGCTGGGTCATATTAAATGGTTTTCTCGAAGATACTCAGCTAAAACATAGGAAGAAATGGAAGCTGAGCAGGAGGAACAGGCTGGGAGTGACAGAGAGGCAGGTTCCAAGTCAACTGTCTGAACTCTAAAAGTTCTAGTGATCTGACAATGAACCAAGGTTATTCCACTAAGTACACTATTCAGTTAGAAAGTATTATTTCAATTTTCTTATGTGTCCTATTAGAAAGAGCAGTATGGAGCCTCTCTGTGTGTTCTGTACTATGAATAAATAATATGATATATAGTTCTCGTGTTAAAGAAACATCTCGACTGGAAGAGAAGATAAAATGTCTCTACTCTCAAGACACATACTATAACAGCACTTTAGGAGCAAATTTTACCGTAATAGTGGACTTCACGTCTCTTAAGCTGTTTAAACCGTGTCTGTATGAAATTCTGTTAGTCTCACTGTAATTTAACCATGCATTCCTGGTTGCAGACCTTCTCAGAGCCTTGATCAGCCAAACTTCACTATGAATCTTTCAGAGGAAGACGGGTGTCCAACAGTTCCATAAGCTGGTGAACCACACAGCCTTCTCCCCGTTTTATTTAAAGAGCCGTCCAAAGGGATTGATGTTTTGGAAATTTGGGAAACCCTGCTGAATATGGTGTTCTTGCACTAAGCAGAGGTTGAAATAGATGCCATCTAAGGTATCCTCCAAGCCTGAGAGAACACAGACCACCGGCCAGGCAGGGGCCTCTTTGGGGAGGGGCAAAGCCCAGGAGAGGCCCGCTGCTGTTCAAATAGCCCCATGGCCCATCCCGGCTCCAGCCCCAGAGGCAGCTCTAGGAGAGGAGAGAGCCCCCTCTCTGCGTGAGACCAGGGCTGAGTGATGGGGCGGTCCACTCCTAGTGCAAATCTGGGGGAAGAAGAAGACCTTCTCTGACAGATCATATTGCTCCTCTGACCAAGTCCAGGTCACTCCTCTTCCTTCAGATCTGCTGGTCTCCTTCACCTTGACTGGCATCCATCAGCATCGAAAGAAGGGATCCTAGCATCACTAAGTGAGGATAAACGTGCACCTGTTTGCACACACACACTCATATACACACCGACAGACAGGCTCTGGTTTGCATTTTGTGGCTCTGTCAGTGAGGCCCAGTGGGGACTGAAGTTCCCCCGTCACACGGAGTAACCTTGGACAAAACACATCACCGCTATCCAGGTCTCAGGTTATGCAAAACAGAGAGAACGTAAATATCCTTTTTTCCCCCTAGGATGCGGAAGAATTTAAAGGGAGTCTTGGGCATGAGGGGCGTTAAAAGTATGGTGTGGCTTGGGGTTGCTTTTGGGTCATATTTCACCAAATAGATTTGGGAGTACAGTGATACTGCTTTCTAAATTGCAGCCACCACTGAACGGCTCACCTGCAGCTACAAAGAATAAAGTTGTCTTTTCAAGGTCATTTGGGTTTTAAAAGGCTGATCTAGGTCTGTCTCTCCAAGCACTTTACAGAACCTCTGCAAAACCCAGGCACACACACTGGACTTCTAGCTCCCACACCCTCAAGTCCAAGTCCAGCCCTAACACCCATCCTGGAGCCACTGCAGGGAATAAGGGAAGTTGCATTAAAGAAAGAGAAGACACATGCTTTTATCATCTAAGTCAGCCCGAATTCTCCTTGCTCGCCAACAGACAGACCATGTCTGGGGGCTCAGAGAAGAAACCCATGGGGACTTGAGTGTTCCCAGGTGGAAAAGTCTTCTGTCACTTCAGAAAAAACCCTCATTCTCATCACCAAGCCCCCAGAGATGACTGAGGAGCTGTCTTCAGGTTCTGATTCTTTAAGACGAATGTTCCCCAACCTTTCTTTGAAGTAATTGTATTGGGTATTACCCAGATTCAGGAGAGATTTGTGGGCAGGAAAATGCTGTTGGGAAAGGATGCTTCTGCTGGCTAAAATAATCCCCATTCATTATCCTCTCAGCTTCTCCCTGGCAATCTTAGAAGAGGGAGCTATTTAGGAAGAAGGGACCTTGGCCAAGCTGGGCCTGCCTGGGAGAGGTATCAGTCTCCCCCATAAGCCTTTGGGAAGGAGGAGAACTTGTCTCAAGTCCACAATTGGAGGAAACTGAAGTTACCGTCAGTTGAATTGAGCCCTAACCCACTGGCTGGGAGTCCTTGCCTTTGTTTTCTTACCATTTGAAAACACCACCCAGGCTAATTTATACTGGCTTTCTACAGCGAGACACTTTATGAAACACATTTCATCTGTTCTTCTCTTCAGTTTCAAAAGGCAGGCATTTTGCAAATGAGCAAACTGAGGGATACAGTGATCAATTACAGAGATGGGAGGTCAACCCCAACTTTCCTGGTTCCAAAGTCACTCCCGTGGGTCAAGTTTAATTTTTAAGAACGATGAAAAAGCACTTGCGCTCCAGCCGGAAGGTTGGAATCAGGGGGAGTTCTGCAGCCCTGTCCCAGCGGGTCACCAGGCTGGTTGCTGCCACGTTGTGTTGAGGGCCCCCTGGCCCCCGCGAGGTAGAGGGGTGCAAAGATGGGGTGGTCTGATGTCTTTGCTGGGTCCGAGCCCCCTCTCTCCGTCCCTCCTGTTGGTTGGGAGACCGAGGGGAGATGACAAGAGGGTAGACACAGGTGACAGTGAGTCTGCAGGCTCTCCATCATGTGGCTGACAAGGGGCCGGGAGCCTGCTTCTCATTCTGCCTGCATCCCGGCATGTCCTCCTTCATCAACACAAGAGTGAGATATCTTGAAACACTGAAGTTTTCATCTCCTCTTGATTGGGCTCTATAGCAGTTTAAAAAGTTTCTGCCTGAAAGTGAGAATCATGTCACACCTTAATAGCCTCATTTCTGGGGCGACAGGGGCTTTTTAAAGTCCCGAGCCTTGGTGGGGATGTCTGAGCAGCGGGCTTTGTTTGTCTCCTGTGCATTTCTATTCAGGGAGCCGTCTCTGAGAAGCCTTTCATTGAGCTCACAGTCATCCATCCAAAGGGAAAGAGAAACATGCTCTACATGAACATTAGTGGCAGCCGAAATTTGTCACACCGGAGATCAGAAAGCACAGCCAGGTAAAGGAAGACGAAGAGAAGGAGGAAGGGGTGGGGGAATGGGGGATGCCCAGACGGTCTCAAGAGTTGGGTGGGCGTGGTGATGTTTCAGGTTTGGGTTTTACCCCTCTGGAGAAGAACAACAGACACAGACTAGCGCTTTCCTTGAGGGCAAACGTATTCAGTTGCTCTGAGTGTCAGAAGGATGCTTGGTCCTGAGAGGGGGCCCTCAGGATATGCCCACTGTGATACATGAGGGCACCTCTGACTTGGCCGCTTTCTGGGGAAATCCTGGGGCCACAGTGTCCTTTCTGCAGGTGGTGGTCCTGCACATCGGGGTCATATGCACCATTTACCTGCAAGACAAAGCCCCTGGGTCTGGCTGTACACGTGCGCCTGACGCGTACTGATGTGTGTTGGTGGAGCCAGTTGGTACCAGTCAGATTTATTTCAAAGGGGCCCAACTAGGGTCTCAGATTGCTTTTTAAGACTGTCCGCCCAGCCTGCGGTGCCCTACGGGAGAGAAAGCTGGCATGCAGGATGACACATTACATAGGAAGGCAAACTTCACCTTTTCACACGCTCTCTTCCTCCCAAAGCCCGTATCACCAAAAAGGAGTGTCTGCACGGAGGCGTGTTTGTGACCTAGTTCTGAAAGGCTGGGTCCTATGTTGCTTTAATTAAACAGTACATGACTCAGACGGCAGCCTCCTGTGCTGTGGGATCGGCTGCGGATGGGGGGATCGGGCCCCCCTTTGTCTTTCCACACTGTGCTTTTTTAACAAGGAGTATGAACAGGGAGGGACAACAGAATTTCCTCCCTGGAACACAGTACAGCTTCTCCTGCCTAGCCTTCTCTGACCGTGGTACCAAGAGGCTTGTGCAAGAGGACACGGTTCCCCAGATCTCTCAGTTCTCTCAATAATCATTATGCAGCTTCCCTCCCTCGCCTGCATCTTCACCGGAGTGACGTGCAGGGAATGTGCCTGGTCTTTGGAGCAGGACTCGGCTCCGTTTCCCGTTAGATGACCTTGGGCAACCTGCTCAAACGTCCCGAAAAATGTCAGTTTTCTCCTGGGCAAATTAAAACAGGCAGAATACCTACTCTGCAGAACTTTTTTGGATTTGTATTAATATATGTAAATCATCCGGTAGAATGCTCGGAGCCACTGCAATGTCACTCCATCAGGAGGCTCTTCCAGCTCAAGTAAGGAGCTCCTGCTACCCCAAGGATTCCACCTCCCCCTCTGAGCATTCAGCAAAAATCAGGTAATTAATCACCTAGTGGTTAATACTTAATGTGTGCCAGGCATCCTTTGAAACACTTTTCTTCTTATAATAACCAATGAAGCACTACTGCTATCCTCATTTGCACATCAATAATTTGAGGCACAGAGCAGTTAGGTAACCTGCCCAAGGCCACACAGCAGAACTGGGATTTAGCCCAGGGTGGTTGCAAGTCACTGCTCTCACACACCACACTGCACTGCTACGGGGCCCCAGTCACTTCTTTGGGGGCTGTCTTCTCTGTTACCCTGTTCATTCTGGGAGGGCAGGGATTGTACTGCCCTTGTTCATTTCTGAGTCCGTAGTGCCTGCCCATAATAAGCAATGGTGTTTATTGAGTAAATGTTTATTATTTTTAAATTATTACTTTAGCCAGCATTATTTCCTGCGGGTAAAGGACTCTACAAATTCATGACCCACTGTCACTCCATTAAATGGGTTCTCAATGCATTTCTTTCAAGGTTCACATAGGGCTTCTGGGTTTTGGAATTTTTCAGAGCCTGTGAAGAAGTCCAGCCCACGCCACCCTTCACACATAATAGGCATCTATTATGTCATCTAACAGTCATCTGCCTGCTCAGCATTCACTTTCCACCCGAAAGATCTGGACAGACCTCAGCCAGCACCCTGTCTCCTCCACGGGCTGGCTTAGCTCTCCGCCCTGCCTGCTCCAGGGGGATGTCTTCATGGACCTGTGCTCCCAGGAGGGCAGGTGAGACGAGCTCTTCTCCAATCAAAAGAAGGGGCACCAGCCTGTGAGGATGCCCCGGCCCCGGTGGCCTTGTCACATCACTCTGGTCTTGTGCTGGCCTGTCCCTCTCACATAGACCATCTTCCTGTGATCTTCTGTGAGACCTGATCTCATTTCTTTGAGGCTCAGCTCCAAGCCTCTTCTGAGGGGCCGCTCCTGACTCCCAGTCTAGAGAAGTCTGTCTCACCCCATCTTAGTTTTCCCTGCTGCACTTGACAGCCTGAGGACAGCTTCCTCATTTCTGTGCCGTGTGTTTATTTCTAATCGCCCCCGTCTGTCTTGTGTGCTGCTGTGGGCTTGATGCTCTGAGCACGGACGGCATTTATAGGCACACAGCCAGGTGGGAGAAGGCAAGGAGGAGTGAGCTACACACCTGGATCCCTCCCAGTAGGGCGACCTCCTTGAGGGCAGGGGTCAAGGGTGATTCATCTCAGTTGGCCTTGCACCGAGCATACCTTAAGTTCAATAGATACTTCAGGCATGGCATGAACAAATAATTGAAATTTTGAGTTTATCAGCAGTGGGGTGGGAGGGAAGGCAGTGGTGAGCTGGATGGAAAATGGACACGCCTGTCCCTGGAAAGGAGTTGGTGACGAGAGATAGAACCAGGGAATAAAAAGGCTCCTGGAAACCGTGTGAGGAGAGGATCCAGTGACCAGGAGAGGATAAAAGAATTCTACCACTTCACACTAATTTCCTGGAGATCTTGTGGGAAATGCTGATTCCAGTGAAAGGAATGAAAGTCCTTGAGATTAAGGCCCAGGAATCAGCATTTTAAATCCACTTTGGGTGGTTCTTTGCACCCTGCAGTTAGAGGAGCCCTGGGGGAGAAGTTTGAGAGCAAAAATCAGAGGGAAGGGAGGAGTGAGTGGACAGACTCAGTGACGCCTGGAAAGGAAGCTGGAACCAACAGAAGAAAAAGCCAAGATGGGAAGTTAAGGTCTGGCACCCTGCAGCTGCCCTGCACAGGGACCAAGGCCCCATCAGAAGCGCAGCTTCTAGATTCCACATGAGTGATATCATGTGGTATTTGTCTTTCTCTGTCTGACTTACGTCACTCGGTATGACAATCTTTCGGTGCCTCCAGGTTTCTGCAAATGGCATTATTTCGTTCTTTTTTTATGGCTGAGTAACATTCCATTGTATATCATCTTAAAAAAATGGTACAAATGAACCTATTTACAAAACAGAAATAGAGTCACAGATGTAGAAAACAAAGTTAGGGTTACCAAGGGGGAAAGGGGGAGGGGAGGGATAAATTGGGAGATTGGGATTGACATATGCACACTACTCTATATAACATAGATAACTAATAAGAACCTGCTGTATAGCACAGGGAAGTCTACTCAATACTCCGTAATGACCTATATGGGAACAGAATCTAAAAGGAGGGGATATATGTATATTTGTAACTGAATCACTCTGCTGTACAGCAGAAACTAACACAACATTGTAAATCAACCAAACTCCAATAAAAATTAATTTAAAAAAAGAAGCTCAGCTGCTTCTAAGGAGAATGATTTCCAAGACTGGGAAGGGTTCCCCCAGAGACTGAGACAAGAAGACCCAAGTTTCTGGACTGGAAAAGTGAGAGAGAAAAATCTGGATCTGTAAGTAGAAATAAAAAGAAAGTTCAGGGAAAGACGGTGAGAAGAAGAGAGTGTCTGATCAAGAGGAATGAGGCACAGATCCATGGACAGACCTTGAAAACGTGGCGCTAAGTGAAGGAATCAGACACAGAGGCCCACACAGTGTGGACTCCATATATGTGCGCTGTCCAGACGAGCATCACTGTTACCCCCCGTGGCAGTCATCCAACCGGCCATCCCTGAGTTCGGACCCCGCGCTGGGACAACGTCGCTGTCTATAAACGTTTGTAAGGTTTGGGTCCGTGGGACCTGGGTGACGTTCCACCCCGCACCAGCCGGCCATGGCTGGTCCCATCCTTCTCACTGTGACGGACAAACGGGAGGGACCCAGGGAGCCCCTTTGTGAAGTGATTTGGGGTAGAGAGTTAGCATTTATACAACCTAGCTGATGCAGGACCACATTTCCATTTAGAATGATGATCATTTCCAAAAAAGTAAAGAACACATTTTTAATGTTTGGGGTGAATTTGATTATTCATGAAATGGAAGGACTCATAGAACAGGCCTAGACAGCAGCACTTCCAATGAGAGTTTTGAGTCTTCTGAGCCAGAGGTCTGCCCAGTGTCTCTGACCAGATTCCAGGATTTTCCTTATCCCCCTCCCCAGCCTGCCCCTCCCCTGGCCCCCAGGCCCCATCAGATCATGAGGACCCAGCCCCGTCCTTACTGAGATGGACAAGAGCAAGGCAGGAAGCCTTCTTTTCTAACCCAGCCCCTTGCCCCGGCTTGGCGCTATCTTCCCAAGCCCCCTGCCTCGCTCTGCCTGCCGTGAAGGCACAATTTCAGCTGCACTGTTTTTCCAAATCTAAAATATGGGGCTTCTCCGAGGAGCCGTTCTCACTTCTAAAGCCTCTGCCATTCCAGGTAGTACCTGGTGGGACTTTTCATCACAGGCAATTGATATTCCACTGAGCATCTCCGTAAAATAATCTGCAAACAAGAGGCTGTGGGCTCTAACAGTCTCTCTCTCTCGCTTCCTTTCCTCCCTCTCTCTTTAAAAAAAAAAAAAAGAAAACGTAGCTCACAGCTTAATAAAAATACAACCCAAGCAAGAGCAGGAGCCCTTCGCACTTTACCCAACAATATTATCCTTTTAAGAGTTTTATTAATCGGTTTAAAGTTGTGCCGCATTTGGCTGAGAGGTGCAAGGTGCCTTCCCCTGCTGACAAGATTGTCCTTGCATTTCAGGGGCTGGCACGGTTGGTTCAATTAACAGAATGGCCAGAAAAAGAGGGTCAGCCTGGGGGAGCTCGAGACCCACACCGCGTGCGTGATGAGACGAGCAGCAGTGTGGCTCTCCTGCTGCCCCCCACCCCTTGCAACACACGCGCGCGCGCACACACACACACATGCACACACACACGCAGGCACACCAAGACTGCCTCTTGGAGAAAGCAGCATAAAGTCAGAATAAAGGAGTTCCTGATTTGTTTTCATCTCCTTGCTGTTAAGGAATTTGTAATACATTCTGCCAGGAAGACTTACTGGCTTGCAAGAGCAGACAAATGCCTCTGTCAATTTAACGGCATCACTCGAGCTCAATCAGTGTGGCACGGGAGGAGTCCCCTAGATGTTTAATTTCTTCCAGCCCCGTGAGTGCTGCAATAGGTCTTATCAGGATCGTACTGACTGCACTAAATGAGTCGTGGTATGGGGCGGTTTTCTGGAAGGGAGAGATGTTAAAAGCACGCGCCAGGAACCCATTTAACAGTTTCTAATAATATCATCTTCTATCGGCATCACATGTCCATTCCCGACCACTTCAGCCGCGGTGTGTACACACAGACTACTCATCCTCCTGGAAAATGTGGTGTGTTCTAGCTTGGGGCTGCCAGGACTGAGGGTAGAACAAAGGTAGGACTTGCTGCGCATGTAGATTAGTTGGCGAAAGGATCAACATTCTCCCCTGAGAACTGACCAGTGAAGCCAGCACTACAACACGCCTCTGATTTTGCTGGGAAAGAGTGTGGTGATTTTGTTAAGATGCACTGGACCACATCAGAAGCCACACGAGAGTGCCAGTAGGGACTCAGTGCTGATGCGGATTCCTTAGATATGTTTCTAGCACATATGCAAAGTACATCAAATGTATGATTACTTTTTGCTTTAAAAATGTGGAACAGAGAGGCACTTGTTTGCTCACACATTCATTCATTAAATATCTATTTGGTGACAAGGAAGGTCCGGGCACTGTTCTCAAGATGGTTCTAGATTAGAAGGGGAAGGAGCCCTGAAAACACACACGTTCAGCCCAGCACGGCACACGGTAACCATCCAGTGACCCCCAGGTCAGCGGGGGCACACAGGGAGAGGGACCCCCATGTCCAGGAGGGCACACAGGGAGAAGGACCTGTTCCTCCAAATACCTGGAAGAATGGGGGGCGTGGAGCACACCTGGAAACCTCACTGAGGAGAAGACTGACCTGGGCCAAGACTATTGGTTGGATTTCTCTGGACAGAAAGTGGAGTTACTGCCATTCCAAGCAGAGGGGCAAGCAGGGAGAGAGGCTCAGAAGAGCAGGACATGGCATGTTCACAAGACGACTGAGTCTCCTTAAGGCTGGAGGCCGACTCTGAGTCAAGAAACACCTGCAGACAGCATGAGAAGCCAGCCCAGGGAGGTGGTCGGCTGCCCTCGTCCAGCGGAGTGATGCTGGGGACAGTCACCACAGCCGGCGCGCAACCGGCGGGGAGGCATCTGCGGAGCACTCGGCCTCACTGCGGTTCTCGCCGCACTGGCACCTCGTGGCCACGCGAGGCCAGAGAAGAACCAGAGTTGGTGTGTGTCGCAGATTGTGATGGAACCCGTTACAGGGACTAGGAATCCAGCAGAGCGCAGATGGCTGTGGCCTGGGTCATACGTGCATGCATGGAGTCGTCCTAAAGAAAGCCAAGGGTTCAGGTTACAGGAGAAGATTGTGTGCGTGTGTGTGTGTGTGTGTGTGTGTGTGTGTGTGTGTGTGTTGATAAGACTGTGTGTGTGTGTGAGAGTTGATGAGACTGTGTGTATGTGTGTGAATGTGTGTGTGTGTGAGTTGATGAGAATGTGTGTGCGTGTGTGTGAGTTGAAAAGACTGGGTGTGTGTGTGTGTGTGTTGATAAGACTGTGTGTGTGTGAGAGAGAGAGAGCTGATGAGACTGTGTGTATGTGTGTGAATGTGTGTGTTTGTCAATTGACGAGACGGTGTGTGTGTAAGTTGATGAGAGTGTGTGTGTGCGTGTGAGTTGAAAAGACTGTGTGTGTGTGTGTGTGCGTGCACGCGCGCGTGTGGTGAGAATGTTCTTGAACAGAGGAGAGTGGGAGTGAAGACTCAGGCCAGGGCTGCAGTGTCAGGACTGGCCGCACCAGGACGAAAGAAAGAGCAGGTGAAAAGGTACGTTTTGTTCTTCGGTTTTGGCTTCTTCCTCAGTAAAATGGAGTCAACACTAACGTTCGGATTTGGAAAGTTCACGCAGCGACAAGGGACGTACACGTCTGGGAGGAAAAGCCTGGCACAACACGCCCACTGGGCGCCCCATCGCAGCGCTCCTGGGGCAGCTCAGACTGGTCTGACTTTGCGTGATGCTGGATACAGGGCAGGGCGAGGACGGGCACCAGGAATGTCCCTGCCCCGCAGAAAAGCAGCACGCGAGGCCTGGAAGGTTGTGCGGAGAAACAGGGGCGAAGCCCGGGAAGTCTGCCGGCGGGGCGGATGAGGACCTGGGCCTGGGGCGCCGGCTGGTCCATCAGGCCTCACAGACAGACAGGAAAGTGAGAAAACAGCTACCAGTGCCTCACACTACTTTTATCCCCGTGGAAAACATGGGGCCATTGTCTTGGGGGAGGGGTTGTCGTTTGACACTGTGAATTAGTCTGATGCTTTTAATAGAGACGGTGCCCGGTTATCTGAAATTAATCCAAGGGTATTGCATGATGTCTTGTTTCTTAAAAACACTTGGCATTTGGCTTCTATGCTGAGCCAGAGGAAACGTCCAGAGCTGCAGGGACGGCTGCGTAAAGGGCAGTGGGTGGAGCTGGGGACCCGGGCGAGGACCCCATAGCCCAGGAAATCAAAAGCACATTCAGCAGAGGGTCGCCCTGGCTCACCCAGGCTAGCACCCCAACCTGGAGAGACAGCCAAGAACAGGGACAGGAGAAGGGCACAGACAGAGGATGCCCAGGGAAGATGGCAAATATGACGATTTTCTTGCAAACTTCCCCTGAGAGGGGCTGCTGCAACTTCCATTTAGACAGCGCTGCCCTTGACAAATGGTAAATTTTTCCCTACTATCTGATGAATGACTCGGAGTTAAAATTAATATTTTTTTTCTGCGGGAAAGAAATAATCATTAGCCTCAGCAGCAAAATTGGAGTTAGGGCTTCTGTGATATAATAATAATTTGAGCTCACGAGGCTTCTTTCAAGCAAAGATCTCGGAAGCTTTTCCAAGCATTAATTAATTAAGCCCTGCAGATCCCCCCAGGAGGCAGGTAGCTATTATCTCAGCTTTCCAGATGTGGAAACTGAGGCTCGGGGAGGTGAAAGCGATTTGTCCAAGGTCACTCTGGGAATGAGAAGAGGGACAGAGACTGAAACTGCAAAACCTGCCTCGTGCCCAGAGTTGGGGGAGCCTCTTCCACCACCCCTCACCCGCCCTGGGGTGCTGGAGTGGGGAGGTCTGTAGAGGAGGAAGAAGGAGCTGGCTGGTGCCTCGTGTCTGTGCAGGAACTAAAAGCGCTAAAAGTGACAGCAAAGGCTCCCCAAACTATGAATTTTCCTTCGCAAGATTCAGGCTGGCTGTGACGAGGCAGCCACTCTGCTAAAATTTGGAAATGAACAGGGAGTGGTCAGGGAAGTCATGACTGCGGAAGGTTCTAGAGAGAAAGCTCCATGCAACACTCTGCACGGGATTATTTATACCTAACCTTGACGCAGAGCCTGAAAGCAAGAAGCACAAAGAAAGGGATGGCGCAGGTGAATTGCAGACGGAAGGAGGGCCTTCAGGGAGGTCCCCTGTGTCTGCTGAATCCCCTGACTTCATTCTGCACGAGATGCCCTGAGCTCTGCCTGGCCTCCTCCGGAATCGGGTGGGAAGGCTGTTTGCTGGCAGAACCGCAGCCCAGTGCCTCTCGGCCTCCACGCCTGGTTTAGCAGCTGACAACCACCATCAGTGAATTTGCCACCCTCTCCCCTACCCTCCCGTCTTGCGTGCTGCTGACATATTTTGATATTTCCTCGTGAGATTATAGTTCACATAATGAATTTGATTCTTCAGTTCTTTCTCTCATCCCCTCAAAACCCTGCAGCTTCTGAGAGTTCATCTGTTGCAAGATGAATCGCCCAGAGACTCCTGGTGCACTTTCTTTACACTATGCCTCCCCCTACCATGGATGAGAAATAGACGTTCCCCTCATCCATCATAAGTCAGTGTGACAGAGCTGTCGGTCCCCAGGCCAGGCTCACTGTATCATCCTTCTCTCTGTCCTGCTTCAGTGCATGGCCTGCTTTCTTGGGAACAGTCAAGACCTTTATAAAAGACTTTAAATTGTAGTAGAGCCAGACCAAAAAAAAAAAAAAAAAAAAAAATACTACAATAATATGAGGGAAAAAATGAACTTTAAAAATTATGTAAGAGACAGTTATTTCTAAATTTATTTTCTCAGTGGACTATTCTCTGTTTAAATGGGATATTGTGAAATTCTAATAAATCCAGTCTTTTCCCTGACATGTTATCAATCTTCAAACATCCCTAGAGGGTGAAAGGTAAATCCTATTTGCCTGATTGTACAGGTTGGGAAAATGAGACAAAAGGAGGTGAAGAAGAAACGGTATAATGGAAGGCCAGGGAATCCAGAGAGGGTGCATGAGGGGTGGGGTAGTGACGCCCTTGTGTGATAGGAACGGGAGAGTATAAGTAGGGTGCTGACAAATCGTCCTGTCACTCCTCCTCCTGTCTGTCCCCTGACGGGAGCTGGAGGAATAAAAATAGATTCAGATTTTAACAGAAGAAAAATCCATTTACAATGCTGAAGCCAAAGGTCGCTGGACTGGGAGCTGGGAGACCTAGGGCCCAGACCAAGCCTGGATGCAAACTACTGACATGAATTTAGGTTAAGCGTTCAGCCTCTGGGTGAGTGGGGAATGGGATGCAGAGTCTTGTTTCTAAAAAGATCGGTCCAAATGGAAGACTTCTAATTCCTTTCCAAATACTAAGATTCTTCGATTTTATTACTAACAGGGTTACGGACATTCAAAATTACCAAGGAGGGTTAAGGAATGCTGCTACAATGGAAGGTTTTTAAAATCCAAATAAGCAACCACGGTGGGAAGAGTTTGATGAGGGATTCTCTAAAATCCAGGACCAGCTCTGAACGAGCCCAGGTGGCCAGCCAGCAGTTGTCCCAGTGATCTGGACAGTGGTAAGTCTTCTCTTTATGAAGACAGGGTCAGGAGAAGAGCCTTCTAGGACTGTGTCATCACACCCCTAGCGGTTCAGCAGGGCGGGGCAGGGTGGCAGTGCATCTATTCTCCTAGGAAATACCTGACAATGCTAAGGGAGTCAACTGAGGGTCAGCTCCACGGGAAGGGCTGGGCATGGAGAATGACCTAGGGGCTGAGATTAAGTGAGTGGTCGTAGCTCCCGTGCTTGGGTCCGTCTCCCCGCTGCCACTTCCTGAAGATTCCATCCACTCTCTATGCACTGTTGTTTTTCTTCATGGCTACAGCACGGGCAGGCTGAACCTTTGCTTCCAAATGTTATTGGAAGATTTAATTAAGCACCATTTGAAATTTCTGAATGGGAATTGCCACATTACTCATGATTATTACCCACTTTCTTTAAACATAGGGCCAACTGCTAAGCTGTTAGGCACAAGCATGGAAATTACAAAAATATTCAAATAACCATTATCTGAGACTCTGTTTGCCAAGCATCCTATCTAATCAGGGAAAGCCTGCTGGAACAGATGGGCCTTACTCTCTGCCCTAGAAGCCAGGAAACTTGGACAGGCTAGGAGCGAGTGCATGGAAATGCCAAATGTTGCCGCTACTATGGAGAACTCATTTTCCACCCAGTCAAAGACAGCCTGTGCTGTGCTTTTCAATGATCGCCCGTTCTCTACCTGCAGCAAGTTCCCTGGCTCCAGGAAGGTGGACATCGACATTCCTGAGAGACAAAGACCCAGGGTCTGATGGTCTGAAGCAGGAACCCTGAGCTATTCGCAGGGGGGCAGGAAAGACAGCAGACTTTAAAGAGAGGGCTGTTCAAAGCCGCCTAACGCAGGTGCTTCAACAGAGAGAAAATGCCTTCATTTCAACTTTATATTTATGAGTAGTTTACAGAAAGCTTTCCAGCCAAAGGAAACAAAATTGGTAAACACAGTAAGTAATAGATTCAACAAATACAGCTAAGGATAAAGAACTCATTTACATTTAATGAGACAGCAATTGTTTATTAAATAAGAAATGGCAAATAAGAAATGGCGGTGTTTATGAAGATGGCCTTAAAGGTTTCTCGGGGATAATACATTAAGCATTGACTATAGCTTTTCATATTCCAAAGATGCGACTTGAGGAAAGGGGGAAGGGAGGGACCAGCAGAATAACGAAGAAAGCAAGAGGCTGATAACTCCTCCTGGAATACAGGGCATCCACCAGACAAAAATTGAATGGAAAATAAATTCCACGAAATGTTCCCTTCCTTGGATGTCACACCACAGGCTGACTCCACAGTATTGATTAAAAAAAACAGTATATGATTACTAGAGAATGTATGGAATATTGGAACATATATTCTGGCCCTGACTCTGTATAATCGATTTTCGAATCAAAATTTCTGCAGCTGTGTTTGCATATAGGGATACATGTTAGTTGCAACTATATAATTTCTAAGTGAGGAAAAACTAGGGCTTTCCATGAAGAAAAGTGGAAGACTCCCTAGCCTCCCATGAAAGATAAGACTAAGCAAACATGGTGACAGCATAGCAAAGTCATTTCGGTCTAAGATTTGCAAAGACCAGCTGAATCACAGGATTTATCTGTGACATTTACCTGAAGGGTCTTCTAAACACATGTGGCGTAGCAATGGTGCTCATTCATTTTGGGGGCCAAATCACTTTTTAACTTGTTGCTTTATGTCTTAAATAGTACCATACACAGAGTCAGAACACCTGAATTTGAGTCCTGGTGGGCCACTTGCTAGCTGTGGCAGAAAATTCTAGTTTTCACCAATATCTTCTCTTCCTATTTTAATAGCTGGTCTACATTTTCCATCCATTGCTTCAGTTAGGTCTCCACTGGGTACTGTTCTGACCAACAGGATGAGGGCAGAGGTGATGTGTACCATTTTCAGGTCATGCTTTTAGAAGGAATGAATGTGTGATTCCCTTGTTTCCTTACTCCTCTGGGCTGTCTGGGTTACAGATGTGATGGCAAGTGCTGAAGCAGCCATTTTGGAACTGGAGTTAAAAGCTGTGGCTGTCAAGGTCACTCCACCAGGCCTAGGCCATCTACCTACTGGAAAGGGAAATAAATGCATTTCTACCTTGATTAAGCCACTGGATTTGGAGTTGCCCTTGTTAAAGCATTTTTTCTTGACTAACACAGAACTCAATTATAATGGCCTTTGAAACTAAGACATTATTTTACACATTTACCTCTGGGTTTTAAACACAAACTTCATAAGTGTCAGGACTATAATAAAGTTGAGACTGTAAAGCAAACATACTACGCTCTTCCCATAGCTATTAAGGAGAAAGATAAGAGCAAAGGAAGGAGAACAAAGCCATATACTTGGAAGTAAAAAAGAAAGCCAGTTTATCACTTTATAAGAGAGCTGTGACGAAACACCACACTGAACTACCAGGAGTAGTTGTAACATGAAGAATACTCTTTGTAATCCTGACATGTTTCACTTAAGGGAAGAAAAGTTTTAGGGCAGGCCTTTGGGTCCAGGCTGAAAATGTACAAAAATGGAGGTTGACTTATCAAGAGAAATCCAAGTCAGCCAGAAGAAGTGCTGGTTACATGGAATAAAAGCAAACAGAAACAATCGTCATTTTTGTCTTACCATGTCCTTCACAATTATCCCTTCAATTATATTTTGAATTTATTTTTATTAAGATATTTAAACATTCACAGAAAAATGACAAAATAAACCCATACATCTATGATTCAGATCAAAAAATTATCCAGATTTTGCCACGTTTTTTGCTTACCTATCTTTTCGGTTTCTTTCTCTCTTCTTCTTCCTTTTTTTTTTTTTTTCTTTCGATTTTTTGAGGTCAGCATAAGTCACATGCAAGTAGAACAGCACAAGGGAAACCAGAAACCAGAAGTCTCTCTCCTTCAGTTCTAGTCAGTGTTTGCACAGTCAATCAGGGAAATCCAAGGAGGGGAGGGAATGGCATCCCCTCCCCTCAGATTGACCACTGTCCTCTTAAAGACGTGAAAACTATGTCCAGCCATCCTGATGGTACTTGGCTGACTTTCCAATTCCCTACTCTTCAGGCCAAGGAAGGGACTGCTTGGATTATTAGAATATTGCCAACCCCATTAGCAAAGGATATTCTAAAAATCTCCAGAGATCTTCTTGGAACTGTGTTAATAATAGGATGGGTATGTATACAAAAAAGGGAGGAAATCCTGATAACCTGAGAACAAACACACTGGTAGCTCTAGGCTAAAGAAATGAGGCAGCTGCGGCTTTGGGAATAAGTAGCACATTTTTATATAAAAATCAGTAGTATTTTTATATAAAACTCTGAGGACGAGGGAACAGACTTGTCCTCTGATTACCTGAAAATCTGAATAATCGTGGGCTATGGGACAGTTATGTATGTTTCCAGTCCCTGAGTGTTAAGCCCACCAGAACGGGACTGTCATAGTGCAGGTGGCTATGCAGAGCCAGGGGCCAGGTGGCAAGCACCAGAGGGGACCACCGGGACTCTGTTGCCCCCAGTGCACAGGTAGAGAGAACTAAACAACAGAGGGTAACCATCGTTCCAGTCCAGCCCATCTCTGTACATGGATGGTTTCTGTTCCCGAGTGGCTGGACTCAGAGGGTCAAATCTCTGGGTATAAAAGGCTCGACCCATTCTTTACGGTTGTTACTGTTTGCATGTCAGGATGAAACGGAGCATGTCAGGAACGGCAAGAGGGGATGGGACTTCATGGGTGGGTAACTTTTTTCTTTTCGGTGGCCTTGAGACAGTATCTCTAGGTAGCAGCAGTGGTACCAGCCCCCAAAGCCAAGCTGTATGCTGCAAAGTGAGTCATGTGTTGGGCTCTGGGGCTTAGCTCTTTTGGTATTCCAGTCTTACGCTGACATTAACATTGGCTCAGAGATACAGGCTCGATAAACCACCACTCACTGCCCCCCATCCTCACCTCGCACCATCCCTGCCCTGCCCTCTATTCCACTAGCCCCACCATCAAAATGCTCCAAGAAGCATCTAATGGGTCAGACAAACAACTGGATCAACAACAGAATCCCCTACATTCAGGGAGGTGACAGTGCACAGCACTGACCCACACACTTCTGTGTGTCACACAATAGAGCTGATAAAACATCATCAACTTAATTTAAAAATGTGTCTTCCAAGTAGAAGTAAAATAAATCTACTATTGGTTTTAGGTCAGGGAGTCTAGGTTTCCGGAAGGAAGAGGGCTGATGAGCATGAAAAGTTTGGAAGACCTTGACACTGCGATTCAGTCATGATGAAGGAAGGGGGCAAACCTCTTCCACGTCTGTAAAAAAGGATTCTCACCTCCTTCAAAGGAGGAGCCCGAAGCACAGAGAGGTGAGGAAGCTCTCGGGGGCTCAGGAGTCCGTGCAGAGACGGAGGTGATGGCACGTGTTCTCCGGATCCCCCTCTCCTTTCCGTTTCTCTGAGCCAGGCCATCCTTCCCGGAGCAACCCATTTGTGGCACGCAGGTCTCAGCCACAAGGACTGTGTGGAAGTCACTTACTACACGCTAAACAAGCCTCTTTCTTCCTCCCCCGAGGTCAGTGGCTTAGCTGGGGAGAGAAAATTCATCTATGTGTTTGTTTCTAGAAGAGTGGTCACCGCAGCGGCATCCGGGGCCAGAGTTTTCTGTCCTCTGAAGCCTCCTCTGATGCTCAGAGCATCCCAGCCCAGCCTCACCCTGCCCCTCCTGGACCTGCAGGTACCAAACACACACCTGAAGCCACAAAGCGCAGCCCGAGGGCTCCAGCCGTGCCCAGCTTCCCTTCCTGGGAAACGCAGAAAAAATAAAAGTATTTGCTTCGAAACACTAGAACGAGCTGCTCCTGCCTGTCGTGATAGACTGTTTTTTAAAACTAAGTTGCAAATCACCTGAAACTCACCTTTGCAGTCACACACACACACACACACACACACACACATGTGTACAACAAGATAGCATGTAAGTTATCCCATCATTAGCACTCTGCCCCAGGATGGTATAATAATAAGTGATGACAGTCACTGACATTTACAGCATTGTCTTCTAAGACATACAGATGCTTTCCCCTTAATTCTGAAAATTCCCTACGAAATAGGTGCAATTTTTTTGTTTTTGTTTTTTTGCGGTACGCGGGCCTTTCACTGTTGTGGCCTCTCCCGTTGCGGAGCACAGGCTCCGGACGCGCAGGCTCAGCGGCCATGGCTCACGGGCCCAGCCGCTCCGCGGCACGTGGGATCTTCCCGGACCGGGGCACGAACCCGTGTCCCCCGCATCGGCAGGCGGACTCTCAACCACTGCGCCACCAGGGAAGCCCAGGTGCAATTTTTATAGCCTTTTTTCACAGAGGAGGGTGCCGAGACAGAGTTGCGGTACTTTTCCCAAGGATTCACAACCTGTAAGTGGCAGATCCTCACTTCCAACCCAGATACTCTGACTTATCCATTATTAAATACCATTTCCAGTAAGAGTGTAATCTGAAGTATTAGGTGATACTACTCTGCTTTTAATGTAATGTACACGTGTCAGCTTGTTTTCCCAAATGTATAGTGATAGATGACATTCTGTCTACCTGCTTTACTCTAGGGGTTGGGGAGGGAGACGGTGATGACTTTTTGTGTGTGTTCTAATGGCCTGATTCTTTTTTTCTTTTCTTTTCTTTTCTTTTTTTAAGGCCACACCATGCTGCATGTAGGATCTTAGCTCCCCAACCAAGGTTCGAACCCGTGCCCCCTGCATCAGGAGTGCAGAGTCTTAGCCACTGGACTGCCAGTGAAGTTCCAATGGCCTGATTCTTCATGTGTGAAGGTGACTTGGGGGCTGGACATCAGTCAGAGGTGGACGTCAGAGGCATCCTTGTTTCTCCTCCTGTACTTGTGTGGCTTTCACTCTTGTCCCCAATCTTCCATCTCTGTTTGCCTGTTGCCTTCAGCCCCAGGACATGTTCTCCACCGTGAAGCTCTCACAACACAAACTTCCCCTGACAGGACACTAAATCATCATTTCCTGGTGAAAGCAAGAGTCTTTCCTTGCACGTTGGTCCCTTGGTGGCTGGCTAACCTCCGCTGAGGCATGTGCACAGAGCTGGAGCCCACCAGGCAACTACAGAGGCAGGGCCTTTGCCCCTCTGCTGTAGGGAATTCTTCATCACTTGCTACCCATGGGCCGGGGCTGGGGGCTCAAAATACAATATCACTGCTTGCATTTAAAAAATATTCATTTTGCCCGCATACCACACACACAAAAAAAATTCTTCTGAGCCCATTCCCCGAGGGCAGCAACTGCTCTGAGGAGCAGATGCTGGCAGAGAAAGTGTGTTCTGTGCCCCATGGGATTGTCATCTTCCTCAGAAAGGAAAGAGAAGGCAGGAGCAGGGACCTTTCCTGCCTGGGCAAGAGCTAGAAACACTCCTCTCCCCAGACACCATCTGAAAACCAAAGCTGACAATTGAGCTGGGACCGACTGATGGAAGTGAGGAAACAGCCCCTCAGAAATGTTCCTAGATGGCTCTATGCCTCACTCATTGCTAATCTATGTGTAATTGGGTTTTCCACAGGCTGGAAATTTGGGTACATACAGGCAGTTCAGGACCATTAGTTCGTTCTCCTGTGCTGGGGCTCTGCTCTACAATCCATGCCATCAGGAAAAGACTTGGGAGCTACCGATGGGTTTCAAAGAAGACTATCTCCAATATACTTTTAGTCATAACGACGAAGGGACCACTTGTCTAATGGAATTCTACTCAGTTTATCACATCCTTCCCCTAAGAACCAACCAAAAGAGACAAACAAAATGGCACAAGGAATAATTTGACTTTGATCTGAGGTTGGGAAAAAAGTTTGTATCTACCTTATATTCAGGATATGTGGAGTTACCTGGGTTAAATACATATTGGTGACCTAGAAAACGTGTGACTCCTTGAAAAGAGCTGGCTTCTTTTGTCTGGTCACCCAGAGGCACCCTGGGTGGTTTAATTAGAAAGAGCAGTTGGGGCAGCTGCCATGCTGTCAACAGCCTCCATTCCCCAAGCAGGAGGAAAGCTGGGAGGCAGTGCCCTTCCGAAGGAAAAGCAAAGCACAGCCAGGTAGAGATTGGGTTTCTCCAAGAAACATGGGGGAAAAAGTCCATGTGAATTCAAAAAACTTTTTTGAAATTTAATTGCCCTCGGTGCATAGAAGAGTAATGTTAATATATAACTTAATCTGAGAGATGATTTTGCTTTTCACTTGTGGACTATCTAACAGTCCAAAGCAATGGAAAAGCCAAGGAAAAATTAGAACAGAGTGTTAAGAAGTATATCCCATCTTCCTTTGTACTTATGAGTTATCCCTTCATAGATGTACGTGTGTGTGTGCGTGTTTGAAGGTGACCTAAGTAAACTTTGTCTGATGTATAAAAAGAAGAGTATTTGTAGTAGCACTTGTTTGTAAGTCGTTACATCCCTGAAGATCTTGATTTTCCCTGCCTGCCAAAAGTCATAACTGACTAAATGTTGTGTTTGGGCAACAAGGGCTATGACACCAAGATAAGGCACTTATCTTCTTCAGGTTGTGCCTTAAGCCTCAGACTATCACAGGGTCATCATGTAAGTCATTTACTGCTCACTCATTCATTCATTAACTCTGACATCATACATTGTGCCAGGCACTGTCTTAGGAACTGTGGACATACATGTGACAAGGCCGTTCAGAGGTTCACATGGTCAGATACGGAGACAGATATGTCAACACATAGTGTCCACAGAACATGTTAAGTAACAAAATTAAACTAAGTCCAAGCTATTGGCGCAGTAAAAAGGAGGAAAGAATAACCCTTACAAGATCTAACAGCAGGAAGACAAATACCCATAGAGGAGGCACCATTTGATTGGGCTTTGAATAATTGATAAATGAGTGGGATTGACTAGGCAAACAGGGAACGAAGCTATTGGCAGCAGAGGAAACAGGCACGTGGGTTAAGAGGATTTAAAATAGCAAGTGGTCAGGTTCATTGGAAATGGGAGTGAAAATATACGCAGGTGTCAGGTTTCAGATAACCGTGTGTGCCACACAGAGAGGTCAAAACTTGGTTTTACAGATGGCGGAGAAATGGTGAAGCCCTTCAAACTATGATCTAACCTAAGAAGATGTGCATTTGAGGACGATCTCTCTGGGAATAGAGAAGCGAATGAAATTATATGGAGGGGAGAATGGAAACAAAAAACATTGGGAAATGCTACTATCATATAGGTTGGCGATTATGAAGTTCTAAGATTGTGGTCGTGGGCATAAAGGGTAGAGATACATTTTTTAAATGTGTAGGAGTTGGAGATAAATTGTGTTTAGGAAGTAACTGGACATGAACAGTATGGGAGGAGGAGAGCGGATGACTCCAGGTTTCTAGGAAAAGACGGCCCTGCCATTCGTCTAATTAGGAAATGCAAAAGAAGGGGCGGAGGTGGAAACCCCAGGGATGACTTCAATCCCAGTCCCTAGAGCTGAGGTTGTCTATAGGGCTTCGGGTCAAGCTGCCCGGAGGACGGTTGTAAATTCACCTAGCACTCAGGAGTGCAGAACTGGTCTCTGTTCACATTTAGATTTTTAAAATCTTTTTAAAAATGGTGGAATATAAACTAAATGCCTAAAACTTAGATGTGCAACTTGATGAATTACTGTCCACTAAATGTCCTTGTAACCTCCACCCAGACAGCACCCCAGAACCCAGGTGCCTCTTTGCCCATCCCATACTCCGAGCATCACCCCGTCCTAAACTTTATCATGACCACTTCCTTGGGGTTTTGTTTGTTTGTTTCTGTTTAGTTTTGTTAGTTTTACCACCTAAGTCTGCATCCTGAAACATACGAGTTTAGCTTTGTCTGTTTTGGAATGCCATACAGTGTGTGTCCTTCTGTGTCTGGCTACAGCAGGCCAGCCTGATTTCTGTGAGTCGTCCTCACTACCTGCAGTTAGAATGGACTAATTTTCAATGCTGTTTGACATCCCGTTGAACGAAGGGACCACAATGTGCGTCTTCATTCCACCATGATACACATTCCCATTGTTTCCATCTTGAGGAGATTTCAAACAACACTGTCAGGAACGTTGCTGCACAGTTCCTGATGCACATGTGCACACGTTTCTTATAACTCAGAGTGTAATTTCTGGGTCATACAGTGTGCATATCTTTGGTAGATAAACGCAGGCTCTTTTCCAAAGTGACTGCCCCAATTAACAGTCCCGCTGGCTGTGCGTGAGGCATACGTTACTCTAGTCGCACCAACACTTGGTGTTGGCAGGTTCCTTTTCTGTCCAAGCTCTCCCTCTCCCCTCCCCTCTCCTCTCCTCTCCCTCTCCCCTCTCCTCTCCTCTCCCTCTCTGTCCCTCTCCTTCTCCCTCCTGCCTCCTTCCCTTCCGTCCCCATTCTGTGAGTGTACCTTAGCATCTTACTGTGGTCTTAATTCACCTCTCCCTGATACCTGATGATGTTGAATTGGCTTTTTGGGTGCCTTTTCATAAAATGCCTGTTTAAGTCTTTTGCTCACTGGAGTCTGCTGGATTGTCTAAAAATTTAGACTTTGATCAAAACACGCGAATTGCAGAACACTTATTTTAAAGGTATTTGCAGCAATTGGAGCTGACAGAAAACTTCAAACCCCCTGCCTGTTCTTTAATGGTGACGGATGGCCAAAGCGGCCCTGACCCTCTGTTCTGCTCCATCCAGTGTGTGGTAGTCTTGATGTGAGAGGTGAGAATTTACCCTCAACAAGCTAGTTATTTTTGTGCTATACCTTATCGGCTGGCTGGCTGTGGTGCCTTACTTTCTCTCCCTACCCGAGGGCTCAGGGTTTGCTATCACAGCCATAGCTTTTGGCTTTGGTCCCTGTCTCTAATCACCCAGAGGAAGTTCCCACAAGGACATCTGTGGGTCCTCTCAAGGGCAGAGCAGGCAGAAAAGAGACCTTGGCAAGTTACATCTTTCCAACAGAGCAGTCTCATGTATAGAGGATTCTCAAATATCTGCGAGAATGACAACGAAAGATAGAAAAAATGGTGGATGAACTGGCTCACAGTTCCATGGGTTTGAAACACACCAGTTTTAACAAAGTTAAATTGATTTCGCAGCTGCACGACTTCCTGGAGCCTTTATGTACGCTGAGGACGGAGCTTTCAAGAGGGTGATAATACTAGAAACCATGTTCTTAAACCTCTTTGGCCACTGAGATCAATCATGAGATTGATTTTTATTTATTTATTTTTTGAGGAGCATCGCACAGTATTTCCACACTAGATGTGTTCCCCTCACCTTCAAAGTCCATTCGTTTTTGTTTCCATAGTTCTGACAGGTTCACTAACTCCTGGCTACCTGAGAAGTGTTTCCGTTCTGAGCCATTATCTTCACTCTAAGGCTATCACTCTAATCTCCAAAGGTGGCCCTGAATCCCTCCTCTCTATGAAGGGGCAGGGGGTACGCTGGATAACACAGTTATAAGACAGCACTCTAGGGAATTCCCTGGTGGCCCAGCAGTTAAGACTCTGTGGTCCCAATGCAGGGGGCCCAGGCTCAATCCCTGATTAGGGAACTAGATCTCACCTGCATGCAGCAACTAAGAGTTCACATGCCACAACTGAGGAACCAGCAAGCTGCAACTAAGGAGCCCTCGAGCCACAATTAAGGAGCACGCTTGCTGCAACTAAGACCCGGTGCAGCCAAATAAATTAAATAAATAAATAAAAATTTTTTAAAAGAGAAAAAAAAGACAGGGCTGTGGAGCAAAATGCTTGGGTTTGAACCCAGGCTCCACCACTGCCAGCTGGTAGCATTAACAAACTACTCTACACACCTAAACTTCCCTCCTCTAAAAAGGAGACAGAACAGTGTCTATTTCATAGGGCTTTCTTTTTTTGAGGCTTAATGAATACATTTCATGTAATGTGTTCAGAACAGAGCTCGGCACATAGTAAATATTTAATGTAGCCATCAATTGTCCTTGCGATTATCTTATTATTATCCCTGCTTCTTCTGCCAGTGTGGATCCCTGACGCTCCAGACCCAGAGCCACATGCTCCCCTGGAGTGATGCAAGCGTTTCACGTGCGCTCATGGGTCTGCCTTGTAGGACCTGAAACACACATCTTCACACGTTTTACTCCACTAACATGACTCAAGATGGGCACAGGTGCATACGGAAAGGACACTCCCTGAAACGGTGTGTTGCCACTTGAAGGATGGGACCTCATTGCTAGTGTTAGATGTTAATCATCTTCGGGGCAGAATTTAATTTCCTCCTGTGACTAGTTACCCCCCCACCCCACCTCCCACCAGCATCATTTCTCTACTCTTCGCTAACGAAGATTTTTGAGAGGCTGCATGGAAGGGCTTTGAATTACTTCCAATAGAGCTTGTCCTTGAATGGAAACCCTTCCTCGGCGTCCCACGCACAGGAGCACACAGTGTCGAAAAGCTTGGCGGCAGAAAACACAGCTCTTTGTGGCTAGGGGAAGACTATTTGCCATCATTGGATCACAGTTGTGTCTTTTTGTTTTGTTTTTCCTGAGAAATGAAGGATGCCATTACTGTTCTACGGCTCATGGTGGGATAATAAATATGAAAGGTCCAGCTCAGTGCTCGACATCTTGTAGGTGGTAAGAACGCTTGATTTTCTCTCCTTCTGTCCTTTTCTACCTGGAGTTTCTTCTACGTAGGGTGTGACCCTAGACATATATTTCCTTATTCACCTGATTGCAATATCCTGACACACCATCCCAGATACATGCAGATTCTTTCCTACGTACGTGCCCCAACCTCTGTGCTTCCACGTTTCCATGCTTCTGCTGTCAGATGGGATTGAGGATACCGCAGAAAGGGGGAAAGCTTCCTTCCCCAAGCTGACTCTGAACTGTGCCCATACTTTCTCGGTATTGCTTTCTGGACACTAAGAAGAGTAGCGAACAGTGAGGATAAGGAGCTTCTCTGCCCTTGGTTATTTATTCATCCATTCATTCTTTTTAACCGTCATATACGCACAAGTGCCGCGTATGAAACAAAAATGCATGAGACGTGAATTCTGGCTTCAAGGACCCCCAATTTTGAGGGCAATCAGATCATTGGCTGTGGACTCCTTTATTCTTATAGATTTCTTACTGCTACCCTTTCTGCATCCCTGTTCCAAATTCCCAGTTATCTGGTAACTGACTTAAAATGATTGGTCCATAGTGGAAGTGTGCTGTTGGCTTATTTCTTTTCATTTGATGTACACGCTAACTGCTGGATTTAGATATTCTAAGAGGCCTGGAGGCAAGGGGTCAGTCTCTCATCTCCCCACCCCCTTCTCCCCCAGGCAGCCCTGCTGGATCAGAATGGAGAAGTCAGTCTGGGTGGGAAAGCATTCCAGTGGGAATCAGCAAATTTTTGTATCTCCTGAAGCCTTGTCAGTATCACATTTAATCTGAATGTTATCATAATTATTATAACTTTACATTTATATACACTGAGTCTCTGAGGAGAAAAAAAGCACCATGAATATAAAAGAAGATGATTAAGCTTCACCCCTCCCTTCTAGGGAGACAGAGCACATTTTTATAAAATTCTTTTTTCTGCCTTCTCCTGACTCACTCCTTGAGGTATCACCTGGATGTACGTACTGCCTGGGAGCTATTTCTTTCCTGGGTGGGACAGGCTTAGAAATAATGCAGAAGAGGAGGGTGGTGATGGAGGCAAAACATGTTTGTGTCCAAAGGAAAAAAAATCTTGCAAAGATTCAACAAGAAAGGAAGATGTATCAACTACCTAGTGACACCCAAACCCTGAGTCACTTCCTTTACATTCTAATTCAGCAGTCACTAAAATTCTCAGAGAAGTAGTACTGTCCCTATTTTATAGTTACAGAAACAGAAGCGCCTTTAAATTCAGGACCTTGCCCAACATCAACTGATCTGGGGTAGAGGCTGACTTCGAACCTCTCTCTCTCTCTTTCTGAAGTTTCTGCTATTTTGGTGTGATCTTGAAAACACGTTTCAGACCTTATTCTGATGCCTCCTAGTTTGAGAGATACTGATGACTAATAAGTCCTGTCTCCCACCTCCAAGGATCTTCCAAAGAGGAAATGGGACTGATGCACAGAATCCAGGAGCAACCAATCCAAGACAGGTGCGAATTAGGTGTGAAAATGAGCCAGGAAGTGGGCAGAGCACAACCTTTAAAAGAATGACAGCCAATGAGGACACAACATAACCTGGTTAGAGCCAGCTAGGTCCAAGATGGCAGATGAGTCGACTTCCACTATACCTTGAGTCTCATTATACATTCATTGTAATATATCAGCATATGATTAGTGACACACCCACCAGTGCCATGGCAGTTCCGAGGCTGACCATAAAAGGTCAGAAAGTGGGTGATGGCCCAATTCCTGGAAATCCCGCCCCTTCTCCAAGACAGTTGGAATAACCCTCCCACTTATTAGTCTATGAAATTATCCAGCCCATAAACAAAGCACCCCATATTTCAGGGCCTCTCGCCTTCTGAGATGACCCACACCCTGTCTATGGAGTGTGTATCTCCCTGAATCAACCTGCCTTCTCTTTACTATGGCTTGCTCTTCAGTTTTTTCCTGTGAGAAGCCAAAAACCCACACTCGACAGCCATCCCAGGGACAACCTGAGACCTAGGACATGACCAAACTCTCCTTCCCCACTTTCTTTCCTGCAACAAAATCACACAGTGAGCTCAGCAGGAGATGAGATTACAGGAGATAAATGAGAACTACAGTCCTAGGACAGTCCTCATGGAGGAGCAGGAACTCATAGAACAGCAGCACCAAGGGGCCAGCATCATGGAAGGCAGTAGGATGGCAGGAAGCCCCAGGACAGGACTAGGGCTTCAGGGACAGGGAGAAAGCAGCCCTGCCTGGCAGATAAGGGCAGCCCAGGGGAGCTGGGGCCATACGGAGGGTCTGAGGCCTGGGAGATGGATTCAGAGGAGAAGAAAGGCACAGCTTGAGAAGCAGGGAAAAGAAAGAAGGAAGGTACTCCCTCTGGGCCTCCGCTTTCCTCACAACCCCAAGGCCAACTGCTTCCTCATCCCCCGCTTGGGTCACTGGGCAGCTCTGCAGAGAGGCCAGCACAGTGCCTGTCATTCCTGGTTTCTGTGGTTGCTCATGTACGTTCCCCCAGTGGCTGTGGCAGCGGCAGAGGCTGCTGGGTCTCTCTTGCTACTGGGGAACATGGTGATGCCAGATGGGAAAGTTCCAGGTGAGAAGAGTTGGTGCATCGGCCAGTGCAGGGAGCACGGCTGGCTCCCAATTCTGGAAAACATGGCATGGTTTATGTCGGCCAGGGATTCATTGGTAATTTTTCAGCCTGAGCAGAAATCCCACTGTGCAGAATGTAAAAGGAAAGGCGGGTGTCTAGGAATGGGATGGCAGGGAAATGGAGGACAATCTGGGCAGAGCGGAATTGCTAATGGAGCAGCAGGGAGCCTTGTTTCTGCCGAGGGTCACTGACAGAAAATAAAACCAACCGTTGATCTATATTTATGTTTCTGTGCCAGTACCATACTGTCTTGATTACTGTAGCTTTGTAGTATAGTCTGAAGTCAGGGAGCCTGATTCCTCCAGCTCCATTTTTCGTTCTCAAGATCGCTTTGGCTATTCGGGGACTTCTGTGTTTCCATACAAATTGTGAAAATTTTTGTGCTAGTTCTGTGAAATATGCCAGTGGTAGTTTGATAGGGATTGCATTGAATCTGTAGATTGCTTTGGGCAGTAGAGTCATTTCCACAATGTTGATTCTTCTAATCCAAGAACATGGTATATCTCTCCATCTATTTGTATCATCTTTAATTTCTTTCATCAGTGTCTTATAATTTTCTGCATACAGGTCTTTTCTCTCCTTAGGTAGGTTTATTCCTAGATATTTTATTCTTTTTGTTGCAATGGTAAATGGGAGTGTTTTCTTAATTTCACTTTCAGATTTTTCATCATTAGTGTATAGGAATGCCAGAGATTTCTGTGCATTAATTTTGTACCCTGCTACTTTACCAAATTCATTGATTAGCTCTAGTAGTTTTCTGGTAGCATCTTTAGGATTCTCTATGTAGAGTATCATGTCATCTGAAAACAGTGACAGCTTTACTTCTTCTTTTCCGATTTGGATTCCTTTTATTTCTTTTTTGGAACAGGATGGAAAGCCCAGAGATAAACCCACGCACATATGGTCACCTTATCTTTGATAAAGGAGGCGAGAATATACAGTGGAGAAAAGACAGCCTCTTCAATAAGTGGTGCTGGGAAAATTGGACAGTTCATGTAAAAGAAAGAAATTAGAACACTCCTTAACACCATACACAAAAATAAACTCAAAATGGATTAAAGACCTAAATATAAGGCCAGACACTATCAAACTCTTAGAGGAAAACATAGGCAGAACACTCTATGACATAAATCACAGCAAGATCCTTTTTGACCCACCTCCTAGAGAAATGGAAATAAAAACAAAAATAAACAAGTGGGACCTAATGAAACTTAAAAGCTTTTGCACAGCAAAGGAAACCATAAACAAGACCAAAAGACAACCCTCAGAATGGGAGAAAATATTTGCAAATGAAGCAACTGACTAAGGATTACTCTCCAAGATTTACAAGCAGCTCATGCAGCTCAACAACAAAAAAACAAACAACCCAATCCAAAAATGGGCAGAAGACTTAAACAGACATTTCTCCAAAGAAGATATACAGATTGCCAACAAACACATGAAAGAATGCTCAACATCATTAATCATTAGAGAAATGCAAATCAAAACTACAATGAGATATCATCTCACACCGGTCAGAATGGCCATCATCAAAAAATCTAGAAACAATAAATGCTGGAGAGGGTGTGGAGAAAAGGGAACACTCTTGCACTGTTGGTGGGAATGTAATTTGATACAGCCACTATGGAGAACAGTATGGAGGTTCCTTAAAACACTAAAAGTAGAACTACCATACAACCCAGCAATCCCACTACTGGGCATATACCCTGAGAAAACCATAATTCAAAGAGTCATGTACCAAAATGTTCATTGCAGCTCTATTTACAATAGCCAGGACATGGAAGCAACCTAAGTGTCCATCATCGGATGAATGGATAAAGAAGATGTGGCACATATATACAATGGAATATTACTCAGCCATAAAAAAGAAACGAAATTGAGTTATTTGTAGTGAGGTGCATGGACCTAGAGTCTGTCATACAGAATGAAGTAAGTCAGAAAGAGAAAAACAAATACTGTATGCTAACCCATATATATGGAATCTAAGAAAAAAAAAAAAGGTCATGAAGAACCTAGGGGTAAGATGGGAATAAAGACACAGACCTACTAGAGAATGGACTTGAAGATACGGGGAGGCGGAAGGGTAAGCTGTAACAAAGTGAGAGAGTGGCATGGACATATACACACTACCAAACGTAAAATAGATAGCTAGTGGGAAGCAGCCGCATAGCACAGGGAGATCAGCTCGGTGCTTTGTGACCACCTAGAGGGGTGGGATAGGGAGGGTGGGAGGGAGGGAGACGCAAGAGGGAAGAGATATGGGAACTAATGTATATGTATAACTGATTCACTTTGTTATAAAGCAGAAACTAACACACCATTGTAAAGCAATTATACTCCAATAAAGATGTTAAATAAATAAATAAATAAATAAATAAATAAATAAATAAATAAATAAATAAATAAAAAAAACCAACGGCCACCCAGAGGTAAAAACTGACTGGTTTAGTTTGTTTAAGAAATATATGAAAAGCTTACACTCAGCTATTTTAAAATGAAGGGATAGGAAAACAACAAGTTCCTACTGTATAGCACAGGGAACTCTATTCAAAATCCTGTGATAAACCATCATGGAAAAGAATATGAAAAGTTATATATATATATATGTATAACTGAGTCACTTTGCTGTACAGCAGAAATTAACCCAACACTATAAACCAACTATACGTCAGTAAAATATTAAAAAATGAAAAAAAAAATAAAGTGAAGGGATAGGAAACACGGCACAGTTAACAGCACTCCGACCACACCACTGTCCTGCTTAAACTCTTCCCACCCCCAGCTCTCAATTAGGAAGAGACCTGTGGCCTTAACTCGGCACATGATGCTCTAAAGTACTAGTGTCACTTTTTAATAAAAGTAAGACAAAAGTTCAAACACCACAGCAGGGTATTTGGTGAAATATAAACGCCCCCTCTCCACTCCCTCAGCTGAGAAACCACGTGGAAATACTGTGTGCGTTTTCCAGTATCCTGACACGTTCCCGATGATCAGACTCAGAAGCCACCCCTGACTCGGTTCTCACTGCTGCCCTCCCAGCCAGGTCAGGCTGCTTTCAGATACTCAGAGGTCCAGGGCTCCTCGCCTCCAACGCTTTGCTCAGGCAGCACCCTCTGTCTGCAAACTGTCCTCCCACCAGCCCATGCCTCCCACCTGCTACTTGGTGACACCTTCAACACAGTTGAATATTCACCCCAATGTCACATTCTCTATGAAGTTTTCCCTGATATGGCCCCATCGACCTGCTCATCAACTTAAAGGTCCCATCATCCCCTGCAAATATTTAATAGCTGCCCTGACTTCATGCCTTTCTCCCCTTGCTGAGTCAGTGTCGCTCCAGCACAGAGATTGTTTATGCATCTCTCTGCTCTGAGAAGCCAGCCAAGAGATGGATGAAGAGTGAGAGCTCTGGGGGTGTTGGTGGAACGAACGAATAGATGGATGAATGAATGCATTCAATGTATCGAACCAAATTTAGAAATGCCCTTAAATTCCTTATTCTTGTCAAAACAGGAGGGGAGATAGAGAGAAAAAGAACAGAGAGAAAAAAAGTGATAGAGAAACAAATGGAGGAAAGACTGATAGCCATAGAAAGGGAGGCAAATAAAAGAAAGAAAAGAAAAGAAGGAAACAAGGTAAAGGTCCCAAACATTTAAAAAGACAACAAGATAAGGCACTCTGCTCACACCCTACTATTTAGTTGGATCTGTTCATTAACACCCTTAGAAACGGTACATGACCACTTCTCATAGTTCTTTCTATTCTCTTCATTCTTAAACTATCAGAGAACCACTTCTGGGTGGAGTAGATTGAACAGTCCTTTAAGGAAGAAAGTACTGTCTGAATTGCAGTGATGGTGCTAAAAGAAACTTTATCTTTGCAGCCAAATGAAGTAGTGTCTGTAAGGAGGAGGACGTGGTGAACAAAGAAAAACATGACAGATTGAGAGGGGTCCAGGTCCTCCAGCAAAAGATCAAACTGTGGATGAGATTTGGATTGTACCACGGCTGCTCTATTCCTCTGCCTCTGCCACTACTGCATCATCACTTTGTTGTGTGGCCAAAGATCCGTGTTTACAATTTGGCTGTGGGGCCACGTAGGGGCTCACAAAGGGAGCTGACCGCCTACCCGAGGAGAAGCTCTCAAATCCACCCAGAGGCACGGGGTCAGGTACTGTTGTGAGAAGCAAGACTCTCTCCAAATTTAGATTCAGCCTGCATGCAAGGGTGTTTATGTAATGTTTAATTGCCATGACCCCTGGAAGTCAAAGGAGAAAACTTTCCAAGATGAGGTGTCTTCGGGGCCCCACAGAGCTGGATGCTCCTCATTTCTCCTTCTTGGTCCTAGAATATGAGCATGGGAAGAACCCTTGAGTTGGGAAATAGGACCAGGGCTAGAGGATGGGTAAAAGCCCTGCAGAACCAGGAGTGCAGGGTTCATGATGGGGATCGTTTAGTCATCGGATGAAACCATGTGTGCACCAGGCAGAGGAGGGCACAGATTCAGAGTAGGAGCTGGTGAGAGGAGAGACGGAGGACCCAGGGACAGGGAATGTGGGCAGACCCGCCGGCGGCAAACCCCACCCCTGAAGCAGGGCTGAGGGAGGCTCTCCCTTCTTTACACACTTCTGTAGTATTCTAATTTTCAAAGCAAATTGTATTACTTTGGAAATTGGAATGTCACTGTTTGCAGATGACATGATAGTATACATAGAGGATCCTAAAGATACTACCAGAAAACTACTAGAGCTAATCAATGAATTTGGTAAAGCAGCAGGATACAAAATTAATGCACAGAAATCTCTTGCATTCCTATACACTAATGATGAAAAACTCTCAAACAGAAATTAAGAAAACACTCCCATTTACCATTGCAACAAAAAGAATAAAATACCTGGGGAGACAAAAGACCTGTATACAGAACACTGTAAGACACTGATGAAAGAAATTAAAGATGATACAAACAGATGGAGAGATATACCATGTTCTTGGATTGGAAGAATCAATATTGTGAAAATGACTATACTACCCAAAGCAATCTAAAGATTCAATGCAATCCCTATCAAACTACCAATGGCCTTTTTTACAGAACTAGAACAAAAATCTTAAAATTTGTATTGAGACACAAAAGACCCCGAACAGCAAAAGTGGTCTTGAGGGAAAAAATCGGAGCTGGAGGAATCAGACTCCCTGACTTCAGACTACACTACAAAGCTACAGTAATCAAGACAATATGGTACTGGCACAAAAACAGAAATATAGATCAACGGAACAGGATAGAAAGCCCGCAGATAAACCCACACACCTATGTTCAACTAAACTATGACAAAGGAGGCAAGGATATACAATGGAGAAAAGGCAGTCTCCTCAATAAGTGGTGCTGGGAAAACTGGACAGGTACATGTAAAAGAATGAAATTAGAACACTCCTTAACACCATACACAAAAATAAACTCAAAATGGATTAAAGACCTAAATGTAAGGCCAGACACTATAAAACTCTTAGAGGAAAACATAAGCAGAACACTCTATGACATAAATCACAGAAGATCCTTTTTGACCCACGTCCTAGATAAATGGAAATAAAACCAAAAATAAACAAATGGGACCTAATGAAACTTCAAAGCTTTTGCACAGCAAAGGAAATCATAAACAAGATGAAAAGACAACCCTCAGAATGGGAGAAAGTACTTGCAAATGAAGCAACTGACTAAGGATTAATCTCCAAAATTTACAAGCAGCCCATGCAGCTCAATATCAAAAAAACAAATAACCCAATCCAAAAATGGGCAGAAAACTTAAATAGACATTTCTCCAAAGAAGACATACATATTGCCAACAAACACATGAAAGGATGCTCAACTAATCATTAGAGAAATGCAAATCAAAACCACTATGAGGTATCACCTCACACCAGTCAGAATGGCCATCATCAAAAAATCTACAAACAATAAATGCCGGAGAGGGTGTGGAGCAAAGGGAACACTCTTGCACTGTTGGTGGGAATGTAAATTGATACAGCCACTATGGAGAACAGTATGGAGGTTCCTTAAAAACTAAAAACAGAACTACCATACGACCCAGCAATCCCACTACTGGGCATATACCCTGAGAAAACCATAATCCAAAAAGAATCATGCACCACAGTGCTCATTGCAGCTCTATTTACAATAGCCAGGACATGGAAGCCACCTAAGTGTCCATCGACAGATGAATGGATAAAGAAGATGTGGCACATATATACAATGGAATATTACTTGGCCATAAAAAGAAACGAAATTGAGTTATTTATAGTGAGGTGGATGGACCTAGAGTCTGTCATACAGAGTGAAATAAGTCAGAAAGAGAAAAACAAATACCATATGCTAACACATATATATGGAATCTAAAAAAAAAAAAGGTTCTGAGGAACCTAGGGGCAGGACAGGAATAAAGACACAGACGTAGAGAATGGACTTGAGGATACGGGGAGGGGGAAGGGTAAGCTGGGACGAAGTGAGAGAGTGGCATGGACTTATATACACTACCAAATGTAAAACAGATAGCTAGTGGGAAGCAGCCGCATAGCACAGGGAGATCAGCTCGGTGCTTTGTGACCACCTAGAGGGGTGGGATAGGGAAGGTGGGAGGGAGATGCAAGAGGGAGGAGGTATAGGGATACATGTATATGTATAGCTGATTCACTTTGTTATAAAGCAGAAACTAACACACCATTGTAAAGCAATTATACTCCAATAAAGATGTTAATAAATAAATAAATAAAATAAGGGAAATAAATAGAAAAATTTGTTTAATCACCAGTGTCGGGGAAAGCTGTCTCAGAACCCGAAAGGACCCAAGGACCTGTCTCCCAGCCCTCTTTCTCAAAGCCAAGGATTCTTCCCATGTGCCTGGACGCACGGGCCTTGTTCTCTTCTTATTTCCCAGGAATTGGGGTGAGGAATAACACACGATTTACTGCACGTGGGGTGGGGCTTTGAGGGGGGCTGGCATCTCTGCAAGCAGCAGCCCCAGCCTCTCCCCTGGGAGGGAGGGGGCCACCTGCCTGTGTGTGTTTGCTCACAGGCAGGAGCTGTGGCCTGTAATCATCATTAGCTCTCTTCGGTGTTTACTGACTGTTATTAATTAGAATGAGCAAACTTGGCATTAATGTGCCTGCCATAAGGATGAAGGCTCTTACCGCACAGCCATCGTGCACAGGCAGCTAGACAGGGGCTCATTTACCACCTGTTACCAGGATGATGCAGGGCCATGGGCGCCAGCTGATGGAGGAATGGACAGAGGCGGGAGGTTTGGACCCGCATTTCTCTGGAAATTTAGAGTCCAGGGGAGCTTTGCCAGGGCAGAGGGCAGCAGGGCCTCTGCTTATCTCGTGTGGGAGCTGCTAGCTGGCTCCAGGTAGCTTCCCAGAGCAGCCCAGGAAAACCAATGTGGCTCTTGGTCACCACACAGAACTTCCCTCTGGCTCTGGTCACAGCAGCCTTCTCCTCAATCAGAACGCTGCTGAACACAACTCCCTTTCCAAGTCAGTGGGCGAGGGTCCTGCTGCCCTTGATGACAGACTCGGGCCTCCAGTGGGTCTCGGGAAAGATGCTAAGGGTGGGTGCAGTTGCCAAGGAGGAGAAAGCATTGTTTGGGGTTCTGGTGCACCACAGACTAACATTCTTTGGTTTCTTTGGAAGTGATGCTATACTTATGTATTTCCTCCCATTAAAAGATCAGCCTTCGAAGAGGAGAGTGCCGCCATGTGGGACATTTGGAAGACGGGAGGTAGAGGAGGGTTGATTCCTCCTGCGTGGGTAAGCGGCCTGGGATGTGGAGAGGCCTCAGGACAGAACAGAGACATTTCCACTGGCTCAGAATTAGGACGCACGAGAGCCTTGAGGCAGGAGAGAAGAGCATTCTGCCCAGAGAGGTCACCTGTTCCCCTCCAGCTTCCCAGAAAGAGGCAGAACACTTGCCACCACGTGGGCAAGGACACCAGGGCCATGTCCTCCGGGCTCTGGGTCCCGTGTTATGGGTCATGGGGGGACCATTGTTCACTTTCCCATGGGATCTAGGCACAGGTCAGACCCACTGCAGAGCTCAAGCCTGAGCAACCAGGGAAATGGGCAGCAGCTGGCACGTGGACAAATACCCGACCAGCAGCCAGGCTAGATGCCCCCTTGCCCACAGCCTCCATCCTTCCCTCTCTGCTGTGTGAGGGTTCTGCATCTGTGTAGGCAACAGCTGCCCTGAATGCCTCTGTTCCCTGTGGACACTTACACCCTTTGAACTGAGTCGTAGGTGGGAGTAAGGGTACTGTGAATAGTAGGAGGGCTGATGGATGAGCGCACTGGGGCAGCAGGGGGACCTGGGGGACCTGAAAATTTGGGGAAAGCATGGGTTAGGATTCTGCATCATCAAAGGCCTCAAAGAGTCCACAGGAAAAAACTCTCAGACAACCCCACAGATCTGAGATCTCAATGGCTAAGGAAGGGGAGGCCCCTTGGTCATGGAGGTTTTAGCCTGCAGGGGCAACTGGGGAAGGGCCCTTAACATCACCGCGGTGGTCACGTACCCAACCCCCAGCAGCGCTCATGCAGTGCCGCTCTGGAATGGTGCTCCTTTCTGCCTCCCTCTTTTCAGGTCCTACTTGCTCTGCTGAACATCTAGCTACTCCTTTAGGCATTTGAAGAGATACATGCAGTTTCAATCTCAAATTCCACATCTACAAAGGCTTCTTGACCCTCCAATCTGAGCTGGGTCTCTCTAGCCTCTGTGGGTTGATTAGACCTTGTATGTTCCTAGAAGGCAAGCAAAGCGTGGAAACAGAACGCACAGTCTTTCCCATTTGGTCGTGAGCTGTCCAAGGTCAATACCTATGATTTATTCATCTCTCAGCTCCTCTAGATCCAGTGCCTGGCATGCTTACAGGTACTGATGAGTGAGCCAAAGAATGAAGACCGCCACGCAGAGCAAGTGGCTCTCCTATTACAGATACTACAGGGATGATACATTTACAGTTAATATTGAACCAGTGCATAAAGAGATAAGGAAGGGAACTTCTGAAGATAATGTAGATGCTAAGGTATGGAGGGAGTGGGGGTGGGGAGGAAGTGACATTCACCGAGCAGCCGCTCTTCACCTGCTGCAAGACACGGGCTTTAAGCGTGTTGTCCAATTTGGCCATCGGCACAACTCCCTCAGGTGTTCCCTCCTCACCTGGGCATCCGCTCGTCCTCTCTGCCAGCCCTGTTCTGGGTGACAGAGTCCAGCTGTGAACAAGAGGAGCAGAGGAGCTCTCATCACTGTTTACTCACAACCCATAGGTGATTCTGCAGCTCAGGCAGGCAAGTGTCCTGCTGGGCTCTGTGTAGCTCCCAAGGGTTCAGCCGGAACTGAAAGTCTGGTCCGTGTGGCTCTCAGGTCAATTCTCTTTCCACATTCTGGGCTGTATATATTCCAGAAGGGCTGGGCCAGGGAACTCTGATGTTTCCACTATGCGATCAAGGAGGGCATCCTGGAAGAGGCTGCAGGTCCTGAGCATTCTGGGGGCTCCAAACAGCCTTTGGTGACGTTGAACCGATTCCATTTCATGAGTCAGCACTGGGCTTGGCATCAGCATTCCATGGGGAAGGAGAGGGCTGCCTCTCTGTCACTTTAAGTCCTAAATCGTTTTCAGGTGCTCATTTAGAGACAGCCTGGAAAGGTCTCCTGTCATGCTGGGAAGAGGGTGGACGCGGTATCCTCTAGACCTCTCCTCATCAGAGTTACTCAGGAAGCACGGGAATTGATTTGCCGCCGAATGAATAATCAGCTGTCATCAATAATTGTAATCACTAATCTGGTGCAATTAGAGGCAATTATAATAAATGCAATTTCCTCCTGAGCCACTAACGAACTACAGAAATATGAATTGACTTAAGGGGGCTGCCAGTGATTTATGCAATTGTGAGATCACAAATTTCCATTATCCTGGTAAAGATTCTTAAAGGAGCCAGGTACTATTTGGATTTCACACCTAAGTAATGAGAAGCTAGAAAATACAATTTCAAAAGTGATGAGCACAGAGGCCACTGTATTTCTCTCACAGCTAGCTTTAGATAATCCTAGAGACGGTGCAGACTCAGCTGGGACTGTCATGTGAAGGCCTTCTCCTTTAAGTTTTGCTTACTATAGAGATATTCTGAGTTCAAACCTTCAAGTCTTAAAGAATGAGGACTGAAGTCCAGTCAATTCTGCAAGAGGGGGTGTTGACAGGAACATCTGGGTGGAGATGACCTTTTTTTATTCCCAAGGAAGGCCTGCCTATTGGCCCATTAGCCTTTCCACACCCAAATGAATCCCAGATTTCAACAGAAAGGCATCTTTATGTTCATCGAATGACTTTAGAGCTTTTCGGTATCTTAAAAGTGCTTAAATAGCTTTAATTATGTTATTCCTGTTCTCAGAAAATTTGAATGGCCATCTATTTTCTAGGGAATCAGCCAGGGGATTTTGAGGGGATCCACAACACGGCCCCCCCAAACTGTGATAGGTGTGTCGTAAGTAGGAATGAGGGTGGGAGGTGAGGTGACTGATCCCCCCGTCGCACTTGCCCGGGCAATGACGGTTTTCATGGAACACTGGGCTTTCAGTGCTCAAATGGGGAAAGTCTTCGGCCAACCGAGATGAGTTGTTCCCATGGAGACAGAGGCCAAGGCCAGATAATGCAGGAAAAGAGGTTAGACTTTATTCTCATGCTACTTAGAACCAAATTCAGTCTCCCGGCCATGGACTAGAGGGTTCTACCTAATCTGACCCCAAACTCCTCTCCCACTGGTGGACTCCACCAACTTTATTTCACACGGGCCTTTTATTTTCTCTTTCTCAAACGAGCCAAGTGTGTTCTTGCCACACGCCTTCCCCTTGCTTTTCCTTTGCCTCTCCTGACCCTGATTTTCCCACGGCTGGCTTCTCCTTGTCATCACCTCCAATGACCCACGTCACAGCAGGCTCCCAGGCCCTCGCGGTCGCATCAGAGTCTGTGTGTGGGTCTGTGCCTCCTGCATTCACCCTCTCTGTCTCATTGGCAGCAAAATCCCAGGCCTACAAGGGTGCCTGGGTAACATCCATCTCGTGAACAGCTGAACCCCCTTTCCAGCCCCGCCTTCCACCACCTCTGCACATACACTCACCGCCACTCACACTTGCGTACATGTTGGTCCCTGAACGCACCCCAGCTCATTTCTGCCTTTTGCTGGAAATGCTTTCCCACGCAGCCGTCAGCTGACATTCTTCCAGCAGGAAACTCAGTGCCGATAACTTGAAAAGCCTTTCCTGGTCCCTTGGTGGGGGACGGCCCCCTCTTGTCCATTGACAAACGTCTAGCTTGTACCGCGTGCCAGGCACCGAGTGCTTCAGCTCCCAACTCGCTTCGTTCCTTATTGTGTCCTGTTTGTTGTGTGTCATCACCTCCACTAGACGGTCCGGTCCGGAGGGCAGCAGCCACCTCCCTGCCTCGCCCTCTGCCCTGAGGCCCTGGCTCTGTGTCACCTGTTCCAGGATCCGGGCACTTCACCAACTGAACTGATGGGGACAAATTCCCACCTTTGTGAGGGATTAAACAGGAAACACTACACAGTACCTTACACACAGTGGGATCTCCTGCACTAAGCAGGACTGTGACTTGCACAGGAAAGGAGCCTGCATGGTGCAGTGATGGGGAACTAACTTAAGATTCTGTGGGCATAAACGCTAGTCTCAGGGCCGCCACTAACTAGGTGAGTGGCAATGACTGAGTCCCTATATCCCCTGCCCAGGCTTTCCTTGTGTGCAAAAGGAGGAAATATTGTTTGGATTTCTTGAGTGTTTCCAGGTCTAACAGTTCACGGTTCTCTGCGTTGCTAGAACTGCAGGGGACAGGGAGGCGGGGAAACTCACATGCTCATGTTTATAATTTCAAATGGAGGAAGTTGTTGTTTTCCCCCTTCTCTTCTCCCTAGTGGTAGCAAACAAGTAATAAATATGGAAATCCTAAAAGCCAGAGAAAAGAGTGAGTATGCTCCATCTTGCTGACAAAGTACACAGACGCCGCATCACAGAATGAATGGGCTTGTCCTCCACTGCACTTGCACGAGTTCCTCCCACCCCAGCAAGAGCAAGCAAGCGTGGCTGGACCATCCGCAGGACAGGTATCCTTTGTTCTGCAAATGCCAGGCCCCCTGGCCCTGCTCCAGCCAGTGCAGCAAGGGCGACCACTGCGGAGGGAGGGTGCCTCATTCTACCACCAGGGAGCCCCACGGTGGGGGGACTGCATCCCAGGCCAGGAAAACAATTCAAAGGGGACAGAAACAATGCAGGGGAAAGGGGAGAGCGGTTTGGGGAATGAGCGGAGGCAAAGAGGAAACACAAGGCAAGGCATAGGTAACCAGCTTTCCAAACCGTGCAGACTGCTCGGTAATTGCTCTGCACCTTCTCTGTCTGCCTTCTAAGCACAAGCCCAGATCGCGGGTGACTCCCATCACCAGCAAATGTCCCAGTGACAACCAACGTGATAAGAGCCTTTTGAAGCTGTTCTCCAGAAACCTTTTCCCCAGATGGCGCTGGGTGGACGGCTGCTTATTTGGTGGGTCTGCAGCTCCTACCTCCACCTGATGCTGGGCCTGCCCCATCTGGTACCCAGGAAGGTGGCTGCTCTTCCCGAGGCCAACACGTTCCCCTCTGGCTGGTCTGTGTGACCTTCCCTACCTGGGAGGCAGGTGGCAAGCTCTCTGGTCTTCACCAGGTCCCCTCAGAGGGAGTCCTCAGATTCCCTACCTACTTCCTAACCACTTCCTCAAGTTCCTACAGCTCCCACACATCCAGTTAGATCTCTGTTCTTTAACTTCATTCTGGGTGAAAAAGGCTCATCCCTCTGGACCAATGACTTGAATCCCACTACCTATGTGTCACTCAACAAGAAAGATACCCAGCTTCCTCAGGGTCTGAAGCCCCCAAGGCATTCACATCCAGGTTTTGTCCTCAGCTCTGATGATGACACCAGGCCAGCATCGGGCAGGAGGAAAGGGATAGCGTAGTACCCCTCGGAGCAATGGGATCCTACCCCACTGAGAACCACACTCTCTCCCTCTAGCTGTCCAAATCTTACACATTCTTCCAGGCCCAGCTGAAGTCCTGCCTCCACGAAAAGGTCTCCGAACGTTGTATTCCTCACGGAAGATCACCTCCTCTGCTCCAATCATATGCGTGCCTATATCTCACTATTTAGCGCCGCCCTGTAAAACACTGTGTAATTGTTCCATGTGTACATGCCTTGTTTCCTTAAGTGGAACATATCCTTTATAAAATCAAGTGTCAGATTGATGGATGGATAACAGATAGATAGATGAACTTCTGACAAAGAAAACTGAATAAAATGTTAATTGCAGAATCTAGCGATGGGCTAGTGGGTACTCACTGTAAAATTCTCTCATCTTTTCTGTATGTTTGATGACTTTCATATAGAAATGTTGGAAAACATTGACTAGTTTATCTTCTGCACCACTCATTAATCTTGAGAAACGGCTTATGAAGTGCCTACTACGTTCTGGGCCCTGAACTCTCTCTTCACTTTTCTTCTCCTAACCAGGGTGACGCTGAGAAAATTGAGTGGGTGCTCAGCCAGTAACTGCAGGTTGCCAGTCCTGTCCGCTTAGGTGCCCGTGATTCGCCTTCCATGCTGTGTCTGCCTTCTGATTTGCTGACAGGGTTGGACAACATTCACACAGTAGGCTTGGGAAATTGTCGGGGTACAAGGCTACACGGCATCTTACTCTCTTGGGTCCTGCCCATCGCTTCTGCCCCAACCTGATGGAGAAACAGCCTGTTCCCACCATGGGTGGGGCACACATGACCTATGTGCCCCTGGGACTGTCTCAGGGAAGATACAATTGAGCAGGACCCCCTCCTCTTAAGTCCTCTATCAGGGAAAAGAGGAAATAAGGTAAGTCCCCCCAACCCCCCAACCTCTACTTCTATTACAAGCTTTTTGACAAGCAAAGAGTTATTCTTTCCAGTAAAGCACTGTCCACTCCTAAGAGTTGTGTTATAGATATCAGACAAGTTTGGCAGTAGCAATGCATTAAGCCAGTAGCGTTCTATAAACACCCAGTCAACCGTGCTTTGGGAGTGGTTTCTGTGTGTCGGTCATCACGTTAAGCAGTGGCAAAGAGGAAGCTGCAAAACAGGAGAGACAGGGCTGTCTTTGGTCTGTGCTCTTATGAGGAAGACACATGCATGAACAGTCCCAAGGCTGTGATAAGCGCTCCAAGGAGATACACACAGAGGTTGTGCTAACCTCTTCCTCGCCTCCTACCCTTGGGGGACTTAAGCACCAACCTTGAGCACCTGGAACAAACTGGAGGCGATAGGGATTCTGATAAGGACCTGTATGCCATTTGCCTAGCACTTAATGGACTGCCAAGAACTTCAAAATAGTGTTGGATGAGGAGGGCAGGGCAGGGGTCCTGAGAAATATCTGGCTTGTTTCGTGGTCGTAGGTCTGCAGGAGGTGGTCAATAAACACACACTGATGGATTTCTTCCCATAGCATTTCACGTCTGCGCCTCTCTTTGGGTAATTAATCATGGACTGGAGTATTAGGTGACATCGCCGATATTGAATTGAGTTGTTATTTATTTCTTATATTCCTATTTAATTTTTTACACACTTATGTATTATCACCCGCGGCTAGAATTTAAGTCACCCGAAGACAAGGCTCTGCCTTGTTTTCTATCCCCCGCAGTGCCTAGCACAGTGCCTGGCTCTCAGTAGGTGCTCAATCAATGCACTGATTAATTAAGTCCTCCTGCCGCCTGGGGCCCGTCATGCTTCAGAGCAGCAGCTGTCACCTGGACCACCCCTGGCCACAGGGGCACACAGACAAATGAACTTCAGCTGCCTTCCCTCCGTGCAGCATCAGGACCCTGGGAGGCAAACCCAACGTGAATTTTAAAATCACGCTCAGTGGTGGTCGCAGAGCAAACGTGTTTGCAGGGAAAGGTCTTTTTCCTTCTCTCTTCAGGGGCAGCAGAGCGGTTCCTTCCACTAAAAATACAGGGATTTGTGCCACACGGTTGTGCAGCAGTTGGGCGGGTGAGGCTCAGCCCCATCATCACGGGCTCAGCACCGGCTGACGGGCTTTGGGCTGCAGACGCCCGGGCAGCCCGGCCCTGGTGAGCACAGCCTTCCTCCTGTCCCGGCCACGGTACCACCATTCCTATAAGTGACTTCTCAGTCACGGCCCCGTGCCCCAGGGGGATGCCAGTGCGACCGCTGGGAAAGTTTCTTTTCTCCCTCCTACTCCTGTCCTCTCCCAAAAATATCATAAGGCTTTTTATTTAGGCAAAGAAATAGGCCCAGGATTTGCTTCTATGTTGGGTTAGGAACTGAAGAATAACATTTATCAAGCACCATGCCAGAGCCCCTCTCCTCTGTCATCCGATTTGATCCCAACAGGGAACGTGGGGTGAGATACTGGCCCCATTTCACAGAGGAGGGAACCAAGATTCAGAGGTGCTTTACAACTTGCCTAAGGTCACGAGCTAACAGGGAAACTTGATTCTAAAGGCTGTGTGTGTGTGTGTGTGTGTGTGTTTGTCCCATGCTGTCAGTAGGCCCCTGGCTCTGGTCCGATGTCACTGATTACACAAATTCCCTGTGAGCATTAGGAGAGGTTGCACTTTACCCAAGTTTCAAGCTGTAGAGAACCTGTCCACGCTGCCAACAGCAGAGCAGTGGTAGGGCTTGGTGACGGGAGTTTCAGATGTTTTCAGAAATGTCATAGGCAGTTCACTTATTATTCAGGGAAACACCCAAGAAACTGACGACTCCCTTCCTCACTATCAGTATCCGCTACCAGCTGCTCACTTGGACTGGGGGCTGTGAAGGATTTAACTCTGAATTCATGAATGCAGGTAAGCCTCCCTCCAAGAGGAACAGTGGGGATTAGTGCTTATAGAGCAGGACTGCCTGGCAATTCCAAAGCCCAGGGGGGAAGGGAGCACGGGTAGGGATCTGCACCATAGAGAAGGGCCTTCAAATCTATGGGAAAACACGGCACATAACAGTCCAGCTGCTGGATAACGCTTTCTTTGGGCTGGACGAGGCTGCAGTTGCTTCCTATGTACGTGGGCTTCGCTGCTGAAGCCCATCTGGCCTGGCTCTGTGCTTTTTCCTTCTTCTATAGCATCTCTCAAACCCTGTTCCCCGTCAGATCAACTGTATGCAGAACATGCTTTGTTTTGTAGGAATCATATCACGATCCTAGAGCTGCAATTCCTTTCCCCATTTTGCAGAAGGCAAAGCTAAGGATCAGGGACCTTCAGGGTCACCTGAGAAACAGGGCAGACCAGGATTTGAAGGCAGGAACTCTGCCCGCCAATCCTGGACTAGATCCATTAGAGCTAGCAGGTTGGCCTGCCTGACCATCCAGGATCCAGCCAGGGCAGGCAGAGAAGCCCCTAAGCTGATGGACACAGGTCGTCCTTGGCCCAGGTCCTGCACGATATGATCGGGACACCTACTGCATTGTTCTCCAGGGCTGGACTTAAGGACAGAGAGAGGCAGCTTCCAGGCCAGGCCAGATCACCCTCTCCCACTTCCTTAAATGCAGGGATGTACATCAGTCACACTTGAAGCTTATTTGAAATGTATGGGCCTTAGCGAGTCAGACGAGGGTGATGTGTTTCTAATCCAATGGCTTTCACCATGGATGACGCACACCTCAGAACACCTTAAACACCTTAAAACATCATTGGTTCCATTTAGTTCCTGTCCCATAGTTCCCCGATACTCAAAACTTATATATTCAACCACAAAAGACCAAACAACCCAATTCGAAAATGGACAAAGGACTTGAATAGACGTTTCTCCAAGGAAGATATGTACGTGGCCAACAAGCACATGAAAAGATGCTCCACATTACTAATCATGAGGAAAATGCAAATCAAAACCATCAGGACACTTAACACTCACATTAGGATGGCTATAATTTAAAACAAAACAAAAAACAGAAAACAAAAAATGTTGGTGAGGGTGTGGAGAAATCGGAACTTTTGTACATTGCTGATGAGAATGTAAAATGGTACAGTCACTGTGGAAAACAATTTAATGGTTCCTCAAAAATGTAAACATACAAACACCACATAATCCAGCAGTTCCACTTCCAGGTATACACCTTAAGGAATGGAAAGCAGGAACTCAAACAGATACATACACACCAACGTTCATAGCAGCAATAGTCACAGTTGCCAAAAGACGGAAACAACCCAGTTGTCCATCAACACATGAATGGACAAACACAACACGGTGCACACATCCAATGGAATATCATTCAGCCACACAAAAAAAAGGAAATTATGCTGCACGCTACCATCGGATGAACCTTGAAAACATCATGTGAGTGAAATCAGACACAAAAGGACAGATATTGTATGATTTCACTTATATGAAGAATTGACAAACCATCATAGAGACAGAGAGTAGAATATAGGTTACCAGGGGCTGGAGGGAAGGGGAGATGGGATATGAACTGATGAATTAAAGAGCTTCTGTTTGGGAAGATGCAAAAGTTCTGGTGATGATGGTGGTGATGGCTGTACAATGTGATGAATGGACTTAAGGTCAACGAATGGTACTTTAAAAAATGGTTAAGATGGTAAGCTTTATTTTCTGTTTCAATTTATTTAAACTAAAAACAAAAACAGTTTACCTATTTCTGTCACTTCCCACCTCTGGCAACCACCAATCTGTGCTCTGTGTCTGTGAGCTTGTTTATCAGATTCCACATGTAAGAGAGAGCATATAGTATTTGTCTTTCTCTGTCTGATTTACTTCATTTAGCATAACGCTTTCCAGGTCCAGGAAAGATGCTAAGTTTTATTTTAAGCATATTTTGCCACAATTTAAAAAACAAAATACACCCTCCCCAACAAAGGTTAAGAGCTTGAAGGCTCACTGTAATCTCTGCTTTCTCCCCACCAAGCAGCCTGGATGACTCTGCACCCCAAATGCCACAGTCTGGGCCTTTGTGCTGCAGCTCCTCTGTCTGGGATGCCTCTCCCATCCTGCCCTCAAAAAAGTCAGCTCACCACAGAAGCTTAGCCGATTCCCCTGACATCAGAGATCTTAATGCTTTCCTCCTTGTTTTCTTAAAGCTCTTACACATGCCTTATTAAATCACTACCCTGTTTTACAATGATTTCCTGACGTGGAATGGGAGTTTCCTATGTAAGGGACAATGTTTTACTCATTTTTGTGTCTCCAGCACATGGGGGCATGCCTAACCGGAGGTAGAAGTTCAATGAACATTTAATGACACTGGTGGGTCTTAGAAGTGTTTTTGTTTTGTTTTAGCTCTATGCAGGGCCGGGGGCAGGACTTCTTAACTGCTCAGAGAAAGCTGATACCATTGCACCAGGGAGGAAACAGAAGCCTCAGGGGAGATAAAGGGACGTTTCCTCCCTTCCCAGGCTCTCCTTCAACAGCATGGCTGCGGCATCTGACTCGTGGGGTGAAATCCCTGGAGTCCTGGTCTTGTTATTTAACCTGGCTGAAACCTCGCTTACTCCCCAAGGATGTGAGAAGAGCAGGTCCTCGGTAAATGTTGATGGTGAGGATTTGGTGAGCTGGTCTGGGGAAGCGCCTGGCTCAGGGTGGTCCCTCCAGGTGGGCAGCGCTGTTGATTGCAGGCGCCTCCCCTTGGAACCCTGCTCATGGGTCATCTCTCCTCCCACCACTTTTCTCCCTTCTCCCCACCCCCAGTTCAGCTTTCTTCCTTAATTGCCTCCACATTTTTTCTGCATCGGTCATTCCATCAGCAACACAATCTTGCTCTTTCTAGTCTCATAATTAACTATTTTGCTTCCTTTCACGATCAGAAGGAGAGAATTAGGGAACAAGTTAGGATGCGGGCGCTCCTCTCCAACATGGCCTTCATCGCAGCTGTTCTAAGGTCACCACTGGTCTGTTTAAATCCCTTCCCTTGGCTGCATCAAAGGGCAAACGCCCCGCATGAGCCGAGGTTGGCAGGACCTCGGGCGCCTTGGCACGTATTAGTGGTCCTTTAAGCTTCTATTCTTGGGTGAAGCCCAGCGCTTTTGTTCCTGTCCCAGCCCTCCCTATAGTGGGGAAGTACTTTTCCTCTCCCTCCTGTTTTCCCACCCTCCTTTCTCTTTTGTGAACTTTCAAGTCCCCCAATTAAATAACTGGTAAATTTTTCTTTGTGAAAAGCACTAAACGTTACTGGATGACTACCACGGTAAATGTACTACTTTCTCTTTTCTATTTGCCCTTGAACGCTCATACATTAAACCTTCTTATAGGGGAAAAATAAATTAAAACAGGATATAAAGCATCTGTCAAGGTAATCTGGGTATATCTCAACCCCATGTAGAATTTCTTTCCTTCGTGTATTCAGCAAATGTTTATTAACGCCCACTGTGCACCAGACACTGTGCTAGCACCAGGGGGTCCCAGAGCAATGGGACATGGTCCCTGCCCTAAAGGAGTGTCTGGTGAACATATATATATATACATAGAAGGTGAGGGAATGTCTGAAGAGGCAGGCGGAATAGGATAAGACCTCATTCCTCCCAAGGGTAAATTATTCATGAATTAAAAAATCAGGAACCGGGGGCCTTCCCTGGTGGCGCGGCGGTTGAGAGTCCGCCTGCCGATGCAGGGGACACGGGTTCATGCCCTTGTCTGGGAAGATCCCACATGCCGCGGAGCGGCTGGGCCCGTGAGCCATGGCCGCTGAGCCTGTGCGTCCAGAGCCTGTGCTCCGCAATGGGAGAGGCCACAACAGTGAGAGGCCCGCGTACCGCAAAAAAAAAAAAAAAAAAAAAAGCAGGACCGATTATGCCTTTTTGCGAAGAATGCCAAGCTGATGAGGTGCAGCAGGGTAACTAAGGGTAGGTAGGTGGTCACTCCAGGCTCAGACTTTCCCACCTTCGTCTTAACTTTTCTCTTAGCTGCTTCCTAGGAATCTGTGATCTTCAGATAAATGTCCATGCCATGAGGTCAACACATGCATCCAAAAGTTTTGATTTAAGTAGGCGCTCATGAAGTCCTGGAATCTCAGATGCTGAAGGAAGCCACGATTTTCCCAGCCATTCTCGACACTGACTATCATGGCTTTTCTTGATGTCCTTGGGCACTGAGATCCTATATGCATTTCCCCATTATATTTGCCCTCTGAACATCGTTTTGCTCCCCACTTCCAGGAAGGAGCAAGATTGAGGTCTAATTTTGCCCACAATTTTGAAAGTAGCTGAAGGATCAGGAATAATTAAGTTGGTGTGTGTGTGTGTGTGTGTGCGTGCGCGCGCGACCATCTCAGGGCACCGTTCATCCAGTGAGTGGGATTTTGTCAATTACTGTGGGGTCTCTCTCTCTCTCAGACCATTGCTTTCTGGATCTCCTAAAAGCTGCATAACACCCTTTGTCTCTGGAGGTCAGCACTCGTAGGTGGATGGGAAGTGTGCTACGGAAGCATGTCAAACTGTGCCTTAAGCCAGCAGCCCGGGCGCTGCTCCCGGACCTGTCAAAACATCTGTTTAGCAGAAACCACATGGCAGTTTCTTTGAAGAAACAACAACAGCCCAGGAGGTTTCTGCTATTTCAGTGTTCCTTCTGGTTTGACGTGTGCTGAAGCAATACTCAATTCCACTTCAGTCTGTATTCACTGAGCACTCGGTATACTCTGGACACCGGCCTAGGCACCAAAGGGAATGCAAGGGACATATAATACAATGTACTAGGAATACAAAATACACACACTGAGCAGTTAGAATCAGCAAGGGTAGAATACAATCAAATGCCTACACATGGAGTGTGGTGTGCGTGGTCAAAGAGAGATCGACCCAAGCTGTGCTCACAGACTGTTGACCTAGAAAAGACTTCCAGAATCAACCATTCACTCGGCCATTTAGTTACTGGTCATTTATTAAATATTTACTGAACACTTGCTATGTCCTGGGTCCTGTGGAAGTTGGTAGATAAGAGAATAAAACTCAGTTTTTTAGAGGAAACGTTCAAGTTAGTAGCAGAACTGGAAACAGAATTCTTGTCTATTTTTTTAAATAAATTGATGTATTTATTTTTCCCTGCGTTGGGCCTTCGTTGCTGCATGTGGGCTTTCTCTAGTTGCATTGTGCGGGCTTCTCATTGTGGTGGCTTCTCTTCTTGTGGAGCATCGGCTCTAGGCACACAGGCTTCAGTAGTTGTGGCACGCAGGCTTCAGTAGCTGTGGCACACGGGCTTAGTTGCTCCGTAGCATGTGGGATTTTCCTGGACCAGGGCTCGAACCCGTGTCCCCTGCATTGGCAGGTGGATTCTTAACCACTGCACCACCAGGGAAGCCCCAGAATTCTTGTCTTAATTCATCATTCGTTCAACTAACCTGACCAAGAATCTCTCGTGTGTCAGGCTCTGGGGTAGATGCAGAAAAGCTGCACTGCACACTGACTCAGAGGCTCTGACGGTCACTCGGGTCCAGGAACCTGCACCAGGTTCTTAACATCTCCCAACGTCTTTTTCCTCAATTAGAAAATGTGGTACTGATAGCACCCCCCTCAGAGAGTGGATGTGAGCATTCAAAGAAGTAAACGTGTAAAGCGCAGAGCACAGTCTCAGACACAAAGTGCTTAATAAATGTCAACTTTCATTATTATCTTGGAACGACCTCAATGGATAAAATATGGTCCCCATCCTTATGAAACATATAAATTCTGATGGAGAAAAAGGCATATTCTCAGATCAAGGTGTCTCCCTGATACCAGAGCTTTGGGGAAGACATAAAAAACATGAAAATAGGATGGATCTAGAGATTATCATACTAAGTGAAGTAAGCCAGACAGAGACACACAAATATATGATATCGTTTATACGTGGAATCTAGAAAAAATGATACAAATGAACTTCTTTACAAAACAGAAATAGACTCACAGACATAGAAAACAAACTTATGGGTACCAAAGGCGGAAGGAGGGGAGGGATAAATTAGGAGTTTGGGATTAACAGATACACACTACTATATATAAAATAGATAACTAAGAAGGACCTCCTGTATAGCACAGGCAACTATACTCAATATCTTGTCATAAACTATAAGGGAAGAGAATGTAAAAAAAAGAATATATATGTCTAACTGAATCACTTTGCTGTACACCTGAAACTAACACATTATAAATCAACTATACTTCAGTTTTAAAAAAACATGAAAATAAACAAGATGAGAGCAGGAGTAAAGAGAGAGAGGTGAGAGTGTAATATGATGGACTGGGCAGAGTGTTATGAATAGCATTTTATTTATTGCTTTCCAAACCTACAGAGCAGTCAGATCTTTAAATCCTGGAAAGGAAAACATTCAGAGGCCACTTAGTCCATGCCCCTGTCTCCATCTATTAATATATTAAGAGCACCAATTAAAAGCCTATTATCCTCTAGTGCACACTCCAGTAACGTTGTAAGTACCATGAACCATGGTCGTTTGGCCCCGAACTACTGTAGAGTGCTGGAATCTTGAAAATAGCCCAGGAAGAAAAAATGTAATAGAAATGGCTCTTGCAAGGGTGGGTCTCGAGAAGCTAATTAAACAATGAAGCTGCTTCTTCCTTTGATATCCACAACAAGGGCTAAAAAAGAGTTCAAATGTCGATGTACAAGAGATAAAGCAAATCTTAGGTAACAGTACGCTGGGGAATTATTTTTGGGAATAGGATGGGCATGGCAATGGGAATATCCGGGGAGTGATGGGAGTGAAGATGCTCAGTGAAGGCAGAAGATAAACTGTGATCATATGTCTGATCAAAAGCTGATATGAGACTAGGGATGAAGCAAGGGGAGCAGGGCGCCAAATATGAAATCCAGCTCCCAGGGGTGGGAGAATAGAAGTTGTTTTGTAGAAAATGCTGGCAGCCGTCAATCAAGCTGGAGTTCAGAATAAGGAAACGTTACAGGAACGAAGACAAAAGCCTGTACGTTTAAACCAGGCACAGAAGAGGAGATGAGGTGAGAAGCCCTAGAGGCTGGGGATTTACATACAGACACAGGAGCCTCGGTGGGGACACGGATGCCTCAGATTCTGTTTAGGAGTATAGATGAGACTTCTGACACTCGCTAGACTGAGTTTTCACTGCTTGGGACGAAATAGGACTGAACTGGCAACTTTATTAACTGCCCCTGGCCAAGGACGAACGTGGAGGACAGTGTGAGTGACTGCACAAATGTACACCTTGGGGGTCCCCCCCACCCAATACTTAGTAAATTAAAGAGCCCTCGCATTAGTGCATGGAGAGACATAGCAACTCGTTTGTCTCCTTGGCTGCAGCCTTCTGGGGGCACCCCCAGGCCTGATGCGCACTCAGTCCCCTCCAGCCCTGATTCAGATCAAATGCTGACACTTATCCATGTGGCTCTAAATGTCACCGCCGAGGAGACGACCCCGCCTCACATTCCTTCCTGCTCCCAAGCTGCCCCCAATATACAATTGTTTTAAAGCAGCTCGTGTGTTAATTAAAAAGTAGGAATCAATTGTCCTCATCTCTCCATTCCAGGCTGCTGTGCACACAAGGATTAGAGCTGCCTTGACTTAAGTCAATTAGAGATAAGGAGAAGCTGACATTTCCACAACCCGCCTTATCTTTCTGCTCAAAAAAATGGCTCAGATTAAAATGTACAAAGATGATTTCTTTAGTCCTTTTCCTCCTCCTTTACCTTCTTTTAATCATTACGAAGAAAGCTGACAGTCCAAGCTGATGGCAGAGTTGCACGTTCCAGCCATCCTGAAACACCCACGTGGCCAGCCTGGCGCCAGCGCGGCTGCAGACTCAGGACCTCGCCGGAGGCTGTGCCTCAGCTTAGGGCAGGTGATGGGGATGCAGACGGGAATCAAAAGCCACGGCTTTGATGCTGCTTCATGAACTACTTAACCCTTTAGGCCCTCAGCTTCCCTGAGCCTCTGCTGCCTTATCTGTGAAAGGGAGCAATGATGCTGCCTGACACCACTGTGAGGCTCCGGTGAGAGCACACGTGTGCAAATGCACGATACAGAGCCTGACACAAGGCACACTTGATCCACGTTTAGGTGGAATGTGAGCGCTCTGGGGCTCATCCTAGGTAACTTCTGAACAGAGAAAGGAGGCCTTTCACACGTGATCCCATCCATCATAAACACTCCTTTATCGCACGCCTTTATTCCAGGCAATTTAGATATACATTACGGCTAAGCAACCCTGCAAGTGGGCCACGGTCATCCCCATTTTAAAATGAGGAAGCTGGATCAGACAGACTAATGAACTCGCTAAAGTTCACACATCTAGTGATCAGTAGAGCTGGGATCTGAACCCAGAGCCCATTATCCTTGCATTACCTCATGCCCCAGCGATGCTGAGTAATCTCAGGAAACAGAAGAAACGTGGTCCCCTGACCTCTGCATTCATCTGCGAAGTGAAGAGAGTGCTACCTTATTGACACTGGCCTGTGCATGTATTAGCAATTTCTCGAATTTGCCCAGTCCATTAGCTGAGCTTTTGCTGGCTACCTTTGACTCTGTTAAATGCTGATGCAGCCCGTGCCCGTCTCGCTTGCTATCTTCTGGTCCATCTCCACAGCACCATTCAGCAACTGCCTCTCTTGTCCCGCTTACAAGCACTACTGGCAAACAACAGTCGGCATGCCAAGCCGGGCTGGTGCCTGGACGCATCATGAACGCCCCACAGTGGGCACTGGGTGTCCCACCCAGATCCCCCTCCGATGACGGACTGCTGTTGCAGGTGCCAGGAGTGTTACTGGCAGATGCCCTTGGCTGTCAGCCCTGCAGGGATCCCTCGGCTGGAGAGAAGCATCTCGTTCAAGGGCCTGGTCCCCTCGCCAGGTGACCACATCCAATGGCTCAGTAGAGACCTGGCAATCTCAGCCTATGCAGAATTAGCTCACTCCAGAGTTCCATCCTGTGCGTCCACCAAGGAGTCAGAGGTCTGCCTCGTGGTTTGAGTTATCCCTCTGTCCCTCTGTCCTATTTCCTCCCCCACGCCCCGCTTCTGTAGGTGGTAATTTCAAGGCCATTCCCCAACCAACAACTTTCTGCTCAATTTTGTCCCAGATTCTGCTTCCTGAAGAACGCAGCTTCCGGCTCAGACAGGTCCTACCATTAAGCACATTTTACAGATGAGGAAAGAGTCCAAGATCAGTCGGCTAATAAATAGCCGGGTCAGAAACCAGATCAGTCTTAAGCTAGAGCCCCAAATACACTCTTCTGTCTAAGTCCCCCTTTTACAAACACGCACAGGCTATTCAATACTGAATTTTCACTATTTTCTGCCTCAAAATTGCTCTTTCTACGATCATCTGTTCTTTCTAGGGGGTGGCTACGGCAGATTAATGATGGCCACCCATTATTTGATAGCCCTGCCCTTGAGGGAGTTCCCCTCCTTCCGAATCTGGGCCAGTCTCAGAGCCTTGCCAGACCAGGAGGCTGGAGCGGAAGGGATACAGTCCCAGGATCGCAGGCCCAGCCTGAGAGGGCTGGCGGCTTCCATCCGGGTGCCCTGGAGCTCTAGGCTCCCAGCCATACTGGAACTCAGCACGCACAATGGAGAGACCACGTGGAAAGGTCCTCAGTCTACAAGCAGAGGGAAAGGAGCCTGAGTGAGCACGGCCTTCCAAAGCAACAGGGCACGCAGTGGCCTTGGACCCTCCAGGTCAACGCAGTCACCACCCTAATTCCACCAACTGACTCTATTTGATACACGAGGGGCAGGAGAACCACCCAGGAAGTTCTGACCAAATTTCTGATCCAAAAGTCAGGATGGTTTTAGGTTAGTTTGTTTCACAGCCATAGCTAACTGGGCCAGAGATGCCACCTGAGTTGCTCTGAGAAGCCTTCTACCTCTGTCTTCAGTCTCATCTCCTCTGGAGACTTCTCTCAGCTGTGCTACCCCGCCCAGCACCTTAGCTCGTCCCCACCTACCCCTCCTCTCTATCTTCGAGCTTGCACAGAAAATGTTTCACCCCCAGGTGTACCTTACTGTCTCTTCACTCTACTTCGAAACTTCACAGATGACTTATCAACAACCCACCACCCACTTCTACACCACCCACTGCCTTGGTGTCCTTTGAATTCTGACTTCTATTCTGACTTCTATCACTATGACTCTTGGGTATGAAAGTCTTGAAGTTTAGCAGATATTTTTGCATCACAAAACCCTGTGGCATTTTCTGTAAGTATCGCTTGCCTTGGGGGAAGCCATTCCTGAAATCCACCTCTGCAGACCAGCATTGCAAACTGCCAACTGCCCTCCTTTGAGGTCCTTTAGCGTTCCTTCATTCATATCTCCATTCGACACATATTGACTGAAAATCTATGCTGAGATATCCTCTGCGACTTGAGGTTCCCAGGCCACTAAGTAGCTGAAGTAGATGGTCAAGTCAGAAACGGGTTTACTACGTCAACTGGCGTAGCCATAACCAGTGCAACTCAAGTATGACTCACCTAGATTAAAAAAAAAAAACATCTACGGATGATATCCTGACCTGTTTCTGGGACCCATGTTTCAGGAAATCAGCCCCTTTATTCAACCCAGTAGTTCTCAACTCTGGCTACACATTAGAATCACCAACGTAACTTAAAGAAAATGCTAATGCTTCGGTCTTACCTCTGGAGATTCAGTAGTCTAGGATAAGACCCAGGCATCAGTATGGCTTACACCGTTGCTGAGTGATTTTTACATGCAGCTGGGGCTTGAGAGCCACTGACTGAACTAAATCCCTAATGATACAGCTTTAGCTCATCCCTCCTGCTCTATGCTCTGTGGAGACAGAGGAAAACAGTGGTTGGAGAATGTCTGGGACACTTGAAGTTTTCCTGAAATCTCTGCAGCTTTTCTGCCCCAAGTTCAGTCATCCCACTTCCCCAACCTTTCCACACAGGTCTTACTTGCAGCACTTTAATCACTCCTTAATCTTGTTTTGATTTAGCTCAAATAGCTCTGTTTCCCTGGAGAAAGCTTTTCCAAGTTAGAGGTCTCTGTTTTACAGAAACGCGTAACCCTGTTAGCTCATCAATTCAGCTGTGAATTGCACAGTAGTTGTTATGAAATGCATATTAGTCGAGATTTCAGCAAATCATCTTGTTTTATTTCTACACTTAACGTTAGTAAAAATGAAGCCCCACAGGTATCAACAAGGGGGCTCTTCTCTGTTGTCCTGCAAATATCGTTAGCAATGCACGTGGTCACCTAATTCACGAGTCAGCTGATTTGTACAAGGCTGGACTTTGGTTCTCCCAAACCTTCTCTCCTTCTTCCAGTAACTGCAGTCATCAATGGTCCTAAGAAGAATAAGACTTGCTCAAAAGCCAGCCCGTGGATGATGAACTCAGAAGGAGAGAGGGTCTGGAGTGACCCCAGCTGTTGATCCTTATACACCCCCGAGCTTGACTAACAACCATAAAACTGCTCATCTCTTTCATCCAGGAACCAGAGCCACTCACTCTTCACTGTTTTCTTTTCATATATATCTGCATGGCTGTCCTTTCACGTAAATCACATCAATTTCTATTTTAATTTGCTTATGGTTCCAAGAGACTTTTGACTTATATTAGAAATGAGAGAAACATGGATTTATGAAAAATCTAGACATAGAGATCTTCGGAGATTATAAAGGGGAAGCAGGAGGTAGTGAGGTACGGATGCAGGGGTCTTAATAACATGCAGAGGAGAAGCAAGCATGTTTCAGCTTCCGACATGCGCAGATTCCTTTTAGTACATCCTTGGATGGAGGGGTGCTAAGTGGTGGATTTCAGGGCATTGTTTTCTCCTTTAAGGTAATATACATATAAAGCTTTTAACTCATCATGTCGTTGAGGCAGAGGTAGGATCATGGCATGGCCATGGCGACTGGGCTGTCCTAAGACACGTAAAGCATAGAATCGGAGTTAACCATCATAGATCACTTGTATTTGGAAAGATTTTTTCAAAAGCTTAAACCGCTCCCTGAGCGTCTAAGAAAGAGTCAGGGTCTAAGGACGTTCATAGATCAAACTACTATCTTGGACACTACCTAAGGATGGTGGACAGACACTGAAGAGAATGGACACTTGGGGGTTCTCAGAGGCCTTTGAACTTCCTGGTGTAGTGAAATCAACAGACTCCTGGTTTCAAATCCCAGTGCCGCTTTGTTGGGCAAATGACCTACACTTTTCAAGCTTAGTTTATCTCAAAACTGTGATAATATCTGATTGCCAGGAGGACTCAAAAGAATCTTTATAAAGTATCTAGGACAGTGTCTCTACATGTTGGATGCTCGATAATAATAAGAATTACAATCATTAGTATTATCAAGCAGCTCCTGCTTTACCAACACTATAGGAATTCTAGGATGTTTTATACTCTGGTGATTCCATGATGCACCTGTGGAACAGGACAGAGGTTGCAGCCTCTATCCACCACCTCCCAGGTACTAATGCAGAAACAAGACAGAAGATGCCGAGACCTACAGGTAAAGAAGAGTCGGGTTGGTCATAACCACCATGCAGGTTTCAGGTCCTAATGAAGCCCCAGATGGGAGACGGGGGCAGAAGAAGGGAAGGGAAGGTACACGCCTTGGGTCTCCGTTTCGAAGTTTAGGCTTTTCCTCATGAAGCAACCCTGGAAGTGGTTCAATGGATTATTGCCCAGATATGTGGGTGAGACTTGACGTTTCCCTAATGTTGCTTCAATGCATCAAGTGGCAAAACTCCTGATCTCTATTCATCTAGTCTCTAGTAAAGGCCTCAGAGGTTATTTATGGATGCTACTAAAGAGAAAGAAAAAGAAAAATACACCTGCTAATAGGATGTTTGGAGTATGTCACATCTGAATTGCCCCCTGGAATCAACTTTGGGAAACAGGTTGGTCTAATTAGTTATTGTGGTCAGGTATCTATGGAAACAGACATACATTTGTCCTTCAGCCAGACAATCACGTCCTCATTGAATAGCATACAATCCGCACAGACCAAGCTCGGTGCCTGCACGTATGAGCTCCTTGCAACCCATACAAAATTAGAGAGAACAGAAAATACAAGGAAAATAAACAGACGGGGGAAAGCAGGTAGGCCTGTTACATTGAGAGGATGCCCTGCCTTCAGTGAGTAAGGAAGGCGATCCAAAGGGCAAAAATGTATTGCATTCACCCCGCACTAGTTTTGAATGAGCCCAGAGGAAGCCCTCCTCAATGGTGTGGCGGCGGAAAGGACTGTCCTATTAAGAGCATGCTTCAGCTACATTATGGGTTAAATGGGTTAACTGGGCTTTTGTGGAATGGCCTTGTAACATAGTAACCATTCATAACATAATCTCTATGGGAGAATGCGTCCTGAATTCCAAGTACTCAGCTTCTGAAACACAGCCTCTGTGTGTGGTGAGGACTTCCTGTATCCTCAGAGAAACAGCCAGGTGAAGGAGAGGCAACCCAGGAGCAAATTCCACAAATCTCTGTTCCAGCCCTCACTCTTGCACTTACTATGTGAGTGACTCGATTCTAACTTCTCTGGGCCTCATTTCCTCAGCTGTAAAATGCAGAAGGTAGCATCTATCACGTCCAGAATGTAAGCTGCACCAGGGCAGAACCACGCCTGTCTTAATCACCTCGGCTTCCCCAGCCCCTTGATCAATATTTGGTGAGTGAAGGAATGAATTAATAATTGCCTACATCCCAGCCTCGTAAGCAGAACCAAATGGGGTGATGCATGTGAAAGCAATTCAAGGAGCTGTAAAAGGGAATACAAATGAGAGACATGATAATTATAACCTATTGTTACAGACAGAATGTCACCTTCTGTGCATTCCATGTAAATGAGGATGTTTGTGTTAGTGCTAACGTGAATGGCTGAACCGATATCCAGAATACTGAGTGGTACAGATGGGCCACGTGACCTCGGGGAGCAGCAGGGGCTGGGGCTAGAGGGAGGGTGGAGAATGAGAAAGTTGGTAAGAGAAGTTAAATGAGTGGAGATTTTGGCTAGAAAATAGGCTCATTAGACCCGGGCAGGTCTAAGCCAGTGAATACAGGTGCAGGGGTCTTGTAAAGTCTCTCCAGGGACCTGCCGAGGATAGAAGGCCATTCGCCTGAGGCAGAAACAAAGAAGAGTTGGACCAAAGAGACTGGGTACCACTCACTCAGCTACAAAAAATAAGTGATGCTTGTGCAACCAGTTAGGAAGGATATAGAAAGGGCAAGACGTTGGATTTAACATGTAAGCAGAATGAAGAAGAACTCGGTCAGATCACCCAGCACCACTGTTTGGCCGCCTGCGTGTTATTTTTGCCTCTTACTAATGACTCTTGGGATTAAGCGTTTGGGATTCACCCAGTGCTAATATTCAGGCTGGGCCGCAGAGAAAGGGCGGAGTTGACCCTGAAACGGAAGGGTTCCCCCGGTGCAATGACCCTGGAGACTTTGTTTGGCATGGGACTCGGGCAGCCAGATTCCGGTTTTTCTACGCACTGTGCAGAATCTTACACAGATTCTCGGTGCCACCACAATCAAGTCCTTTGAAGGGCGTGGTTAGGATTTCTGCAGATGAGACCCAGTCAGCAGTTCAGACCTTGGCCACAGTATAAGCAATGAGACAACAGACTTTCTGATCACTGCCCTCAACGTTCGAGTCTCTGCCAACACTGGGAAAGACTCTTCAGTCCGCCTGCATATCCCCCCTAGGCAGGCATATAGCTACCTCCCATGGTGACCCTTCTCCTGCGTCTGCACCACCATATCAAGATAGATGGCCGCCTGCTCTGCCGTGGTCACCTTTCCTGCTCCAGCAACCAACCCTGAAATGCAATCTGCAGTGGCTCTATATCTACTTCTGTGGAAACTACTTTAAAGGGCCCAAGAGGAGGTAAAAAAATAATCCTTTTTACATTATAGAAGAGGAAGAGATAGAGAGAGACAAGCAGAGATGACCTCCCTGAGCAGCGACACAAGAAATTCTTCTATGGTAGTTTTCAAGGTCTCCATCCCCCAGAGCCAAGTTAATACAACACATATTTTCTCATAAGGCAGGGTATGACCTTCCAGTGTCATCGTGTGCAAAGAGCACAGCTTGGAGACTCAGAAGCATGGGGTCCCAGCTCTGGCAAGACCACCGTGTCCCCTGGCCTAATTGCTTAAGGAGCTCAAGGCTCAATTTCTCCATCTGTTACACGAAATGAAATAATGCCCGCTTCCTGCTACATAAAACCATGGTGTAGGTCAAATCAGATAATATACGTTAAAGCACTCTAGGAAATTACAGGCACACTCTAGGAACAGAACACTGATTAAAGGAAATCTATTCAATCAAGTGGTGCTTTCTCTATATCTAATGTGTTTATTAAACAAACAAACCAATACACATTGTTATCAATGGGACAAATAGGTCCTACTTAACTCATTGGAAATGCTACGAAGTTTAGGAAGTTGTCCATATTTTCTAAACCCAGATTCCATATGAGTCTTCTCTTTATGACTATTTCCCCACCTGGAAACTAGGTAGAAAATACTAATTTGATCATCCCTACCATGGCAGTGCATAGTATAATTAAACAAAATGGCCTAAATTAGCCTGGACATTCACAGGAAGCTTTATATGTACAATCTGTCTGAAATGTTTCTCCTTTCTGTGCTTAAGCACCTGATCCAAGCAAACTGGCCAAATGAACAAGAGGAAAGCTCTGATTCTAGGGCCATAACCCTGTAAGTTCATTAACTGTGAATTACTATTTTGAACCAGGCTTGGCTTCCAAGGCCAGAATTGCACATTCCTAAAATAATGTGCCTGACACCAGCAGAAAATGGTCTTCACAATTCTCACTTTGAACTCATGGAGAACTCCTACCTCACCTGTTACCTGCTCTCTGGATAGGTGAGTCTAACCAGGTCTTCGGTGGCACCTTCACTATCCCAGCATTTAAGGGCTGTGTTCGTGGCCGAGGATGCAAGGCACCAGCTTGTTCAGCAGGTGAGTAATGTTTGCAGGGAGGCAAAGCACCACATCCACGGGCAGAGAGCCCTGTTCCTGCCTTTCCCCTAGTCTGAGTCTGGGTGCAAACAAATACTGAGGCCCCACTGTGTGCTGGCCACTGTGCTGGCCACTTGACCTACATCATCTGAGTTAATCCCCACAAAACCGTGAGTCAGGCCAGTGGTTCTGATCTTTGGTGAGAAGGAGATTCTGATTCATTAGTCTCGGGGGATGAGCCCCTACCTCTGCATTTGAAAAACATCTAGAGGTGATTCTGAGACTTTGCAAGGCCTGGCAATAGTACCAACGTTAATAACAGCTAACAGCACTTGAGAGTTATCGTGTGCCAGACAGTCAGCTGAATGCTTTACATGCTCCTTCCCATCTGGATTTTAAAACAACACGATGAGGTCGATATTAATATCATCTACACTTAAAGAACCTAAGACTCCACGACTAGCACATATCAGGGCTGGATTCCCACCCCACTTGCTCCGACTTTGAGATGTGTGATCCTTCTACTTTATCAGCTGCCGCAGAGTCCTGCTTTAGGAAATGAAAGTGTTGATGTTATGGGTGAGTTTCTTCTGCTTTCTCTTCTGGGACATTAGTGAGAGTGTCAGCTGACTTATCACTATTTTATTATTTTTATTATCATTTATAACTATTCTTCCTGGTGGTGCCTGGTGATGGCTTGGGAGCCCACGTGCCTGAGGGAGGACCCACGGTGAAAATGGCACAGAGTCGAGGTGTCTATCAGGAGGTGATGGTGCTGCAGGGAAGGGGGGTACATTTGATTCTCTTCCTCCTGGGCTGTGAGCTGGCAGAAAGCCACTTCCCAGCACACGATTAAGATAAAACTTCACCTCTGGCCCTCCACCACCTTTATAAATCTTCCTCCGAATCTCAGTTGCCAACCACCTTTACACAACAAGGCTTATAAAGACATTCAGCTTCCAGCCAGCCGGCCGCAGAGCCCACCATACTCCCATAGAATCAATATTATCATATAGTTAAAAGATAATCATAACACTTTAGATCCTTAAAGCTCCTCTGAGCCTAAAACAAGTTCAGAGCACTTTCATATTGGTCCTTTCATTCTACCATCACCACCTCTGACAGTGGGAGGAGGATATAAGGAAGGAAGCTGCTAGTATTCCTTAATCCCGTCTCCCACAAACCTGAGACGCCTGCCGCTGCCCCTCACATCACAGCTGACAGACGAGCAAACCCTTGACTTGTGTTCCACGGTCCTTCTTGGTGATGGTTCAGTGTTTCTGGTCCGGCGGGCTTGCTCCCCGCCACTCACCCCACGGTCTATCACCACGCAAACCCCAGAGGCTGAGTGCAGAGGCCGTAATCCTCCCCTGTGGCCTCAGCACAGCATCCCGCCAACACACCGGGAAGCGGGGTGGGGGTGGGGGCTCCCTGGGGACAGCACTGACCGGTCAGGCTGCTTCTTTCTAGGAAAGAGGTTTGGGTTCACACCCTCAGCAGTGGACGGGACCCCGCTTCGGCATTAATGCCGCGCGCAGAGTGCGATGCCTGTTGTGTGATGTCCTGAGTGAGGGCCATTGGAGCCTTCCTGGAGGAAGTGAAGAGGGTGCAGCGTCGTGGGCAGAAATGCTGTGACCACGGAACAGAACACGGAACTGAGCGCAGCTGGAGAAAAGGGCCGGAAAGGACAAGTCAGGACACCAGGACCGGCCTCTAGGGCACGTACAGAACCAGGCCCCAACCTCAGTAGTGCCAAGTAGCGCCAACTGAACAAGACTAAGGACGGGGAAACTTTCCAGAGGGCACACCTGGGCCAGCACAGGGAGCGAGCAGACGGGGTGGGGCTGTCCCTTCAGGGGCTACACAGTGACGATCCCCTCCCACCCGGTGGTGAATCCGGGTCTGGCTGGTGGCTAAGGGAACGGGAGAGGGCAGACAGCAAAGCAGAGCGCCTGCAGCCGGGCAGCGCCGCTGGGCCTGGTCGCGAGCTCATGCCCACCCTGGGAGTCCCAGCCTCTGCTCTCATTAGCTCAGCGGCTCTGGGCTGGCTTCAGGAAGAGCCGGGACAGGTCTAGCTGGAACTCACCCCAAGGACAAGGAAGGAAGCACAGCCAGGCCTGTTACCCGGCTCTCCAGAGCCAGAGTCTTCAGGGAGGCGGCAAGGCTGCAGGTGGCTCAGGGCTCCAGGTGAGATGGCCGGGGGCCCAGGAGGCCAGGGACTGGCAGGTCTCTGCACTTCAGCGGGTGGTACCACCTCTCTGGCCCCTGGCTCTCTTCTTTCCCCCTTCCCATGTCCCTGGAATCCGTGTGGATGGTTGGTGGGTCTGGCTTCCCTGTGGCTGGAAACCCGGGGCCACAGGTCTGGGCCGCCTGCCTTTGGCCCCAGGTGTGGGGCAGGCTCTTCTGCACTCCTGCTCTGAGAGGTCACCCTATGACACGGAGCCTGGCTTTGCAAAGTGCTTCCAGTTATAATGGGATTGAGTAAATGCCTCGTGCCATACGAGCTGGGGATCCTGGCGGTAGGATGGAGCTAGATGTTGCCCATTTACAAGGGTGTAGAAAGAGGAGGTGCAGCCCTCAGCTGCTAGGTGCCTCAGCTCGTGATTGCCCAAGACAGTAATCCCATCCTCCTGGCTTCCTGCAACTGGGGTCAGGGAAAAATCTATCCTCAGCAGAGACTGGATGCAATCGTGTAACACGTATAACCTCGGGATCTTTGCTCTGGTTTGGTTTGGTTGTTTGTTTCTCAAGTGCCGGCCTGAAGTCAAGCTGACACGAGGTCTCAGGCTTCAGACTGAAGCCTGGCACCGACACTGCTGTATTCAAATCATCCTTAAGACTGGAGGGGAACGAGGTGGGGGGGGGTTAGAGATTGTAGGGAAATAGCATGACTATCACGAGTGCCCTGGCCAGAGACAGACCAAGGGCTACTGCAGCCAAGCCATCTCCACCTCACTTTGATTCAATTAGGGCCTGGGACTGCTGTGCTCTTCCCACGGGCTGTCGTCCCAGCCTCACCTGCCGGGCTCATCCACTCGGCTCTGGCCCTGAGGGGCTGGCGTGGTTCCTTTCGAACCTGTGCGGCTGGTCTCGGGAACCCGTGTCCACCAACCACCTGGCCTCCCTGCTCAGATGCACCTACGCGTGTGGGCGTCAGAGGGATGGATGGGGAGCTCCTCAAAGCATCACTGAGAGACCGCCTGGCCTGGAGCACAGGGCTGTACGGCTTATGAAGCGTGCGGGTTCCCTCCCTCCATCCTCCCAATAGCCTAGAGGGATCATATTCTCTTCAAAATGGTTTTCAACCTGAAAAACTAGAGTTTCTGAAACATTAAACGACTTCCCCAAACCGTAATGAAAGTTGGGGGCAGAACCTAGGTTAGGACACGGCATGCCAGTTTCCTTCCACCCAGATGGCTCCTGGCTCGCTCCAGAGAATCGGGACACAGGCTTTGTTGCAGCAAGCTCTTCTCACAGCCGAGCAGGCATGGCAGACCCTGCCCAGCCAGGTTGAGCAGAAGGCAGAGCTCTGTGCCAGCCCCCTGGCCGAGCACCAGATCCTCCAGTTCCACAGGCCCCTGGGCCTTCCAGAAAGGTCTAGTGATAATAAATGCAATAAGAACCCAGTGATAACAATGGGTATATGGCAGGTAGGAATTGTTATTCAGATTGGAAAAAATTGAGGCTAAAGTTATTACTCAGAGGAAGCTAGTAAATTGAACACAATCGCACCGCTATTGAGAGTTGGAGCTGTATTTGAACGGAGGGCTGTCTGGCTCCAAGCTGCATTCTTTGGGTAGCTAGGAACCAGGAGGGGAGAATGCACCGCAGGTCCATCCGTTTCCATCTAGACCAGGGAGTGACACAGGTAGAGGGGCTATGTAGGGCTGGGTGCCCCCACCAGGAAGATGCCACCTTCGCAGGCTCTGTCTCTCTGGGCTGCAGCTGCAGGACCATGCAGCCGGGTGGAGCGTGGCAGGTCTGTGGTGCTGGCCGACCAGGCAGGGAGGAGGGGAGCCTGATGCTTGTGCTGAGGGACCCCAGAGCTCACCCCAGAACTGGAACTGCACAGTTGTCCCCCTCAGTGAGAGATCCTGGGTTGCCTCCTGCAACTTGTGAGTTCCGGTGCCTGTGACATGACGGCCATGTGGCCACAGCCCAGGGGGCCCACAGCCCTGCTCTCCACAGACTCTGCTGTGCTCACTCATGGAGCCACAGAGGAGCAATACTAGAGAAATGGAAAACACAGTCTCCCCTACACATCCCTGCCTTGGTGCAGGCGGTTCCTCCTCGCTTGACGATTTCGTTCTTCCGCTGATGACTGTGGCATTTGCATCTATATCCTGCAAACAGGCATCATCTCATTGGCCAGCCCCATCTACTTGAAACTACAGGCCCAAGATGCAGCTGTAGTTAAAGAGCTTTCTAACGTCATAAAATTGGACCAGCCTCAGTCTACCTGTTTTCCTTATCTTTAAAGAAGGAATTAAAATCCTAATGTCCTCTCCCTAACAGGAGGCTGGGATGAGATGCTGTCATAAACGTTGCAGCCTATGAAGAGCTAAACATTGGCAACAAATCGCTGTGATTTTTCACTTATGCATGGATATAGCCTATCGATCCAGGACATTTGTAAGTTCCTTGAAAACTCGAGCCGGGTGTTTTATTTCTTCATCTCTTCTGTAGGGTCCCGTTATGCAAATATTATTTACTCAGTAAATGCTTGCGGCAGCCTGGCCCTGGAGAAGCTGACATTTTGGTCTGTACAAAGCAGGCTCACCACACAACGTGAAGCCGCCGAGCGATCTGTCTGTGTCAGGGTGTGGGGGGGCGGGGAAGGCGGAAGGCAAGCAAAACTCAGAAAAGGAGCCCCAAACCAGAGAGAACTGCAGGTGCGCCGCACGGACGGCGTGAAGGGGAGCTCGGAACGGGACCCTCGGGAGGTGCCCGTGGACGGCGGCACCAAGGTCAGGTGGTCCTTAGACATCCCCCCCCGCACTCATAAGCAACCCAGCGCCCCAACTTACGACACCCTCCTTACTGACGCTTACTTTCTGGGACAGCCTGACCTCAAGGAGGAGGCTCCTGCCTCCCTCTTCCTGGAGAAAGCAATGTGGCCAAGCGCGGGGAAGGTTGGGTTCAAAGCACAAAATCTGGGGTTGAATCCAATCTCAGCAACTGAACACTGGTGTGTCCTGGAACAACTTATTTCAGGTCTCGAGTTTCATTGTTCATCTCTACAATGGAAAGAGCATGATCTGCTCGGCCGTCTTTCTCCTCCGTGGCAGGGGTCTAATGAAGGCTCTCAGTAGATGGTGTGCTGACACGGGGACCCAGCTTCACAAGGAGCCCGTGTTTACAGGGTAATTAGCCTGAATGTGAAGTGTCTATCTATCTGTTTTTCACCATGATTTTACCCTGAGGCACCTGTTTGAACGCAACGTCAAGATGGGGCCATTGCTGTTCCGTCTCCACAATACCCACCATGTTCTTGGGGTCCTGCCCCACTGAGCTCGAAAGGACAGGGGTACCTGCCTGTGGAAAATAACCTTAAGTCTTCCGTCCAGAAGCCCTCAAAACAGAGGCCTCAGAGAAGCAAATGTAAAGGGACAGAGGCAAAGAGTAAAGTCGATTTCTTACAGTCCTCTTCCTCCTTTCCATCAGTTTCTGTTTCTTTGAGGCCCTGGGGCTGTGGACCCTGCCATATTGTCACAGCTTAGCTGGGCTCTCCGGGGCAGTTAGCGACTCATCCTGAGGACTGGATCCACAGCGGCGCCCCCAGCGGGCCCTGCCACACGCGCGGTCAGCGCCACAGAGTGAGCCGGCCCTCCCTGTGGTCCCTCTCCCCCCTCCTCCTCGGAGCGACCGCCAGGATTTATAGGGCCGCCCCGGCGACACGCCATCTCAGTAACTGCAGAATGGCAGTTGTAAAAAATCCCATTTGCCGGGGCATTAGAATCCCATTAGCACTCCCGATGGAAAAATAACCCCGACCCTTCGAAGGAATTAAAGATATTTGGGCACCAGCGCTTGGAGTGTTATAGGCCCTTCCCCCCTTTGGAACGATCATACCAACAGACATAAAGCCTCAGGCACCAGATGTCCTTGGTCCATAAACCCCTTGAGAAAAGTCCTAGGAAAGATGTATGAAAGGGCCTCTGGGCCAACGAACAGGCCCCAGAATGATCACAAAAGGTAACTGACACGGGGCCCTCTGATGTGTCTGTGCTCGAAAGGGAGTGGTTTTAGGGGAAGCCAGGTTTGGATTTCAGAACCCCACTGCTCTCTTACAGCCTCTCACATCCTCTTTGCCACTCCCCACACCATTGCCAGAGCAGTAACTGACATCGAACAGAACAGAAACACCGACAAACTTCTCCTGCCCGCAGACTGTCAAAACACAGTCATCTGCAAAACAAAAGGATGACCACCCAGGGGCATTGTCATAGTGTCGGGTTCAATCACTTCACTTTATCAATGAAGCAACAGAGGCTCAGAGAGGTGAAGCAACAGGCCCAAGATCACACAGCTCGTTAAACTGAAGTCTCCTCATTCCCTGTCTGCATTTTAAAAATTCCCAGGTAATATCAATGCTATTGTTTCTGGGACCACACTGATAATCCAGGTCATCAGGTTTTGTAAAAAATTAAACACAACAGGGCTTCCCTGGTGGCGCAGTGGTTGCGAGTCCGCCTGCCAATGCAGGGGACACGGGTTCGTGCCCCGGTCCGGGAAGATCCCACATGCCGCGGAGCGGCTGGGCCCGTGAGCCATGGCCGCTGAGCCTGTGCGTCCGGAGCCTGTGCTCCGCAATGGGAGAGGCCACAACAGTGAGAGGCCCGCGTACCGCAAAAGAAAAAAAAAAAAATTAACACAACAAAGCATGTAAAGTCTTTAACGTGGTGAGAATAATTACTCTATGAACGGCTGTCGTATTACACGTTTGAGATTTAGACCGTACACCATCGTTCCAAGAGCATTTAAAAGACCGACTACGTGCCATAAGCTGAGCTAGACATACAGTGACATCTTGTTTTCTAAACTTCAAAGTACTCCGGTCTGACAGGGCACATGGCCCTTACTTCTCAGATGGGGCAGGTGAGGCTGAGAGAGAAGAGGAAGGAGGAGACGGCTTAGTGGCTCCAAGATCGGATGGATGCCTGTCCCCCCACCCCACCTGCTGTAGGTGCAGAGCAGTGTCCTGCCTCGTGCTGACACCCTCTGCCTGCTGTCCAGCCGGGGACGACATGGCTGAGGACGAGGTGGGTTGCTTGCAACATGCATACGTTGATTCTGAGGCTTGAGTGCCAACTGCCAGAGGAAGAGACGTGGCTGCCACGGGATGGAGTGGGATGCGGGCACGTGTGCAGACAGAAGCAGCAGAAAGGGGTGGACAGACTGACGGGATGCACGATGGCAGGGAACTGCATTGCCTGTTGAACCTGCAGATCAATACAGAGACGCATATCCGGGGAGTCTGGCAGCCCACAGCTACGTGGAGGTGCACACAGACCAGGGCGAGTGTGGAAGGCTGCAAATCTAGGGAGACACAGTCCAGCCCAGAGACAGGCAGAGAAGCACCACACGTGATTCGGGCAACGCCGTCTGTGAGAGACCCGCGGTGCCCTGTGAAGTGGACCCCAAATTCCACCTGCAGCTGGGAGCGGGCGTCATGCTGGTGCGCAGCTATGTTCAATCCCTGAACCTCCGTCTGAAAAATCCATCCCTGTCAAGCTCCGAGGGATTAAACCCGGGCGGTGATGGGTGGCTGCAGTCCCACCTGATTTGAGGGCATCCCCCGGCAGGGGAAGGTCCATTTGAGCCTCTGGACCCACATTCTGAAGTCAGAAGTGGGGTGGGTCTGTGGCGACAGCGGAAGGGGCAGCGGGGGCAGCTGGTGGCTGGGCACAGCTGGGCCTGGCTGTGGAGGGAGGAGCGCCGGGTCTACAGCGGACGGGGTGGAAGAGGGGCCTGGGGGGCCGCTGGGCCAGCTGGTGCTGGCTGGGGTGGGCCTCGGGGCCGGGTCACAGGTTCCCTCTGAAGGCCCTGGCCCAGGCCTTCCTGCTGGGTGGCCCGCTCTGGAGGCAGGAGCAGCCCTCCTGACGTTGGCATCTGAGTTCATCTCCATTCCAGGTAACTTCGCCTCTGACAGAGCAAGTGAATGGATCAGAGAAGAAGGAAAGCCACTTCACCTGGCCTAATTCAAGCCTCTGACCTCAGAGACCGAGTGGGCCTGAACTGCCCGATGATCCCTGTACATTTTCCCAGCAAATCCACTTTCCTTTCCCCCGGAGGGGACCACCTTACAGCTCCCACTTCCTCCAACCCTCCTTCCTTCCCCAGGTGGAGACCTCACTTCTCACACCTGTGAGGAGCTGGACACAATCAGAAGAAAACAAGCCATCTTCCCCCCACCCCCCGCCCCAGCAAACCCACCCCCATGTGTCTGCTCTATGTGTCCTCCTGTTTCCACTTCCACCTCAAGTCAAGCCCTGCTCTGCGCTCGGGATTCCATGTTCATCCCCTCTGCGTCCCCACCAGGCTGCTTCCTGCCTTTATCCATCTTTGTTTCCTCACCTCCAGGGGTTCCCCTGCCCTGGACAATCCCGTCAGCTTGCAGACGCCAGGCCAACATGCTTCAATGTCTCCCAATAAGAACAAAGAAACGTCAACCAGCCAAAGGTCTCCCTGAAGCCCCCGAAGAAGTTCTCTGTCTCCCCCACCTGCACTTCCTCAGTCCTCATTTTCCCTTGGCTGGAATTCAGGTTGTCACGAAAAACAGTGACTTCTGACCTGTCAAAGCCAGTGGGCACTTCTCAGTCCTTATCTTACTCGGTCTCTCCCTCAAATGACACATTCACTCAGTGGGGTACTTCATTCAACGCTGGCGACGCGCTGGGCCTATCCCCAGCACCAGGGATACGTCTCTAAATGGACAGAGAGGCAAAACTCCCTGCCCATCTGCCCGTGAGGCTGTGTTCTATGACCTCAGCCTGAACAAACAGGTGCCTTGTGCGTGGAGGGTGAGTGATGGAGAAAAATAAATGGGGGAACTGGGAGCGAAGGGACCAGCGTCAGAGATCCCGGCAGCATCCTGCCCGATGGGCTGTCACCCCTCTTACCACCCCTCCCTCCCTTTGCTGTGCTGGGTGCACACGCCTGCATCTCCCCCCCGCAGGTCATTTGCTGGCTTCTCCTCTTCCTCGTGACCCCCCCAGGACTGCAGGGCATCATTCCTCCCCACGGCCCCCTCTGTCTACACTCTCTCTGAGCTCTCACCCTATCCAGCGCTTTAAGGCCGTCCTAATGCTGCTGTGTCCAGCTTCCATCCCACCTTGAACTCCAAACTCACAGATCCACTGATGGCATCTCCACTCAAGTGTAACCGAGAACTTCGTCCTCACAGTTCACAGCAGAACCCTTGACTGAGGCCGACCTGTTACACACACACTCCTGTCCCTCCCCTGTTCTCTTCCCATCCAACCAGCTGCTCAGGCCAAAGCCCTGGTGATCGTCACTGATCCTGCTTTCTCTTACCTACTGTCCCGCCTTCGGTTCTATAGCAAATGCTGTCACAACAGGGCCTCAGAAACATGGTCTGAATCTACTGCACTTCCACGTTATCTCTTACCTGGACAGGCAAAAACCTGCTCATGGGTCCTCCTGAGCTCATTCCCCAAAGGCAGCCAGGATGGCCTCTTCAACATGCAGGTCAGATCTTAGCATCATTCTCTCAAGGACCCTCCAGCGGCCTCCCCTCCCCTCCCCTTACCGCCCCCTTCTGGGCTCATCCCCTGCCATGTCCCTTCTCACTCCCAAGCAGGACAAGCCCTCCCCCGCCCTGTCCTCCGCCTGGAACCTTCTTCCTCGGGATAGCCGGGCAGCCAGCTCCTCACACAGGCCCTGGTCAACCATCCCCCCTGCCCACTCCACCCCCTGCCAAGCCACACTGTGTCCCCTCCCTCCTCCAGACACCCCCCCACCCCAGAGCTCGCTGCTCCCTGACAAACAGCCTTTGTTTCTTGTGTTTATTGACTTATCTACTGTCTGTTACTCTCACCAGAGTGTAAACCCCGTGAGGTCAGGATGCCGCCTGTCTGGCTGGACTGCACAGGCGCTCTAGGCAGGCTTGCGGTCAGACTCTGCATTATTTCCAGCTGCACCTCTTCCTCACTGGGGGGGTCCTAGGCCCAAGACTTCACCTCTCTGTGCCTCGGGGGGTCTCAGCTGTAAAGTGAGGGTAAACATAACGTCTGCCTCATGGGCGTGTTGTGAGGGGTGAGAAACAGATAAATTAGATGACGTGGAGCAGAGCTTCATGGGAATATGCACTCAATAAATATTTGTGGAACAGGTAGACCCTCGCTCCGAATGGTCCCCTTGGGGGTAAAGACTTAAAGAAGAGGCAAGATGCTCCCTGCAAGAGTGAACTTGGCCAGAGAAGGAAGAAGAACGCGTGAAGCCCTCTCAGGACAGGTCTACCCAGTTCACGTCTTGGGAGGTTTATTTTCTCTAATATCCATCGTGGTCATGAGGGCACAGAGCCGCTGCAGGGAGGACTGAGGGGTCTGGAGCCCAGGGCCATCAGTGCTGAGTTGGGAGCCCCAGGATGGCACTCCTGCTAGGAGGCAGGGCAGGGAGCACACGAAGTCCTTCCAGTGAATTCCACCCCACCCCGACTTCCACGGACACTCAGCACTTCTTCTCACTCCTTTGACCCCTGACCCATGCCGGAACACACATCACCCAGGGGGTTCTCTGCAGGGATGCAGTTTCTCAAAGAGGGCGAATGAATCACAAAATAATAAAATATAAACGGACCACGGGAACTACGTGGATAGCTGACGACGCACAGGCACACAGTAACGGCATGGGACAGACCCAGAGCTCAGTAAAGGGACTTGATCTGGTCTGGGGGCTCAGGAGACTTTTTCCTGATGCAGAAGGAATTTGGCATATTTTAAAATATTGCAATAGGCCAGTGTGTGAAACAAGAGTGGAAGAGCCCAGAGGACAAGTTAGAGATTTTTGACCTTTTTTCCCCAGAGAAGGGGAGCCGATTTAGAGTTTAAAACAAGTGAATGATATGATCCAGTTTGTGTTTTGAAAAGGACATTCCGTACGGTGTGGAGGAGGGATTGGAAAGAAACGAGAGGGACGTGTGGGTGGGAGGGCTCCAGGGGGGGTTGAAGTGATCCCGGCCGGAGACAGGAGCAGCTGGGCCCAGGGGCTGTCAGTGGAGAGGCAGGTGGTCACTCTGTGGGCAAGACCAGGACCTGCTTCAACACCATTTTACCTCCGCGGGGCAGTTACCACTGGACCCATTCTAAAGGTGAGGACCCTGAGGCTCAGCGTAGTTGAGTACCTGGGTGACCCAGCTGTTAAGTGACAAGGCTGTATTTGAACCCATCTCTGGACCCCAAGAATGTTTTCTTTGTCCAGCACTCAATCACTCTAGAAAGAACGTGTCAAATCACTGAGCCTGCGCTCCGAGATGCTCCCATGAAATTACGGACACCTGCTCGGTGGGTACATCTTCCAGGCTACGTGAGCTGCAATAATCATTGTGTTTAGTGCGTGGCTGCACTGGGCTCTGAGTGGCCTCCAAGTGCTGGAGCGGAACGTCCCGGGACCACTCGGCCACGTGATGCCGCTCCTGGAATGGCAGTGCCAGGACCAGCCTCCTGCACTGAGAACAGCACAGGTCCCATCTCCCGTCTGGACCAGACGTTGACAAGACCACGCTGGTCAGAAGCATCCGTGGCAGGAGCAGGTGCCTCCAGAAAAGGGCACATGAGAAAAAGGAGACCAGAGGAGAGCTGAGCAGTGGCCCCTCCTGGCAGCCTGGCCGGGGCATCCCAGCCAGCCCTCCCCAGCGGAGCTCCCTTCCAGGCCCAGCTCAGCCCACTCCAGCCTGGGAAGGAGCCACTCATGTATATGCAAATGCCAAGGTGGGAAGGCAGGCTGGGGGAATTAGCATTTTGAATGAGACTAGACAACAGGGAAAGAACAGAAGTAATGGGCAATAACTTGCCATGGATTTTAGAGAAAAAGGAGGGGAAAGGTCCTGGCCTCAGGGCAGAGGTCACAGCTGTCTGTCTCAGAAGAACCTTGTAATAAGCATAATAAAAATAACAATAACAGAATCAATAAAACAACAGTACGAAATATCCAGTTATTTCAGTAACAGTTAACCAGCATTTTGCAACATGCAGAGCGACAAGTGCATACACCTCCCAACCACTCCACAAGGCGGGGAGCGTTCGCTCAGTGTCATGGAACGTGGAAACAGAGACTCAGGTCTGTCTCAAGTCATGTGACCAGCGTGAGGCAGAGCCAGGACTTGAGCTTCGCTCTGTCTGACTGCAGAGCCTGTATTCCTAACGTCCCATCAATGCTGCCTCTGTCCTCTTTTGCACCAGAGCGCTGGAGCATGGCAGACACGGCTCAGGCAGCAGCAAATGGAAGGACGGGGGTGGGCGATGGTGGGCAGGAGATGGGGGGCGGGAGATGGGGGGGCGGGAGATAGGGTCCCACTCACCAGGGGCTGGTGGGGTGGGGAGGTGGAAATGGTGACCCTCCTCCCTGACCAGAGCATCCCCTAGAGCCATGTTTCTTTCCCCAAACCTGAACAGCCTTGTTGTGAGGCAAAGCCCAAAGTCTGAGAATTCAGTAATAGCAAATCCCATCTCTGTCCAGGGGGGGCCAGAGGTAGGGGCGCGGGGGTGACTGTGGGCTGGGATGTGTGGGCGCCTGTGCTCTGGGGTGGGGCCTCTCAAGGCCCCCCCATGCCCATTCAGAGTCGCGGTCGTGACTCCTACGGTCCCTGCTTAGGATGCTCACGCCGCCTGGTTTCCACTCGCGGGGGCCTGTGGGCTGGTGGTGCTGCAGGCCCTCAGGAGGGGCGGCCAGAGGGCCTGGAGCCACACACCAATCTGGGATTCCCATCAGGCACTACCAGCTTTCTTGAGTGGAGTACGGAACTGGAACAAACTAGCTGCTCCCAAACAAGCTGATGGAGATGCTGGGTCAGGATGCCCCCCCAGCGAAAAGGGATAGGCTGATCTCTACCCACTCGGCAGCTTCCGGGAGCTTCTGCACCTACCCCCTGCCCCCCCAGGTGAGTGATGACGGGCACAGGGTGTGTGTGTGACCCAGGCCGCAGCACCCCTGACCACCTGACCTTGGCTATGCAGCCCTGGCCTGCTGGGGTTTGCTCCCTGCTTTGTCTGCAGGCAGGGACTTGGCCCCTTCAAGGTGAATGCAAGTGCCCTAGAGCCAGAGCAAGGAGGAGCTCGCGGAGATGCCGGGACGTGACAGGAGCACAGCTTCAGAGCCTCCAGGAGGTTGCCCCTTCCTCACGTTGAGGCCGTATCCCTGCTGGCTGCCAGCAGGACCTTGAAAGCATCATTCTTTGGTGTGAGAGGGCGTGAAAACCATCACCTAGGTTATTCTCAGCCACAAACTCTAAATCCCAGAACAGGAAATGACCCAGAATGCCCCCGCGTCCCCAGGCCTCTTGCGGGGGCTATACCAGACAAGCCGATGTTCAGACAGGGGAAGGGGCATCTGTTTCATTCTGAACATTTGCCTCCACAGATGCCAACTTGTGTTCAGCCCTAAGGAGTTCAGTTTTGGATTCAGCCAAACATCTCACATTTGCCTCTTGCTGGGATTGGAAGACCATTCAGATCTCTAGCCATCACTTTGCAAAATCTTGTCATTCATTCTGATAAACTAACACCTCTGCCACCCTCTGGCGATCTCTTTTGCTGACAAAGCCATGGCGCCAGTGAAGTGGGATGCAGCATCTGGGAGGGGAGGGGGGTTGGTAATGAGACATTCTGTTGAACTGCAGGTGGTCTGGGAATGCAGCTAGGAGACAAACTTGAACCTGAGCCTTTTGCTGAGTCTGGAGTAGGGCTGCTCCCAGTGTGGGAACAGGGCTTTGGGGCAGGAATGTCTGCCATGGGCTCTTGGGGTGCCGCCCTGGAGCAGCCGGTCCCCCTGCCCAGCCTCTTTCCAGGCCGGTTCCTTCTGGCTCCAGGCCCAGGCCGCGGGCCTGATCTCAGCCCGGGAGAAGGGCCGTTGGGAGTGCGGGGAACCTCTGCTGGGCGGAAGGAAGCTCAAGGGGAGCATGGTGGGCGGGCGGGTCTGCAGGGCAGAGCAGGGGCCGGGAGCCTCACCACCGCACCACAAGGAGGAGCAGGCCTTGGCCGCCGCTTCTCCCAATCAGCCTGATTGCAATCAGCCCGAGAGCCACATGCATTCAAAGGAGCAGGCGAAACATGCCATCTGCAGAACACATGTCAGAAATCACAACACAGACAACAGCAGGGAGCGTGGAGGAGAGGTGCCCACAGCAGCCTCTGGCCGCGCTGTCCTCCTGGCCCCGGTGACCAGGCTGGGGACGAGGGGCTACGTGGAGGGTGAGAGACCCGAAGACCCCGGACGGCGTGCGTGATGAGCTCAGGGTTGGGCCACGTCAGCCCTTCAATCAGTCTCTTTTACTACTAATTTCCCCTCATGTTTTTTAATTTAATTCTCAGCTTCCTTCAAATACCAGTCAATGAACCATCCAAATTTCCTCCAAATACCCTTGAAAATGTTGAATTATGCAATTAAGGTTGGTGTAATACAATAATATGAGGACAAATGTTGTCATACATATTTTAATGAAACGCGCACGCTTGGGAGGGAGAGAGAGAAATTTCCCAGAGCCGTCCTCTCCCACCTCTGGTGACTGTTACATCTTCTTCTCCATCTTTTGTTATTAAAACCCTGCCATCAACACAAACCCCACGCGAACATCCCTGGGTGGGCCCTGCAGGGACAGCTGCAAAGACTCAGCAGATTTGGGTTTGCGAATACCCGAGGGAGGTCGCTGGGTGTGGGATATTCTGCCGCGGATTTATGCATGGTTTACTCATTCATTCAAAAATATTTGCCAGGTTTGCCTAGGACTGTCCCAGTTTTAGCACTTAAAGTCCAGTGACTCAAAAAACCCCTAATCAGGGCTTCCCTGGTGGCGCAGTGGTTGAGAATCTGCCTGCTAATGCAGGGGACACGGGTTCAAGCCCTGCTCTGGGAGGATCCCACATGCCGCGGAGCAACTAGACCCGTGAGCCACAACTACTGAGCCTGCGCATCTGGAGCCTGTGCTCCGCAACAAGAGAGGCCGCGACAGTGAGAGGCCCACGCACCGCGATGAAGGGTGGCCCCCACTGGCCGCAACTAGAGAAAGCCCTCGCACAGAAACGAAGACCCAACACAACAAAAATAAATTAATTAATTAATAAACTCCTACCTCCAACATCTTCTAAAAATAAATAAGTAAATAAAAGATTCACTTGGTTTAAAAATAGAAACAGTTCAAGTCTTTAAAAAAAAAAAATGCTAATCCTAACATGAAGCTGTGTTTTTTGGCTAATTTTGATGAGTTTATTAGGCTCAGAGGTACCTCTTCTGGAAATCTTTCTCTGATAACTCGAAAATGGACTCCATCCTTCCTCAGTGCCATTAGTCACTCCAACACGCTGTACCGTGTGTGTCACCACACTGGCTTCCACCCCCGCCAACACACACACACCTCACCATGGTTCCCTGAGGTCAGTATCATGTCTTATTTGTCACTGTATTCCTAACACCTCACAGAGCTTGAACAGGTTGTTGGCACTAAAATATTTATTGGATGATTGATGATAATGATGTAAATAGCAGTAATTATAGTAGTGATTATTTATTCAGATTTACTATGCACCTGACACATGAGAGCAAAACCTTAAATGACATATAGGGGTTTGATAGAGCTGGAGAGAAGCATATGTGAGAAAGAGAGAGCTGTGTACGTGTTGAGAAAAGTACTTGGAAAAAGCTGGGTTAATAGAACTTATTGAATGACAGACACTTGGGGTACAAGAAGAAAAGATCTTTGAGGAGAAATGCTTACAAGTTTGTAAGAGAATAAAGTTGAAATAAGAGGTTACAGGGAAAAAGTTAGGATGGATATGTAGGTTAGGCTCAAGTGTAGATGCCACAAATATGAAAGTCAGGTGCTCAGCCTGGACTGAGTAGAAAATAGAATCGCAATACAGGTCTCTGGGCAAAGGAAGGGGGAGGTAAAACGCAGGGAAAAGGTTCTGAGGTTTATGTCCTTTTAATCTGACTTTAGCTCTGGTTTACCCCTTGGGAAACCACTTACGTTTCTGGGCCTCACTGCCTCATCTGTAAAGTGGGGGACTGGTACCTAACTTGAAGAGTAGTTTTGAATCAGGGGCAGTGCCTATGACCTACAACATAGCCAGCAATGAACAGTGGAAGCCACCATCACCATCATCAACATCATCATCATCATCACATCATCATCATTATCATCACTATCACCACCATCATCATCATGATCACCATCATCATCATCACATCATCATCATGATCACCATCATCATCACCATCATCACCATCATCATCACCATCATCATCAACATCATCATCATCACCACCACCATCATCATCACATCATCATCATTATCATCACCATCACCAGCATCATCAACATCATCATCACCATCATCATCACATGATCATCATTATCATCACCATCACCACCATCATCGTGATCACCATCACCATCATCACATCATCATCATGATCACCATCATCATCACCATCATCACCATCATCATCACCATCATCATCATCAACATCATCATCACCACCACCATCATCATCACATCATCATCACCATCATCATCATCACCATCATCATCACCATCATCATCACCATCATCACATCATCATCATGACCACCATCATCACCATCATCATCACATCATCATCATGACCATCATCATCATCATCATCATGACCACCATCATCACCATCATCATCATCATCATCACCATCACCACCATCATCATCCATCATCACCATCATCATCACCATCATCATCACATCATCATCATGACCACCATCATCATCACATCATCATCATGACCACCATCATCACCATCATCATCACATCATCATCATGACCACCATCATCACCATCATCATCATCATCATCACCATCACCACCATCATCATCCATCATCACCATCATCATCACCATCATCATCACATCATCATCATCACCATCATCACCATCACCATCATCATCACCATCATCATCACCATCATCATCATCACCATCATCAACATCACCATCATCATCATCATCACATCATCATCATCACCATCATCATCACATCATCATCATGACCACCATCATCATCACATCATCATCATGACCACCATCATCACCATCATAATCACATCATCATCATGACCACCATCATCACCATCATCATCATCATCATCATCACCATCATCATCCATCATCACCATCATCATCACCATCATCATCACATCATCATCATCACCATCATCACCATCACCATCATCATCACCATCATCATCACCATCATCATCATCATATCATCATCATCACCATCATCATCACATCATCATCATGACCACCATCATCATCACATCATCATCATGACCATCATCACCATCATCATCACATCATCATCATGACCACCATCATCACATCATCATCATGACCACCACCATCACCATCATCATCACATCATCATCATTATCATCACTATCACCACCATCATCATCATGATCACCATCATCATCATCACATCATCATCATGATCACCATCATGATCACCATCATCACCATCATCATCACCATCATCATCATCATCACCACCACCATCATCATCACATCATCATCATTATCATCACCATCACCATCATCATCACCATCATCATCACCATCATCATCATCACCATCATCATCATCATCACATCATCATCATCACCATCATCATCACATCATCATCATGACCACCATCATCATCACATCATCATCATGACCACCATCATCACCACCATCATCACATCATCATCATGACCACCATCATCACCATCATCATCACATCATCATCATGACCACCATCATCACCATCATCATCATCATCATCATCACCACCACCATCATCATCCATCATCACCATCATCATCACCATCATCATCACATCATCATCATCACCATCATCACCATCACCATCATCATCACCATCATCATCATCACATCATCATCATCACCATCATCATCACATCATCATCATGACCACCATCATCATCACATCATCATCATGACCACCATCATCACCATCATCATCACATCATCATCATGACCACCATCATCACATCATCATCATGACCACCATCATCACCATCATCATCATCACCATCATCATCACCATCATCATCACCATCATCATCATCATCATCATCATCACATCATCATCATCACCATCATCATCACATCATCATCATGACCACCATCATCATCCATCATCACCATCATCACCATCACCCCCATTGAGGAGTTTAAGGGAAATTAATCTAATGAACTATGAGGCGAAGAGAATTCTCCCACTTATCAATGGCCACTGGCAAAGCTACAACCTGGGTCACCTTCTAGGTCAACTTTAAACAGAAAATATTTAGTAAGCAGTGTTCCCATGGATTCCCTGGGGCACTTTAAATATTATGGTTATTGTATTACCCTTTTATTTATAGTTCTGTGATCCTAAGACTCAATAGTTAAATACTAATTTTCTGTTAAGAGACTGGCCTATTCTTACATTAATATTCTTAAGTTGCTGCTTTCTTGTTGTTTTTCCTCCTTCCCTTATATACATTTGTCACTCGCAGCCTAGACTGCAGTTTGCAGCTAAAGAACACACTTTGATTTCTTTAGTTTATTCAGTGCTGTTTAGTACAGATTTCTGTGTGTATCTGATACTCACTCCCTGCAAAATGATGCTCACATCATGCTACTCAAAACCTCTGCCCTCTGGTCTTAATTGTTTTTCAATTTGACATCCATCCACCCTATGCTCCAGCCACATCAATCCTCTCAAAGTTTCCTGGGCCCACCAGGCACTTCCAAGTCCTGGGGCATTGGTTCTACCCTCTGTTCCCCCAGCATCTGAAGGGCCAAGCTGTGCTCAGGATTAGGTAAGCAGACCAGACGGGAAGCACCACCACTTGTGAGGGAGTGAATGCTGCCTGTGAATTTGGAGTAAGAAGCTAGGGCTCAGTGCAGCTCACATGCCATCTCTCTGACTCACTCGTTTCTCTATAGTAGCATTGGGATAATAATACCTTTTTATGAAGTGGTACATGTTATTACGTTAGCGTTAAACATAAAGCAGTTATAGAAACTGAAAAGTACTCTGGCTGAAATGTATTAATCCACAGCATGATATAATGAAAAGCACACAAGAGTCTGCTTTCAGTTCTAATACCACCGCTTACTGGCTACCTGATCATGAATAAGTCACTTTGCAGTTTTAGATTTCAATTAATCACCCATAACATGAGAGTAGCAGCAACTGTCCTGCCAACTTTTCAGGGCTATTAGGATTGCAAGCGAGACGCTCTCTGTAAAACTGCTTAGTCAGCTGCACGTTGCTAGATTGATGCAAGCAGTTAAGTAGGTAAGGAAGCAGCCCTAGCCCCACCACACAGAGGCAGCGTGCCCTGGGCGGGTCCCTCCGCTCTCTGTGCCTGCTTCCCCAGGTTACAAATAGAGGGGACATGGAGATTTACAGCACTGTTAAGGGCCCAATGAGTTCATACACACAAAGTGCTCAAAACAATGCCTGAAACAATAACTACATAAGTGGGCTGAGCTATGTGGTTGGTGCTATTATTAGCAGTATTATTATCCTGTGCTCCCAGATCTTAGGGAGCTTCAGGACTGAAAGTGTCCCATGGTCACAAGGCAATGCTCCCCCCTCTGCCTCGGCAGCCACCAGGTAAGGCAACTTTCTTCTTTGCTTTTTTCATAGCTCATCTTGTCTAATCTTGCTCTGGGATCCTCTGAGTCTCTATCTTCCCAGAAAGACAACCCAGATAAGTCATTTTACACTGAGGATGGCTCCTGCATGCTGGGAGACAGCACCAGCTCCAAGATGTTATTAGTGAACATCTTTTATGGACCCCGGTCTAGGTGCAGACATGGCCCAGATTCAGTGGGACTGAATCTTATACAGTTTTCAGGTTCTCTTTAAAAAGAAGAACGTGAGATTACAAATATAAAAATAAGTATGGAGGTAATCTTTAAAAATTGTGAATCACTGTTGTACACCTGTAACTTATATGGCATTGTACAGCAACTATACTTCAATTAAAAAAAGAAAAGAAATTTAACATTAAAAAAATAACTATGGATGTATCGATTTAAAATGAGAAATTGCAAGTTGTAAATACTTTAAAGCTAAAAAATACCCATAAATATCAGAAAATCTAGAAAAAATAATGTATTGATATTAACTCTCTTCCAATACATTTCAGTAATATTTTCCTACATTCTTAGCTATATATATTTATCAATTCTTCACATGATAATAATTTTATAATATTTTCTATAGAAAAAAATGAAAGATAATCCAATGTGTCCTCTAGCATGGCTGATTTTTTAAACTGATAGTTCAGAACAGTTTATTTCGGCTTCTCAAATCATGATCATTAATGTCATGAGAATTCTTAAGATTTGGGCCAAATCTGGAAACACATCTATCAAATTTCTTTCATTTGTGTGCTATGATATTTGGAAGAATGTCCCACAGGCTAGTCTGCAGCTTCTTACCATTCAAAGCTTGCTTCTCCTCCGCTCCCCACATATTCCCAAGCCGGACCCCGAGGACACACTCACATAGCAGTGTGACATTGGGTAGCTGGGTGTCCCCGGCAGTCAGAGCACTCTGGGAGCCATCTCTGCATCAGAACAGCTAGCAAGGATCTCATGTGCGTGGAAGCGACAGGGAACTGTGAAAAGTACGTCTGACTAAACCCAAACTAGATGTATCCCCAACTCAAATTCCTCTGAGGTGGAGTCCCAAAATGCTTATGGCCATTCAAATGGCACCTGACACAGGGAAAGTATGACGAATGTTATGTCAGATTAGAAGTAATAAAAGTCCTGATTAATTACAGCTAAACTGTCTTACTTTTCTATAGTTTACAAAATATATTTGACTAGGTGACAATTTTTTTCCCCCAGGGCCCTGTTTCTGTTATCTATTGCTATAGAACAGGCTGTCTCAAGACGCAGTGGGTTGAGCCCTTCTTAGATGTTCCAATCCCAAAGGAGCGTAGGTGAATGCAGCCACACGGATGACCCTGCCCTCGCCTTGGAGAGCACAGGCGAGTTATCGCTGCTGAGCTTTGAATTAATTGCAAAGTCATGAGTAAGTAAGTAGTTGTTGTTGTAAAGCCATGAAGATTTGGGAAGGTTTTCTGTTCAGTAATAAATAACTAAAGCTGTAAGAGACAACTCAATGTACCCAGGAGTGTGATGCTGTGGTAGACATGTGGCTTGGCTCTGAGGTGATGCGGCAGCAAAGGCTAGAAGGGGGGCATTCGTAGGGGCCAGAAGAGCAGGGAGGTTAGTGGGTACATCACAAACTCGGCCAAGACAGTTCCAGGCAAAATGCTGCCAATGCCACTTGGCTCCTTGCCACAGAGTATGTTAAGGTGATGCCGGAGAAGAGCTGACCTGTGTCCGAACAGAATTTGGAGGAAATACAGGGACCCCAGGATAGTGTCTGGGGGGCAAAGCGTCTCAAAGTAAGGGCCTTAGAGAAGAGAGCAAATCAAAGCAGTGACTGGAGGACCCTTGGCTGCAGTCCCTGGAAGATTTAAGGCGATGCCCCCTAGACTCTGCGCAAGACAGAAGGACTCCTAGAACCACGCTCTTCCACAGCAGCATTGCGTTCCCGACATGGAAAGAGGTCAATCCCAGAAGGAAGTGTGCTGGGGTATGGTGCGTGGAATAAACCCCATAAGATGGGTAGATAACACGTTATATCTAAAGAGCTTTGTCCTGATGAGAGAACTGCCAGGTTGGATAAAGGACTAGAGAAATTCCAAGTGAAAAAGGTAGTGAAGCTCCCACGTTCCTGCAGCAAGCAGGCTTCAGTCATTCAGCGGCAAGCCTGGGCTACATCTTGTGCAAAAGGAGGAATGAGTCATAGAGGGCAAAGCCAGGAGTCCAGACGGTAGAACCAAAAGCAGTGGATCCAGAAACCCTCAGAGGCAGAACTTGACCCTAATCATAGAAAATTCTTTGCCCCCAGGAAGGGTGAACGGGCAGCAAACGCCTCTCTGGATTTCAGAATCACCATGCACCAGTAACTGCTAGTGTGTCCTGTTCCTCTCCTTTTTGAATGGGAGTGTTTATTGCAATTATCCTGTTCCTGTATTATCATTATACCACAGCTATCTGTTGAACATGGAGGAACTTGTATTTTCAGATCACGGTTCTTTAGCTTGAGAGATGCCCAACCCACAGAGCCTCACAAACGTCTCTACCCATCACAGATCATGAGATACTGGACTCGAACTTGGTGCCACAGTGGGTGAAAGGTTGGGCGTCTTGGGAGTGGTGAATACAGCTTCCATATAAGAGAAATGTGAACTGCTGCAGAGAGAAGGCAGACAGTTCCGGATTGTCTGAAAAGAGGCCCTGACAATCTTCCTGCCCTGTACATGCACGCCGCTCCTTCCTACCTGAAGAAGAGTCTGTATTCCCTCCGCTTGAATCAGTGACATTTTCTGACCAATAATAGCATGAGGCCCAGCTTCCTGCTTTGGCTCTTCTGGAAGCCAGCTGCCGTGTAAGGAGGTTCAGGTATTGCACGATGAGAGATCTCGTGGAAAGAGAGTGCATGCAGAAGTGAGGGCCCCAGACGTGCTAGGGGAGCCGTCCTGTATGTTTCAGACCCAGCTGACACGCAGCTGAGATCAGCTGCACAAGTGACTCCAGCTGACGCCATGAGAAGCGGAAGAACCACCTGGCCAACCCACGGAAATACAGGAAATAAGAAATTTTTGTTCTAAGCCATCAAGTTTCTGGGTGGTCTATTGTACAGCGAGACACAATGGAGACAGACCTCAAAGCTTCACTTTCATCAGCTTCATGGGCAATCCAACCCTGGGGGAAGAGCCTGGGGCAGGAGGCAGCGACTCCTGCATATGTCAAACGATAAAGGACAAGTCGCCACATGTGCTGACTCTCTGTGCTGGTGACGTCCCACGGTCCAGCCCCCGACAGGCCATCCGCTACCTTTCTCTGCTCTGCTCTGTGTCAGGGGATGCTGATTCCACCGACGCATCACTTCCTTTTTCACAGGCTGCTTCCAGGTGTGTTCGGCAAATGCCTCCCCAAGAAGGTGGCCCTTGCCTCCTGTTTCCTCCTCTGTGCTTCAGGCTGAGCCTCGACAGTGGCCAAGCCCTCCAAGCCACAGATCCTGGAAGGCAGACCCTCTTCCTCGGCTCCAGCTCTCACTTGGTTTCAGTGACAACGTCTCTGTTCCCTTTCCCTCTAGGTCTAGAGGTGGTAACAGCTACCCTTGACTGTGAGTCACTGGGAGCCTCAACATTCCTGCTGGGTTTCCTGGACCTGCCGACACATTCTGTCCATCCCCTCTTCCTGACCCTGTCTTCCTTTGATCCAACTGGAATTCTGTCTTCTGCTACCCTGACTGACGTACTCCCCTACGTGAATCAGCAGAAAGAAAAATGAATAGGGAAGCTGAGGTCGCAGATACATTTCAATCTTAGGTTTATGATGTCTTAGCTCGTGACCTAGAAATAATCAGTTGACTTATCTGAGTTGTACTTTCCTCAACCGAAACTGGAAATGATAATAACCTACTTTACAGGTTTCTGTAAACCTGTAAATACTGGAGCGTCCAGGATTCACCAAGCCCTTAGTCCTGAATATGGAACGTATCAGGCACTATATTTCAAATACATCAGGGCGCTGAGTTAGAGGTCTTCACCTCTTCCAGCATTCAGCAAGCACCAAGATATCAAAACCATAACGAGAGTTTAAAATAACGAAACATAAGGCTTGCACTGATTCAGGCTGCCCACCATTACAGCAGGTGTCCAGGGGTCCAGGGAATGGCATCAGGACAGGATGTCAGACAGGCCTTCCCGGTGGTAGAGCTGGGGTCAGACAGCGGGAGAAACACCGCCCTTCGCTGGGGGTCCCTATTGATGAACAAGCAGGTGGGTGCCTCTCAGGATGAAGAACTGGTGGCATTAAGAAGAGTAACCAGGATCCTCTGTTATCTAAAGATCTCTTTGTAATCAGAGGGCCTCTCCAGCTGTTTCTGTGCACTATGCATTATTTATGGCCCATCCAGGGCTGGCATCCTGCTATCTGTCTGCTTTCTGAGGCTGGCGGCAGGAAAAGGGCTCATTGACTCAGCAAGTGTGAGCCAGGCTGAATGAGATGATGAGGGAGAAAGAGAAGTTGGAGAAGAACGCGGTTAGAAAGGAAAAGAGGAAAGCCAGAGAGGTAACGGTCAGCCATGGGTGACTGGAGATGCTCAACGTGACAGTGAGAGAACCTGATGCCTTAGGGGACCACCCGCAGATTCCAGTGGATCTGGAAGAAGGGATGGCGTGGGGCTCAGTTGCTTTAAGCCCTTGTCAACTCCTGACCAGTAAGATGCAATCTAGGAGGTCCATTTCTGGCAGGTTTCAGAGGATTCCTCAGAGGTAGAGCTGGGTGGCGAAGGTCAGGGAGCTAAGGGACCCATCTGAGAGCATCTCACTGTTGGCAGAGGAGGTGAGCTGGTGGGCGGCCCTGAGGCCCTGAGGTGGAGAAGACAGAGTTGAGTGAGCCCGTGGGGCAATCCACATCCTCGTGCAGCCCGTTGCCATGGGTGCCGAGCATGGCTCTTCTGCCTGGAATTGGATTCCAGGGCCCTGCTGGTGGCATGACTCAGCAAAGCCATCTCCATCCCCAGGTCCACTCCTTGCCGCCGACACCGCCAGGTTCTGGAGGCAAAGGAGTCTCACGCTTGTCCTGCTTTCTGAACACCCACAGGGATGCTCTGATTACTATCATCATCATCATCAGACACGACTCCTTTGCCAAGTGTCCTTCGTCCTGCTTCTGTAGCAGGGACCCAACGTGAACTGCGCCTCCAGTAAACGGCGATTGCTCTGCTCGGTATTTAAAATGTTATCTAAATTAAACCTCACAACAACCCTGTCCGATGATACCATCCCCATTTTCTAGAGGAGATGACATGCTCAAAGAAATAAAGTAATTCATCCAAGGTCACACAACTCATCATAGGCAAAATGTGGATTACAATCTGTTCTGAGGCTCTCCTAGAAATAGAGACCTACACCCTCCTTCTCTCCCTCACAACCGTGCCCTTGAAGCTGCATTCAACCTTGGAGGTCGTTAGTCATTTATAAGGTTCCGTAATAATAAGAGCACTGCAGGAGCCTGGGGTCAACATGTTCAAGAAAAGTAAAATACACACCTTGGCGCTGGTACTTGACACGTGGAGATAAGTTTAAATTAAGTCCCAGGTTCCCGCCCCTCCCCGGGGATGGCTGGAGGGTAAGGCTGATCTTCCCTGGTCTCCAAACTCTGTCTGCAAAAACTTGATTAATTACTAATTTACAGCTTATTCTCAACTGCAGCACAAATCTTTATTCCATTTAGGAATTAATGATCGTACCGTATGTCCTCAGAACTGGACATGCCTTGGTGATCAAAGACTAAGGCTTAGCGCACTTCTGGGGCTCTGGGAAGTTCCCATTTCTTATTTGTCCTCCTGATCTCGCTGGAGACATTCTGGAGTGGTTGAGGTCAGATGGGGCAGGGATTCCTACCCCTTCCCCACCCCACAAGCCTGCAGAACAATCTATACACAAGGCCGAACGTGTACCCGGCACAGAAGGGCCCCTCTGTAGCCCTCTGTTCCCTTGGAACCCAAATCCCCCCTACTCCACTGTACCTGGCACAGTCTCTATCCCTCCTCCCAGCCTCCTTCTGTCAAGAGGATGGTAGACTTGTATCTTAACAGGCACAAGTAAGTGATGTTGGCCTGGGGGGGTTGATGCCCTGAAGGTTTAAGTCAGAAGCACCCCTGGGAAAAAAAGGTTCAGGTACCAAATGAGAGTTCAGAAGGAGGGTGGAACAACCCATGGTTCCTGAGCACTGACTCGGTGATGGCCTCTGTGATAACTGCTTTACATGCATTATTAATCCTTTCAACAACTCTCCGAAGCAGGTATCAATAATCCCCTCCCTGTACCCCAACTTCTGAGTATGAAGTCATAAGTTATTTATCTCAGGCAAGATAGGCGTTGGTGAAAATTTCCATTCAGATCTCTCTGATTCCAGTGCCCATGTTCTATTTCTGTTTGACTGCTATGCTGACAGCCTCCTTTTCATGACTGTGTTTTTTAATTCCCTGGGCGTGGCCCACTGTCTGCAACTTAGAAGATGCTTAGGAAATGGTCATAGAATGGATGATGCGTGAATGAACGACTATCACAGATGCCTTTAGGACTGAGCCCCAGACTGGAAGAGAAGGAGGGTCTCAGTGCGACTCAGTGCTGAGTTGACTTTCGTTGTCCCTGGGAAAGGGCAGTGCTGAGGCAGGGAAAGGAGGGTCTCATGTGTTCCCCTCACTTCCACCTGGAATGACTCAGGCTTGGCTAAAGTTACCAGCCTTTCCTCACCTATGCTCCCCACCTCAACCCACTGTCAGCTTTCTTGCCAGGAAACCAGGGTGCTTGCAGGAGGCAGAGCTGTGTTGTCCTAAAGCTGAAGGTGTGGTCTTCCCAGACCCTATCCTGCGAAGTTGCAGGACCAGACCGTTGGACCGTTTCTCCTTCTCCAGCATTTGCATTTGAACAGGAAAAGCTTATCTCCTGGCTCCGGGCCAGTCTTGTGTCTTTTACTGGGTTGATGATAGTCTCACCTTTAAATTGAAAAATCTTCCTTCAGCCACTCTCTTTTTTTTTCTTTTTTTAATACAAAATTTACGAATAAGAGGAATTCAGTCAAAAGATTCCTGGCGTAAAGCAATTGCTGTTTGTGTAGATGATGGGACACAACATAATGCAGGCAGAAAATTAGCCTGTAATCACCACTTTCTTTTGGATCTGCTTTAGACGTATTTAAGCCCAAGAGACTCCCCCGGAGAGCATGTCCCTGGGACTCGGCCCCTCCCCCTACTCATTACCTTTGGTTTTGTTGTCTCCGAGGAAGAAAATTAGGGCACCGTGGCTATTGAGATGCTGGTGCTCAGCCAGTGAGATGTTCACGCAGCAAAATGACAGTCACTGCATGTGATTTGGGATGATTTAATGGCTTGAATTATCTCGCAGGTTTGTGGAGGAAATGCCAAGGCTGTCAGCACAGTGTGGACATCTTTGCCTTGCCTGTCTACCCAGCCCTTCACTGCCAAGGGCAGAGGACAGACTCCGCTTCCCTCACCGCCCTTTTGCTGGAGCCAAAGGAAAGGGCCCCATGAGTGGAGGACCACCAGGCATCTGAGGCTGAGATGTGGGATGAAACACTGCATCTCTGCTCCTCTGTTTGTCCCCCTCACTCTCAATAAAAAGCTCGAAGTGACCGCATGCAAGAGAACCACCCCGGTGAGCCGGGCACATGGAACCCAGGAGCCTCGTGGTTTTTACTGAAATCCTGCCTCCATTTAAGAACTCAGTTTCCACGTTCAATATCTTTCCCTCTTCGTTCATCTTCCCTTTTACAAAAATTCAAACATAAACCCTAAGTTGAGCTGCTTCTTACGAACCTTGTAACCTAACCATGGACTAATGTGTCATTCTAGGGCCCTGTACCTCAGTTTTCACATTTATGAAATGGGAAGATAATATCTCCTCCTGAGAGTTTATAGAAGACTTAAATAAGAATGTACGAAACTGCTGGGTGACCACAGAGCCTTCTGGAGACATGTTACTGTGGATAGCAGGGAGCGGCCTGGTACGCAGGAATTTTTAACAGGCTCTGCTCTGATGAAATCTGTTAGTCAAGGGAGCACCTAAAAACGTGTTTCTGACTCTAAGGTCAAGAGGGGGAAGCAAGGTCACCGGCCTTGTCTGAGCCTCGACCTTCCACCTCCAGTTTAAACACCACTGGATAATCCGGATAATCCCAGTGTCCTCCATGGGAAGGAAGTGCTCCAACAACTGGATGGAATTAAAACTGATACCAGTGTTTATTTGTATCTCTCTAAAAATGCCCAAAGAGATTGACTGATAACAGCAACCAGACTTCTTAAAATCTACCTTCCCCTGCTTGTGCTTCCTCTCTCATGCACACCACACAGCTCCCATGAAACCTCTTTCTTTTCCAGCCCCGGGCTCAGCTTCCCCCAGCAAATCGCTCCCATCCTGAATTGGACTGTTTTCACTCCTCTGCTGGGCCTGGGCTATTTTCTTCTCTCCCCCAAGTTTATGCCTCATCGCCCCTACTCCAGCTCTGTCTCGGTCTACCCAGTGTCCCAAATTTACATCACAAAAGCTTATCACAGGAGATTAGCTCCAGCAAAGGTAGACTTCTCTTTCAGAGGGTAAAAGGAAAGGGGGAAAAAGAGATAGAGAGTGGACAGAAATAGCATCCTCTTTGTCAGTCACTTCAGGGTGGAAGGCCGTGAAGATTCACATGTTAATAACTCTGTCCCCGTCAAATCTGACTGAGGACCCATTCCGGAGTGGTTACCCAGGAGCGTGTAGAAAATGGAACACCAGCACCAAACAGGTGAAAGCAAGGGGATGTCACACCTCTGTCGGTCTGTTGGATGAAAACCCGGAGTGCCTTTGGTTCATGAATATGCAACATGTGTGTGTCTTAGCTCTTGTCAGCGGTGCTCAGCAGATGGCGGGCGTGTTTGGGACCTGCTACACACCGTAGCGGGATGTTGTGATGTGGAAGCTGTCAGGATGCATAACACGTCATCTGGGGGAGTGGCAGCTCTCCATCACCCTTGGTCCCAGGGCCAAAGGCCAGGATCTCACAGAATATAAAAGGCATCTCTAATGAGTAAGACAAAAAAGGGCTTGACCAGCAGTGGTCATTAATGTTCCCATTCCCAGGGCCATTAACCTTGGGTTCCTTGGCCTAATTTGAACCAGGTTAATTGCACGCCACCTTCTCGGATTCCCTCCTGCTCTGACAGCTGTATTCAGCACAGTCGTAAGAAGTATTAGCAGCCTCCGTCTTCATTATCAGCCTGAGGATGGTGCCTGCATCATTGACTTCCACATTTTAGCAACTTTAGGACGAGTACGGGGTGGGGGGAAACACACAGGGCTACTAAGGAAATAAATCTTCCGTACAGGGATGCCTGTTCCTAAATGGTGCTCTGGGGAAGCAGATAAGACGCCTTCTTCTGCCTAAGAGGGGTCTTTGTGGCTGCATTTCAAGAGAAGAGACGGTAATGTAACGACGCAGAGGTCATCATGATTGTAGGGACACCGCCATGGCAAAAGGCGCCCGGTTTGCTAGAGAACTCCGGCGCTGTGCCTGCCTCCGCTGATCCAGGGCTGGTCCTGCCGAGGCAGCACCCTGTAACACGCAGATCTTGCAGCCGCATCCCGTACTTTCAACAAGTGACGGAAACACTTGGAAGCTTGAGAGTCTTCATGGTCTGTCTCTCCCCACAGCATCGCTGGCCCCATCAGTCACTGCCCCTGAGGCTGGCTACGTCTAGACTTCTCTCTCTTCTTCTATGCTCATCCGTCACCTGCCTTACATACCCCCAACCTGGGATCAGTCCCAGGGCTTGCCTTCTCCAAGTCTTTGCCCGGAGATAAAAAAATCACACAACTGCGTAGACTGGAGTCATGTGCATCTGTGGCCTCCAAGTGCAGAAGGTCTGCAAGGATCCCTCCAGATGCATGCACGATCTTCGGTCAATCCTCTCTCCCCTTGTCTTAACCTTTACTAGCCTGCTAATGATTCAGCTCAGCCCCATACTCTCAGAAAGCAGTATTTTCTCCTACTTCTCTAAGGAAATTGAAGCTATCAGGCAACTCCACTCAAATTTTCATCCACCCTCCCTCATTATCCAATTCTCTATATTAATGCCCGTTCCTGCCCATTCGGTCATTTTCTCCACCCAAGCACTGCCTTGTACACAATGATACAGCTCGTACCCTCCCCTCTTCCCCTCACCGTCCCCACTGTGCTCCAGCTGCACATTGCAATTAATTTGGAAATCCCCCCACCCGATTCCCTCCTGGATTTCCAAAGGCCACAGTCTTATTTTAGGCCAAATTTTGCACTGACAGAATATATTACATCTGCATCAAGCCAGGATATAAAGCGAAGAGAAGCTTCGGGGGATGGATACAAATGAGTTTCACTGCCCCAAGGAGCTGGAGACAGAGCTGACTGCTCCCCCTGGCAGACCACGCTCCCCGCTCGTGCCGCCCCTTCCCAGCACTGGCTGGTTGCCCTTTATGACTCTTGCCCCAGGTTTTCCATTTTAGAGGTGCACTGCTATCTCCCACAACCTGCTCTGTAGGAATCCCTTTCATAGCACCGCTTTGTTTTAAACCACCCCTATTTTAGAAACTGCTGGAGCTTAGAAACCAATTTCCATGCTTATTCCAAAGCATGTGTAGCATTTAGGCAAGTTGTGTACAAGCTGTATGTAAGTTTCATCATGGGAGACCCAAACTCAGTTTGCGCAAATGGAGGGCAGTAGGCAGGGTGTGCATGAAGTCTGCACTTGGTGAAAACTCCTAGCAGAAAATGGCAAGCTTGGTGGGCAGAGGAAAGGTGTCTGGGAAGAAAGTCACTTTTAGAAGCAGACTGTGCAGTCCTTCCATGGAGAAAAGCTCTATAGTGGGGCATCAGCATACCCTACTCAGGAGCCTTACAATCATTCCTGACGCCTGCCCCTCTCTGACCCCAGACCTATGCCAGGGCCAGGACTAGGGTGAGGAGAATGAGGGACCTGACTTGGCACAAAATTTAAGAGGGTGCCCCTAAAAGATAGTTAATGAGATAAACAATATTTTAATGCAATATTTAAAAAAACTCAAAATCATACCAAAAAAAAAGTAATGAACCAATTACTAAAATTTTACAAAAAGCCAGAATCAGTACGTTACCATGCCGAGCCATATTGGAGCTGGAGGCAAACGGAAAACTTGGTAATAACGATCGGTCTCTATTTTAAAATTCCATCTGTTGTTAATCATGGGGTTTTTATTTAGCGTTCCATTTTATGCCTTAAAATATTGCATCAAAATATGATTCATCTTTATTACTGAGTATCGGCACCCTCTAAATTCCGTCCTGAGGTGAGTTTACCCTCCTCTGGGCCCTGCCCTGTCCACACACACACACACCACCTGTCATGATGCTCACCTTTGCCTCCCAACTACCTTCCAAATCACTCCTTTCCTTCCATACCTATGGCCCCAGGCCCAGTTCATTTCTGCATCATCCCTTTCCTGCATTAATATAACAGCCCTCTGTTTGGTCCACTAATTTCCAGAACTACGTCTTTCCATATTGCTGATTCCACTTTTCACACTGTTTGAGGACTTCCTGGGCCTACAGTAAGGAATTCAAGCCTTAACTGGCCACAGCCTCATTTCTCACCATATCCTCTTCCAGATTCCTGAAACGTTCCATCAACACTTACCCTATGATGCCCTGCACCTAAGATCTAACAGTTTCCGGAAACTCTCATGCTCTTTTCCAGCCTTCTCACATTTTATACATGCTGTCCTGTCTGCCTGGAATACATGTTTCTTCCTTCTGTCTGGAAATCTTCCTCCTTAGGTGAAGTTCTGTTGGAACACACTTTCCATTGCATTGCAATTGTCTGTCTCCTCCACCAGGCTCTAAAATGCTTCTCAAGGACAGGGAGACTGTTGCTAATCCACCTCTATATTGAAGGCACACAGCAGGTGCTCAGAACAAGTGTGATGGTCATACGGATGAACTATGAATAACTGAGTAATTGAATCATTACGGTGGTTGGCCAAAAAGTTCGCTTGGGTTTTTCCATAAGATCTTATGGAAAACCCAAATGAACTTTTTGGCCAACCCAATAAGTAAGCCTTTACTAAGCTCCTGGTCATGCAAGGTGGTATGCGGGCACTAGTGAGTGTTCCTGGTGACTGGTGACCTCCACAAGCCTGGAGCTGCCTGAAATCTGCCTCTCATCCCTCACACCCAACACACGCACAGTGCAGAGTAGACACTCAGGAAAGAGCCCAGTGGGACTGAAATGGTGGTGGTGCATTATGTGGTTACGTGTTTGACTTTCACGTGGTTGAGGTGACCACTTTCAACTAAAAACTGTTTCATTGGCTAGAACAAGCCATCTTTGAAATCCCCAAGAATAGCCCATATAGGAAAGCCGTTACTATAAAAAGAGTCAACCCATCTGGGATAAGGGAATTGGGGTTGGGTGCCAGCAGACAAAAAGAATTATCAAATGCCTGTAGTATTTAGACCCTGAGATGAAGAGCTGAGAGCTCTTCCGCCTGTGTGTTGGCCTGGGCTGGAGAAGGCTGGGTGGGGTGGGCACAGGTGAAGTGTGGCATTTGTTCAAAGTACTGTATGCCCTCTTAGACTCTCATAATATAAAAGGGCTGTTCTCACCAGAGCTCTTTCCTCTCTTTTTTATTGTCTTGATAAATCCTTTATTGGGGCAGCTGTCCTAGAACACTGGCCCGGAATGTACATAAACCCCTCTGAACAAAGGTTATAAGCTTGCCCTCCCCGCACTGCTCTGGGCCCGGTAAAGCACTGAGACGTTAGAAAACAAAGACTGGGCTTACCCCAGCCCTGAGCAGCGAACCACCCTTCTTCTCCCCTTCTGGGCGTGTGTCAGATGGCTGCCCATCCAGGGTCTAGACAAGCAGGAAGGCGTCCTCTGATCCCCAGCACGGCTTCAGGACCCAGGTACACGACTGGCTGGGGTGCTCTTGGTACCTGGTTTTAAACCTCAGCTCTACCACGCACTTGCTGTCTGGTTTAAGAACTCATCAGATTTAACATGCTGAATTGATGTATAGGCCACAGCTTAGCCTGATAAAATGCTCCCTGATCTTAATGGGGAATAGACATAGTATGAATTTCCTAAAAGAACATGCCATGGGCAAGAACATCCCACAGGCTGAAAAGCTAGACAGTAAATTTTTAATAGAGATTCATTTGCTTTAAGCTATTCTAGACCAACTAACAATAGGGCACCTGTTTCCTCCCTCCCTCCCTCCCTTCTTCCTTCCTATCTTCCTTCCTTCCTTCCTTTCCCCATCCCCTCCCTCCACAAATATTTACACTGAGTATCTACCATGTGCTAGGTGGGTACTCACAGCAGGGTTCATGCCCACACTGGTCCAACATAATCTCAGTGGAGTAACGCTCTCTGGGTAGACGCTCAACACAAGTTTGTTGAATGTGTCCTTCTCTTCCTGCCTCTCTTCCTTCTCTTCCCAGCCTTTCGATGGTAACATAACTTCTTCCTCACTCTACATTCAACTGCCTAGAGGATGCTAAGTGCCTTATCTTCATGTTTTATTTCTAACGCTCAGACGGTATGTTGGCCCATCTCACAGGATCGCATTAAGCAATCTCTCTTTGACAGTTTGCTTTTTTTTTTTTTTTTTTGCGTTACTTGGGCCTCTCACTGTTGTGGCCTCTCCCGTTGCGGAGCACAGGCTCCGGACGCGCAGGCTCAGTGGCATGTGGGATCTTCCCAGACCGGGGCACGAACCCGTGTCCCCTGCATCAGCAGGCGGACTCCCAACCACTGCGCCACCAGGGAAGCCCGACAGTTTGCTTTTCAGGGAAAGGAACACAGGGCTCCATGGGTGATGATTACTTATTATGCAAGAAATCTTTTTATCTTTTCTCTTTTTTCGTGACCTGGGCATTCATTTGGTTCCCAGCTTACTGGCACTATGCACACGATTGGACCAAGGTAGCTCTGTGATATGGACGTCGCATGGACGTGTCCTCCGCTCTCTGTGAAGTAACACTCCGCCACGCCCTTGATGCGGGTTTTCATCTTGTGTCCCATTTTACTAAGAGCCTCACCCTCAACTAACTGCCATGATCCCCTTCCACGATACGCGGAACTGTTAAGGTTCATGGGATTAACCTCCTTCCACAGAAATCTATAGGGGATTCTCCAAAAACAAAACAAACAAAACAAAGGCAATCAAAAGAATGACCCAGTAATGAAATAATTTGAAACAATGAAAGATAACTAGGTACGAGCTTTCTTAAGCTTCATTCCTTGACCCACATGGGTAGGCACCCATCCTGTCTACCTGTAAGATTGGGCTTGACTTGACAAATGTATTCCCTTGTTTATAAAGGACTGTGCTCAGACAACCGAGAGGACAGATTAAAGAGCTAATGGATCCAAAGACATGATGGAGGAGAGAGGATGCAGGATGCTGTAGGCACAGGGGCCCTCTGAGCAGAGGGTAGGAAACACCGGATCATCACAGGCTGGGGTAACTGCAAGTAGCATGATACCCATGTCACAGGAAGAGAAAGGGTAGGTCCTGAGGTGGAGAATGTGCCCATGGCACGTACATTAATCCTTTCTGTGTAACTTGGAAAAGCCTAAGCTTTGTCCGATCGAATATGGACACTCACAGAGTCAGCTCAACATTTTGGAAATACTGCACGTTCAATCTGTTGGGTGGACAGGGGATGCTCAGAGTGGGGGTAAGGAGAGCAGATAGGAGACCACTGTAGTAGTCTAAGAATGATCTACAGAGAAGCTAAACTAAGTTAGTGGCATCGGGAATGACAAAAGGGGGATTAGCATTAAAATAGATTCCAGGAGTGGTGACATTGTAAGAGGAGCTCTGGAGAAAGATGAATATTGAAAAGTCCAGGTTCCTGGCTGGGCAACTGAGCAGATGCAGATGCCACAAGTCAAGAAAGAGAGTTCAGAGGAAAACAGGATGAGACATGAAGATGATGAATTCCATGTTGGATATTAAGAATGTGAAGCATATGGTGCTGGGGAGGCGTTCGGGTGACTCCGTCCAGCACACAGTTGGATATGTAGGTCTGGAACTCAGGGACCAGAGACAGAGCTTTGGGGATTAGTAGCATACAAGTGGGACTTCAGAACATGAGTATAGATGAAATTGCAAGGAGACCATGTCGAGAAATAGGCGAGCTAAGGGTAGAACCAGAAGGAACCAACATTTTAAGATGATACTTGGAAAAGAAAAGCAGGTGTCCTAGAAGTTGAGGAGCAGGAGTTGCCGGACGGAGGGGCTGGTGAGGTGCATCAACGCCAACGAAGATGTGAGACGTGAATACATTCAGAGGAAGATCACAGAAACCCTGGAAGTGCTTTGTAGATTTTGTCCTGTAGTAGGTCATTATTTCTGGCTTTAATGAGAGCAATTTGAGTGAAATGGGGGGGGGGGCGGTAAGAGGTCAGATTACAGTTGCTTGAGAAGTGGATATGAGGTAATAACGTGAAAACAGTGGGGGTGTGAACTACCCTTTCAAGAAATCTGGATGATAATGGAAGGAGAGAGATGCAATTATTGGAAGAGGACTGTGTTTAAGGTTTATTGCTTGTCTTAGTTTCTAAGAAAAACTTGAGAGTTTGAAAAAGGTAGGTCAAAAAAAAATGGTCAAAGGGAAGAAGAGGTTAAAGATGCTGGAGAGAGAGGGCAGAGATAAATGGCCCAAAGTTCCAGGGGGGATGGGGGTGGGCGGGATTTGTGGTAAGAGCGGCAGGGTCAGCCCACAGCAGGGGGAGGGACACCTCATGCCCTGAGGTGAGAATGATGGAGCAAATTGTAGCTATACTTGGTGGTTAGGCATGGACGGTGGTTCTGGTTTTATTTTATTTTATTTTTAACATCTTTATTGGAGGATAATTGCTTTACAATGGTGTGTTAGTTTCTGCTGTGTAACAAAGTAAGGCACCACAAGGGAACAGGACACGGAGCTGACGGCCACCACGCTGCATGATGGATGAAGCCCCCGCTTCCCCTCCCGTGTCTCGATTATGCTTCCAAGCTTCTCAAAAACCTTGCAGCCAGGAAATTCTCAATAATATCCAATCTCTACTTCTTCTGATATGATTTAAAACCTGCCCATCCCAGCCTCTTTGCTGAGAGGATAAAGGACGTCTTTACCCGTGGCATCCCCAGGTGCTGCAGAGAAAAACTGAGCCCCTAGTGGGGAATAGGGGGAAAATGGAGTGTCTGGTGAACACACCCTCACCCACTGATTCACAATCCCTCCCTCCCCCATCCAGGTCCCTACATTCAGCTCATGGGCCCCCGTAAGGAAAACTCTTGGAGCAGTTGGCAAAGCACGGGGAATTTTGATTTTGGCCTGGAACGCCTGTGCTACAGCCCAAGGCACCGCAGCCTGCCCCAGCCCTGGCCTCAGCAGTGGGTTAACAGCCTGCTTTCTTCTCTAGCCTGCCACCTGGCCCCAACCCCCAAATAATCAGGTTTCAGGGCACGATGGTGATGTGTTTGGAAGCCAGCTGTCTAGATGCAGGTACTTCACTGAGTGAGTTAATATTTATAAAATGCTCGGAAGGAAGCTTAGAAAATAGTAATCACCATGGAAATACTAGCGACTATCGTCAGTATTATGACTGCCCCTCATATTCTCTACAGGACTAACATCTGTCTCATGTCTGCAGTGGGAACAGATATTTTGCACATTAATTAAGCATCATGATATACAAGAAGTTTGAGAAGGGACTGAGAGGTGGCCGAAGCCCGGGCACAGAGTGGAATTAATACAGGATTTGGAGTCACACAGACATGGGTCTGAATCAAATACCTGCCACTCTTAAGTGTGCCTTCTCAGCTCCAGCTTCTGTCAAATGGGTATGTTAACTATTTCCTTACAGGGCTGTTGTATACATTCATCACCAGACGAATAAGATCAATAAAAATTTAAATCTTCTCCTATTTCCTTCTTCCTAGGGAAAGAAAGTGGAGCTGAAATTGTTTGGATAAATGACTGTGCCTTTCTTTGGGCACCTAACATTCGCTATCTTGTATTTCGTAATTATGGCATTCTTCAATGTTCTTCCCCCTTCTTTATTAACCACTCACCAACACACACACACACACACACACACACACACTCTCTCTCTCTCTCTCTCTCTCTCTCTCTCTCACACACACACACAATCAATAAACGTTAGTTTCTGAACAAGTTAAATCAGAAGCCAGGGCAACGTCTTTTGTTTGTGGGATCATGTTCCCTTTGTTTTCAAACCTCCAAGCTGATCCCCTTGGTCCCTGGCACCCCCTAATCCTCTTGCAATAGTCCCCGGGGCCATGAGTGATGCTCAGGGCCCTGCCAGGGGGTGGGCCTGACACTAGTGGGACATACCCAACACGACTACACAAGCAGGCTGGCTTCCCCATGTGTCTCCCAATTAAATACCCATACAGAAAGTCACTTGAGGGAATCCCGTTGATGTCAGCAGAAAGAAGAGACTGGATTACAGCCTCTGACTGGGCCAGCTTATTGTTATTTATAATACACAGCCGACTGACTGGGAAGCCAGGGGAGAGAGAGATGCCGGTGTGAGTGCCACCTGTTAATTGAAATGTCTTCATTTCAAGAAACTAGTTGGAATCCTCACGGCACTGGGCAGGTACCTGTGTTCCCAGTGAATCCCCCGGCTGAGCAGATTCTGACCCTGCCCCTTTCCAGGCGTTGGTGGAAAGAGCTCATTCCCAGGATGACACCACTGTTGAGCGAGCCGGGTGTGAAGATGGGTAGCCGAAGGTCTAGTGGATCCCCACATCCCAGCCTGGCAGACGGAGCTCCCAGGAGCACCTCCTCCTCCTTTGAGGCGTGAACAAAACAAGGCCACCCTGAAGACCTGAGGACAGGGTGGGTTTAGGGGCACGTGTCCACACCAGCCAACCAACGATGGGTCAGAAGTCCTTAAGAAAGGCAAACACCTTAGCCTGCCCTCCCCCAAACTTTCCTGGAATTCTCACACTCCTTCCCCAAGTCTTAATATAAGTGTCCTGTCCTCAAAGCCTTCTTCCCTCACCTCCACCCTGCCCTCTGGGGCAGATTTGGGTAGGGCTTCCTGTTACATACTCTTAAAACACTCTCTAATTCTCACCATCGTAGGGAACTACTGCAATTAAAAAAATCCCTTTAACTATGGTGTAATATTGATCTTTTCCCCATATATGATGAAATCTGTGTGGGCAAAGACTGTGGCTGCCTTAATCCCCTTGTATTTCCTAGTATGGTGCCGGGCATATCGTTAAGATTGGCTAAATGAGTGAACGAAATCAACTGAGGAAACACTTCTTTGGGAAGGCAAATAGATACAGAACACTGTATGTTTAGAGGGACCGCAGCATTGTCCTGGAGATTGGTCATTCTTGTGGGATTACCTGGGTCATGACTGCTCTCCCCACATTGCTGTTTAAGAGCTAACAACACGCTTAGATAATATTTCAGTTGGATTCAGTTTGGACAATCCAATTTGATTTTCCAGGAATTTGCTGAGCATCTGCTATGCTCCCAGCATGATGCTCGGCTGCAGAGGATGTCAGGTTCCCTGTCAACCCTGAGCTGTGATTTCCTGAGGGAGCACAGTATAGCTCAGAAATGTGTTCCATGGTCTAGAATATACAGGCTGTGCGATTTGGAAATGCAAGTGCTGATAGACATTGCTTTTCTGCTTCTCACTCAACAAAACTTGAGTGCTTTCTCAGAAAGCTTCTGCTTTCTCTTTCAAGTTCACAGGTCTCTGAGCTTTCCCTGTCCCTCAGGACCTGGTACAGCCTTGCTGCATGCAAATGACCCATCGGTGTTCCTTTCTGCTCTGACCTGCACACCCTGCCTGCCGCCCAGGGGAGCAGATCTGACTCCCCCAGACGACATCCTCGAAGAACTGGGGGAGCCTTGAGGCAGCTTCATGGGCTCTCACTGGCCAGGCTTTGAACTCTCCAATCCTTCTTGCTGTTTTGGGATGTTTCACTTTTCTCTTGCCCCAGGGAACCGTCTGCTTTCATGACAGCTGTACTGTGTGCCAGTGTGAGGGTCTAGAAGAGACAAGATTAACTGCTCTCCAGTCAGAAAAAGGAAAAGTGGTATATTTTTATGTTTAGAAAAAGATGAGTTGGTGAAATACAGCCAGGACGCTTTGCCCAGTCTTTTATCTTGGAATAGAAAATGCCTAATACAGTTAGACAAAAAGCTCATTTTCTAAGGCGCCTCCTTGCTTGGGGTTTGATTCAGAATCTCAAATCCCTCTGCCTTGCAGACAAGTGAGAACTGTCTTGGAAGCAGGGCATGTGGACTGAGGTTCTGCTCTTTCTACTCGCTTTCTGACCTTGGGCTCATCACTGGGCAGTTCTTTAAGGTGGGAATGTAATCGCTGCCCTACCGAAAGGGATGATGGGAGGTGGACATGTTCATATGAAAAGAGGTGTCGACACAAACAGGCGTTGCCAGTGTGAAAGACGCAGCCGTGCCAGGCACTCATACTGCTTGTAGCCATTCCCGTTTTCACCCTCTAATTTTGTTCTCATTGGCGTAACACCATGGATAGCTACAGAGCTTTAGGGAAATGTACACAGAGACCTGATTCATAGACTTTCCAAAATAAAGTAGGCCTTAATGATCACTGCATCTCCTGGACACACAGACGGAAGCTGAGTACCGATAAGGCACACGTACCGAGAGCCGGCCGCGCACCGAGCTGGGCTTGAACCCTCCCACCTGTGGTAACCCACCGAATCTCCAAAGCCGCTCCCACCAGGGAGATATTACAATCATCACCTCCACTTTATAGATGAGTAAGCAAATGTCAAGTAACCCGCCCCCCACCCCCGCAAGGTCACGTTGTGGCAGTGCAAGGGTCTAAACCCAGGAGCCAATTCTCCCCACTATGACAGTGCGTTGCTACCAGAAACCGAGTTCCAGAGAGAGTTATCGGCAACTGGCCGAAGATAACTCAGCTATTAGGGATGAAAACCAGGTCACCCAATCCACAGTCCAGGTGTCTGTCTGTCTGTGTGGATGAAGGTAGGGCTCAAATCCTAGCTGGACACGTGGTTGTGGGAATGACCTTGGGCAAGCCATCAGTTGACCTGGGATGTGCTGTTCTCATCGAGATAAACTTGTCATAAAATAGCCTCACAGTTTACTGTGAGCATTAGATGAGATAATACCTGTAAAGCACTTAGAAGAGCCCTGGATATAGCTACTCAACAGCTGTTACATCTGCTGCTTCTTCCAGGGGGGCTCCCAGAGGGGAGATAACGTCGGCGTCGTGGTGGAACCCAGAGGGGCCGGTGAGGGAGGGGAGAGGTGGTGAGGATGTACCAGAAACTTGTGTTTGCAACAGAAAGCAGCTGGCCCTTCCCAGATAAAGATGGAAGATGAAATAGAATAAAAAGGCTAGAGCCACAGACAACCTAACACTCTCTATTTGCCCTTTCATGCCGGCAGTTCCTCCATTCTCCATTCCCTCTGCCCTAAATGGACCAGGAGCGGAACGGGCATGCACTGCATCACTCTTCAGGTCCTGGCAGGATGCCCGGAGCAACCTGCCCCTCTCAGCCTCTAGGTTCACCCCCTGACAGGTCCTGACGGCCACGTTTGGGGGGCGGATCAGCTACCAAGACCCGAGATCCCAGGCCAGGAAGTAGCTGCGCGCTCGCTGCTCTCAAGGGAGCTCTGGACTCACGCAAACTTCTGCGATTGCTTCTGCCGACTCCAATCTCTCTCCCTCTGTTAACAACACAACAGACATCTTGTCTGTGTTTGATAAATAAGCTTCTCTATTTATTCAGGGGAGTGAATTTGTAGCTATTATGATTCAAATGACATTGACACGATATTTTCTCTCTTTTTTTCCCCCCTGATGTTGAATCAGGAAAAGAAAATCCATAGGAAAAAAAAAAAACCCACAAAAACCCAAAGCAATTACTCTGCATATCAGTCCATAAAATAAAGAAATGCCTAAGCCAACTCTCTTCTGGGGTGGAGGTAAGGGAACCGATAAATAATTTAGAAACTGTTGCTGCTTCCCAGTTCCCCGAGATGCAGCTGGTGTGTACTAACAGGAGGCACAGGCTGCATTTATTAGGCACTGAGCAACGTTTTAATTTCTCAACCATTAATGTGATCTGCGATGGGCCTGTGCACAAAGTCAGATCCCAGGGATGTCAATCAACCCAGCTAAGAAGTGTTGGCATCGTCATATGGGGTGTTACCCCTCACTGGGTTTCCTGAGTCCACCAGTCAAGCAGACAGGCAAGACGGGGAGTGGGCCCCAGCCAGCAGAGTCAGCTCTGCATCTGGAAGTCCTTGTGTTAGACACCCTTCCCGTTGGATCCGTTCAGACTCACCTGATCTCATCCCTGTCCCCAGCTGTGCTCATCCCCTGCTGCCCAAGCACAGTCCAGAAATGTTAAGTCTTGGATGTCGAGGATAGGCTAGAATCTTCTTGAACATCTAATCCCCCAGACAGAGGGAACATAGGAGAGCTTGTAATCGGAAGACTTCCTGGCCCATGTTTTCTAGACCCAACTGGCCTTGTGGAGCAGCTCAGAGTCAGAGGTACAGGCCTGCTGGGTCACTTGGTCCGTGGCTTTCAACATTTGACAGTGACCTAAGTATCAGATTCATCCTATATCACAACACTGCACACACACACCCCACACTCTACTGAAGAAAACGTTCATAAAATATCCTTACGTTATGACATGCACTTTGATAATTCTATTTCATGTTTTTAAAAAATCACAGGTGGAAGCCACTAAAATATGTAATAACCTCTAATGGGTTGCAGCCTGCAGTTTGAGTAACACTGACAGTCCAACAATGGGGTATGTCAGGTTGATGAGAATAAGTAGACCTGCAGCCAGGGCAGGCATCTCCTCAAAGAAACATGCAAAAACACCTGGGGGAAACTTCAGAGTGGCCAGTTCAGAACTGGTCTGCACTGGAGTTCCAAGTGCAGCGGGGATCCTTGGTTGTCTGGAGGGCGGCTGGGCTGATAGAGTCTAGAGCCCTCCTGGCAGCCGGCTGGACTCTGGCTGCCTGTAGTGGGAACGAGGGACATGTTTACATGTCCTGGGGGGAGGGGGCTGCCACGGGCAAGCTTGTCTAGAGCTCGGCCTCTCCCATCGCAGCTCACTCCCCCCGGGACTCTCTGCTTTTCCCTCCTGCTCTCCATCCCCACCCTGTGCCTTTCCTTCCTCTTACTTCCTCTGTGTCCTCCTTTGCCCTCTCCCTTCCCTATCTTTCCTTTACCAACAAGTATAGATTTTTTTAAAAAATGTCCCCATTCATCATTCACAATCTGCTAAACCAGTTTTTCAAACTCCCTGTAGGCAGGAAACCTAAGTGTTGGGTTGAGAGTCATGTATGGTGTGTGTGTATCTGTGTGTGGTATGTGTGTGTGTATCTGTGTGTGGTACGTGTGTTTGTGTGTGTGTGTGGTGTGTGTGTGGTGTGTCTGTGGTGCATGTTCGTGGGTGTTTGTGTGTGTGGTGTGTGTGTATCCGTGTGTGGTGTGTTTGTGTGTGTGGTGTGTGTATGCGTACACGCATGTGTGTGTCCATATCTCTGTGTGTGTGTCCATGCATGTGTGTGCAGTGTGTGTGGTGTGTCTGTGTGTGTCCATGTACGTGTGGTGTCTGTGTGCGTGTGTGTCTGTGTGTGACATGAACCGCAGAGTCAGCCAATGCTTGTGTCTCCCCTGAAGGGGATGTGAAAGCACAGTGTCCAAGAGGAAGAATCCTACAAATCCCCAACCCTAAGAAAATAACTTACAAGGAAAGAAGAAATCATCGCTTTGTGATTTTGCTTTCAAATAACCTGTCTCCCTTCTAAATATATTAGTTTTGTATTTGATGCTATTGCTCTATCAGCAACTGCAGTGATCTGGAGCCATGATATACTCGGCCGCCTAATTTCCATGGAAAGGAGGGAATTTATAGATGTAGTCACCAAGGGGTTAGCAATGCTGTCAATTTCAGTGGCGCTTTCCCTGTTGAAAGCACATTATAAGCATTAACTAATTGTGCTGCACAACATTTGAGAGAGAGAGAGAGAGGAGTGGTTCTCACGTGGCGGAGCCCGGGGAAGAACCAGCACAGGCCTGCACGGCTCCAGGGAAGTGTGGATTCCCAAGAACTGAGATTAGGATTCAGTTGTCACTTTTCCCAAACCTTCACGATTCCTTAAGCCTCATGCCAGCTCTAGTGTCTACTTTTACACGTTCTAAGGCAGTTGCTGAAGTTTTCAGCATGTAAGTTTCCTCAGCTATAAAGTGGAGACAATAATAACACCCATTGTAATAAGCTTGCTCTAATAATTAAATGATATACAACTTTGCACAAGGCCTGGTCCTTAGGAAGTACTTAATGAATCATGGCTCTCAGCTCGGAAAATACCCCCACTTCTCTTGTTCACCCTTCCTTCTCTGTCTTCTCCCTCCCTTCCTCTCTCCCTTGCTTTCTCCCCTGGGCTCCTTTCATGGGCAGAATCCTTGGCTGTCAGGCATCTTTGGAATCTGGGGGGAAGACATCACATACCCGCTCCCCTGTGGCTGTCTGTCTGCTGAATGTGCCAAAGGTGATGGCTTTGGGCAAAAGCTTACAGGAGCCTGACAGACACATCCTGCCCTGCTTGAAAGCCCTGCTTGAAAGCCCTGCTTGGTGATACGGCAGCTCAAAGGCCGATACCTCCAGTGCTCATCAGACATCTGCTGGTTATCAGCAACCACCAGGCCACCCTGCTGGGGCTTTGGAGGACAGACAAGGGCTTTGTGATACCAGGAATGGTCAGGGGACCACCACCGGCCTTTTCTACCCGCCTAGGTACAATTCCTCACACACAGACCTGCAGAAACAGGCTTTGCGGGTTGCTCTGGTGCATTCAGACGGGAGTACCTCTCCCCGTCCGTCTGTGCTAACGATAGCCCAGTTTGTAATTCTGAGAAAGGAAAGACAGTGTTGGCTGTGGAATTCAATACTTTATCAACTTTCCATCAGAGCTTGTGCTCTGCTCTGTGAAATCACAGCACCCAGGAAACCTCGGATCAATACACAGGTCCCAAGGTCTTAGGCCACAGGATCTGGGGACAATGGATCCCACAGGTGACAAGGATTTTGACTGTGAATAGAACAGGCTGCACTAAGCTGGCAACGGGGGTGACACGGCTCTCTCCTGGCGGGCATCGCCTCCGTCACGGCTTCCTGATCCAGCGGGTCATGCCTAGTGCATGGCCCGCTGGATTCTTCTCAGATTCTAGACTGACTCAGTCTATCACTCCCTCATCCGGTCTGGGATGCAGAGAAAGCGCGGGCCGCAGTTGAAGCAGTAACTGTGCACAGGAACCGCAGCCCAGGTGACCCAGCCCACCACCCATTTGTGGGACCGTCTGTTTGCAGCTCATCCCCCAGCAGCTCAGCCTCACCATCCAGCTGGGATGTATTCAAGGGACACAAGCTCATTTATCAGCCGAGCAGAGCCTAATTAGGAAGGTGATGCCACCACGCATTAACAGCCTAACATACACCAAGGCCGAAGATAAGTGGTTCTGCGGTCACACATTCTTGGGATTTATCCACTGTCGGGGAAGAGTGGGGATTGGCCAGACCTAGTACAGCATATGGGTGTCTACGTGTGTCATTTCCCCCTATGTTTTAGTACCACTCATCCTTGAATCCAGGTAGTGGAAACAATGGGTAAACGTGACAGTTGGAGACCTGATCCAAGAAGGTATCCACCCAGTAGGACGTGTTCAGGGGCTTGAGATTTTTAGGAAAAGCAGGCAAGTTATTTGACCAATTTTTAAAGCATGACTTGTGGTTACCCTTGACCCTGGTAGCCCTGGTTGGACATTGATAGATGAAATTCTGCCTGAGCCTTTGCCAGAACGTGGTTCTTGGCTGTCAGAAGGACGTCTTGGCCTCTCAGAGGGCACAGCTGGTTCCCAGGGTTCTGTCAAAAGACATCCTGATTCGTGTGCCTGTTTAGGGTGTCACAGTGTCTGAGTCTGCAGGACTTTGGTCAAATTGAGAGTAGGGGAGGGGCAGTTAGGAAAAGAGAGGAAAGAGGAGGGGGAGCCAGGAAGAGAGAAGGAAACCCAGAGAGCGGGGCTGGTGTTAGTCTCGGGCAAAGCCTGCGTGAAGCCTCGGCATGTACCCCCCAGAAACACGCCACTCAGCTTGGGCCCGGCTGCCAGCAAGAGCGGATTGAGTGATGGATTTATGACGTGCTCCCCTCTTCCTGTTGGTCACTGCAGCTGCTGGAGGAGACGATGTCCCTCCTTGAGATTCATAGTTCTTTGGTTCCCCAAAGTTTCCAGCTCTGCGGCGTGTTTGCGAGTCCCTGTTCTCAGGAGGCATCCACACCAGGCCAGGTCTCCAGGACCGGCTGGAATCAAGGACCAGCTTCTGTCCTCCTGGGTCCCTGGTCCCTGGCGCCTTCCTCACGCTCAGCAGTGCTCTAACCGAAGTCTCCAGACGGAAGAAACACTCTGTCCTAAAGAGGGAGATGAGAAACTGCCTAGAAAGCCAAGCCCCACGTAAACAGGGTTTAAAGCACAGGAGCTGTTGCTTTAATTCCGGCTCGTGCTGTTGGATCACCAGTGTTTCCCACGCATTCATCAGCAGCCTGGTGATAAATCAATCTCTGGAAGCCAGAAGCTGCCACAGCTGCAGCCTCCAGGCTCCATCCTCTCCTCCGGGCCTGGATCCCCCGGAGCCACTGCCAGATGAGTGTGCAGCCCTGAGCCTCCAGGATTCGGAGCCCAAGTCGGTTTGGGACTGAGGCTGGGAATCAGGCTGCCACCCCAGCATCAGAGGAAGGGTCAGAGAGGAGAATATTTGTAAGGGTCAGATTTGCAGGTAGATGATAACTGGCACATTGGTGTGTTGGACTGTTTTTCGGATAATGACTGTTACACCTTTGATGTTAATGATAAAAATAACCATACTATACGTGCATGGACCTAGAGATTATCATACCAAGTGAAGTCAGACAGAGAAAGACAAATGTCATATGATATCACTCGTATGTGGAATCTAATTTTTAAAAAAATGATATAAATGAACTTATTTGCAAAACAGGAATAGACTCACAGATTTCAAAAACAAACTTACGGTTACCAAAGGGGAAATGCGGTGGGGAGGGATAAACTAGCAGTTTGGGATTAACGTACACACACTACTCTATATAAAATAGATAAGAAGCAAGGACCTCCTGTATAGCACAGGGAACTCTGCTCAGTATTCTGTGATAACCTATATGAGAAAAGATTTGAAAAAGAATGAATATATGTATAACTAGGTCACTTTGCTGTACACCTGACACTAACACAACATTGTAAATCAACTCTACTTCAATAAAATTTTTAAAAAAAGAAAGTGATGAAAATAATGGATGATAATAGATTCATCCAATTAGGTTTGGAGATATTCTAAGTTTGTTTTCTTTGGTTATATAATAAAATAAATTCTTAATTTGTTAAAAAATAATAAGGACACATATTAGCAGCTGTTATTCATTAGATACTCTACACCTGCCTACCACACTCATCCTCGGTGTTTAGTCCTCAGCAACCACTCAACAGGGTACAGGTGACTATCTGCAACTCTCAGCTGTGAAAACTGAGGTCACAAGTGGAGGGGCAGAGCCAGGGCTCCCACGCTCCCCTGTGTCCCGCCGCTGTGGGTGAGGACCTCTGGTGACACGTGCTCCCCGCCAAATCCCCTGGAGCAGCGCCTACCCTTCCAGGGACGCTGGTGTGTGTGCCTGGCGGCACCACCTGGAGGAACGCGGGAGAAAGTGAGTGCCAGGAGCAAGGCTAGTGCTGAGGACACGAGGATGGTGCCAGGAAGGCCCTCACACACCTTGCCATCTTTTTATAATCTTTTTCCAGATGGGAAAGTTGAAGCCGGAGAGGTGAACTCACAGACCTCAAGGCAAACCTGGGCCTAGAGCCCAGTTCTTGAAAGGTCTGGGTTGGCCATTTCTCGACTGTATTTGAAGGGGATGAGGAGAAATTGTACTTGAAACTTTGAAATAGTGGGAGCCTCTTCTGACCCCCAGCTGTTCCTCAGGCAGAGGCCAGTGGCCCTTCGTAATTCGGGGTGAACCTTTCGAGTCCCTCAGGGTGCAGCGGGGAGGCAGGGGGCTTCAGGCCTCAGGCTGCCCACCCTCTGGAGAGGACGGTGCCACTGGCAGGGCCCTGGGAGAGCTGTCCACTGCTGGGATGGGAAGGCACCTGCTTGGTGCTGGATGAAAGGCAGCAACTGGACACCAGTGAAAAGAGAACGCAGGAAAAAGGAGCACAGAATTCACGTGGCAACAGTCTATCCCTCTTCCCAGCCGAATATAATTCACCAACTCAAAGCCCACTTTTTATCCCACCTCCTCTGAGACTAGTCCGGCCCTCATCAGCCTCCACTGTGGTGGTGTTTGCTTTTTTAAAGTGAGGTATAATTTACTAGAGTAAAATTCACCATTCTTAGTGTATAGTTCTACACGTTTTAATGAATATACAGTCATGTAACCACCACTGTAATCAAGGTATGGGACATTTCCATCACCTACAAAGTTCCCTTGTGCTCCTGCGTAGTCAGTTTCTCCCCCAAGGCCAGCCTGTTTTCTGCCACTATAGTTTTGCCCTTTCAAGAATGTTATGTGAATGGAATCATACAGTCTTTAGCCTTTTGGGTCTGGCCTCTCTGGATTAGCATAAAGCATTCCACGTTCGGCCATGGTGGTCTGTGTACCAGAAGTCCCTTATTTTTTACTGCTGTGTAGTATCCCATCGTGAGGATGTACCTGAGTTTTTTAATCTGCTCACCCACTGAAAGATACTTGAGCTGTTGACAGCTTGGGGAAATTATTACAAAGCTGCTACAGATATTCACACGCAGGTGTGTGTGTGAACCTGGGTCCTTGTTCCTCTTGGGCTTGCTGGGGTACAAGGTGAGGGCAGGTTTAACTTGAACCTCTCTGTATTTGATCTCTCACATCTCTTAAGGACAGCTCTACAGAGATTTTTCTTTAGTTCTTTTCTAATCTTCTTTTAACCAACCCCAAATCGTTGAACACAGTAGGTGCTGGGCATTATAACGACATTGAAACTGCAAAGATACGAGGGATGCTTTTCTAGGATGTGTACAACCCCATGGTGCCAACTTGCTGACTGAGTGGCAGACACTCCATCGCAGCGGGGAGGTGGGACTGGAGTGCACCGGCCAACCCAGGTCACCTTGGCGCAAGATTGCTTATAAGCAACGAACGCATTGATGGTGTATAAGCAGTACAACGTGCAGTGACCAGCTGCAGGCACAGCCACAGATTCTGGCTCACAGGCAGCCCCTCACTCAGATGTGGAGCGAGGGGAGATTTTACAACCAACACCCTCACCTTCACAGTTTCCATTATGCTTGAAAACATCCAGAGGAAACAATATAAAATATTTGAAGAATAAAAATATTTTGTGCTGACAATTCTGTGTGCAAGCTTTAAAAAAGGCACTATAGGGCTTCCCTGGTGACGCAGTGGTTGAGGGTCCGCCTGCCGGTGCAGGGGACATGGGTTCGTGCCCCGGTCCGGGAAGATCCCACGTGCCGCGGAGCGGCTGGGCCCGTGAGCCATGGCCGCTGAGCCTGCGCGTCCGGAGCCTGTGCTCCGCAACGGGAGAGGCCACAGCAGTGGGAGGCAAAAAAAAAAAAAAAAAAAAGGCACTATATTTCCAATATTTCCAGAACCTAAGGTCATCTTGTTCGACCTCCTGATACTCAAAGCTCCTCTGCAACATGACTGCTCACCCAATGGCTGCCTTTTCCCAGTGATGTCAGCTCACCATCCTGATGGTCTAGTGGAATCAAGCACTGTGTTTGGAGTAAGTCGTGTTTAATGAGCCTGCAGGAGTTGTCGCTCATTTCATCATCATCACCAGCATCATCGATATTATCGTTGTTATTATTATGTCACCTATAGACAATCTGGATACTAGAATCTCCATCTTTGTATTGAGCCAAAATCTGTTACCCTATTACTTCATCCATCGATCTTACACTTGGTTTTGGGGGCCATTCGAAATAAGTGGAATTTACATGAGACATTTCAAAGCATTTGAAGACAGTCCATGGGTCTTCCTTCAGCCTCTTCCTCTCCAGGCGTGAAGCTAAGCTCCCTCACTTCCTTCCATAACTCAACCTAAGGATCACGAGACACGGTGTACAGTCTATTCATCGTCGAGGCTGCCTGGCTATGATTCTGTTTGCCTCTGAATCCCTAACTGCTTACAATGCTGCAAACGCAGTTTGCTCTGGGTGCTATTCGTCTATTAACACAGTCTCATATATCAGCTTCTGGGGAAGTCACATTGCACTAATGCCACGGTATGCTTTCTACCAACTAAAATTCCTAAACGTTTTTTAAAGTTCTGCTACTGAGCCTTCCTTCTTTTTACTGCTTTGAGATAAGTGTTCCATTTTTTCAAAGCCTGGCCCACTTCCTGAGCTTGTCAAGATCCTTTGAAACTCAGTTCTGTCATGCTGACTATTAACTATCCATCCCGGCTTTGAATTAGGTGAAAGTGTGATCTGTGTGCCTGCTGTTTCTTCATCTAATGCTGGTAAAAATGTCAAACAGGACAGGGTCAAAGACGAAGGCCTCTTTCCAGGTTGACACTGATCCGTTACTCAGAACACTATGGAGTCCAAACCCACCCACCACCTGGGAACATCGTGAGGGCCCTGGGAAATGCCATGCTTAAATTTAAAAAGTGATGTCTACCAAATTTCCCAAGTGACTTCTTATAAAAAGGAAATGAGATTGGGCTGCTAGGGCTTTGTGGCAGTGAGCTGGTGCTTTCATCTAGTGAGTATCCTTTCCTTTCCAAGTGCTCACAGTTGTCCTAGTAATACTTTTTTTCTATAGTCTTTCTTCTTAAAAGTAGGCACCACGTAACAGCTAAGGTTCTGAAAATCCAGAATAAATATGGCCTACTTCCTGTTCTCAACAATCATATAGACAGACATAGAGTTTAGGCCTTCAGTGATGTGCATGTGAACGAATCTACAAGATAATTTCAAACGTATCTTCAGGAGCCACGTGCCGCTTCAGAACCTGGGTGATGAAGCTGCAGAGAAGGTGTGGGAGAGTCTCCCCTGCCTATTTGGCAGCCTTACTGGTGAGTGCAAGGGGCCTGTGGCCCTCGATCTCAGCTATGTCCAGGATGCAGTTATCCAGCCTCATCTCTGATGGTCAGGCAGATGTCTGCTCCCAGCACTGTGCGGGAGGCGGATGCACGGTGTAGTACCGGTACTTAACTGTGTGTGCGTTCTCCCATGCAGCCAGACCAGATGCACAAAGAGGAAAAGCGCCTTCTCCAGGGAGGTCAAGTAACAGACATGCTTGAAAGAAATCACACTCCAGCTCTGGGGCAGTGGTTCTCAAAGTGGTTTTCCTGAACTAGAATCCTCAGTATCAGTAGGAGCTTGTTAAAAATGCAAATTCCTGGATCTCTCCAACCTACTGAATCAGAAACTCAGTGTTGGGGCCCCGTGATCTGTGTTCTAATAATCACCCTCCAGGTGATTTGGGGAAAAAAATGTTGCGAACCGTTGCTCTAGCATTTGACAACCCAGTCAAGACAGCCCTGGGAAGGGGGAGCCTGAGGTTGGAAACAACTCTCAACGTTCAGTTCGGCAAACACTTTCTGGCTTGGCTCTTCCAGGTGAGGTTCCAGGTGCAGAAGTGAAGCAGAATGTGAATAATGCATACGGCACAGCCCCTCTCCTCAAGTTGCTTACGATGTCGACAGGAACAAGCAGTGGAGACAGTAACACGGAAAGCATCATAAAAATAAAGTGAATCAGTCCGACTGAGTAGGAGAGGATGAGAGGGAAGGTAGATGGCGGCCGATTCATGGAGGGGATGGCGTTTATGATGGGCCTGGAAGGAGGGCTGGGACCTTGGTCGGCAGAGTTTGGGGAAGGAGCTCCCCAGGGATGTCGGAACACGCTTTCCTTCTCTGTCCTCCACTGGACCCTATAAATACATCTCCTGTGGTCCTTCATCAAATTATGCAAATCTGCATGTCTCCACCATTCCCCCAGGAGGGCTGCCGCCAGGTCATGGGTGACCTCGACACAGCCAACCCCAGGCACTCTTCCCAGTTACCAGCTGATCCATCCCCGGCGGGATCTTCCCCACAGTCCAAGGTGTTCTTTGGTTCCAAGTTAACATTATGCGTGATACTGAGGTTTGCTTTTGAGCTCTGCTTTCCCTTCTCAGTCAGTCCTGTTTCCCTTGGAGCTGAACTTGACCTCTGACTTCTCCTGCTGTCTACCCTGCCCCCAACGCCCCAGGCAAGGAGTGGTGGCCCTGGACTTTGGCATGCCCGATGAAGACAGGGAGTGAGGGACGTCTCGACCGTTCAAAGAGGGGCAGATGTGCCATGTTGAGGTGTGTCTGAGGCCTCTGCCCCGACGGCCATGCCTCCCCCAGACCAGGCCCACCCACCAGCAAGGAACTGCAGTGCGTCAGCAGCACTTAAGCCCACTTAAGCACCAATTAAGCCCACTCCTCCCTTCCAGTTCCCCTCCTAGCCCCTGGGCTCAGGCTTCCATCTGAACCTGAATTTAAGCCAAGTTCCATCTGACTCTGAGCACCTACCCAAGGGTTTTGAGACCCTGTTTTTCTCAGCAGCCTTCCCTACCTCGGGGTCCCATTTCCTCCCAGGGAACAGACCCTTTAACCAAATTCTAGACGCTGCCATGCCCCGGGGTCTACTCCTTTGTGGTAAGGCTCTCAGTAAGGTTTCAGCTCCCAGACAGAAGTTTAAACCCAGGGATCTGAGTCTGATGGTGGAAACACCCATTGCAGCCTGAGAACAGGGACACCTGGGGGTGTGCAGACCTTTAGATCAGGAGTCCCCAACCCCCAGGCCGCTGCGGACCGGTACCAGTGCGTGGCCTGTTAGGAACCGGGCCGCACAGCAGGAGGTGAGCTGCTGGCTCTGCGTGGCTCACATTACTACCTGAACCATCCCTGCCAGCGCTCTCATCACCCCCGTCCATGGTAAAATTGTCTTCCACAAAACCGGTCCCTGGTGCCACAAAGGTTGGAGGTTGGGGACCGCTGCTTTAGATGATGCACAGCCTCTTGGGCGGGCCACCTCGGGGCCTTGGCCTGCAGCACCGCCCTGCCTCCAGGCTGTGACCAAGGCTTCCACCGCCCCGCCGGTCCTGCCCCCTCACACTTGCAGGTCAACAGCTGAGCCACCCGCCGACAGCACCTGACGCCTTCATTGGCCCAGCGGCCGCCAAGCAGAGATTCTCAGTCTTGCTGAGCCTCTGAAACGGAACTATCACGCTCGCGTTGAATAGCGCACAAAAATCGGAAAACTCAGAGCCCGCAAGGGTACCTGCCACAATGCTTCCTGTTTCGGAAAAACAGGCTGATTAAAAATATTAAAGATTGTGATGTCTTCCTCCTTCCCTGGAGCCCCCACCCGGCCCCGCCCTGCAATCTTCTCTCCTCTGTGTTTATCTTCTGCTGGGGGCACGTTTCAGAGCTTAAGGCTGACAGCTGCATTTAAAACTATTTAAACTACGCCAAATACGCGATTTGTATACAGGTGAGTTTTCTTCTCTCTGGGGCCCCGCTTGTTAGTAAATCAGGATGTGGAGGCGTGCTGTGGATGTCGTTAATTTCTAAGTCTCCATGGGTTCCTCCCTGCTCCGGAACCCTTCACCATTCCAGGCACACACACTGCCGGTGGAGACTGACTGACGAAAATTTACAGCACCGGCAAGCCGCGTGCTTCCTTGGATGGATATACGTGCTCTACCTCTCCACCTCCCACATCTCCACCCACAAAGTCCCCAGCCCTGGTTCCAAGTCCAGGAGGAAGCAGGCAGCAGTAGTGTGTGCTGGACTGCGGTCCAGCCGGAGAGGAATGGAGAGTTCGGAGACATTGCTAGGGATCACGCTCTCATCATCAGGTGCATTTTGGAGCAAAGGCTGGGCAGACGTTAGACATGGCAGAGTTTATGTTTTCAGCATGGACTGGGTGGCCGGGGGTATGAAACGTCAGGCACTTAATTTCACCGTCGCGTGTGTGTGCTCTACACGAGCGTACAGCACAGCAATGTACAAAATTGGCTCTTCCATGAGGCCCGCGGGCTCGATAATTCCTAGAGGAGCTCTTTTCCTTTGGTTTGCTTGTTTTTTGGATAAAACTACTCTTTGCCTTGTACTGTCTCTCCCTCTCTCTGTCTCTCTCCACCACCAAAGAAGCAGTTTCTACTGTTCACCCAGAAAACCGGCTCCCCGATTTGCGGTGGGATTACTGACTGTCCCTCAAGCCTTCTAAAAAGACAAGTATTTCCAGTCACTCATCAGTATTAATTATAATCACAAGAGGTCTCTCTTTGAAAGCACGTGTTGGGAAGCTGCAGAGGTTGGGGTGTCTACAGAAGGCAATTTTTCCTTCTCCTGCGGCTCACTTTCCCAAACTAGGTCTGCTTCCCACACGCACCTCTGAGAGGAGCTCCCCCTGCCACGAATTCCTGGGGGCGGGGCGGTGGTCCTGAGAGGATGATGTGGGCATGAAAGGAAGCTCAGAGATTCAGGAAGCATCTATGCCCCCAAAATATGTCTGCTTTTAGGACACGCAGCTCCTCTGAGAAACAGGTGGAAGTCTGGTCTTGGGAGAGCCAGTTCCAGAGCGAAAGGAAACCAGAACCCTGTGTGCTTTGTCCCTCAGGACACCGGCAACTGCACATCCCTAAAGGGAGCTGGGCCGCAGCAGTGGTTATTAGTATTGTTTTTCCTAAGGGGACACTGGATAAAGAAGCAATCCCAGTCATCTGAGTGATAAAAAACCCACACAAAGGCATGGCAGGGACTGCTCAGCCTGTCTCAGACCCGTCTGTGCAGGTGGAGAAGGAGGTGGGCCTCTCAGAACCTCAGAAGCTCTGGGCTCACGCCAAGGACCACGACTAGCCAGCATCTTGGGAAAGTCAAGAAACCCCTTGGGGCTGCACAGGGATGAAAAGAAATGTCTACGTTAATCACAGCTTTCCTCACAGAGCTGCTGCTACACAACAGATACGTTCATTTGTCATCACTTGTCTCTATAAGATTGAATAAAAGGCCCCGTTCACCCCTTTCTACAAATGAGAACACACGTCACCTGGTTCAGGAAGCATCTTGCCAGCCCATTTAAACCTAGCACCCCCGGAAGGAAGTGGCCCTCTGCTGAGGATCTAGGCTCCGGGAAGGGGAAAATCTTCCCCTGAGTCTCACATATGAAAAAGGAGGAAGTCTTCAGAGGGGCACTCCCACCTGAGACCACCGTGGACCGTGGGCTGAGTCAGCTGTGCTCAGGCTACAGGCTTCCGCGCCTCAGAGATCCTCGGAGAGACGGAGGGGCCCGAGGCCGGGAGGCTGCCCAGTGCCCGACAGCAAAACAGAGGATGGGAGGCCCAGTCGTGGCCAACCACGTGAGCTTCCATTTCTCAGCCCATGAAGCTCAGAAAACTCCAAACATTGAGAAGACATTCACTGTGATAAAATAGCATTGAGCCCGCCCACCGTGGCACCCACTCCGCTACCCCTTCCAAGGGAGGCTGTACCCCAGCTCTAAATCCCAGGGCCCCGAATTACCTCCAGCTACATGAGGAAAGGATGCTAAGGGCTCGGGAAATGGGGCAACAGCACAGAAACCCGGCCAAGCCGTTGTTTAGGCTTTGCGGGCAGCCACCCTGGAGATGCCCAGGCTCCTGGCCCTTCAGGAGCCGCACAGTGCACCACTACCGCCGTCCCCCATCACGTGGGTGGGAGCCCGATGAGGTCACGCTCACAGCACCCACATGACCCGGATCCCTATGGGCCTCTGCGCTGCTGCCTGTGCTCTCTCCCATCTGCCATGCGCACTGCTGTCACGATCGGCTCTCACACGTGACGACCGTGGGGTCCCAGGTCCCACGCCAGTGACACTTCTCATTCACTATCCCCGGTGTCAGTCTCACCTCCGGCCCCAAGTCCTTCCTAATCTGGCCCGCCCTCCCCAAACATGTGGATTTCATGTTCCTTCCCCCAAACCCCTCCTGTCCTAGTCACACCTGTCTCTCTACAAATGTCCAGACGCACGTGCTGTTTCTGAACCTGCGCACGCTAGCCCTCTGGCCGGGATGCGCTTCCTCTCCCCGACCCAGCCCTGCGTGGGCACGTCCTTCCAGCCTGAGCCCACGGCCGCTCTCCTCTGAAGAGCTTTCTCTGAGACACAGCCCACAATGATCTCTCCCTCCACTCACTCCTTGCACGTTACTTCTGCACTGCATAATTAGCACCTGGTGGTCCGCTGTCTTCTTCTCTAAGTATCTGTACCAGGTGATGTGGGCCTTCAAAACAGCATGAGAAAATACTCATCTGCAAAACTCTGCCTCGTGCATCCGCTTGGTTCCCACACCTAGACTGCAAATCCATGTCTCCACACTGTGTGTGTGTCTCACAGGCCCACGGGACATTAGGCATAGAGTTGGCAATTAGTAACTGCTTAGAATAAAATGTGTGCCAAGTATTTACTTTTTTTTCTCTACATAGACACCTTTTCCCTCTAGTTCTGTAAATAGAAGAAACGGACTCTATTGTGTTCAGTTTATAATATCCAGAACAAGTTTAAATGGTTTTTCAAAAATGGCTGATACAGATTGACTTCTATGTACAGAGACCACATGAAAGGGGTATAACCCATCCAGGGGAGTTTCTGGGCACTAGGGGGACCCCATTGTGCTGCCCCATCTCCTCTGCGTCCCTACATGCTGGAGAGACGTGTTCATTCATTCAACAAACATTTCTGAGGCATCTACTATAATGGTTCTCAACCCTGAACGAATATAGGAGCTTTTAACAAAAATATATCAGGACCCAATATTCTGAAGACTCTAATTATTTGAAGGTAAGATCCAAGCACAGATATTTTTTAAAATCTCCAAGTGATTCTAAGTTATAATTTCTATTAAGAACCAGAAAAATACCCCCCCAAAAGACAAGTTATGGCCTAGGCCTTGAGAAGGGCGTGATCTAGTGAGAAAGGTGGGTGAGGAGAGTAGACACTGTGACGAGGGCTGTATAGGGTGTCATACAGCAGGAGGGGGGCAACCTCCCGGTTAAGGGTTCAGAGGAGGCTCCCTGGAGTAAAACAAAACCTGACCTAGAAGCTGGCAGAGGAGGAATCAGTCAAATGAAAACAGAAGGGTTCTAGCTGGTGCACCCCAGAGGGAGGAGAGAGGCAGGTGGGGACTCCAGGGGCAGTGGCAGTGCCCCTGGGTTCCAGCCAATAGAGCCCAGGGTGGCCGTGCATCACTCCTGGGTCTGCCCGGGAGACCCCAGTGTGAGTCCCTGCCCCATGGGTGAACTTTGGTTTTCCTCCCCATCTACTGGAGGAACCCAAAAGAAGCTGACGGCGGAGAGAGAAGTCAGTGAAGATGGGGATGGAAAGGTGGTACCCAGAAGACTGTTCCATGCAGGAGCTTAGTCCTTGAGAAGGTTTTTGAGGGACAAAGTAAGTGGTAGCAACTTGAAGGATTCAATAAAGCAGCCTGCCCTGAGGCCTGCAGGAAAGGAGAGAAAAGATGTGAGGATCTCCTGCTGAGGCCCTGGAACTGCGACTCCCTCAGGAGGGGACCAAAACCTTCACGAAAGCACATCTGGCCTCAGTTCCAGATCCAGAGCGGGTATGAGTAAGTGAGGGGAAAATGCCTGGAACTGAATGGCTGCAGGGAGTAGGCAGGGGGCATCCCTCCTTGACTCACCCAGTTTCCGTCTAGCACCCAGAGCGAGCTGACAATGCAGTCCCATTTGTCCAGACAGACTTTCCCAGTCAGGGCACAGGTGTGAGATAAGCGGGGCTTCTGAGGGCTGTCTAGGGCCTCATGGGGAGACACACTGAGCCAGCACACCTGGGGCCCCCGCCGATTCTGTGCGCACATATTTACGCGTACACACACATACACGCAGGCACTCGCTCCTGTAAAGGGACAGCTGGTGGAAATTACCACAAGGACAGAGAGAGCTCAAGTTCATTAGGAGAGGAGAGAGGGTTTGAATGGGAAAAGATGAAGGGGAGGAAGAGCTGGGTGATGCTGGAATTGCCATCTGGCTGTGAATCCACTGTGCTCTCTCTTCCCTGCACTGCTAACAATTCTGTAGGCAAGAATGCACAGAGGAAAGGCTCACTGGAAAGGCAAGTGAACCGCTCTAAATCCCGGCCCCGGCTCTGCCACCAGCTTGCCATGCGCCCTGAGGTATGGCCTTTCATCCACCCGGGTCTTTCCTCCCCATCAGTAAAGTGAGGAAGCTGGACTCTATCTCCAGAGTCCCCTTCCCATCTGTACATTAAAAACACAGTCCCCAGTCTGCTGGCCCTGCTGAAGCCCACAAGTGAGTGGCCACACCTAGGCCCCCTCGGGCTCTCCTCACCCACCCCTCCCCCCCTTCCTCTGCTGCTAATCTCATGCATGAGTTACTGCACGGCAGCTCCATTACCAGCAAGAGCGTCCGTGCTGATGAGAAAAAAAATAAATGTAAGCACCTAATCTGACTGCGCCGATTTATAGCTCTGAGTCCCTAAACACTCTCCCTTCCCTGGAGTGTCTGGCACAGCGCCTTTATTTGCCAAATGCCGCTTGTTCACTGCAGGTTTCTGTCCCCCTTCTTTTTGTACGTGTGTACTGTGGGCCCTACTGCAGCCCCTGGAGGGGTCTATGGAGGATGAACAAGAGCCTTCTTCCAAGCAGAAGCGGGGGGGCTTAAGAGATGCCCCCTCAGAAGACCCCAAAATAACTGTAGCTGCCATGCCTCCAGCTCTGCTGTGATCCAGTTCAGCTGAGGTCGAAGGCCACTACCATGCAGGATCCTTGTCCTGTGTCTTTGGGTTCACCAACATCACTGGCCTGTCAGCCTCTGAACTTCAGAGGAACGTCCAAGGGCGAGTACGGTGTCATAAGAAATATACTCGGTTCTTCGTCCCTGTTCCAGGCACAGACCTCCTCAAACCCTTGGAATTTCCTGAGTGAAAGGACTGTGTTTCGTCCTTCATAAGAAGCCCCTCTTAAAAAGAAGATGTGGTATATATATATATATATATATATATATATATATATATATATATATATATACACAATGGCATACCACCCAGCCATAAAAAAGAAGGAAATAATGCCATTTGCAGCAACATAGATGGACCTAGAGAATGTCATACTAAGTGAAGTAAGGCAGAAAGAGAAAGACGAATACCATATGATATCACTTATATGTGGAATCTAAAATACGGCACAAATGAACATATCTACGAAACAGAAACAGACTCACAGACATAGAGATCAGACTTGTGGTTGCCAAGGGGGAGGGGGTGGGGAAGGAAAGACTGCGAGTTTGGGATTAGCAGGTGCAAAACTATATACAGGATGGATAAACAACAAGGTCCTACTGTATAGCACGGCGAACTATATTCGATATCCTGTGATGAACCATAATGGAAAAGAATATGAAAAAGAATATATATATGCATAACTGAGTCACTTTGCTGTGTGGCAGAAATTAACGCAACATTGTAGATCAACTCTACTTCAGTGAAAAGTAGAAGCCCCTTCTGAGCGTATGCTAATGAGATGACTTAAGGTGGTGGCCCTGGAAAGGGGCAGATGGGCCTGGTCACCGGAGAGAACAAGTGATTAGAGGGCTAGAACTTTGAGCCCCACCTGGACCTCTGGGAGGGGAAGGAGGGGCTGCAGATTAAATTTTGTCAAAACTCTTGACCAAGATGGGATGAGCTTCCTGGTTGGTGCCCGCCAGCCCCGTGGGGGCAGAAGCCCCTACACTTGGGATCCTTCTGACTTTCCAGATGAAGTATCCTCTATACTATCTTTTATCTGGTAACCATGAGTAAATGTTCCTCTGAGTTCTGTGAGCCACTCCACAAATTAACTGAACGTGAGGAGGGGGTCATGGGAACCTCCAATTACAGCCGCAGGTGCCGACCTGGACTTGGAATTGGCGTCTGAGTGGGGGCAGTCTTGTGAGGCTGAGACCTTAACCCATGGCGGTCTTCAGACAGCAGGTGTCAGGATTGAGTGAAACTTGCAGTGGGCAGTGTCCAGTGAGAACTGGAGAACTGCTTGGTGGCGCTGGAAAAAAACTCACAGGAACCAGGCAGCAGCCACTCTGGCCTGAGGCATCCCTTTCTTCCACGTGGCCTGAACCGACTGACAGAACCTCATGGCCAAGAAGAGGCTGGTGGCAGGCTTTCCTGTGAGTGAGGGATCTTGTCAGCCCCTGTCGGGTCTCACTGGTCCCCAGGGAGGGCAGAGTCCAACTTCACGGCCCGGACTCTCTTTCAGATTCTCCCAGCTCATCCGCGAGAACCTCAGGTAGGGCTGCACACCTGCACGGGTGTATATTCTAGAGACGCAGCTTTCTCCTGCCTTTCCCCCTCCCATCAGGCTGGAAGCTGGCGTTTGTGAGGCTGGGAAGATGAGCGCACATAGCCAGGAGAATGAGGGGTGGGAGGAGAGACTGTGCTGGGAGGGACCAGGTGCCCGTCAGCAGAGGAGGTGACTCAGGGGGACTGGCCTTCCCTCCACCTTGTTCCTCATGCCTCACCCGGGGGGCTCAGGCAGCCTAGGTGCGGGAGGGCCCGGCACAGAGCAGTCCCTTTGAGCTGCTCCCTCACTAGAGACCAGCGTCTTCAGCTCTAAGATTTGGAGCTTGGCAGGGGTAGCAAGGCCCCATCTGTAAACACAAATCAGGAGGCATTGCAAGCGTGCTCTGATTTCACCCGCCGACAGGACCTGTCGGCTGTGGTCACTCAGCCAGGCTGTGTGCCCCCTCTACTCAAACAGGGGAGGCAGAGGTCTGAGGAGTCAGGACGGGCCAGGTTTCCACCTTCTGCCTTACTTGCTTCACCTCAAGTGGGTGTGAAATCCAACCGCCCAAGGGGAGTCAGTGGAGCGAAGATGCAGACCCAGGATGACAGGCCTGTGGCGTCAGGACGGGCTCCTTCCTGATTCCAGATGCCCCGGTGCAGTTTCGTTTCAGGCCTCTGCTCTGGAGGCCCGAACTCAGATTCAAATCTCATAATGAAACATCTGCCTTTCCCTCCTTTCCCTTCCCCCAGCACATCCAATTTCCACATCTAACATTATCCATCATCGCATCTCTGTGGCAGCAAGATTCGGAGAGCAGACGGGGGAAATTAATAATAATTGTGGTGTCGGGGTGCCGGATGCAATCAGAATTCAGCATGGAAGCAAATACAAACACAAACAAACCATATTTATTCTGAAAGATTGCTCCATTCTCCCTCCTCCCCAGCCAAGAGCGGCCGAGCTCAGGAAAGAGATGAATCAGCTCTAACGTGGGGACCAGACGTCGATTCTTCAGCCCAGCCCCTACCGCTGCAGAGAGCGCTCTAATTGAAATGAGAGCAGGGATTTGGGAGTTCTGAAGACACGACCAAAATCCGTTAGGGTCTAACTGGGAAGGAAAAGGGAAGGGACATCTCTTCAATTCTCTGTAAGCCCGTGCACTCTGCAGAGATAAAAGCATAAACCGAAGCATCAGCCTGGGGAAGAGCCAACAGAAGTAACTGCTCGATAACCTTGGCTTTTAGGGGTCTAAGAAGCACATCAGGGGGTCTGCAATCTACCAACGTGGTCATCCCCAAAGCAGGCTTTTCCAGCCCATGTACAAAAGTCCTCAGAGCCTGGGAAAGATCACTAAACAAGAGACTATGCCAACACAAGCAACTCAGTGACTCATGTCAGGGAGGGCGTGGCCCTGCCATGGATCCTACAAAATGGCAAAGTATTCAAAGCAAAAATAATGGTTTGGGGGCTTCGGTGCACGTGACACCTTCATATTCAGATCCTGTTACTGCTTCCCTTCCTGACATTATTTTTAGTTAGGGTAATAGTGAAATGCATGGACTTCTGGCAGCCTCTCCACCCCCCAGCCCATCCAGACGCGCTTACTGACGTCTGCCAGTCTCCGCAGACAGATGCCAAGGTCTGGAACGAGGCTGACCGGGGTGGGAAACCTACCTTTGCCTCTTACTGCGATGTGATCTGGGGCCAATTTACTTAACCTCCTTGAGTCTACATGTTTAGCAATATTAGATACTCTTCAGAGGTCGTTTTTGAAGAATACATGAGAAAATGTCTATCAAGGGTGTAGGGGGGTGCTTGGTACGTAGTAGGTGCCCAGTGGAGAGCTGTAGCTGCACGTGGCCTGTGCGAAGCTGGATCCCTTCACACCCGGGCGCGATGTGCTGTTTCAGAAATTCGGCAACAAGGAAGGCAGGCGTAATTAAAGGGCAAGCAGGGGGACTACATCGTGTGCCACAGAGCGAAACTTCCTCAAAAACCCTCACCACGTATTGCTTTCTCTCAAAAGCTTCACATTCGTGGCACCCACTGGCCCTCACCTGGTTTCTGCACTGTGAGACGTTGTCACCACCTCCTAACAAACAAAGCTCGAGGCCCTGCTAGCTGAAGCTTTCTCCCACGCATAGCGCCCCTGGAAAGTCACCTGTGGGTCGCACGAGGGCTGCTTTTCTTGTCAGGGGCAGCATGCTGCCATTCTGGCCAATGATACTCACTCCCTCGCCCTGTAGCTAATAGACGCAAAGAGCCAGCATCACACGCCCATATAGGAGGCGCCCAGCAGTGGGGAGGCATTCCTAACATGCGTTAAGAGTCCAGGCCATTGCTCCTGGGCATGGAAATATCACAACCTTTCTTTCCCCCATTTTCTGATACCCTGATCCAGCCCAAGGAAGGACTGCTTTCAGAGTAGGTGGGGTATAAAATGAATCGATCTGCAGTTGTCAGAGGGGGCCTAAGGAGAACCTTGCAAATCCACATAACCCAGAAAATCATACCTTCCCCTAACTTCCATCTCCACGGCCTAGATTTCATGAATGGTGCTGGGGACTGGTCAGACTGACTGGGCCGGATGGCCAGCGCCACCATCTGGGGGTCTCTGCTATAAATAAACAGATATTCCAAGACCAGAAGGCTACTAGACCTATATCCCTGCTGCAGGCTCTATGCACTGGGCTGGACCTTACTGATTTTTAAAATCAGCTATTGTTAAAATTGAATCTGCCACCGGCCTTTAAGTACAGTTAGACTGCTGGTTGTAAAGTTCCACAGCCAACTATCAGATTAGGTCCTTGTGACAACTGAGACCTATTAGAATTACAGCACGTTTCCTGTGAATCTTTTGGAAACCAGTGAAGATGGAAGCCCAAGTGTGTGCTGAGCACAAGTCAGTCATCCAGACCCTCTTGCTGCGCTAAGTGCTGCGTCATGTGTAGCCAGCACTGACTTCACCTCAAATGCTGAGTCAGAGACGCCCGTTAGGGCTTGAGGAAGGTTCTGGGATCCAATGCTATGGGGGAGGCTCTGAGAACTCACTTCAAATGGTTCCAGAAGTTCTGCATTTCAAAGGTGAAGGAGAGGAAGGCGAATAAATGCATAAATGCATGCCTCAATGTGATGGCCGGAGCAAGTCCTTTTATATGAAGAATACTTGTTTTTTTTTTTAAAAAATGTGCTAACTAGCTCTGCTCAGCGTCTCTACTGAGGATCAGAGAAGAGAGAAGGAGAAGAGTCTGAGTCCAGAACTGAGTGTGCTTGCTTGGAAGATCTAAAAGAGAGGAAAAGTAAAATCTGGAAGGGGAACGGCTGAGAAAGGTGAATAAAGACAAAGCAAATCTGCTTCCCAGTAGAGCTTCTGCCAACTGGAGAGTGTGGGGAAACTGTTACAAGGATGAGCTAGACTGAGGAAGTTCTGTTGGAATGCAGACTGGGTTTGAGCACAGAAATTCTCATAGGCTCACCCTGCAACCTGGAGGGGGTTCAGGTGAAGGCTGAGGACTCTCTTAAGGGTAAGGTAGCCCTTCCCCCATCAGGCCTGAGGAGTCTTACATTAAATTTCTGAAAACTCAGAACCATCGTCAAAAATGAGCAAGAAGAATCCGTAAAATGTATTTGCTAAGTTTTATCTCACGATATAGGTCATGCTAACATAGAGGTCTTTTTCTATAAATAGGCAGATAAATATTTTAGGCTTGGTGAACCATAAAGTCTTTGTCACAATTATTCAAATCTGCCGTTATCAGGGAAGGCCAGCCATGGACAATATGCCGGCAAATAAGCATGACTCTATTCCAAGAAAACTTGATTTACTACAAGAGGTGGGGAGAGCCAGGGGCTGGATTTGACCAGTGGGAGTGAGTTTGCCAATCCCTGATCTAGAAGAAGAAAGAAGTGGGCTCACAATAATTTATGTGGTGTCCCCCCAGAACAAAGGAGCTTAGATGGTGTGTATAAAATCTCACCTTGCAGGAGTTAATGCCCATCGGGTCTGTCACTTGGGAAAACGGGGAAGTCAAGTGTGTTCTTGTCACTCACACTCTTACACCCCTCCCCAACCTCCACTGTCTCCAGCCAACTCCGGCAATTCCGGGGCTGATTACTCTACCCCATGCCCGACCTCAAATACCAACTCCTCCGTGTGCCCCACGAGGACACAGCCCTACCTCTGCTGCCCCGAAGAGCCCGAGTCTGGTGATGCTGCCCCGGGCTTGAGACCTCTCCCTCTGCCTTCTCATCTCCTCATCTAGATGTGCATTTTCTGTTTCTCATTCATTCACTCTGGTGAAGTTCTGTGCTTCCCAAGGTGGCCACTGAGACCTGAATGAATCTCAAAATCTGACTGAGCTCATGTGACAGTGGGTGCTAATGGTTTAAGCCTGGAACTTGCAAACCCCTTGAGAAATACCCTCAGGGCAATATACCAAGTTACACATAATATAGGGCAATGTGCCAAGATAAACGTAATAATACAAAGAAAACAAGGTAATATAAATATAATATAAATACTACCAAAAAGATAAATATAATGCAGCTTTCAGAAACTTACATTTTTAACTTTGGAGGAAAGTTAAATACAACAAATTTAAAACAGATGAAAATACGGCTACAATACGAATATAATATAAATAGTATGTATTAATAATGAATTTTAATTTTTTAGTGTGCGGCTGACCACTCTGTGCTATGACTTCAGATTCCTAGGGACTGTGCATCCTCCTCTCTCATTAGGGATACTGAGTGGAAAAATTTGAAAAGCACTGTCTTGATCTAACCCCCTGCCTGCTTTTCTAAAAAAATCAAGGTCAAGGGTACTCTCATACAATTTCTCATCCTCCTTCCCAGAAGCACATATATGTACCCACTTCTTCTCTTGTATCTTTGTATCTTCAGTATCTTTGTACCTCCGTCTTAGCTGATGAGCTACAGTCCTATTTGGGCCAACTCCCTCCACCTGTGTGCTTGACTCCAGCTTCTCCCACTTTCTCTGTGCCTTTCTTCCACTGGTCATCCCTAACCCGTCCTGAAATTCCCACTCCCTCTCCTCTGTCCCTATTTGTAGTCATAAATGCATCCAAGCCCTTCCATCATGAAAAGCCATCATTTTGTCACATCTTCTTTGATCATACAACCCGTCTCCCTTCCTCAATCATTTTTCTCAAAACATAGTCAAAAACCAAACCAAAACAGAAAATATAGTCTACAATCACCTTCTCCCCTTCCTCACGCACCATTTATTCCTCAACCACTGCCATCTGGCTTTTATCCCTCCCTACGCCACTGAAACCACTCTTGCTAAGATCAGCCAGATTATATCCCAATTGCCAAAACTATAGGACACTTCAGACCTTATATTATTTGAGGTATCTGCAGTATGGAATACTGTTGATCTCTTTCTTTCTATAAAATGCATTTCCTGTGTTTTTTATAAAGCCAAGTTGCCCTGTTTTTTCTCATTTTACTCTTACTGTTTCTTTTGTTCCGCATATCGACTCTCTTTTTGTTTGTTTCCTTTAGGCATTAGTGAGCATCAGGGTCTATGTTTCTTTCCCTACACCATCTTCCCGGATGAGCTCCAATAGTTTCATAATTTTAACCACCTGTATTAGCAGTCCATTGCTATGTAATAAATTACCCTAAAACTTAGCAACTTGATACCAAAAACATTTATTATCTCATGGTCTCTGTGGGTAAGGAATCAGAAAGAGGCTTAGCTGAGTCCCTCAGACTCAAGCTCTCTCATGAGGATGCAGTCAAGCAGTTGGCCAGAACCATGGTTTCAACTAAAGTCTCCACTGAGGGGATGGGGCAGGGTGGGGGGTCTTTTTCCAAGCTCATTCACACATTCTTTGCTGGCCCGCTGGGTCTCCCCGCAGGGCTGCCTCACACCATGGAAGCCGGCTTCCACCAAGGTGAGTGATCCTAGAAGGGCTGATAAAGAGAGCCCACGGTGGAAGTCACAATATTTTTATAACATCACCTCGGAAGTGATATCTCATCACTCCTGCCGTAGCCCACTCATTAAAAGTGAGACAATAATCCAGCCCACACCCAAGGGGAAGAGATTACACAGGGCATGAAAATCAGTGGATGTGGATCATTGGACAGCACCTAGGACTGCCTAACACACCACCTGTGCACCGATGGTCCCACGTCTGCATCTCTAGGCCTGGACATCGCCCTTGAGTTTTAGACTCATACACTCACTTCTTGTAGGATAGCCCTCCTTCAGCTGATGTCTCTCAGGCATCTCAATCCCAATATATTCCAAAGAAAACTTTGGAATATGATCTATTCTCTCCTATTCCTAAACGTAGGCATCATAACTTGAAACTTGGAAGAAAAACTTCAGCCTTCGCTCTCCTTTATTCTACCACAATATAATAAGTCTTCATTCCCTGAATTTATTTGCGTTTTTTTTTTTTTTTCGTTTTTTGCTTGCTTCCCTTCTTTCTAGCCTTTGACCACTTACAAAGTTGAGTTGCTCGTGTATCTCACCTGGATCCCTGATACAATTCTAGCTCATGAAACCTACAGCTTAAGTCACGCTGTCCAGCACATCCCCTGTGTTATGTGTTCAATGCTCTGAGGCTAGGAGGACAGAGATGAACACGGATAAGGTTTTCACCAAGTGCTGAAAGCTGTGATGTCCCCGCTGTTGCAGTGCCACTGCTGCTGAGGATGATGACGATGACAGTGATGATAATATAGATGAATTACACCATCTCCAATAAAATGCAAAGCTCAGACTCCACCGTGGATGCAAACAAGTTATATCTATCTACCACATCTCTCAGCTCCTGTCAGAGATGCCAAAGCACGGGTTCTGACGCCACGTGTCAGCATCTCTGTCTGCACCTGGGAGCTCAGTCAGGGCTCAGTCCTCAAAATAAACTCTGTTTTTGAATGAGGAATCATCACAGGATAATTGGGGCTGCTCAAGTGCCTGGGATGTCATTCCAATTGAACGCTCTTCTGTAGTTTTCCCCAGCTAAGAAGTGGCACAGCTAATCAATCATCTAATCAATGATGCAATCTTTATAGATGTACCCCTACGCAGACCTCTCTATCCATCTCGTCCAGGCCTCCAATGCTTTCCTGTATCCTGGAAGGACATTGGCACGTCCTCAGAGGTGAATCAACTAAGTCCTCACCACCAGCCCCTGCACGGCAGAGAGAGAGTCAAAGCTGGAAAAGCCGGGAGACAGACACCATCACCCTCCTGCCTGTGAATTCAATGGACTTCCAAGTGCAAAAAGACAGTGCATGCCTCAGGACCAATTTAGTCGTGGCTCGGCGAGATCATGGATGGCTCCTCGCATGAAAATGCGTTCATATGACTTTGGAATATAATACCTGACACAGATATATTGTGGCTGCCACACTCCTATCCTAGATAAGGACACAGCAGTAACAGATGGAGGAACAAGGCACTTATCTTGTTAGTTGACGGATTTATCTTTTTTCCCTCTTTCCTACATATTCCATAGTGTTTAGTGAGTGGCATCATATGGAGAGTGAATTGATTTCTTTTCTCCCTCCTTAATTCAGTAAGAATCAAAGCGGAGGATAAACTGCTTGTTGTGCTAGAAAAAATTCCAAATAGTTGAGAAAATGTCAAACTGCTTTTTCTTCTTTCTGCGGTTGGAAGCATTCCTTGCTCAGCAGGAATGAGGATGAGAGTGTCTTCTGTGATGAGGGTGATGGCGCGTACCTGGTCCCCGGTCGGGGGCGGCTCCAGTCTATTCTGAGCGCACTGCCAAAGGCAGTTGTACTTCCTGTTAGAAGGGAAGCAAAGCCCTACCATCGAAAAAACTCTTGACATGACTAATTACTGTGGCCTGAAGAGCTGTGTCACGTTCTGCTTCCTTCCAATACCATCCAAAATAACACTAAAGAAAAAAAAAACCTATGTTGACAAATGAAGCAGGGGAGAAAACATCAGATGAAATATGTTGACAAAATTGTACAGGACGGAAAGCGGATGAATGAATAGTCACTGACTTAGCCAAGCAGGGAAAGTTAAAACCAAAATGCCCGGATGGGAGCAGCAAGCTGACTTAGGCTGCGACACTCTAGAAATACTCGTGAATTCGGGACACCACATCTTTGTGGAGCCTGTGGTCATGGATGAGGCAAAAAACAAGGAGACTTGAAAGTCTCTACGAGAAGACGGCGTATTCCCTAAAACCTTTCTCAGACTTGAAAACCAGACTTCTATCCTGGTAAGAGATGGAAAGCTTTTGCTCTAGAAGTGTTCATCAGGGTTACCTGGGAACTTGTTAGAAATGCAGAGTCACAGGCTGCATCCCAGAACTCCTGATCAGAACCTCGGGGGTGAAGCCTGGGTAACCTGTGTTTTAACCAGCCCTGCACGCCCAGCGTGAGGATGCCTGGGGACAAGGCTCCAGAGTCAGAGGTGACGGACAGTTCAGCAGGCTGGGAGTTTTTGCTGAAAAATGCACCCACGAGAAAGCAGCAAAACTGTTGCTACTTGAAGATCCTCCATGGAGTGTCTGGCTGCTCATTCTGGCTGTTTACCATTCCCTACAAGATGGCTCTCAGGTCAACATGCTCCCACGCAGACCTCCCAACGGGCTTCCGAGCACTTGTTCTCAGACAAGACCAAACGAGAGAGAACACTGAAGAAGTGTTAGGAATTAAAAATGCTACAGCTGAAACCATTGCATAAGGCAATATTCATTTTAAATGTAAGATGATAAAGTGGAGGAGATCTCCCAGAAAGTAGAACGAAGAGATAGAAAATAGAAATGGGAGAATATATATATATGTGTCTGTATATATATGTACGTGTGTATATTTATACATATCCATTTAATGGAACATCCAGAAAGAAAAAGAGAAAAAAAAAGAGGAGAAAATTAGCGAATAAATATCAAAAGATTTGTTTCCAAAACTGATTGAAAAGGAATTCACCAAGTACCTAGGAGAGTAAGTTTAAAAAAAAAAAAGATAGCCCACACCAAGGCACTCTATGAAGACATTTCAAAATACCAGGGATAAAGAACATTGCCTAAGACCTTTCTAGGAAAACTACAGATCACATACAAAGACACGGGAACCAGAGTAGCACAACATTTCTGAACAGCCACACTGGAAGCTACAGGATAACAAGGAAATTCCGAGGTAAAAACACGTTGAGGTGAGATTTCTATGTCTAACCTGACTAACAATCAGGTGTGAAGAAAGATGTACGATATTTTTCAAACAAGCAAGTTGTCAACGCTTTCCTCAGGAAGTAGCTGAAAAGTGTGTGCCTCCAAACCACAGGAGAAAACAGAAGTCATTGGTCCTAGAAACATTAACTCCAAACCGGGCGAGGGAGCAGATGATTCTAAGGTTAAATAGCTGGATGACAGCTGTGAAACAGGCCTGCAGTACAGCCTGCTCAAATGGAGCAGGCCGATAGAAGGTTCTAGAAGAGATGCTCAAACAAACAGGCAACAACAATAAAAACTGCTAGATTGCCTCATGCGTGAGACTTATTTACAGCACAACGAGAAAGATTCTGGGGAAACAGGCATACGTGCACAGAAAAATAAGTAACTCCAAGAAAAGTAGGAAGTTGCATAAGAAAGTAAATGAAATTATAATTGACTTGGTTTGATTTGCCTTATATCGATAACAGGAACATTGGCTATTGATTTGACCAAACATTTGATGTAAACCTATATATTGGGAAAATGGGAGAAGTCAATGTGCTAAGGGGAGGTATAAGAGTGCTAGCCCTTCATCTTCTGTAGTAAATTGGTGTCTAGGATTTAGGAAATAGCTTTATAAGCACGGTATTTAGAAACCAGGAGGTGAATGTCCAAATAAACAGATGGGAGTTGAGAATGGTTGGCTTTGAAGTGTGGACTCTTGGGTGGGGAGAGTGAGGCCGGTTGTTAGTTTTTAATTACGCTTGTAGTGTACTTGTAGATATATGATTATTTTGATAAAAATAATATCCTCTGACCCTAGTCCTAATTCCACTGTGTCCTACCTATGTGACCTTGAACAATTCATGTATCTCTCTCAGTTGGGTGGGGTTTATCGCTTTGTCATCTCTGTTTAATTGTCACTTCCTCAAAAATGTCTTCCCTGACACCCTCTAATATAAATGGGGTCTGCTGTCAGTCTCTCTCACAGAAACATGTTCTGCTGAGCAATCGTCACACTTTTTAATGGGAAAATTATCCATTTACCGTCCGTCTCCCCACCAGAGTGTAGAGTCCACATCTGTGGGTGTCGCTGTGCTCACCGTGATCCCCCAGCGCCTCGCAGAGAATAAAGGAAGCAGTGAACATGTCTGCAGCCCAGCTCATCCTGAAGTCTATCTTCCTGCATCAAAAGGGGCAGCTCGCTCCCCGAAGAGGATTTACCCACTCCTCCACAGTGTTCTTGGCAGTAAGAATTCAAACCTGTCAAAGTGCAGAGGGCCCGCTCCTCCCTCCCCGCTGGGAAGGTTCAAAATCTCCTGCACGCATTCAGCTTTCTTTAAGTTCTCAAATAAGGATCATTAGGTATAGAAGTGTTTCTTCCTTGAAAATTATTTTTGTAGGGACCTTTCATCATTCCTCCTTCCACCACTCAAACAAGAAGGTTTAGAAATGCTGGGGGATGGGGGTGGTGAGGGGTGGGGGAGAAAGATGGGGTATGGTGGGGGAGGGGGTGATGGGAGTGATGGGGGAAGTCAGGAGCAGGGAGTAGGGAGAGGGAGAGGGGGGAGTGATGGGGAGGGCAGGAGTGGGGGGAAGGGGGAGTGATGGGGGAGGACAGGAGTGGGGGGAGGGGAGGGGAGTGATGGGGAGGGCAGGAGTGGGGAGGAGGGGAGGGGGAGGGGGAGTGATGGGGAGGGCAGGAGTGGGGGGGAGGGGGAGTGATGGGGGAGGACAGGAGTGGGGGGAGGGGAGGGGAGTGATGGGGAGGGCAGGAGTGGGGAGGAGGGGAGGGGGAGGGGGAGTGATGGGGAGGGCAGGAGTGGGGAGGAGGAGAGGGAGAGGGGGAGGGGAGTGATGGGGAGGGCAGGAGTGGGGGAGGGGGAGTGATGGGGGAGGACAGGAGTGGGGAGGAGGGGAGGGGGAGGGGGAGTGATGGGGAGGGCAGGAGTGGGGAGGGGGGAGTGATGGGGAGGGCAGGAGTGGGGGGAGGGGGAGTGATGGGGAGGACAGGAGTGGGGAGGACAGGAGTGGGGAGGGGGAGCGATGGGGAGGGCAGGAGTGGGGAGGAGGAGAGGGAGAGGGGGAGGGGAGTGATGGGGAGGGCAGGAGTGGGGGGGAGTGATGGGGAGGGCAGGAGTGGGGAGGAGGGGAGGGGGAGTGATGGGGAGGGCAGGAGTAGGGAGGAGGGGAGGGGAGTGATGGGGAGGACAGGAGTGGGGAAGAGGAGAGGGAGAGGGGGAGGGGAGTGATGGGGAGGGCAGGAGAGGGGAGGAGGGGGAGGGGGGCAGGTGGAGTGTGATGAGGAGAGGAGGGTCTCCTTGCTGGGCTCTGTTCCACCCAGGGCTCTGCTTCTGCGTGGGGACCCGAGGGGCAAGCAGACCCTCATCCAGAGACTGCCGTACCAGAAGATGCTTGCTGGGCTCCAGGCTCTGGGTGACCTTGAGAGGGTCACCTCTTCAGCTGTGAAATGGACATAGAGACCAAAACTATTCCATGCAGATCTCAGGGCGTTTGTGCGAATCAAATGAGATAATGCACCTTTACTGAATTAACACATGGATTAAAGGGCCAGGGGCTGGGGCTAGTCACTGAGCACAGGTCTTTTCCTGTCCTGGAGCTCTGTGTCAGTGGAGCGTCAGGCTAGCAGACCCTGAACCTAGACTTCCCTTTGCTCAGAGGTATCTTTTGACCTTTTCTACCTGTCAATCCCCACTCCCACCCCGCCCCAAGTAAGCATGAGTATACAGGGGTGTCGGGAGGGGGTGTCTCAGGCAAGAAGTAGATCTCCAGGGGCTGAGCCCTCACAGTGCTGAGTGACTAACTCCCCTCCAGCGTGCTCTCTTCCTTTCCTCTCCCCTCCCTCTGTCCACAAAGCCCAGATGGGAAACCCACACTCCTAGTGAGTGATTCCCCATGGGAACGCTGCAGTCCTGGGCAGGGCTGAAGCGCAGCCACAGAAACAGGCAGACACCACTGAGAAAATGCAAAAGACAAACGCGACCCACACCAGGGGCTTTCTGCAGGTCTCTGAGACCCTCTGCCCAGAGCTGCTGCAAATCAAGCCGATATGCATCAGCACAGCCTCTCCCCCTGCGGCCGTGGGCGGGAGGCTGCCTTGCGCCCCAGGGGATAGCCCGATGGGTGGAGAAGACACCGCCTGGGATCCAGCTACAGGCTTCAGAGGCTCTTAGGGAGGCAGCCTGCAGGATCCTGCTGGGAGAGAGCCTTCTGGGGAAGCAGATTACCCAGGATCTGGGATGTGTGGCCCAGAGAGGCCCCTCACTGCTGTAACCTGCAGGGAGAATTTCTAATAAAAGAAAGTGGTCGAGGTGCACTGTCGGGGTCTGGGACCCGTCAGCGCCACTCTTGCCATCTGAGTGGCTGATAAGGGGCAGGACAGGTGTCTTGCTGAAGGAGAACTGCCTGGTGCCCATGAGTGCGATGTGACTTGCAGCATGAAGTCGCTGTTTTCCTTTCCTGCAGTCAGTATGGATGTCGGCCCGCTGTCACACTCAAGTCCCTCAAGGCTTTCTCTTGTTTTCCCGACCACAGCTCTGCATTGTGTTGTGTGGCCTGGGATAACCCCCCTGGATTCTAATCCTTCTTCTGCTCTTAGCTGACTTGGTAACCCGGGGAACCCATCCTTTATCTGTCTGGGGCTCAGGTGTTTGGTTTCAGCCTCTCAGCCTGGATGGGTCCTCACATCCAGCTTCCCTTGCAAGCTCAGTATGGATAATTCTTTCTCTTTCTCGTATTTTAGATTTTAATATAATTTCCTCAAAAATCCCACACCTTCAAACATGGTCGGGGGCCCATGTTTTTGCTGTATTGGACTTACTGCAACGTCCATTAAATAATTCCTATGGCTGAGTCCCGTTCTTCCACAGTGTCCGTGAGTGGACACTTGAGGGGCACGGCTCAAGCTGGGGGCCAGCACAGTGGAGGCTCTCCCCTGTGTGTGTCAATAAATGAATAAATACCCAACTTACGAGTTTCACACGCCACTAAGTACCAGGAGCACAGGGAACAAGATGCTCAAATAACATCTGAGACAGACTGAGAAGTAAACCAACAACTGCAATGTCAGTGCCATGGTAAGGGTAAGATCAGGGTGCCCTGGGACACGTCAGTAGGAAATGCAAGCTATTTTTGGAGACTAGGAAGGGTTTATGGCATGAATTCATAATTGCATTATAAATCCCACTGAATACATGCACTGGAGCAATACTGTATGAGTGGAAAACCTGAGTCATACAGAGACTGGACAAAGCTGCATTCTCAAGCATTTCTTTACATGAGAGTCCCCTAGTCTGATAAGTGTTCAAATACCATGTATGGAACTAGCGGAGTTGTCAATTCAAATGGCTTTAGTGTTCTCCAGTTATTTTCAGGTTTCAATTTTCCTGTGTAAGTTATACAGCTATTAATTTTTGTGTCACTTTGTCTTTATTCCTCATATTTTTTTCATAATCATCATTATCATCAGCTTTACAGATAATTACTCCCAAAAGTAATGACGTCCAAAATCGGGGTTCATGAATGACTCGTGAATGCACGTAGGATACTCATTGAATTCTTGCAACAAACTTCTTCCTGTTTACGAATAGGAATCTGAAGCTAGCGGGCTCCTTGCCCACATCTTGGAAGTGAGGGAGAACCTGGGCTTTTCTCCATCTCACTGTGCCCTTTGTACTCTTTTCTGAGGAGGCTGCCTCTCTCCCGGGCACCCTTCCCTGGCTTGGTTCCTGTTCAGCAGGTCTCCTTACCATCCCTCAGTCCCTTCAAAATTAAACACAAAGCATTACCATCTTCCAGGACTCAGGTGAGAGCTCCTTGGCGGGACCACATCTGCCTCTAAGATTTACCAATGTCTGAAGCAGAATTTATTCCTAATCCAAACATTTACTCATTTATTGTACCAAGATTTGTTGAGGTTTTGTTGTGTGCCAGAAATTGTGCTACAAAGTTGGAATGATACAAAGATAAAGAAGTAATTTCTTTCTGTTCTTTCCTCCAGTCTGGGGGCAGGGACAGATATGTCATCACATAGTGAGACACAGGCAGGGGAGGTGTGTACCCTGGGAAGACCCAGGAGTAAGTGGTCAGTTCCATCTGGTAGAATAGAGGAGGCTTCCCAAAGGAGCCACCACCCGAAGCGGGTCTTATAGAATAAGGCACTGAAGCCATCAAAAGGGAAAGAGGCCGGACACATAGTAGATATTTATAGACAAATGAACAAAGAATAAATAAGTAAATATGCAGTGCTAGAGAGCACTAAAAGGAGGGAGTATGGTAGAAAACTGGCCTAGGTTGGATGGAGGTACAGGCAAGGAAAGGTGGCTATGGCCAGCTTATGATGACCCTCGTATGCTAAACCATGAAGTATGGATTTAAACTGAATAAGGAGGTGGACAGAGAGAAGAGTGAAGCTTCTGTCAAAAGTTCCAGCCTGGGAAACCAGGTGAATGGAGATTCCATCAGTCCCAGCAATGTGGTGAGGAGAAGATTTGAGAATCTGGTTTTCTATGTATGGAGTGTGAGAGACCTGTGGGACGTTCAGGTACACGTTTAACTGGTAGCTGGAAATATGTATCTAGATCAGAGCGGGGAGAGCTGGGCTAAAGACGTAAATCTGGTTGTCCTTTGGTGACACTGAGAGCAGAAGTTGTGGGGACAGAGTGATCACTCGGAGGGTACAGAAATGTAAGAGAGAGTCAAAGGGGAAACCTCGGCAAACCTGGGTGTCGAGTCGATCAGAGAAATGCAGAAGAGTGAACAAAGGCACAGTTCCAGAGGCAGAAGGGGAAGCAGAAGAATGCAGTGCCCTAGCTGCCAAGGAAATCCAGCTGAAGAAGGGGTGAGACCAGTCAGTGGTAAGGTCATGGTTGACACTGACCAGGGTCGCAATGGAGGCTGATGTGCAGTGGGCTGAGAAAGAAGGTTTAGAGACCCTCTTGGGAGACTGGGGGTGTGGGCAGAACATTGAGGGGCAGGGGGCATGGAGGTGAGGTCCAATCCTATTCATGGTGATGTAAAGATTTTAAGCTGTAAGTTTGAAGATTTTCACATTCACCTGTCCTGTGAGTTCAGTTCACTTGTGGTTTCCTGGGGACCACAGTTCAAAGATGCTAAAGACTGAATATGTCCTCCCCAAATTCATATGCTGAAGCCTAATCTCCAACGTGATGGTGTTAGGAGGTGGGGCCTCTGAAGAGTGATTAGGTTATAAGGATGGAGCCCTGATGAATGGGATTAGTGCCTTTGTGAAAGGGCTCCAGAGTGTCCCCTCGCCCCTTCCACCGCGTGAGGACACAAGACAGCCATCTATGAACCAGACACGGAATCTGCCAGACACGGAATCTGCTGGCACCCTGATCTTGGACTTCCCAGATTCTAAAACTGTGAGAAATAAAGCTCCGTTGTTCAGAAGCCACTCAGTCTATGATATTCTGTATAGCAGGCTGAATGCGCTAAGACAAAGCGGTCTCACTAACAGATAGGTGTTGGTCATTTTCCTCTTTCCTATGCCCCAGGTCTTAGAAGTCAATTGAGAAGCTTCTTTCTCAGTAACCTGTAAGGCATTCTGAGTTATCTGCTGGATCTTTTCAGGGTAATTGCCAAAGGAGCCACCTTGTTTTTCAGACCTCCTTTGGTTTGCTTCAGGAAGTATGAAATGATCTTTCTTACAATTACCAAAAAAATAAAACAAAACCCAGATCGGATACGTTGCCCCCTCAAGTGCTGGTTTTCGGCTCCAGGACTGGACATGCCCAGTGAGACCCCAGCTGCCTCTCCTTTATCCGAGAGGCGACCTGAACTCAGGGGAAGTCACGGGCTCCTTTATTCAAGGTCAAAGCCTTCCTTCTCCTGGGCAAGTCCCCCGCACCACACCAGTCCCACTGCCACCCTCCCCCTCCAACTCTGAAGGTCAAAGGGGTAAAGACGGACTGTGGGGAAGATAATAGAGTGACAGCACCTCCTCAAAGGGAAATGGGAGGATGGAGGCCAAGCACGGCCGCCGGTGCAGGTACCTCTCTTGAGATGTGAAGAGGAGTGATGTTGAGCTGTGAGCCCAATTTGCCCCTCTGCTTTACACTTAAGAAAATATTCCAGTTCTTCCTCTGCCTTTTGTGCCCAGGAAAGCCCAGTGGCCGCAGCTCTCTGCCACCTGCCCGCTAATTCACTCTTCAAGCAAGGAGTCCTGGTTCTGACAGGTGGGCCTCCTGACGGTGGCGGGGACGGGGGTGTTTGCAGGAGGGGATGAATAGCAGGGTCTCTGGCCTCTGGGCCTCAGGCCAGGCTGATTTCATTTCAGATTAAGAGCCCCTGAAATGCAGCGATCGATAACTCAGCCCTTTTGTTTGCTTGTATTTTCTAAGTCCCCAAAGAGATTAGATCTGATTTCGCAGACCTCTAGCAAATTTAATTGTTTTTTACTCACAGTTGCTCAATACAACTCCTTAGAATCTGAGAGTGGAGAGATTCTGCCCCCCGACCTGAGCTCTGGGTCACTTCACGGTGTGAAGCCGGGGCCCTCAGGTCTCTCTGGCCGGCACGCAGATGCGGTGCTTCCTGGGTTCCGTCCAGGCTCCTTGCCACCCTCCCACCACCGCCCTGAGCAGGGTGCCCAGCCTCCTCACTCACGGGCCCAACAAAGAAACACGTGGACACGAAATCAAGAACATGCACTCTCCGTTCCCAGACTTCACCCTGACACCCAGATTGTGGCCACTAATTGTCTTCAGGAAGGTTGCAAAGGATCCAAAGGACAAGGTCACCTCTTGGCCAAACAGGACCCTCCTGGCTGCAGGACCCATCAGGCCCTCAATGGCTGCTTCCAGGAGGTGACACTCACAGTCTGCCAGCAGCAAGAGTCATGGATCCCCAGCTCGAGACCGTCCCCGTGACCAGCTTCGAAAGGTCCCACTTGGTGAGACGAGACCCCATACTCTGCATTTCTCACTGTCTTTCCTCTTCCACTGTCTTCATCAACACTTTCATAGTTCTAAGACTCTTGCCCAGGAAGGTAACATTTCTGAATAACTTTATTATTCCTTCCAGGAGCTTCCTGAAAGACCCATTAAGTCATCAACAGAAAACATCAAAGGCCAGCTTCCGCCAAGACTCCTTGTGTCTCCCCATCCTAAGAGGTTACACTGGGGTCCATCTGGATCCTAATCAGCCCCTCCTTAGTGCTCACATTGAAAGACCCCCTGAAAACCAGGCCTGGACATCTCAAAAGTAGCCTGGATGTGCCCTTCCTCCCAGGAGCATCAGGAAGACCACGCAGACACGGCGCTCCCCTTACCATGGGAAGCGACGGACTCAGCTTGGCCTTATGAGCAAGTTGTTTTAGTGATTTTGGAGGGGGGCCAGAATTCGACCCCAGACTCAGAACTCCTTCCCCACTCAGATTTCTAGGTCTTCTTTATCCTGTTGTAGGGTTTTAAATGTGTTTATTATTTACTTCAGTGATTTGGGGGTCTTACCATCAAAAGGCTGCTATTGACTGAGACGCTTGGTCCCAGACTGTTTAGACATCCTGATCTGTAAGTCTCAGCAAGGAGCTGGTGCGAGCTGTGTGGACACTATGCCTTTACCTTGTACAAAACCTCGCACACACGGTATTTCAGTTCAATTATTTCTCACCTGCCCCCTACCAAGCACAAACCAAAAAAATCAAACCGTACAAAGCAAAACGGAACAAGTAACCCCCAAGAGTATCAAAGTATCAAACGTCCCCACTTTAAAGATGGGAAAACTGAGTCCCAGAATGGCTCCCTCACGATTTGAAGGCAGGAGAGAAAATGAGAGCTTCAGTTCAAGCCTTTTGCTTCTTAATCCAATGATCTTCACAACAAAGCGCACTTAAATTTGAGAAGGAAAACAAACGAAGAATAAGAGGATACAAAATAAAAGTAAGCTATTGCAACTGGACCGTAAAATCATCAGCACGCTCCTTCTGAGGACAGCATGCTGGTTCACAGGCCAATCAGATACGTCAGGCATTTATCTGTAATGATTGGAGGAGGTTGCATAACTCCGCTTGCCTGCCTGCCCAGTGGGCCCAAGTGGCTCAGGAATCCCTGAGAAATGGAAAATCCAGGCTGGCAACCCTTCGCAGTGTAGAGAAGGAAGGCGGCAGGCAGGGACCTGCCCCAGGGCAGTGTGAGTGGCACCACCTCCAGGCAGTCCCCATGCAGGCCGTATGCAAATAAGTTAGCAGGACGCCAGGAGCCAATTGCTTTCCCATCTGCTATTTTCTCTCTTTTTCCCCTTTTTAAAAAAAAAAGGCAGAAGTTTTTTTGCACTCTGCATTAGTGCTTGATGTAATGGTGCAAAGCATTTTTCGTTTATCATCATAACGCCTGTCAAAGAAATTCCTGATAATGTAAATGCAGGAGAAAAGCCATTAGGGTTTATTTGCCCGGCAGCTTTAAGCTCACTCCCCACTCTGGATGTGAAGTGGGAGTCTGCGGGTGGGGCTGCTTCCCTCACCAGCTGGCCAGGTGGACACCACATCCAGCCTCTTCCTGGAGGAACCTCAAGAAAATGGAAATGCCCCGCTTGTGAGAGACTGGAGCTGGGAAAGCAGAGCCTGGCCGCTGGTGTTACTGGAGGAACTCCAAACTGCCCCCTATGACTCCCTCCCTAGACAATAGGGGAAAAGACGCTGCATCCTGACCAGCCATGTAGAAGGACCAAAATCCTTTATTACCTGGGGGTAACTGGCATACTTCGAGCTCCAGGAAGCCTGCCATTTTAGAGGATTGTGAGTTGATATCAGAAGCACCCCTGGTCTCTGAGCAGCCAGTACATTCACGACTTCTCAGAAACAAGCATCCCTCCCAGGCAAGCACCAAGCCCCTTAGGCTCTGTACCCTGGATGTCCTCCCCACGCTGCCAGGTTCCAAGAGAACCTCAACAACAACGTGGTCTCACAAGAGTGAACGAAGGAATGAACCACACTTACATTCTACTGGTCAGCGCCTTCAGACATTCTAACTATATCAGCTTTATCCCAGCAAACTTCAGAAAACGCAGGGAACCCAGGCATCATCAGAGCTGAATCTTTACCATAGATGTTTTCTCCTCTAAAGCCATAGCAGAACAGAAAAAGCATGGAGTATGGAGACAGAGAGAACTGAATTTGAACCCCTGACACCAATTTAGTAAGTAAGACCTTGGGCAATGTAATTTTCCTGAGACTGTTTTCTCATCTGTAAAATGGGGCAATAATCCCTACCTCCTAGAGTTACTGTAAGGGCTAAATGAAATGAGGGAAAGCTGTATCTCTCAGGTCAGGATGTGCAGAGGGAAGACCCTAGTGTCCTGCTGAAATGCAGATGCTGATTCAGGAGGTGGGATGGGGTCTGAGTGACTGCATTTCTAAAAATCTCCCAAACAAAGAAAATGCTGCTGGTCTGGCACCATGTTTTGTATAGCAAAGATCTACTGCTCCTAGGATGATGCCTGGCACTTAAATGCTTGGCAAACGTAGATCTTGGTATTGATTGCTCGCTGCTGCAGATGACTTTATGCACCGTTATAAAGTAGAAACAAGAACAATGAGAGACATGGCCCTTGATCTTAAGCTGATGATTTAGTCAATATTCAACAACTATTTAAAATTTAGGAGAAATAAATTACGTGCGAAATGTATCAAATAAGCAGGTGGATTTAAAGTATAGGAGAAGGAATAAAATTAGCCATTTGCAATGATTTCCTCTGTGCTGCCTTCTTGATTTATACTGGAATGTGTTCCTTTGACAGGTAGGGGAAAGAAGGAGGTTCTATCCCGAGATTTCCTACTCAGACTTGTGTCTAAAATAGATCATGTTCTATATGGTCTGGAGGAGGGAGGATGGGCCAATTTACTCTGGAAGATATTTGCTAACTTTGGGGTTTCTGAAGGACTTCACAGCTTCTGGTTTTCAATTTAATGTGTACCTCGTGGAGAATGAATGGTCTTTTTAAAGACTCAGCTATTTGACTGCCACTGCTCATCTACCACTGATTTCCAAGCACACAGTTTCAGTGGTAATGTTCTACTTTAAAAGGCAAAGCAAAACGCTTCTTTCCAAAGTGAAACTGAAAATTGGGTGATGCTTGACACAGCACCCTTTTTCCAGCATTTCAAAGAAGAAAAGCTTTTTACTCCTCTCCTCATTTTTTAAAATAAATTTATTTACTTTATTTATCTTTGGCTGCTTTGGGTCTTCGTTGCTGCGCGCGGGCTTTCTCTAGTTGTGGCGAGCAGGGGCTACTCTGTTGCGGTGCGCGGGCTCCTCATTGCGGTGGCTTCTCTTGTTGCGGAGCACGGACTCTAGGCGCGCAGGCTTCAGTAGTTGTGGCTCACGGGCTCTAGAGCACAGGTTCAGTAGTTGTGGCACACAGGCTCAGTAGTTGTGGCTCACGGGCTCTAGAGCACAGGTTCAGTAGTTGTGGCACGTGGGCTCAGTAATTGTGGCTCGCGGGCTCTAGAGTGCAGGCTCAGTAGTTGTGGCACATGGGCTTAGTTATTCCACGGCATGTGGGATCTCCCTGGACCAGGGCTCGAACCCTTGTCCCCTGCATTGGCACGCGGATTCTTAACCACTGCGCCACCAGGGAAGACCCTCTCCTCATTTTTTTTATCAATTGTCTACCTCCCCTATAGGGAAACCAAGACTTAGAAAATTAAGGTATTTGCTTAAAGGGGCTTTTATGGAGCCGCGTTAAGGGGAGCATGACTGCTGTTTCCCCTTACACACAGTCCATGATTTCCTACCTTCTACGGCCAGGAGGCGCATTGTGTGACGGTTGAGAACGTTGCTTTGTGTAGTCAGACAGACACACTCATCCCCTGACTCTCATGTTCACTAGCTTTGAACCAGTGAACCTCGAGTGACTTTTATCCTGCCAGCATCTGTTTCCTCCTGGAAGAGGGTGATTTTGAAACACCTGCCTTATGAGGGACTGCAGGGTTAAATGAGGTAATATCCATGAAGCTCTTAAGATCATGCCGGGCACGTATGAATTCTCATTAAATGTGATTATTAGTGGTAGTACTCATACAGCAGAGAGGTTAAGAGTAGAGATTCAGAGCCAGACTTCCTGGATTCGAGTCCTGTATCTACTTACCAGCTGAGCGTCCATGGCAAGTTATTTAAGTTTATGCTTAAGAATGAGATAACATTTTCAGGGTTTGGAATAGTTCATGGCATACAGTAAATACTCCGTATGTTTTAGGAGCTGTTGTTAAAATAATACTAATAATGACTATTCTCATGCCTATGGTTAGCAGGGTGTAATGAAGAGCTGTACAGGGTGGTGCTATAGCTGAGCAGTGTCTCCCCAAAATTCATATGTTGAAGTCCTAACACCCAGCACCTCAGAATATTTGGAGGAAAGGTCTTTACAGGGGTGATTAATGCAAAATGAAGTCACATGAGTGGGCCCTATTGCAATCTGACTGGTGTCCTTATCAGAGGAGGAAATTCAGACACACAGAGAGATGCCAGAGGCACGGGCACAGATGAAAGACCATAGGAGGACACAGCAAGAGGGTGGCCAAGGAGAGAGGTCTCAAGAGAAACCAAATCTACCAACACACTGATCTTAGATTTCCAACTGTGAGAAAATAAATTTACGTTGTTTAACCCCCCAGTCTGTGGTATTTTGTTATGGCATTAATCCAGATGAACTATTACTCTCCACCCCAATTGTATGTTTTTAATGCCACATTATAACATCTTTTATCTTATGTATCCCTTAACTAATTATTGTAATCATTGTTATTTTTTACTACTTCTGTCTTTTAACTTTCACACTAGCTTTATAAGTAAGTGAATATCTATGACTTTTGCTATGTATTTACCTTTCTAGTGTGATTTATTCTTTCATATGTGTCCTTATTCTAATTAGTACCCTTTCTGTTCAGCTTAAAGAAGTCCCTTTAACATTTCCTGTAAGGCTGGTTTAGTGGTGATGAACTAATTCCTTTAGCTTTTGCTTGTTTGGGAAACTCTTTAGCTCTCCTTCAATTTTGAAGGACAACTTTGCAGGGTAGTATTCTTGGTTGTGAGATTCTTTTTTTTCAGCACTTTGAATATATCACGCCACTCTGACCTGCAAAATTTCTGCTGTAAAATCTGTGGGTAGTCTTATGGGGCTTCCCTTGTATGTAACAAGTTGTCTCTTGTTGCTTTTAAGATTCTCTCTTTAACTTTTGACATTTTAATTATAACGTGTCTTGGTGTGGGCATCTTCAGGTTCTTCTTCTTTGGAACTCTCTGGGCTTCCTGGATCTGGACGTTAGGGAAATGTTCAGCCATTATTTCTTCAAGCAATGTTTCTGTCCCTTTCTCTCTTTCTCCTTCTGGGAGCCCTGTAATGCGAACGTTCGTCTGTTTTATGTTGTCCCGTAAGTCCCTTAAGCTACCTTCACTTTAAAAAAATTTTTTTTTTCTCTTTTTGCTGCTCTGATTGAGTTACACTGCCTTGTCTTTGAGTTCACTGATCTTTTCTTCTGTTTGATCTAGTCTGCTGTTGAACCCCCGCTAGTGTATTTTTCAGTTCAATTACTATATCCTTCAGCTCTGTGACTTCTATTTGGTACTTTCTTATATTTTCCATCCCTTTGGCATTTGTGTTTATGCATTCTTTGTTCCAGTTCAGTGTGCATCTTTGTGACAACTACTTTTAATTCTTTATCAGGTAAATTACTTGTCTCCATTTCATTAAGTTTTACGTTTTGGGGGGAGGGTGGAGGTTGTGGTTTTCTTTTTCCCCTCAGGTTTTATCTTGTTCTTTCATTTGGAACATATTCCTCTTTTTTATTTTTTTAATGTTGCTTGACTCTCTGTGTTGTTTTCAACACAGCAGATGAAACAACCACCTCTCCCAATCTCACATAGGAGATAAACCTTGTTGTTCAACCTTGCTGAGTTCAAACCTTTGGGCATGTCCAAGGGCCTGTATATGGTTAATGGCTCCCAGTAGTTGAGGATGTGTCAGTGTCCCAAAGGGAAGTATCTCAGCACCTAGATTCAGGCTGACTGGAAGCCAGACCCTCATTTATCAGCTTTTAAAAGTATGCAAATATATACATTCCTGTGGGACCACAGAGCCAGGTGATCAGGGGGCGTCTCCTGGGCAGCAGCTACAGAGATTGGGGCTCCAGACAAGCACCTTTCTGGGTGATACCAACGAGCTGGAGCAAGGTGGAGGGAAAGCACCTAGAAGGCATCCACAGCCAGTGTGCCTGAAGGGCAGATCTGCAGGTCACTAACGCAGCCCTCAGGCCAAAGCTCCAGGACAAGCAAAGAGGCCTCCTCCACAGACACACTTGGGGTGTGTATCCCATTTTGCTGTCTGTGCAGTGCCCTGGGGGTGGTAGCCTGCCAAGAACAGTATCCCCAGTTGCCATAGTCCCTTGGGACCCAGGAATGCAAGCCCCTCTGGTCACCAGAGCCAGGTGATCAGGGGGTGTCTACTGGGTGGCAGCCACAAAGCTCAGGGCGCCAGACACATAAAGCTCCCCTCCAGGAGACACTGGTGCTCTGGAATGCAGCAGCAGGTGAGTGGGAAGATAGTGCCTTCCTTCTGGGGTCTCTGGAGAGGATTACAGTCAGCCCCAAGATATGTGTTTAATTAGAATTAGAAGCCTGCCTGTCAGGCCACCCGTCGTGATGATTAGCTAATTGGACTCCTTCACAGAAAACACTGGGCTCCTGGGTTTATTACCTCTTTCTGTGCCCTGGGGGTGGTTGATGTTTAAGAACTCTTTCTCTGTTGGTTGCAGTTTTGTGGGACTCAGGAGCGTAAGCCTCACTGGCTATCAGACCCAGGCAATGTAAAGGGGACCCCTAGCATCAGGCACGAAAGTTGGAGCACTGACAGGGGTATGCACTCCTGTTGGGGTGACGCCAATTACTACGCCTGGGACCAGGCGTGCAAGCTCCCCTGGGCTCCAGATTCAGGTGATGGAGAGGTGTCCCTAGGGAGCAGCCACAAAAACAGGGGCACTGGACACATGTCAAAGCTCCCTCCCCGGACATACTGGTGCTCTGGGTCATGACAAAGGGAGATCCCGAAGGTGGCGCCTGCCTGTCTTTATCCCCAGGGAGCGTTCCACCAGGATCCTAGATGTTTATGTTGAATTAGATGCCTGCCCCTCAGGCTGATGCTTTAATATAAGCAGGTAAGCCTCCTTCACTTTAAATATGGGCCTGACTGGCCTCTGAGTTGGGCCCTAGGGTGGGTGAGTCTGAGCACGTGAACACTTTAAGAGCAATTTCTCAGATCACTGGAGTCTTGCGGGTCTCAGGACACAAGTCCTATTGGTTTTCAAAGTTAGATGTTTTAGGGGATCATCTCTCAAGTGCATGTCTTAAAAGTGTGGATGCCCAATATGGGGTTCAGACCCCTCACTCCTCAGGGAGAAACTCTGGGTTTTGAGTTCCCCTCCTGGTTGCGGGATGCTACAACAGGTGAGATTTATGGCGAGATTTTGTTCCAGCCTCTCCTATATGCATTGATGTGGTTTTCTTCCTGTTTGCCTGATGTGAAGTAATCACTCAGCCAGACTACAGGTCTTTTCTTAAGAGAAAAAATTTCCATATGTAGCTGTAGACTCAGTGTGTCTCTGGGAGGAGATGAGTTTCGGATCTTCCCATGTCACCAGCTTGAATGGATCTTCCACACCACAGAAATAAAAAGGATCATAAGAGACTACTATGGACAACTATCCGCTAACAAATTGTATTACCTAGAATAAATGGATAAATTCCTAGAAATACATAACCTACCAAGACTGAATCATGATGAATGAGAAAATCTGAACAAACCAATTACTTATAAGAAGATTGAATCAGTAATCAAAAAGCCTCCCAACAAACAGAAGTCCAGGACCAGAGGGCTTCACAGGTGAATTCTACCAAACACGCAAAGAAGATTTAATACTGATCCTTCTCAAACTTTTCCCAAAAATTGAAGAGGAGGGAATGCCTCCAAACTCATTTTACAAGGCCAGCATTACCCTGATACCAAGCCAGACAGGGACATTACAAGTAAAGAAAATTACAGGACAATATTCCCTGATGAACATAGATGTGAAAATCCTCAACAGAATATTAGCAAACTGAATTTAATAATACACTAAAAGGATCATACACCATCATCAAGTGGGATTTATTCCAGGATGCAAGGATGTTTCAACATTTGCAAATCAATCAACATGATACGACACGTTAACAAAATGAAGGATAAAAATCATATGATCATCTCAATAGATTCAGAAAAAGCATTTGACAAAATTATACATTCATTTATGATAAAAACTCTCAGCAAAGTGGGTACAGAGGGAACCTACCTTAACATAATAAAGGCCATATATGACAAGCACACAACCAATATCATACTCAACCATGAAAAGCTGGAAGCTTTTCCTCTAAGATCAGTAACAAGACAAGAATGTCCACTCTTGCCACTTTTATTCGATGTAGTACTGGAAGTCCTAGCCACAGCAATTAGGCAAAAAAAAAGAAAAGTCATCCAGATCGGAAAGGAAGAAGTAAAACTGTCACTATTTGCACATAGCGTGATATTATATATAGAAAACCCCAAAGATCCTGCCAAAAAGCTATTAGAAATAATAAACAAATACAATAAAGGTACAGGATACAAAACCAATATACAAAAGCCTGTTGCATATCTATATACTAACAACAAACTATCAAGAAAGAGAATTTTTTAAAAAAATAATCTCATTTACAATTGCATCAAAAAGAATAAAATAACTAGAAGTAAATTTAACCAAGGAGGTGAAAGACATGTATATTGAAAACTACAAGACATTAATAAAAGAAGTTGAAGAAGACACAAATAAATAGAAAAATATTCCACACTCATGGATCAGAAGATTTAATATTATTAAAATGTCCATACTGTCCAAAGCAATTTACAGATTTAGTGTAGTCCGTATCAAAATACCCATGACATTTCCCACAGAACTAATATAATTCTAAAATTTATCAATATATGGAATGATAAAAGACCCCAAATAGCCAAATCTTGATAAATAAGGACAAAACTGGAGGCATAACGCTCCCTGATTTCAAACTGTATTACAAAGCTCTAGTAATTAAATGTGTGGTATTGACATAAAAACAGACACACAGACCAATGGAACAGAAGAGAGAGCATAGAAGTAAACCCACACATATGTGGTCAATTAATTTACAACAAAGGAGCTATGAATACATAATGGGGAAAGGACAGTCTCTTCAATAAATAGTGTTGGGAAAACTGGATAGTCACATGCAAAAGAGTGAAACTGGACCCCTACCTTACACCATACACAGAAATTAACTTAAAATGGATTAAAGACTTGAATATAAGACATGAAACCATAAAACTCCTAGAAGAAAATATAGGTTGTAAGCTCCTTAACAAAAGTCTTGGCAATGATTTTTTGAATCTGACACCAAAAGAAAAAGCAACAAAAGTAAAAATAAGCAAGTGGGACCATATCAAACAAAAATGTTTCTACATAGCAAAGGAAACCATCAACAGAATGAAAAGGCAATCTACTGAATGGGAGAAAATATTTGCAAATTATATATCTGATAAGGGACCAATATCCAAAATACATAAAGAACTCATACAACCCAATACCAAACAATTCAATTTAAAAACGCATAGAAGATCTGAACAGACATTTTCCAAAGAAGACATACAGATGGCCAATAGAAACGTGAAAAGATGTTTTACATCACTACTCACCAGGGAAACGCAAATCAAAATCACAATGGGATATCACCTCACACCTGTCAGAATGGCTATTATCAAAAAGACTGGAAATGACAAGTGTTGGCGAGGATGTGGAGAAAAGGGAACCCTCATGCAATAAAGGTGGGAATGTGTAATTGGTGCAGCCACTATGGAAGACAGTATGAAGTCTTCAAGAAATTAAAAATAGAACTATTATATGATCTAGCAATTCCACTTCTGGGTATTTAGCAGAAGAAAACAAAAGCACTCATTCAAAAAGATATATGACCCTCTACGTTCATTGTAAAATTATTTACAATAGCCAAGATATGGAAACAACCTAACTGTCTATTGGTGGATGAATGGATAAAGAAGATGTGGTACATATATACAATGGACTATTGCTCAGCCATAAAAAAGAATAATTCTTGCAATTTGTGACAACATAGATGGACCTCAAGAGCATTATGCTAAGTGAAATTAGACAGAGAAAGACAAATACTGTATGATTTCTCTTATATGTAAAATCGAAATATATCTAAATATATATTCATATTATGTTATATACTAAATATATAAAATACATTTTATATATTATAATGTAAATATATAGATATAGATAAACAAAGGTCATTGGATGCAGAGAGTGGATTGGTGGGGTGATTAGAGAAACAGGTAAATTGTTCTTTTTCTTTAGTTTGAATAAATTGAATAATAAAAAGGTCCTAATATCTATAGTTACTTATAGAAATAAATACAGATGTCAGTATATGGGTGTATATGTGTATACATACTTGATAAATGGTGCTGCCATATTTTGGTATCTAAATAAAAAAAAATTTTGTTTTTCATGTGCACAAAAATTAAATTCAGTAGTTTAAAGCCTTACAGGCCAAAAGCAGACTTTCACACTTTTAGAAGGAAATCAGGAGTATTTTTTTATGCTCTTGAGTAAAGCAGGATTTTTTTAAAAATACAAAAACTGCACAAAATATATAGGAAAAAATCAGTAAATTTGACATCATTAAATTTTAAAATTACATCGAAAGGTATCAGAAACAAGTGGAAGTGACAAAATAGAAACACTGACAGAAGTTATTTGCAGCTCATATAATCAATAAGGATCAATACCTAGAATATACAGTTGACTCAGACAAATAAACAAGAAAAAAGCCAACTATCAAACAGAAAAACAGACAAAAATATGCTCATAGATTCCTCATAGACGAGGAATCTGGAATGGCCAATAAACATAAGCAAAGGTCCTTTACCTCATTAATAATTAGGAAAAGGCAACTTTGAAGCCATTTCATACCCATCCCTCAGCAAAATGCTGTTTCAGTAACATTGGCTTGTAAAAATGTGAAAAATTGTGAACTCTCATACACAGCTAATGGGTGCATAAACTGGTATACTCATCTTTAAAAGCAATTTCAAAATGTATATTTAAGTTAAAAATAATATACCCGTTATCTCAACAGCTTTACATTATTTAACCTGTAGGAGCTCTTGTACATGAACAAGAACGTTAATTGAGTCACTATTTGGAGCCAGACACTGTTTTTGATGTTCAAGGTACAATGGTGACAAAAAAGACAAAGACCTCTGCCCTCATGGAGTTTATATTCTAGTGGGGAATGACAGAAACAAAAACAAACTAATAAACAAAAAACTGTGAGCAAAATAAATACACAAATTTTAATAGAAAGTTATGAACATGTTTTTTTAAAAAGAAAATAAAATCAGATGCAAGACTCTAATCCATTTTTTTAGCAGAATTTTTATCCTCAGGGTTGTTTATGCAGCTGGTAACCTTGAAAGATGAGCTAACAGATCCCCATGAACAAGGAACAGGCCTGCTGAACTTCTTGTTACCCAAGGTGTAGATTTCCTAAATTCAGGCTTCCCTGGATGCAGCACAGGTATCCTGTGTATACAGCACCCATCAGAGCCCATTGTGTCACCTCCTTGGGACTTGGGGGCTACTTTAAAACATACAGAGGGACTATATCTTTTATCATCTCTCTTTCAGAAACCCCCTGGCCTACCGACCACAGGTATGGAAAGCTGGAGGTCCTAAACTGCAGTGTCAGTTCTGAAGGGTCACCATCAGGGCAAGTTCATGGTCAGAAACCTGAGTTGAGTCCAGAGGGACAGGAAGTGCCACGGAAGGGCTCACCGGAAGAGAAGGAGAGGCAGTGGACATGGACAGAAGAACAGGAAGTTGGGCACCTTCCTCGCCCAGACTGGACAGGGCAAGGGGACCCAGGTGGAAAATTTTGTGGGGAGGAGACAGACATCCAGACACAGGGGACAGGTGTCTCGATGGAGAATCTGGCAGAAGGGTCAGAAGGGAGACAGTAGATCAGAGCCAGGCACACATCCATTTCTGAAATATGTGGCAAAAAATATTCAGCTGCTATCAGACGTCACAGCCATTCCTCTGAACAGCCAGTCCGAACCCTGGGCTCTCCTCTGCTCAACCAAGATAAGCATAAGGACAAAGCAGGATACTTACACCAAGTAGGTGCATTACCTCGTGGCCAAACTGTGGGGTTCAGAACTGAACGCGAGAACTCTGGGTTTTCTGATCTGGGGATTTTTCAGCAGCTGACGCTACTGACCACTGCCTGCTCCCAGGACATAGGGATAGCTAGTATCTCCGGAGAGTACTTAAGTCCTGTAGTAATTATGGAAGTAAAATGCATTTAGAGGTACAACCCTTGTTAGCGAGGCATTCACCATAACAAAGTTAGGAGGAAAAGCACAGTCCTCATGTGTATTCATAAGAGGAAAAAATAGCTAACCCCATATAATCACAATGCTAAACATGCATCTCTCTGAGGCTAAGGCGGAGTGTACTTAATAAAGGATGGAGGTTAGTCAGCAAATGTTTTGTTTAAATTGGAGGTAGAGTGGGAAGCCTAAACCAGGCAGGACAGAGCGACAGTTCTGGGAAAGACAGAGTCTAAGTCTTGACCCACGTCACACCTGTCATCTTTGTCTCGAGCCCTTGGGGAAGTCACCTGGAACGGCATATGCAATAACTTCCTATAAATGAGCCCTAATGAAGCCCCTGTTCCGGAAGTCCAGTCTGGATGTTACCAGATCATTAGTCTTGGTTTCAAAGAAAGAGTCTATGTGGAGAAAAGGTCAAAGGATCCAGAAGAACCTTCAGCACTGTCCAATCCCTTCTCTTTCCCCCAGGCAGAACCGTGTGCCTGCAGCCTGGCAAGGGAAGGAGCATCAAGGAGGGCAGGATTCTAAGACTTCCTTAGATGCCTTGGTCCTCTCCTCCACGGGGGAGCCCTGCTGCTTTCACAGAAATAAAGATTAGCCAAGGGCCTTTGGTCAGCCCATGCAGGAATCACTGCACAGCCACGCCACTGGACTTGAGGGCCCCATGCAGACGTGCATGGTGGGAGCCAGTGCAGAGCTGTCAGGTAGATGTATAAGTTTATTTCAGGGCAAATGCTTGATTTCTCAGTTAAGAAATTGTTGGTAATTCCTCTTCTAATGGAGCCCTCAACAAGCTGCCTGTCCATCGCACACCCCACAGGGATCAGCGTGCTCTGATCCAGAGTCTGAAGGGCAGACACACTGCATGGGCTCTGAATAGAAAGAGAACGAAGGGAGGAATGAGGATGTGAGAGAGAAAGGCCAATGCCAGAGCCTGCACAGGACCGAATGGAGAAAGATTGAGACCATTGAACACAGTAAGACCAAGCACCTGCCAACAAACGCTCAGTAGTTCTACCAAGCCGCCATTCTTGCCACTGTTGGCTATAGGATGGAAGCTGACTTTTATAAAACAGAAAAAGAAATACATTCTTTGCTTGGTTTTCTGGGTTATGTTTCTTTAGCCTGTCCAATTCCAGAAGCTCGAGGCTTGTGTGTCCTCAGTTGGCTGCTCTGGTAAGGGAAGCAAACTCTACCTGCATTGTAATGGGAGGCCAGTCCCAGTCCAGTGATGGGAGGCCAGTCCCAGTCCAGTGATGGGGGGCCAGTCCCAGTCCAGAGATGGGAGGCCAGTCCCCGTCCAGTGGGTCTGAAACAGGGGACCTGGGAGGGTGCAGAAGACAGATCCTGACACATGAAGTGGGCCTTGAGGTTACACAATGTCAAGTTGTTACTTTCTCTATTAGTTTCTCATTGCTGCTGGAACAGATTACCACAAACTTCATGGCTTAAAACCACGGAAATGTCTTATCTTACAGTTCTATAGGTCAGATACCCAACACAGGTCTCACTAAGCTGAAGTGAGGGTCTCCACAGGGCCAGTTCTTCCTGGAGGCTCCAGAGCAGAACCTTTGCTCTTTCCAGCTTCTAGAGGCTGCCCACAGGCCTTGGCTTGTGGCCCCTCTTTGCATCCCTCCAACCTCCCATTTCCACGGTCATAGCTCCTGCTAGTGCCTTTGACCTTCTTGCCTCCCTCTTATAAGGACTTTTGTCATTGCACTGGGTCCACCTGAAGTAATCCAGGATCACCTTCCCATCTCTGTAACCTAATCACATCAGCGAAATCCTTTTTGCCATGTAAAGTAACATACAGGTTCCCGGGGATTAGGGTATGTATAGCTTTGGGGGACCATTATTCAGCCTCCTGCACTGTCATTTACGAAGTTCTGCTGAGAAACTGTTAAGCGAGAACAGGACACTATACCTGGTGCTGACCACCTGCTCACAACAAACAAAGGCAGGGAGAAGCTGATGCAGCCTTCCATGGTGTAGTCCTCCAGGGAGGTTCTGGGGCACGGATGACTCAGCTTTACATCTCCAAGAATGATGGGCATTCAGCCCTGACCCACATTCTCTCTTGTTCAAACCACGGGTATCTCTTGCCCAGGCTACTACGATAGCCCCCCAATGCCTGCTGTTGCCCTCCTCCAATTTCACCTACACCCAGCAGCTAGAAGAATCCCTGGATACTCCATCCCTCCCTCAGTGTCCTACCAATGCACTTAAAATTTAACCAACTTTTGACGGCCTCCAGACCCCTGCGTGGTCAGGCGTCTGTGTCCTTCCCTCTCATCCGGCTCCTTTAGCCCCCTGCCACATGCTGGGCTGTTTCCCGCCTCGCAGCCTTCTAGCATGTTCCTCCCTCCACCTCCTCTTTCCACCGCTGGTCTCTCTTGATCCTTCAGGTTTCAGCTTAAATGTCCCTCCTCCCAGAGGTCTTCTGTGGATCACTCTCTCTCAGGAAATCCACCCTCTACCCTCCCCCGTTCCCCCTATTTCACTTTGTATACGGTCCCACGTCGCTCCCTATGTCCCAGCACTTACCACACATTGCAATGTTCTGTTTATTTACCTGCATATAATAACAGCTTCTCTTACATGTATATAATAAAATCAGACAAATATTTTACTAGCAATGTAGCTGCTCCTTCTAGGACTGATGACTCTCCCGCTAGACAATGAGCGAAGGGTGAGGACCAAGCTCAGGTCAGTTCTTTGCCTCCATGTACACTGAGCAGCTGGGCCATCTGTTGCGTGGATGGATAAATGAATAGATGGTGGTTGAATGGGAAGATGGATGGATCTATCAAAGCTAATCCAGAAGAGATGCTCAACTCACCCTGACCTGCATCCTGGTCTCATAAGTGCATGCCTTGGTGATTGCCTCTGGCCATTTGGCGATGAAACCCTTATTTCAATACATGGGAGATTCAGTTTGGGGCACAGACCCTCCTTGGTTTGAGATTTTGTCCATATGTCAGTACACACGTGACACACAAATATCAACCGACAGGAAGACAAAGCCCTGGCGACTTATTTTGCCTTTTTGAGTTTTAACAGAGAACCGGCACGCTACCCAGGAAAATCTCACGTCAGTTTTATCACTCCTAACCGCACAGTGATTCCTGCCCGGGTACAGGCAGCTGGCCTTGCACAGGAGATAAACAGGAACATAATCACGTCTGGCCTGTGACTGGACGGGCAGCCTTCAGGGACGACTCAGTCACAGCCCACATCATCCCTGCACCAGCCTCTGCCCCCTTACTCCCTCTGCATGGGCTGCACTGGGTGAGTTCAGACGAGGTGTCTGTTCCTTTTCTACCTGCTCGGATTCGCTCAAAGCCCAGTCTTTGAAAGAACTGTTACCAATTCCCTGGCGAGTGGGAGATGGGAAACAAAGGAGATCTGGGCATCTTTTGGTCGTGTCCGACCTGTGCTCTACTGTGATAGTGATCTGCACCGATAGCTCCCGGCCACAGATGGGCTGTTTTCCAACGTGCTGTTAAAGCTAGCAGGCTACAGCCCATGCAGGATGCTTCCGCGAGATCTACAGACACTCGGTTCCTGTAATTCCTCCAGCATCACAGCTCTGATGCTAGCATCCCAGTTGGCTCTGAATTCCATTCAAAATTGCTTTGTTGACATTTAAAGGTCTCCATCCGTCTAGTCACGTGGCAAAGAAGACTGGATGAAATCACCCCCGCCTCACTACCTCCTAGCTGACCTCAGACAAAATGATCTCTGTCTGGAAGGCAAGCCCAAGTGTTCCCTCCAGCTCTAAAATTCCATGATCTTACGATGCCTCCTGTTCAGCCAGTTGTCTGAACCCTTCTGACTGCCAATAACTCACAGAAAATTCCATTAAAAGAGCAAATGAAACCTGTAACCAAACCTTTCAGGAGGCCGCCAAAAGCTCAGGACATTTTCCACCGTGAGCTGTTTGTTTTCCAAAAGACTTGCACTGCCCAAGGGGAGTTTTAGGTGAGATACGACATACAGCTTCCTAACTGTATATGGTATGCATCAAGGGAAGGAAAGCCTTTGTCTGATCTCTTTCTTGCGGGGAGGGTTGGGCCCTATCTTCCTTTAGGAAGAGGGACGGTCTGGATGGATTTTGAAGGGCTATGATTGCCTTAGGTTCTTTGATTCTGTCCTTTCCTTGATAAATTTTACAACCCTCATTTTAATTGCCAAACTGAACACCTCCACTAGATAACGAGTGTGCCATTTTCCTTCTAAATAAAAAATTCAGCCTGGAAGAGTAGCTCTAACGTTCCTTAACGTAAATTCCCTGAAGAGTTAAACTGTGTTGAGAACAACCCAAAAACCAGGACAGAACTAACCGTGGGACCCTTCTCCTATAGGGAGAGAGCCCCAGGACAAGTAGAAAAATGAAATGCTGATCTGATCCTGCATGAACAGGGCCTTTGGGTTATTATGGTTTCAAAATGCCTTGCCCGTGCCTTGCCCTCTGCGGGGATCCAGCTAGGTAACCACACAGCTAGGTGTGGTGCCTGTGTGTGCACTGCAGGTCTGCCCCGGGGGACATGTGTACACGCCAGTGGGAATAGCCTATGACAGCTGGCAGGGACTCAGCACACCAGCTTCAGCCCATCCAGCCACACCAGAGTACATCACTGCACCTGCTCCTCTACCCTGCAGAGCCCTCTATATCAGAACATGTTTTCCCCTCAATGATTAAGTTTTCAACCTATGCACAGAGGGCTGCATACTACCCTCTAGACAAATGAACTTATCTGTCCAGTTCCTGCTAATATCAAATAAGAAGTTCCTTAATATCTAACAAAATCCAGCCCTTTCTAGAGCCGGGAAAGCCTTCCCCATCAAGGATAGGCTACACTGATCAGGTCAAAGGATCCCTATTCCAAAATCGTATTTCATTAAATTCTGCCCCCTGAGTCCACAGTTTGGATAGGCTTTGCTATTACCGCTGTAGAAGGCAAGGGGGAAAAGGTGTCAGCTGTCTTCTCCCCTTCATTGTTTAAGGCACAATCCTAGGGGTGAAACAAGTGGTATTTGATCGGTTGACATCTTGCCTGTCATAGTTTGCTGGTGCAGGAAGGGGCTTAAGCTGCCATTCAGATAAGCAGAGATCTGGGGAAGAGTTTAGCCGGTCCTGAGAAAAATGATATAATTTATAAGTCATTGAGCTGGAGGTTGGCTAATTTCACAAAGTATCCTCACTTTACAAATGAGAAGATTGAGAACGAGAAAGATTTTGTGACTAAATCAAGGTCACGTGTTAATATCAAAATAGAATTGAGACTAGAAAATGGGTCTACGTAGTGACTCTCAGCCTAACTCCACCACCAAAGGAAATCAGACAAGGTACACAGTGAGAAAACATTTTTTGGGGGGTTTTCCATTCTATTTGCATTTTTCTGCCTTCCAATCTCCAAATCGACTCCCTAATTCAAGCTCCGTTACCTAGGAGAGTACATCAAAAACAAGACTACAGACCCGTTTCCTTGGATTTTCAAATCAAGTCTGACTGGAGGTTCAAGTTCATTTGGAAGATCTTAGGGTAAAACCGATGGGACTTTCTCTGCCGCCCACCATGGGGTCCCCAACTCCTTCCCCCCACCCAGTCGTAGCTGTGTCTGCTGCTGAGTCTGACTCTGCGTCTGACAAATATGGACTCGGTTTTGCTGGTAAGGTCCAGATGGGGCCACAAGCAGTTCACTGGCCAGCCTGGTGAGTTCATCAGCAGACAAGGGGGTGACAGACAGGCTGGGGAGCTTGCTGGGTGGGATGCAGAGGGAGGGAGAGGCAGTTGTGTGATTCTGCCAAGGTTTTCTTGGCCTCTTACTCAGCAGTTTCTACAATGTGGTGACAGTGCGAGTGAAATAATGACAGTTAAAAATGGTGAGCTGGAAGGCTACTCCCTTTACCATTTCACATGCTTTAGTTCCTCTCTCTGCCAGCTTCTCTCACCAACATAGAAAGGGATTTGGGAAATAAAAGCACTGCAGTGAGATAGGTGTCTGACTTTGGGTCTAGAGAAGGGAGGAGAAAAAGACTGAAAAAGGAAATGTTCCCAACTTGTGATCTGTCCCAAACAGGGTTGCCAGATAAAATACAGGATGCCCGATTAAATGTGAACTGCAGATAAAAAACAACTTTTTAGCATCAATATATCCTAAATATTGCATACTTATACTAAACTATTTTTCACTGTTTATCTGAACAATAAATTTAACTGGGCAGCCTGTATTTTTTTATTTGCTAAATCTGTTGACCTTCATCCCAAAGGGATGGGGGTGGGGCCTTCTGTATATATTCTAAATCTTCTCTCCCTCCTCCTGGGCCCACTACCAAAATAAACACATAAAAACACCCATATAACACTAAGAACATTCCATATTACTGGGAAAGTTCAAGGATCATCAAGATTTAGGCCACAACAGCTGCTCTCAGCGTGCATCATGGTCACCTGGAGGCCCGGTAGAAACACAGATTTCTGGGTCCCTTCTCTATAGTTTTGCAGTTGGTCTGGAGTTGGGCTTGAGAATTTGCTTTCCTAACAAGTGGGTAGTACTTGATCGTGATGCTGCCAACTGGTACTCCAGCTTAAAGGAGGGAGTACAATTGGCTTCCCTGGTGGCACAGTGGTTGAGAGTCCGCCTGCCGATGCAGGGGACGCGGGTTCGTGCCCCGGTCCGGGAGGATCCCACATGCCGCGGAGCGGCTGGACTCGTGAGCCATGGCCGCTGAGCCTGCGCGTCCGGAGCCTGTGCTCCGCAATGGGAGAGGCCACAGCAGTGAGAAGCCCGCGTACGGCAAAAAAAAAAAAAAAAAAAAAAAAAGGAGGGAGTACTAGCCTACAGGGCAGGTACCCACGATTCTGGTTCCCATCCTGTGTTCCTCATCAGATGTTCAACTTTAGATAAACAATTTAGAATCATTTTGCTTGTGTTTAATAACATGGTACACTTCTATATCCTCAGGATTACAAAATCAAGAGACATGGAAATAAATAATTTACTGAAGTACTGTCCTTAATGACCCCATCTGTAGCAGAGTTTATTAGCTTAGATCAATAGCACGTGCTCACAAGGCCAGGGCAAAGCGTCCCTGAGGACCAAGCAGCTCTGGCTCCAGGCTCCACCTGCTGCCACCAGCAGGGCCAGGTATCTGCTTTGTACACGGGGGCCTGCTAGAGATTCTCTTGTTATAATGGTGCCACCAGTGTAAAAAAGTCTGCAACCCACTGACTTAGAAAATCACCTAGGATCCTTTCTAAGAGTCTATGATTATAGCTCAACTCCATTCCAATTTCAGCCCTTATTATTTTCCCAGATGGCCTGCACTTTGAGTCACTAAATGGTCATTCAATAAATGGTCCTATCAGTCTCTCAGGGAAGGATCAGATCTGGGCTCACACCTGAGGCCCCCCAAAGTCATCATGACTGTTCTCACTAGGTGTCAAGGGGCAGGACGGGCAGACCGGAATTGTCTGGGTTTCGGGAATGCGTAACTGCTTTCCAGAGGCCTGGGCAGCTGCATTGTACAAAGAATCCTGTTTGCAGATTGAAGGAATAACACACAAGCCTGTGAAGGGTTGGAAAGAGGCTGCAAGAAATTAGGGAGATGGCATACACCGATGGGTAAAGCAAGGCACTCTCACTGGAGGTACAGACATGCAGATTTTGACAAAGTTAAAGAAGGAACGGGGAACCCAGTGGGCACGTCCATCCATCACCTGCAGAAATCATGGACTCTGGGCAAAGGCCAGGGTCGGGCACGGGAGACAAGCATGCATGCGTCCAAGTGATCTCAGAGTGCTGACCTTGCTCTACCCTCCTCCTAAGGACCCTGCCCACTCTTCAACACCCCCCAGTGAAGTGGTAGTCTTGGCCGCTGCCCTGGTCTGCTGCAGCATCTCTGTCACAGGACAGAGTCTGGTCTGACCTTGAGCACCGATCTCCTCCCCGGGCTCAGCGATCCAGGGCCTCAGCAGGGGGGCAGCTACACCCAGGCAGCGGGAGGCCAGGGTAGCCAACAGGCTACCTGCTCAGTCCAGGACAGCAGCCCTGACCCCAGGACGGCCACACCCCGGGCCCTTCTGCTCACTTCACCTTGCAGCATTTGGGAGGGGACACCCCGTACCATTAGTCTCCTGAGTTTATCTATTTTTCATGTTATCCCACATTTAACCAGATACTCCTGGTCTTTCCTTTCTCTGCATATGGAGTGTTCTCCAGAATTCAAGAATGTCACAGAGGAAGGAACCTTGAAGATCTATCTCTTTGCACATAAGGTGGATGAAACCGAGATTCAAAGCGTTTGGGGCTGTGGCCCAAAGTCACGTAGCCGATTAGGGCCAAACCAGGCCTAGGAATTGAGTCCTTCACCTGCCTGACTGGGGTTTGTCCCGGGTTCGCTTCCACCGTCTGGGCACAGGAGGCCACCTCCTCGTGACCTCAGGAGCCTCTGCCTCTCCTACAGGAACAATGTACGTACAGGCAGCTTCAAAAGGCAAAACTGCCCCAAGCACTATTACTTTTAATAAAATCCTTGGGTGTGGCAACCCAGCTGTTGGTGCACCTGCCTTAGTGGATTCTGGCCACTGTGTCTTTCGGGCTGTGGCAGGGAGGAGGCAGCAGTGAACTGACCAGGGCCCCTCCCTTGGGGAGAGAACAGCAAGTGTCCCGGCAGGGGCCGGACTCTTCCAGAAGCTCCGGGAGGGAGGGTGGGACGGCTCGGCAATGTCAGGGTTGGAAGTCGGGCTGTGTCACTGGGTTAGGTCCCCTCCTCATCTCCGCCCACAAGGAGGGCACACACTTGGGACTGGATCCTGAACGCAAAGGGAAACACACGTCCACTGGTTATCACGGAAACGGAAGAAAATGCTACTTAAAGGCAATCAGTCGGAATTACTTTCAATACATAAATATTTTGGGAAATGATGAGTTCATTTTAATTACTTCTCCAACATTCGTAACAATGTTATTTGCCGGCAGTGGCTTTTCCAAGGTGGTTGCCTCAATTCCAACCGTGGTGCCCTCACCCTTTCCCTTGGAGAACCTGCCATCACGTAATTCGATAGGCACACGGAGGAGGTGGGGTCTGAGGGGAGAAAAGACTCATGATGACCTCACAAAGCCAAGCAGGATTCTGTCTCATTTTCACCCCAATCCAGCATGAGGTCTTGTTATACCTGAAGTACTCTGTGGCCTGAGACCCCTGTAACTGGCAAAGGCCACAGCTCCACTCAGAATCTAAAGCCGTCTCCACACCAAATGGTTCTGTCCTAGTTGTTTTCCATCTAAACAAACCAGTAGAAAGCAAGCATTTTCCCTTTCTTGTAATTAGTGATGATTCAGAAACATACACACACGCTCCCCATAAAGAGGTAGCTGCTTTTGCCAAAAGCTACATTTGAGTACATATTCTTTTTTGAAACCACTCTGGAGATTTTATTAACTCAAAAAGCCGAGCATGGGCTTCCCTGGTGGCGCAGTGGTTGAGAGTCCGCCTGCCGATGCAGGAGACACGGGTTCGTGCCCCGGTCCGGGAAGATCCCACGTGCCGCGGAGCGGCTGGGCCCGTGAGCCATGGCCGCTGAGCCTGCGCGTCCGGAGCCTGTGCTCCGCAACGGGAGAGGCCATAGCGGTGAGAGGCCCGCATACCGCAAAAAAAAAAAAAAAAAGCCAAGCATGTATCCTATACTGATAAGCACAGACAGCAGATCAGACACCAGTGTCATCAATAAACCACAGCGGTCAGAGAACAAATTCATTACCATCAATTACTTGGGAATTAATAAAACTTCTGCTAAGTATCGAAATGAATAACTTGATGCGGTGGGGAGCGGAGGGCGGTTTTGTCCTAATATTCCAGGTTACTATCTGAAAGTTGAAGGGCCAAAGATTATAGAGGTGAATATTCCATTCATAAATGTCTACTTTGGATTGAAAATGCACAGAAAACTGAACTATTTGGTCTATTTGTTTTTCTTTCCCATACCGCTCACGAGCTTATTCTTTTTCTTTCTTTCCTTCCTTTCTTTTTTCCTCCCTTCTTTCTCCCTCCCTCCCTCCTTCCTTCTTCCTTTCTTCCTCCCTGCCCCCCCTTCCTTCCACAAGGCATCATTTCCACCAAACTAAAACACCCAGAAGGTGACCCATGCTGCCCCCGGGCTGGTCCTCCCTGACAGCTTCCCTAGGTCCCAGACGCTGAGTTCATCATTATCCATGATTAGAATCCACAGGCCCACGAGATCAAAACTTCCTTAGCTCTCACATCCCTCTGGCAGGACTTCTCAGGCTAACATGGGGCAGGGAAGGAGGAGGTAAAGACATAACTCTTAGGGTCAATACACTGAAGGGCAACGTGCTCTTACACCTGCAGGGACACTGAATGACTCTCTGAACCGGCGCCCAGCTTTCACTCCCCAGGCGGAGGGGCAGGGCACACGGGAGCTCTGGGTCCAGGGGTCCCCAGGCCCAAGAAAAGAGAGGAGGCACGATTTCAGATCTAGCTGTGCGGGGGGGGGGATTGGCGACAGCTTCCTTCACAGAAGTGTGACAAATGCTGCTTATGGTTTGGTTCTCTTTGCTGAATAAAACTGTCCTCGGGGCTCTGTTCCAAACACATAATTGGGGGAAAAGAATAAAAAAGTGGCAGCCGTGTGCTCTGATTTGCCCAACATGCTCTCTGCGCTCTGCAAATCTGGTATGGTGGGCAGAGAGGTATCCCCCCTGCAACTAAGATTTGGGGTCGCTGTGGGTCTTCCCTCCAAGTCTGGGAGCAGAACATCCTTTGCTCTTGATTTCAACAACCCCGGTAGTTGCTAACTGCAGTCTTCTGGTAATTGGCTTCATCAGCTCTCAACCACAAACAAACAAACAAACACACACACACACACACACACACACACAGCCCCACCTCTCTCCTCCAGTAGGCCTTTCCCTCTAGCCCCTTAGGCTCGCCTGATGAAACAAAATCACTGGAACCCAGAAACCTTTCCTCCTCTTTCCCTCCCTACGTTTGAACGTCAGAGGGGTAGGTTATTACATTATATCCTTGAATACTTGACAATCTTTAGCTCAGACATGTGTTCAGTGTCAGCTAGGTCGCAGGCATTGTGCTAGAAAGGATAAGGCACACTCCACGCTTTTGAAAATCTCATGGAGGTAAAAAAAAATGTCCACATAAACAAATCATTAAGAGATAACTCAATAAGCACATTATTAGCGGAGCACATGGACTGCCCTGCAAGCATCACAGAGAAAATGATTAAAACCCCCTGAAGAGCTCATGAAGGCTTCACAGAGGAAGTGATTTTGAGCAGAGTTTTAAAGGACAAGACGGCATTTGCCAGGTGGGGAAAGAAAGGAAGGCTCGAGGGTGGGTAACTCCCGGGACAAAGTCCCATCAGATCATATCCAAGTGGGCAGAAGTGCAGGGTGTCCGGGGAGGGGTCTGGTGGCACAGGAGGATGGGAATTTATAAAACTCAGGGCACAAGGACCTTAAACCATGCTGTAGTGTTCAGAGTTTTACCGTAAGAGAAACCAGGTGCCACTGAGGGCTTTTAAGCCGGGCGGTAGCATATATTGTTTTAGAAATGTAATTCTAAAGCAACAAACCATAATCAGAGATGAGGAAAATAACTAATCTGTTTATGACAGAGATGAAGGGTGAGTGCCTTGATTAAAGACAAAGTAATTACACAAAAGAGGCTGCTACAGGGGATCAGATAAAGGGTCCCAGGAGGAAGAAGCGGGGCATCTAAGTACACAGTCAGGTGAAATCCCTTCTCATTCCGGGCCCCTTCTCGAAGGCGCTAGTTTGGATTGACTGGTCGGCCACAGGAGCAGATTTGCACCCGAAAAGCACCCTTCTCTGAGGCCAGGCCTGCTCAGGCAGCACCTTGCAGGCTTCTGCCCTCCTGGGATCCCTGGCCAGTGCCCGCCACATCCTGCAGCCTCCCCTTCTGACCTGCTTCCCTCTTCCCATGGGCTGGAGCCCCTGCCTCCTCTCCCCTCTCTCCTGTATTAATTGCTGAGATTCTGGGCCACTGGAGACTGTTGCGAACAAAAGATTAGCCCTTTTTACAGGAGGCGGCGATTAAAAAAGGAGAGATTTTTGGTTTTGAGGCAGATGAAAGAAAGCCCAAGGAGATGTGTGTTTGACCCTCCAACATGCTTCTTCAAGCCACCCTCAGCAGTACTTAAAGGCGCTTCCAAGGGAAGCTTTATGAATGCAGAATGAAGCTGGGGCCTGTGTCTGCGCCAGAAGAAAGGGAGAAGGGATCCTTTATACACAGTCTTTCCTTGATGGCTGGGCTGCTTCCCCTGCCCCAGCACTGCTGCACCACTTCACACGCCCGCCTGACTTTCTCAAGGTCACTCCGCTCAGCAGGCGCCCTTGTGCCTCTCCCAGGGACCCGCCAAGGAGCTGAAAGGGCCGGGGTTTGTTTTCTGCTTCTCCGCAGTCACAGCAGAGTCCTTGCCCCCGGCAGAGACACCTGAAGTTCCCAGCTGGGCAGGACTGGTGGCTGCTGGGGAAGCCACACCCCGTCTGTAGAAGGAACCCCGCCCACCCTGGCTGTGTCTGCCCAGCTCAGCTTGCTGCACCCACCTGGGGGCCATGGACATGACCTCGTGGGGGCTTGAACCAGGGCCCAATGGAGGGCTCCAAGTTCAGATGGGGGAGCGCCCGTCTCAGCGTCCCTATAAGCCCCCTTCATCCTCCTGCTTCTCAGACGGCCTTTGATTCTAATACTTCCCAGTCTTTCTACCTTCCGCTCTGCAGTTAGCATTTGGCCGTCACCTTCCCTTATTTGCTCGCCGCTGACATGGGTGATTTTGGTCCTGGATCGCACGTCTCCGGTCTACAGAGATGGCGAGCCTCCTCCACCTGTCCTGACCTCCTCGGAGGGTACAGATCCTGCCATCCTTGCCTGGGTATCTGCCTCAGGACCTGTCAGGCACCGTGCTTTGCACAGAATTACCACCTGTTCACTGTATGTGAAGTCATTTCTTTTTCTCCAAATGCAATTTTTCATGCATTGATGGATGAATCTGCTTTGTGGTGAGGATGAGCCCGCTGGAGTAAATTCCTGTATAGAGGAATTGCTTCCGAAACAGTGCTACCAGGCCACTTGGGTTTTGGTTAAAATCTTTGTGTGCCTAAGGCTGTGTGGCTTTGGGCAAAGTATTTACCCTCTCTGAGCCTATTTTCTCATCTGTAAAATGGAAACGATGCTACTTTATATTTCATAAGGTTCTGGCAAAGAACTTCAGTCTCACAGTAATTGCTCTTTTAAAAGTGGCAATTCTAAAGACGCAGACATAGAGAATGGACCTGAGGACACGGGGAGGGGGAAGGGAAAGTTGGGAGGAAGTGAGAGAGTGGCATGGACTTACATATATTACCAAATGTAAAATAGATAGCTAGTGGGAAGCAGCCGCATAGCACAGGGAGATCAGCTCGGTGCTTTGTGACCACCTAGAGGGGTGGGATAGGGAGGGAGGGAGGGAGGGAGGGAGGGAGGGAGGGAGATGCAAGAGGGAAGAGATATGGGGATATATGTATGTGCATAGTTGATTCACTTTGTTATAAAGCAGAAACTAACACACCATTGTAAAGCAATTATACTCCAATAAAGATGTTAAAAAATAAATAAAAACATAAAAGTGGCAATTCTTTTGGCCTACAAGCTGCAAGGTAGACAAGCACAGGATTAAAAATCTCCCTGGACTGCTCTTCACAGCTCCATGCATATAAATATTATGTATTTTTTCAAGGCTCTGCTCAAATGTGACCTCTGTGAAGCTTTACCCCAATTCTTCCTCTCCCCAGGACAGAATTAATTTCTTCTTCTTCTTCAGAAGTTCTGGAATTTCATAAATCCCTCTCTTATATATTTATAGCTTTCTAACACATAGATGATAAGCTTCCTACAGGCAGGGTAGGGGGTTGCCCCTCTCAGTAAATATCTGTACATATGAACAGAAGGAAGACAAGATGGGCATTTTGTATCCCTCTCAGCAGGGAGGGTGTTTCCAAGAGGCTGTTGGCCATGCCTGGCCAAGAAGCCTGAAGAACACAGAGTGACCCAATGATGAATGGTGGGCTTTTAGTTTAGGGTAGGCCTGGAAATGCCCATTAAGGGGGGCGTTGAGGCATTGCACATTAATCCTAAACATTTCACCTGAAACCCAAATGAAATAACTAACTGCTGCATAATTCAATAAGAAACCCAGGCTGGGGGCCGTATTCACTTTCCGGGTAACCAGTGAATAAGTACCATCCGCCAAACTATTAAGTTAATTTAAAATCCTGACAATTTAGCACCACTGTGGTGAGATAAGAACCATTTATTAAAAGGCACAGTTCATTAACCCAAATGCTATTGACATATTTGCTCAGAGAAAGGGGAGGATCCCAACCTCATCTGCGTCGCCTTCTCTCCTGCCCAGGGGCCAGACGATGGGGCCGTGAGGCCAGAGAGCCCCTGAGTGTGATCCCAGGAAGGTTTCTGACCATGTGGCCCCTGCCTCTCAACATCCAATCAACCAGGGACCATCTTAGAGTCTTTGAGTTAAGGCAGCAAGTGTGACAAATCCTGAGCCCAGAGCAGAGAGGGTGTCGAGCTTCACCTTGGTAGCTTCCACGTCCATGGACTGCTCTTCCCCCCAGGGCTCCTCCCTGCATGCTCTCTGCTCTCTCTGCACCTGGCACAGGCTTCCCACATCATCTTTGCATGCTCCCTTTCTGTCCTTGGCCACTGGGCTCTCTGGTGTGCAGACTGGGAGCTGCTATAAAATATCCCACAATTGTCCCACGGTACTGCCTCCAGGCCATCGAATGCAGCCCTTGTGTAAGTACTGATAGCGTGGAGTGCCGGACTTCCTTTTGTGATGCTCTTTTCTGACTACATTAACAGATCTACTGGGGATGAAAACACACTGAATCCCATGACAGACACACTGAGCCACGAAGGACTTCTCCTGGGGGCCTTTGTTTTTTTTGTTTTGTTTCGTTTGTTTGTTTAAACCCAGTCTTGTAACTATTGCTAGAAACATTCTGATAATTTCTGTCTTTTAATTGGTGTATACACATAGGCTACTGATAGAAACAGAAAGTGGAGGGGGCCTCTCACAAGTGAACCAGTGCGTGGAACTAGCGACAGAATGGGCCTTCGACATTTACAACATAAAACAGTGTCCTGGCTCATTAACTGGAAAGAGTAAGCACCTTAACTTTCCAAATCATTGTAATCAACCTGAAAACTGACTCAGTGTGGACCAAGGTAACAATTCGTGTTTGTGTGGGGAAAGGTGTCTTTACCTGCGGTCTTTGCAGGTATTAGGCGTAGAGTTCAACGCACATCTGTGCATTTTCTTAGACTGCAGGCCAGCGCCCTGGGAGGGGGACGAGAGCTTTCATCCCATTCTCAGAGTAACATGATAAGGTTCCCCATCTGGCAAAATATTTCTTTGCATAAATTGTTCCATTTAACTCTAGAAACATCCCAGAGAGATAAGGATTTCTGTATGACCACTCTACAAATAAGTAAACACGGGGTAAGTGAGGTTTAACAAATTTCTCAGTTTCTGCAAGGGTGTTACATTTTATGTTTTTGAGGAAAGTTATCACTCTTCCATTCGGAGACACTACTTCCTAGAAGAAAAGTTGGACTATCTGTTCCTTCATGAATTCTAACATTATTGATCAATCATCACCTAGTTACCAAACTCCACCTTAAGTCTTCAAGATACAATAATAAAGGAGACGATGATCCCCTTCTCTCTTGAACTAACATCTTGGTTGGAAGAAATAAACGATACACAAGTAAACAAATTAACAAGCTAGCCTCAGGAATTAGTAGGGGCTCTGTGAGAAGTTGTACTCAATGATGGCTAGAGAAGGATGGGGCATATTTACAGAGGTTCAGTGAGAACGGCCTCTCGGAGACTGAATTACAGAAAACAGCCCTGCCCAGGAAGGTCTGGAGGGGGAAAGCTCCAGGCAGAAATCCTAGCAAATGGAAAGGTCCTGGAGTAAGACAAGTGTGAGAAACAGAGGACAGAGGACGGGCCGAGATCCTGGAGCAAAGTCACTGGGGAAGGTGGTGATATATGCGGACCTCTTAGAGGCAGGCAAGGTCCACGACTTCAGAGTCTGGGGGCTGCAGGGAGGAATGTGATCTTATTCTTAGCATAAACAGGGAGTGATAAAGTCCAATTTATGCTAGAAAGCGTTATTTAGGCTGGAGAATGGACTGTCAGGCTCATGAGGTACAGGATGGATGGGCAGTGTGAAAGCAGCAGAGTTGACTACTGCAATGGTCCAGGCAAGACGCCATGACCCCTTGGATGAAGGCATTTGGTTGAAGGGAATGAAAATGGATGGGACATTTATTTTACAGGCAGAAATAACAAGAAAAGCAGATAGATTTGATGTTAGGGGTGAACAAAAGGGAGGAACAAGGATAATTCTTAGGTGTTGTGTTTAAGGAACATGTAAAGAAGGGTGGCAGTCAGTGAGTTACAAAAACTGAGGGAAGAGCTGCCTCTCCGTGGGGTGCAAGATGGTAGGATAACGAATTCCATTTTGGACGCATCAGATGGCAGGTGCAATGTCTTCGAAGACACACAATTCGCTTAAGTACTAATAAGATATGAAAAGCCAAACACTTTCAACTGGTCATATCAACCTCTATAGATCTGAAGTCTTTTTCTACTGCAAAGGACTTAGCAATTCCCTCTGCCTTAAGATGAAGTTTGTATGTATCTCAACAACAAAACTGTCAACTGTGGGCATCCTTTCTATCTTAGATTCTATAAAGCCTTTGATTGTTGTGGTCATTCTTCCAAAGACAAATAGGACTTGGCTATTATCAAATTAACACCCTGCTCTTCTGTCTCTATGAATTTCTGAATACATGATTTTCTTCTCAATGTTAAATCAATATGTGATTGAAAATATCATTTTTTTGAAGAATTTTAAGAGGCAATAAAGCGAACGCATGTCATACTGACAACGCACATCACTCAAGGAAGTAAAGAAAACGTGGCCAAGTTTGTGCTCGTGCAGACAATGGCAGCTAAACCTCTGCACTCGGCAAACAGAGATGATGTCACTGATCGTAGGAGCCATTCCAATTTCAGAGATTTTAATAAGGTGAGAAAATATGAATGAATGAATGAATGAAATGATATATTAAGTTTGAGACGTCTTTATATATCTAGAGTTCACGGGCAGAGTCTGGGCCAGAGATACATATATGGCGGTCAACTCTATAGAGAGGTGTTGGAAACCATGGTGTTGGATGAGCTGTCCTAGAAAAGTGGAGAGAGAAGATGCCTGAGGACCAAACCCTTGGCAAACCTGCACACAGGTATGAGGCAGAGGAGAAGAAATCAGAAAAAGACACAGAAAAGGAGTGCTCAGTGATGTGGGAAGAAAACCAAGAGAGTTGTGATACCAAGGAAGCCAAGAGGAACATTTTCAAAAAGGAAGAAAGGGTCAACTATGTTAAGTGCCTCTGAAAGGCAGATTAAAGGTTGGGAGCTGACCGCTGTAACTGGCAGTATAAATGCTGCTGATGACCTTGCTGAGGACAGGTGGAGTGGAGTGGTGTGGACTCACACCGGACGGGAAAGTGGAAGAATGAGCAAGGCGAAAAACTGAAGATGATAAATAAAGATCGTTCTTTTTGAGAAGCTTTACTGGGAGGGGGAGAAGCAAAGTATGTCTGTACCTGAAGGAGGATGTGAGCTCAGGAGAAGTTGTTGATGGAACAGTTGTTGTTTTAAAGATGGGAGACACTAGAACAGGTGTGAGTGCAGGTGGAAATGGTCCAGTGAAGAGGAAAGAAGTCATGATGTATGGAAAGAAGAAAGAATTGCAAGGTTGCAATCCTTAGGGAGGAGGGGAGAGGCCCCAGAGCATAAATTCTGAAAGGGATTTTTTTTTTCTATTATAGCAGAAGCGAAGGATGGGTCTGGAAATGAGAGGCAGGTAGAGAGGAAGATTTGGTATCTGGAAGATGAGTCAGCTCCAGCTTTGAGTAGAGGGGAGAAAGTACAAACTTGCTGTCTCAGAGGAAAGGAAAGCAAACCTCCTAGGAATGCATAGTAGGATTCCCAGTCAGTAGTAAGTACCCACTGAGATTTAAAATGACATCACATTTTAGTTTTTCTGTTGTCCCAGCAGGGTCTGGCTTCCCAAGTCCAGGATCAGAAGATGTGGACAGCTGTTTTCAACCAGGCTTGCGGTTTTGCCAGGAAAATACAACAGAAGGAACAAGAACGAGGGGGTTGAGGGAGTTTGCAAAGGAGGGATTATAGCCCCAAAGCATTCATGGTAAATAAGGAGCAAAGTGGAAAGAGGAGAGGGGCAAAAAATTGTGGGGTCCGTGGTTTCGGTAACGTGCTGTTGTAACCTTTGAGACAAGGGGGTATCTTTGGTGAGCGATGGAGGGTCTCGGTATTCTACATGGCAGAGACAGAGACACCTTCCCGAAAGAAGGAGTGAGCCCATCTGAGGGGAGTGAAAGCAGTGTCTCTTCTCGGAGCACAACCACCGTCCAGGAGGCCTAAAGACCTCCGAATCTGGGAGAAGTGTAAACGGATGAGTTGGTCTTTCTTTGCATGCAGTCTAAGCTTTCCCCGCTGCAGTTAAATCAGGTGTCACCTTCTCGAGTCCCCAAAGCCTAATGAAAAGCAGCTGCTTGTCACCCACATGGAGTGCCCTTTATTTTAATTGTGAGCTTGTATTAAGTCACCCCTTAAATTTCTTTATCCTGCCCCAGATCCTATTTCCTCACGATGGTCCTCATAGGCCCTATGATATGACCTTTTGATCATTTCCATGGAACGCTCCGGGATACTAGCAGATACCATAAATGTTCAATAAGGGGGACTTCCCTGGTGGCACAGTGGTTAAGAATCTGCCATCTGCCTGCCAATGCAGGGGACACGTGTTCAAGCCCTGGTCCCAGAAGATCCCACATGCCACAGAGCAACTAAGCCCATGCGCCACAACTACTGAAGCCCACGCGCCTAGAGCCCGAGCTCCACAACAAGAGAAGCCACCGCAATGAGAAGCCTGCGCACCGCGATGAAGAGTAGCCCCCGCTCACCACAAGTAGAGAAAGCCCGTGCGCAGCAACGAAGACCCAGTGCAGCCAAAAATTAAAATAAATAAATAAATTTATTTTTTTAAAAATTTTCAATAAGGGTTCTAATAAAGGTTCAAGAGAACCAGTATGACCAGAGGATATCCTGCGGTGTCTGTATTTTTTACCCTGGATTGTACGCTTTGTTTTAATAACTACTTTCCAGGTACTAGTATTCTCTTGCAGGCTTATGTTCAGTTCTGGGTTGTTTCCAAGTATCTTTCCATCCCGCATAGGCACGCACTTGAATCTACACCGACTCCACGGTTTATTGGCAAGTGCTTCTTTCCTACGACTCCCATTATTGGGGCCCATCTTCTATGGGTATTCATTTTTCTAACTTTTTATTTTATACTTGAGTAGAGTGGATTGCCAATGTTAGTTTCAGGTGTACAGCAAAGTGATTCCGTTACACCGAGTAGATACATGTATCTATTCTTTTTCAAATTCTTTTCCCACTTAGGCTGTTACATAATATTGAGCAGAGTTCCCTGTGCTATATAGTAGGTCCTTGTTGGTTATCCATTTTGAATATATCAGTGTGTACATGTCAGTCCCAATCTCCCTAACTATCCCTTCCCCCCACCCTTCCCCCAGGGGAGGGAAACGAACTTCCCCCTTAAGTTCATCCTCTAAGTCTTCGAGTCTGTTTCTGTTTTGTAAATAAGTTCATTTGCATCCTTTCTTTTTAGATTCTGCATGTAAGGGATGTTATACAATATATCTTTCTCTGACTTACTTCCCTCAGTATGACGTGGGTATTCATGTCACACGTTTTTCCTCTTAGTTTTCATTTTTGAACCTTTCCCAAGGGGCGTCATCTGCCAAGCTCCATTTGGCCACTGGGCGAGCAGGAGCCTCTGACAGTTGGTGCTATTTCCTCTATGACCTACTTACCCCTCTAGGGGAGAGAAGTGGTCCCCGATGACCATTCTCTCTGAATGCAGTACAAGACTTGGAATCCTAGAGGTGCTCCGTGTATGGGACTGAGCAGTGTGACAGAGGTCACGATAATTGCTAAATGTGGATCTATTTTATCCTCGTATTTAAGATATGACACAATTTTCATGGTGTTACACCTATAACGTTATTTTTGAAATAGACTCTGCTGAGGGCTCACTGAGGCCGAATGCTCCCACCCGTACAAACCAGTGGAGACCCTGCCCAGGCCCTGCCAGCTCTCTTCCCTAAGTTGATGCCACATCCAGAAACCACCTCAGAACGAGTCTCAGCTCACAGGGCGTGCTGCCCCACAGCAGCAAGGTGACTTCTGCCAGGACCCTGATGGCTGAGCGAGGCACAGCTAAGCATCTCTTACCTCCATCTGAAACTAAGAGGCCACCCAGCAGACACCACTCATGGTTTAGTCTCTCTCTTGCTGAAACTCTTAGTTTAAATTAAAAAAAATAAGTCCAATGATCTGACTCCCATGATGATGAGATAATTATGGGGTAAGGAAGGAGATTTTCATGATAAAATACGTCTGAAGGGAATTCTTTCAGTTTACCATTTCTAATTGCTCCAATTAGAACATCTTGTCCAAATACCCAATGTCCTCAGAAAGAAGAGGGACACTGGTGAGCATGAAGGACACACAATGGAAGGTGGAGAAAAGAAGCAGCTGCTACAAACACATCTAAACATCAGAAATTAAAATACAGTGTCTCTATGGCCTGAATACACACTACATATCAAGCACGGCTATATATCACTTCATTTATCTTTATAACAACACTAAGACTCAAGTATTACGGCTGACTTAACGAGGTCAAATAACTTACAGCCAGCGCAGGACTCATCGGGGATTTGAAGCCTTGTCTACTTGTTTTTAAAACCCATCTTTTAACCAAAGGAAACAACTGAAAGAGACATCCCAGCAGTCTTCCCTGAGCAAAAGAGTGTGGCAAACACACTTAAATGCTACAGATCTTGATGGGATGTGGACCTTCCATGGGAACAGGTAAACCTAGGTGCCCTGGGAGTTCAGTGGGGATACTTCATAAGGCCTATAGGATTTTGTTTTTAATTAAAGGTTTTTCTGATCACCAAATATCATTGACTTTGGGGATTTTAAGGGTTTTAATATCTATCTATCTACCTGCCTACCTACCTACCGTCTTTTCTCTCCATGCCACCTCCACTGTCTTTTTCTCTCTCTAAGTTTCTGCTTGTCTCTATACATGCCTCACTCTTTCTATGTTTTCCTATCTCCAGGGCGGCGAGGGGGCTGTTTATTAAGGAGGCTGAGTATCAGACTCCAGAAACTTAGAAGGTTAGGCCCAGAGTGAGGAGGCAGAAAACTGGTTTTACTCCAAGCTCAAGGGAGAGATATTAAATAATAAGGAACACATGTCCTACATTTTCTAAAACGTGACATTTTGAATGCTGTGGTCCACTGTCCACACAAACATACCTGCGCTTGTTGGAACTTTGGGGTCAACTTCCGGTTCAGCACATAGTTTCTCTGTGAAAAGATAACCTCAGACTTCCTTCCCTGGCATCCTCCCAGTTCACCATATTCAGAAAGAAAGGGGAGCAAAATGTGCCCCAAGGCCATGAAGCATGGACAATTTTACACATATTCCAGAACTGAATCATTGGTATCGCCTGTAGTTGATAAAACCCAAGCTAAGAGAGAAGAGACAAACTGCTCAAGGCCACATAACAGGTGGTAGAATCAGGACTCAAACCAAGGTCCCTCTAGTTCTAAACCCCGTGCTTTGCTCAGCGCTGCAGGAATTTAGAACAAGGTGCTGTCCAGAGATAGAGATCATGCTTCTGGAGGGTGCTCCTCTGGTGCCTTACATCTCAGAAAAGGAGTACAGTTCTCAGCAAAAGGAGCTCAGAACCCCAACACGAGTCCTCATGAAAGCTACTAAGAGCAGAACCTGAATTGCAGCTGCTCAGTGAAGAGAGACTGGAGAGAAGGGACACGTGACATCCTAATCATCTATCCATAGCTTCCTCATCCTACAAGACTCTAGGCTGTGCAGGGTCCCTTTGCAGCTTCCCTATGCTGGCTGGGGGTGGGTACAGCAGCCATATGCCCACCGTCCCCCCTTCACTGCAATATGCCAGCAACCAATGCTGAGCTGTGCTAAGGCAATCAGGCCCAGACATATAATAAGATAAGCCTTATGAAAATGACGTTAGTGGACATCAAAATGGTTAAATGTTGGCAATTTTTCGTGGTCCACGCGAATGCCATAACCATGATCATCAATTACGACCTTCCTAATCATGCAGAGCACAGAGCTCAGGTCAAAAGAGGTTGCTGCCTGGACACCCACCCACCCACGTCTACGCAGGAGGAAGTGTTGTCTCTGTGATTCTGGAGAGCCAGCCGGTAAAGAGGAAGGTCAGGTCTACTGAGTGATGTCAGGGTCAACATGGCAACTGATGCAACAAACCCAGAACCATGACTTCCCACCCAGAGTAGGGGAGCACGGTGTTGGCACTGTGCCTGTGTCCTGTGCTTGGAAGAGGGGAACGAAGATCACCTAGCAGCCTGTGAGCAGCTCATGTTAATGTGTAGATGCCATTCTTGTAGGTGTTAACTGTGAGCTTAGCTTGAATTGAGGGTTTGCGAGGGGGGGACCACTTACTTACTGCTAGTTTTGAGATGTCTGTGTGAGTACTGCTGGCACAGATGCAGCAACGTGGAAGACTAGGCGATGGGGTCACAGGTATCTGTGTTCCTATGGAAACTACTGGAATATTTGTTTTATACGGATTTTTATTCACTTTCCAAACATGCTACTAAAGATTGACCCTCGAAACTAACACACCATTGTAAAGCAATTATACTCCAATAAAGATGTAAAAAAAAAAAAGAGTGCCCCTCAACTGCTGAGTAAGTGTTTGTAGCTTGTGCAGTGGCAGAATGGGCAAGAAGCTTAGTGTTGTGACCTGTTTAAAAAATAAAGTATCTTGAAATAAAAAGAAAAAAAAAAAGAACAGGGCCGGTCCCAAGAGTCACACTCTCCCTCACCCCATCACTGGCTTCTGAGTGAGCTGAACACATAAGGACCACGACCTGCCTCATCACACTTCTCAGTGTTGCGGAGTCACGGGGTGAAGGAGGCTGTGTTTGCACAGGTGAGAGGAGGGGACTGACAGCCATGCTGCCGAGGCTTTAAGCCCCACTCCATGTCTAGTTTCTGTGTGCACCGAACTACTGTCCATTTCAGTTTTCTCATCTGGAAAAACCATGATGAATGTAGCACCCTCTTCACAGAAACACTGTAAAAACTAACGAAAATAATGCATACGTGGCAATTAGGATCATACCTAGTACCTAGTAGGCAGTCAGTACATTTAAACCATTGTTATTATTGGAGACTCTTCTTTCCGGTTGCAAAGCCTTGAAATCTTTACATAAAACTTATTTCAACGCTCAGTATTCAGAATAGCCACTCTGTCTCTCTTCTACCACTCAGCTACCCCTGAATTAAAGAGGGCAGGACAGGTCCAGAGGGAGGTAACTGTGGTTCCCATGGGTTCTAGCTTGGAACGAATATCCTGGCAGAAGACTCAGGATGGTTGCCTTCTTTTTAAAGGACAACGGACCTAGCTGGGGGTGGGATGTGAAGAGGCAACAAGAGTTTAAGAGGGATTCAGAATCCACATGTACGTCAAGCACTGTCAGCAGATGGAATAGATATTTCTCAGCATGTACGGCTTGTGTTATTTCCAAGTACCCAGGGATGCTGCTGCACTTGATTCCATATACATTGTTCACAAGCGCTTCAGAATTCACGGTAACTCTTATTGTGTTTTTTCTCAACCACAATATTTTATTTTATATTAAAAATAAAATTATTTTTCTGTGGACACCCAAGACATTTTCAAGCCCTTTTATTTAGAAATTCTAAAGACTGCCATTGAATGGAAAAAGTGTGAAACCAGGAGGCAAAAGACCTGACTTGCAGCCTAAGTGCTGCTCTTCTGACAGTCCATGGGACCTGGACTCACTTCATCTCCCTCTGCCTCAGTTTCCCTGAGGGTATTAAGAGAATTGGTGGCATTGGAATTTCTAGTGATCTGGTCTAAGGAAACAATCCTAAAACTGGAATAAGGCTATATTCGTGGAGATGCTCACTGGAACATTATTTATAACAGCCCCCAATTAGAGCAACATAAATGTCCATGCATAGGGTAATGGTACTGTACATCTACTTGATACAATGTAATGAAACCAATTAAAATCATGTTCCCTAATACTAAATAACCACATGGAAAATTGCCTCTGATCTAGTCTTAAAAGAAAAAATGAGATATAAATGATATGATTACAGCTACATAATAAAAACTATGGCAGAGAATAAGGGAAAAATGGGAAGAAAATACATTAAATGTAATTGTGCATGAGTGACTTTAAATCTTTTTAAAGCTATTTTTGTATGTGTCCAAATTATATTTAATAAGCATACATTACTTAAACTAAACTAAATACATCAATAATAATCAGCTGACAGAGCTGAGGTCAGTGTTTTCTAAGGCCTTTAGTTCTAAAATCCAACTACAGCCATGAAGATTTCAAGAGACAACAGATCTGTGAAAGCCTTTTCAAATGTGTACAGCATTGCACCGCCATAAGGCCTTATTATTATTAACTTGTACCAAGTAGGAACTGACACAAATCCATTAATAAAGCAAAGGAGTGAACTGAGAAGGAGGGAGATGACACAATACCCCGCTTGCTGTTAGAGCTCTTTCTGGCCTGAGTATTCTTGATGCAGCCTTTGCAGGAAGGAATTTCACACAGCTTTTTGCTGTGCAGCCCTCTCTGCCCTTTGTGCAGACATGATTGTCAAGCAGGTTTTATTGCATTGTCAAGTGATGGGCAGAACAGATGGCCAAAGCCCAGCCTGGGGACTGGTGTCTTCCTGGAGTGTCAGTGATGCTTGTGGAGGGGAGGGGAGGCATGGCGGTCCCTATACGGATGGGCCTTGGGACCACACAGAGGTGAACACTAAGCACGGGGGGCTTCCCTGTAGAAGACCCCACGGAAGCTCACTTCCACACCGTAACGCCCACGTGAATGTAAGCACACCGAGGAAGGAACCCAGGAAGGGAAGTTTTTAGCCCAAATCAAAGGTCACTAGCTACAGTGCATGTCAGTACAGGAGCAGCTGCCAGATTATGTCTATATTTCATCCCAGGTGTATCACCTAATCATCATTCATCAAGGTGGGGGGAGGGAGACAAGATGAAGCGATATCAGAAAACCAGAAAAAAAGCTGGACTTAAATTCAAGAGGTCTGGGTTTGACCTGTGACGCTGCAAGGTACAAGCTACATGACCCTTGAACTACCTCACCACCTCCCTGAGCCTCCGTCTACTCATGTATGAAATGAGGTGAACCTGCTATGGAGAAGCATTACAAAGGATCAGGTGCCTGGTACCCCACAGGTCCTAAGGGGTCACCTCAGCTCAACCTCTGGATTTGAGGTAACCTTGAAAATAAGGTCAAGCCCATGGTTTGAGCTTCCAAATGCCTCACACATAGGTGCGTGGTATCAAGAGAAATCAGAGTCAAAAATGAATTAAATATACACTTCCTATTCTCCTCATCTACCTGTGTTTTCTTTTGTTAGAGTTCTAAACTCTAGGCCATGTTGCTTCACAAGACAAGGAGAATTTAAGAGCTCAGACGGCCAAAGGGACCAGTTTGTCCCTGTTAGGCCTGAGTCCCTGCCATGGCCCTTTGGGGTTGGCAAGAAAATCACAGGCTTTACTAGGTCAAGGGGCCTTACAAACATGAAGCCCAAAGATAAGAGACCCGAGGCTCAGAGAGGTGAAGGTGCTCAGAGTTGCACAGTTAATAAGTAACAGAGTGGATACTCAAATTTAGATTCCCGTCCTTCCCAATTTAACATTCTTTCTGCTATGGAGATTTTGATGATTTAAAATACACTTTTCTGGCTTGAGAAAGAAGACATAAATGGAATGGCTATGGAGGTTTGAGAACACATACGCGGGTACGAATGATCCCAGGGTGAAAGGGCAGGATGCATGTGCGGAGACGCGGGGAAGGGCAAGACCTGACGCTTTGCGTCGATACCACAGTTTTAAAAGTTTAGTACAATTTCAACTCTATTTACTCCCTGTGGATTTAACCTCATTTGTTAGGCAGGACAGACATGGGCCCCGTTTTGTAGACGTGGAGGGAGGTGAAACGTTTTGCCCAAAGTCTCAGAGCCCATTAGTGGCAAAAGAAAGGCGGGTGGCGAACTCTCGTGACACAGAGAGGATTCTTCCTGTGATGCGACCCCTTTCAGTGGCTCATGTGCTGGGTGTTTGTGAGTGTTGGAAAAGCCACATGGGCAGTTCCCAGCCCCAGTTACCTCTGCACACTTGTGTGCCCTGTCACCTTTAGGAGCTACCAAACCATGTCAGGACCCTGGGTGAGCAACTCCTCAGAGGTTGTTGCCTTGGCCCCGGGAGTCCAAAGACATCAGAGTGTGTTTATCTGCCCAGAACTTTAAGTCACTGGGCACTTTTGCTACAGATAAATATAGGCAACCACAGAACGAACTGAGCTGCCGTCTGGTGCTGGGGATAGGGGGTGGAGGACAAAAGCGCGGAAGAAGCCAACCTGGCTTTATCAACTCCTCCACGCCTTTCCCCAGCGGGCCAGCACCGAGGCACCAGCCACTTGCCTCTTTACAGTTTTAACTAAAAGGAGCATTACAGAGGTGAATTAACATTTAAAAAGAATGTAAAAACTCAGAGCTGTTCTAATGATGATTAATGGAGAGCTCTAAGGGGGCCGTGACCTGCCAGTGTCATTAAATGGATTGGCAGGTTTCTGCGCGTTAATTATAAACAGCCACAGGAGTTCCCCCACTTAACAGAACGATGATACATCCAAGTCTCCGAGAGAGAAGCAGAGAGGAAAGCGGAAAAAAGGGAAAAAAGTTTGCCTGAACATGTCCGCCCGTGTGTTGGGAGAAGACAGCCAGGGAGCAGAGGGAAGGAGATAAATGATAAATTAGACCCTGCCCGTCAATCACGTTTCCTAAATGTTTTATGTCCCCAAAGCTATAAAAGCAATATTCCTTTCTGCCCTTATTGGCACCATTTCTGTACGGCAATCACATCAGTCTCCTTGGGGATTTCAGCTGAAATGTGCTTTGCCTTTTCTTTTTGTATTTACTCTCCAGCCTGCGACCAAGCGAGGGTCGGAGTCCGCATACAAATGGGCAGGAGAGAGACCCGGTGACCTGCAGAGGCAGGCAGGGGAGCGAGGGGCTGGCGGCGGGCCCTGGCTCCACTGTGCCCACAGCAAAGGTGGGGACAGCAGAGGCCAGGAGCTCTGGTTCCTGTCCTGGGATCCTGGGGTGGCCTCAGCAGCAAGGAGGCCCAGGCCTGCTGCAGCCCGCGGCGAGCGCTCAGCGAAAGCCTTGCTGACTCCACACGTGCTGTGAGGACAGGGGTGGGTTTTGGTCCACTTTTCTCACCGCTGCCTGATCAGAACCTAGAGCAGAGCCTGCGGCGCATCAGAGGCGCCCCGTCAATATTGGTGGAATGAGAGCGTGAAGGAAGGGGTAATGAACAAGTCTATCCGTGACGAGAATGCACGGCGGGGCCCTGTGGAGAAGCCACGTCAAGTGCAGACACCTGGGCCCCGCAGAGCCTCCGGGCCACGGGCACTCAGGTCCTGGGCTCTGCTCTTCCCTGGAACGCTGGGAGGCCAGCTTCCTCAGAGCCTGCTCTCTGAAAACGCACTCAGATTCCCTGCATTTTGGAGCTGGAAGGGAACCCAGAGGGGTGAAGGGGCTGGTCCAAAGTTCCTCAACTAACTAGTCCAAGAACCAGCACTGGGTCCCTTCTAGGGTCTTCTCCCTTACGCAGCACCCTGCCTCTCTCCCTCCCCACCGTGACCCCCAAGTCTGCTGGCACAGCAGTCTCAGCCAGCCAGCCTGCCCTGCATCCCTGTGTCAGGGAGAGCTGGGGCCATGGACGGGCAGGTCTCCCTGGAGCTCTACCTGCCAGGGAACTGGGTTTAGGTTATTACCTGTGGTGGAAGAGACAGGGAGACGGAGAGAGGTCAGGAGAAGGAAAGAAGGAACGCACCCTAAACTAGTATTTGGAATAATGGGTAGTCCTGGATGATGTTATATTTTGCGTGTCGGTACTTTTCAAGGCTTTCCCCTGCAAGTCATTATTTCAGCTGATTGGAAAACGGCGCTGAAAGACCTGCTTCCCTGGTACCATTTTCTTCATATCCTATTAGTTGCAATACAATTACAGAGAATACATCAATTCCTAGCCTGCCTGCTGCTGCTGCCGCCAGAGCCGCCTATTAAAAAGCGGCCTTATTAATGGAATTGTACATCTAGGATTAATCGGCTTGCATGGGCCATTTACATTTCTCATTCCACAAGCACTTTTGTTTGCTTAATAGTCTGAAGGAAGTAGGAAATGACACAACAAAAGCCTCTCCCAATTGCCACGTGTATCACTGGTGGATTTAACACCCCTTCCTCCTTTCATCTTGAAGTGCTGCCCAGGGATAAGATCCAGCACGTGCCATTGGGGAGAAGCAAGGCGGCGGCGGAGGGGATGGGGGAGAGGCCTGGGCCAAGGAGGGTGTGTGAGCTTTGGGGAAGGAGCCCAGGCTCCTGTTCAATGTTCACGAGAGACACGCACAGGGCCAAAGGCCCAAGAGAGCAGGATCCCGGTAGGGTGACGGCGAGGGGGACCCTGCATTCGCGAGACGGATGTACCCTACCTTCACCATGAGAGGCTCCAGCAAGCTGTGCTTTATCCAGGCGGAGCTGCTGTCCTGGTCGGGTCCCTGCCATGCACACAGTCCTCCGTCCATCTCCCACTCACGGCTCAGGTGCATCAGCCCCAAGTCACTCCACTCCTGGGCCGAGCAAAGCATAGTGTCTCGCGGGGGGGAGTGTGGGAGCCGGTGGAGGAGAACACACACGTCCACTGGCCTTGCTTTCTTCTGTTGCTGTGGAGGTGGAGGCCTTAGGACGGACAGCTGGGGGCTTCTCTTCAGAACTTGGGGGAGGAGAGTTAAAGAGCATCACAGCAGAGTCCTTGAGTTCACTGGATTCCGAGAGACCCGGTAAGAGGCCGCTGTCTCTGCAGCCGCAGTCTGCCCAGGGGTCCCAGAGAGATGCCAGCCATCTGAGTGGGCCCAGCGTGATGGCAAGGGAGTGGTGCTGAGATGGGGACAACGGAGGCTAGGATGCTGCAGTCCCCCACCCTCCGTCTCTGTCAGACTCTCTGGAGAATGTGGGGATTACACTCTTACCCAGGCAGCGGCAGACATTTACCCCCAAAACATCCTTCCTTCAGGGAGTTTCCTGGGACATCAGAGAGAGGTTGAGACATCCCAGGGAAAAGTCACTCAAAAATCTTAGACCTCGAACCTTTTCATCAAACCCCGTGCCCAGAGAATCCAGCCTGTGCTGAGCAGAATGGGGCCTGGGAGGAGAGGGACACACAGGTACGTAGGTTCTGAACTGGTGGGGCTGCAGCATTAAACCACAAGGAGGGAGTCCAGTCTGAAGATGGACAGAGAACGGATTTCCTCTCCCCGGGCGGGAGCCACACTTCCCAGCCAGGGACAGTTGCCCCCCTGCCCACCTTCTACTCCTGTCCTCTCTTCTACCTGCTCCAGGAGGCGATGCTTATAAAGGCTCATCCTTTCGACGCCGCCGCCTTATTGCATTTGCTTCTCTTTTTGTCTCTGGCTGGCTGGCTTCCCCCGTGACCCACGGAGGTCTGCGCAGGTCGAAAATGATGGACAGCTGAGGCGTATGAAGCCTCAAGGCCCTTCCCAGCCAAGGGCTCTGGTTCAAATAGAGGGCTCCGGTCTCGGATGACGTTACTGCAGCAGCCGGGTCCATGATGTTGAAGTGCTGTAATACAGTATGACTTTTCGCCTTAATGGAATTTTTCTAGCCCACTAGGAAAAAAAGACTCCATTAACCACACTACAAAGGCCCCTACTTATTAGTATTTTAGAACAGTGGCAAAACATTTCGTGAATCTCATTATTGCTGACAAATATGAAAATTGAAATCAAAGTTGAATTTTCAGCTACAGTGCCTCATACGCCAGCCTTCTCCAACTCCAGCTATTGCATCAACACATTTATCCTTGCAATAGTTTCAGCAGAAGATGGCTGATTTTCCCTCTCCCCACTCGCTCCCAGCCCCCGCCAGGCCCCGCGCCCTCCCCGGCTTGTACCCTATATATTTTGAAACATTAAATCTGACATATTCATCTTGGTGGTTGGCACTAGCTAACTAACTGCATGTTTACCTGTCACGGATGCAGGAATGGGCTGAGCTGGGATGCTGCTACCCTCCACCCTCTCTCCTCTCGCCCCCAAACCTAGCCTTCTTTTCTGCAGATAAAAGTCATTTGACTGATTGCAAATTCCTCGTGATATCAGGACAGAAAAAAAAAAAGGACTTGTCAACACCTTTCTTTCTTTCCCCTATTAAGCATACTGTAAAAATCAATCCCTTTTGTCACTTCACTCTGCTTGCGAGAATGTTTAATGGATGTCATGGGAGCTAATGATCGCTGGTAGAAAATTCATTTTAGATTTGCTATTTATAAAGTGCTCAGTACTCAGGTGGGAAATTAACATGAGGCAAGGAACCGGCTGGGTGGGGGAGGGCGGAAGGGAGAGCCGGCCCTGCCAGGCTGGCATGAGCTTTGTGTAGGTGGCACCCAAGGCGGTTCTGTGGGCAGATGACACATGGGTCAGAGGTGCTGTAGGGTTCAGTGAAAAGAGCATAGGCTCCGGAAACGTCTGGACCCTGGCGAGCTGACTTTTCTGAGCCACAATTTTGTCAGCAATAAAATCCTACCTGCAACACCCGGCTCACAAATTGTAGAAAGGATTAAATAAAATATCACACATAAAACATTTACCAGTGCCTGGCACTGAGGGCTAGGATGTGTTTAATAAAGGTTCAGTTTCTTTCCCCACAGCCCCAAAGCCCTGGGAGGGGACCAGGACAGGGTGTGGTCGGCCCAGAATTGCTCCAGGATATGGAACTGGCCAGGGCTTCACTCCCAGGCAAGCCTGCAGAAGAACCTGGGGCATCCAGGTGATCACACTAGCCAGTGGTTCTCAAACTAGAGCAACGGCAGAGATCGGCATCACCTGAAGGGCCTCTTCATCCGCACCCTGCTGGGCCTCTCTTCAGAGTTTCTGAGTGTTTACAGGTGTGGGGGGGTGGGGGTAGGGCCTCCGAGTCGCCATTTCTGAGAAGTTCCCAGGAGGTGCTGACCACACTCTGAGAAGCACCCTGGTGGCCGTATACTGGGAACTGTCCCCTGAAGGACGATGTGGAACCACCACCAAACCAGCACCTCCAGATGTAACAAGTCCATCCCCACCTGACTGACCCTCGCCCCTCAAACTGGTCTGGGACTCAGAATTGTCAAGCAAATCAGCAAACGCAAGTTCACTCCCTCCCAAAATTTACCTCGCTGGTCAAGCAGAAGAGGCAGGTGCCGGATTCACTGTCTGGTTTGCGTCCATGCAGAGCCAAGCCTCTGGGTAGCTGGTGCCTCAAGGGCTCTGGTGGGTCAGCCCTCCTGGCCCCCAAAGTTGTCCCAGTGACACGTGGAACTCCAGGTCAGAAGGCGCTGGTCCGCCCCTCACCTTTCTTCTAGTTTCTCCTCTTCCTGGCCTTCCCCCGGATACTTCTCTGTTATATTTGGATTAACTGCAGATCTCCTTTGATTACTCACTGTGTTGAAACAGACAGCCTGTTGCCACGTGTTTGATGACTGAACCCCGGGGGAGTTCCTATTTGCAAGGCAGCCAGTTACCAAGCGCTCGGCCTTACAAGCGCTCCTTGAGCTGCTAATTCATTGTTTAAGAAGTTGCTTTGCAGTTTCTGATTTTTCAATAACAGGCTTCTCACGAAGGCTTTAAGCTTCGGAAACAAGCCGAAAACTGCTTTTTCCGTCATTTACATAAACACCAGTGGATCAGGAGGGAGAAAAAGGGAATACTTTTGCCTGTTATTCCTGGGGCTCTGGAAGCCTCTATGCGTAGCGTGTCAAGGCTGCAGGTCTGGAAAAGTGCCGTGGGAAGTGTGCGGCTCCCAGAAAATTCGCCCCGGCGAATGATAAAATCCTGAAATTTCTCCTGACGCCCAGGCTTCCGCTTCGCCGAGCTGGGCGGATATTCTGGGCACCAGCAAATTGTTCTGTCAGCAAGCGGCTCCCTCAGCTGCATCCCGTTAGGATGCCTGTCACTCATCCCCCAGTCTTTGAACCGCAGCCCCGCCCTCTGAGGTGGCATCCTGCCACCTGGGACAGGTAAGGGGGTGGGGAGTGGCTGTAGAAAAGCTGTCAGGAGGCGCGGCCTGGAGGGGAGGGGACGCAGTCTCCCTGAAGCTGCCCCTCATTTCTGTTGTCGGGGGTGTGAATCCAGGGCGTGGACCATAGTAGGTGCTCAGTTTTCTCAACAGAGGGGAGGAACTTTCTGGAACGTGGGCCATTTTCAACCACCATCTGTTTCTCTCTCTGTCTCTCTACTTCTCTTTCTCTCCCAAATGGAGATTTTACAAATAATCCAATGAGCCAGGAAGAGCAGCCGTCCTTTTTTTTCCCTGCCAAACCATGTACCTCCCCATTAAAAAGAAAATAAACTGTGAAAACTTACTTTCACTGTTTAGTCTCCAAATTCTGATCGGGCTATTTTCCTTAGGTACCGAACGTGTATGGACCAAAACTAGGGTGCCAGATAAAGACAGAACAAAAATAAGATGCCCAGTTCGATCTGAATTTCAGATAAACAGCAAATAATTTTTTAATATAAGTATGTACTATGCATAATTAAAAGTTATGCGTTGTTTATCTGGAATTTAAATGTGTCGGGCATCCTGGATTTTTATTTACTAACTCTGGCAACCCGAGCAAAAGGGAATTTGCATTTACTTACGTCGTCTACATATTTCCATAGCTTCCATACCACGAAGCTTGCTTTGTCTGGTGGTTCTTTCCTAAGGTGGGAATATTCCAGAGAAACCGAGACCCCTCCCATGTGGCCCACAGAGCCCTGAGGGGCGGTCTTTCCAATCAAAGCTCCTCACCTGTGCTGCATGACTGCTTCACGTCAGCGGTTCTCGATAGGGTGACTTGCCCTCCAGAAAGGCTTCTTGAGACGCAGGGAGCTGCCTTTTAGAAAGTCCCAGACTTTCTGGTTCAGGGACTTTGCTCAGATCAGACTGGACGGAAGCCCTGGACTCCAAGGCCGACTCCTAACAAGGAAACCTCTGGGAGGGATCCTCTTAGGATAGAATCAGTGGGTTAAAGCAGGTCCCCAAACCCTGTTGTTCTCCTTTTTCAGCTTTTTAAATTCTCTTCCTGGTCCCCTTCCGTCCGTCCCTCTCAACGCTGAAACAAGTGTGTGCAGGGTTGCACGGTGCTGACCCTGCAGGAAGGACACACCCGGCAGAGAGCAGCTCTGCAAGGTCATGGAGAGGTGAAAGCGTATCAGTGTCCTGTCAGTGTCTATAGTCAGTTTCTGGGTCAGTGTCCAGGGTCAGCGTTGGGGTCAGTGTCCAGGTCAATGTCCAGGTCACTGGGGCTGGAGAGCAGTATGAGGAGGCCTCTGGGAGACAGAGCAGGACCGAGGCTGGGGCAGGATAGGGCAGGATAGGGAAGGACCCTGCCAAGTTGAGGAACTCCGGCTTTATCTTGAGAGCCCTGTGGGCTAGTGGAGATTCTTAGCAAAGGACTGAAGTGGGAAAATTTGCTTTTGTAGCAAGATAATTAATGATGGACAAGATGGAGGAAGGGCTGAACTGGGATGCAAACTGGTAGCAGGAGACCCATTCAGACACAGCGTTAGTCCATAGACAATGATGTCAGCCTGAGCCGACAGTGGAGACGCAGGGACGGTTCAGAGACAGAATGGAAGTGAGCTGTGAGTGACTGTGGGAGTGCGAGGGGGGAGGGGAGGGAAGGGCGTGCAGATGCCTTCATGGGGAGGGACAGACACTAACACCTACACTGTTCAGAAACCTCCTAAGATCCTTGGCTTTACTTTTCCAGTATGAATTGAGTGACAAGTTTCCCAGGATAATTCAAGTAAACGTGAAAACTACATTCTAAGGAAGTTTAAATATCCCATTTTACAGATGAGGAAAATAAAGCCTTCAGGAAAAAGAAAAAAACCCCTCGATTTCTAAAGTTAGAGTTAATGATGGAACTGGGATGAGAAAAGGATATTCTGATCGATGTGGAACTCAAGAAATATATTTTACACAGATAGGTTCTGTAAACTGGCAATGTAAAACTCTACCTGTGTAATTCCTTGCAGAGTTAATTAATTTGAGAACTGAGTTGGAGATGAGCTCTGACCATGTCTGGGAGAAGGTCTCTCCACCTCCTAGACGGTGGGGCAAGAGATGGAAATAAGTTGGGGGTAGGTCATATCGTATCTTACAAATCCAGAGGAGAGAGGAATATAGCCAATATTTTCTAATAACTATAAATGGAGTATAACCATTAAAAATTATGAATCGCTCTGTTGTACGCCTGTAACACATAATATTGCACATCAGCCACCACACTTCAATAAAAAATAATGATAACAATCATTTTAAAATCCAGAGAAAAAAGAATGTTGTGAGGAAAGGAGTGATTACTACTACGTGGAATCCCTCTGATTTGCTGGCCAGTGCTCTCCATTTCTATGCAAACAACTATGTTCAGTCCTTTCCTGCTTCCTGGAAAAGCCAGCTTTTCCAGAGCTATAGGCACACACAGGAACCTGGATACACATGCATGCAGACACAGACCTTCCCCAAATTATACGCAGAGAAAATAAAAACTGTCAAACATAAACTTCTTCAGCTTCCTGTCGCGAAGCTTAAAACTCTGCCTGCATCCGTACAGTGCCAAAGACAGCTAACTTTCTCTCTTTTTTCCATTTTGCTTTATTGTGGTAAAATACACATAACATAAAAGTTACCATTTTAACCGCTTTTAAGCATACAATTCAGTGGCATTAAGAACATTCACAACGTTGTACAGCCATCAAATTTATCTCCCCAAATCTCTCATCATGCCAAACAGAAACTCTATACCCATGAAATAATAACTCCCCATCCCCTGCTCCTGGTAACTTCTATGCTATTTTCTGTCTCTATGAATTTGCCTATTCTAAGTACCTCATAGAAGTTGTATCACACACTATTTGTCCTTTGGTGTCTGACATTTCACTTAGCACAATGGCTTCAAGGTCTTTCCTTGTTATAGCCTGTGTCAGGATTTTATTCACTCATTTCCTTAAGGCTGGATGGTACTTGGTTGTATGTACAGACCACATTTTGTTGATCCGTTCCTCCATGGATGGGCACTTGATTTGCTTCTATTTGGGGCTATTGTGAATAACGCTGCTATAACCATTGGGGTGTAAATGTCTGTTTGAGTCTCTGCTTTTGACTTTTGGGGGTATATATCTAGAAGTGGAATTGCTAGATCATATGGTAATTCCATTTTTAATTTTTTGAGGCACGAAGAACTGTTTTCCACAGTGGATGTACCGCTTTACCTTCCCACCAGCAGTGCATGAGGGTCCTAATTCAGTTTCTCTGTATCATCACCATTTTTAAAAACTAATAACCATCCTAATAGGCATAAAGTAGTATCAAGTTATGGTTTTGATTTGCATTTCCCTAATGACTAGAGATGTGGAAAACCCTGGGTGAGATCAGAGTGGCGATGCCTTAACCATGTGTTTCTTGTTTAGGCTGAGGGCCTCTCGCATCCTTGTCGAGGGAAGTTTAACCTCCCCCCTTTCATACAACAGGCGAACTGCCTCTTAATATTCACAGCCCCCTTCTTCCATGGTTGTAGGCCCCTGAATTTGTCTGGGCATGTGGTCATCCAAAGTGGATGGTACCTTTCCCACCCTCTCCTGCATCTCAGTGTGGCCGTGTGACCAAGTTCTGGCCCAGGGTGTGTGAGGAAGGGTGTCCTGTGAGGGCTTCCAGGGAGGGAGCTTCTTTGGGATGCAGTCCACATGTGCGTCTGCCCCTTCTTCTGTTTCTTCTCTTTCATCTCACGGCCTGGCCCAAGGATGCTGCCAACTTAGACCATGTACAATGGATCCAAACCACAGAGAGGAGGGAGTCCCTCAGGAACTCCAGCCAGGAACACAGTGGAATGTTTTTGTAACCAGAGAGATAAAGTCCTATCTTCTTTAAACAACTCTCACTGTGTATTGTTGTCATTTGTGGCTGAATCCAATGGTAATGGGTATTTCAAGATACGTGCGTGGTTCCTTCTTTAAATGCTAACGATACTGGTCTGTCCCCTTCTCTTTAAGACCCATTTTTCTGCCTGTGCTCAAGATTTGCTCCCACCCCACCCCTTACATTCCCCGAGGGCCCTCACCCAGTCAGGCACCTCCTGTGCCTCCCTTCATGCCCCCCTTTAGCAGCCCCTACCACACTCATTCAGAGCTGGCCTCCCCATCTTACAAAGGTAACAACTTCTCTCCAACTGCAGCCCACCCTTGGTCTCTCTACTTTCTCTCTCTTTAAAAAAATTTGAAATAATTATCCACATTTTTATTCTCACCCCACTTTATCCTCACACTATGGCTGCAGCCCACAGGACTGTTCTCCCAAGAGGATAGAAGATAGTCTCATCCCTAAGTCGGACCTTACTTAATCCTCAGCAGCATTGGATTAGGCTAACACTCCTGCCTTCCCCAAACACACATCCTCTGACCCCGATGCCATCATCCTCTCCTGGTTTTTCTCCCATGTTTTGGCCACTTCTCGTCAATCGTTTTCCCAAGATCGCATCCCTTCCCAATCCTTAAATCCTAGTTGTCTGCCCCGTTTCTCTTCACCTCCTCTCTACTGTCTTCCTGGGTAATTAACTGTGTCTGCGTCGAAGACCATCTTTGTTCAAGCTCAGATAACCTCCCAGGGTTCCAGACCCGTCCAGCTAACTTCATAATGCAGTGCTCTGTGTACACAAATAAAACCATCATGACCCAAATTGCATTCATTACCACTCCCCTAAAACCTGTCTGTGTCCCATTTACCCGGATACTGGAAGTCCTCTTCCATCTCCCTTTCTCACACACCATTGTTTTTGCTCTCCATCTCCAGGTCACACCCTCTAAGTCCAGGACCCTTGGATACCCGTGTCTCTACATCTCTGCCACGTATTAACGTGGTTAACTCATGCCTGATTGGCTGCCATACCCTCTACTCTTGTCCCCTTTTAATTCACTCCCCCACTGCAACTAGAGGAACATTTTAACATTTTTAAGTAACCCAAATAATGTTATTTAACGATTAAAACTGCAAAGCTAATCACGCTGCTGTCGGGCATACAGCCTTTCCACACCCTTTCTTCCCTCAGAATACACTCTTTAACAGGAACCATAAAGCCATTCAAGGTCTGGCCTGTGACTACTTCTCTACCTACACCCCTTGTCTTTCTACCTACAACCTGCCCCTCCACCCCCGCTTTAACCCCACAAACTATACAAACACATTCAATCTAGCCAGATGGGATACTGGATTCCTAAATTCCTACCATGCTCTCCTGCCTCTAGGCTTTGGCCTACGCCACTTCCTTTCATTGTAACACTTTTCTCTCCTCTCACCTGGTTGAATCTCTTCACCTTTGTGTCTCAGCTTTAACATCTCTTCCTTCTAGAAGAGTTCTCTGACCTCAGAGATCTAGATGCTGCCGTAGCAAACATGACTTGCTTTTATCCCAGCACATAGCATGTTGTATCGAATTGTCTTACTTCACTGAGTATAAGAAGTAGGACCCGTGGTTTATGGCCAGTGCACAGTAGGGTCTGAATAAATCATTCTGGAGTGGATGAGATATAAATGTAAATAAGAACTCGGCCATGCCCTTGAATCTATGATTTTGCTTTTTTTTAAATCATTCACCTTGGTGATGTGGACATGACAAGTCTATATCACTTGGGGATGACACGAAGCTGATGGTGACAGCTTATCAGAATACAAAAACAGTCTCAATGGATTTAAATAATGGACCCACGTGAAATGAAATTTCATGCACTTAAAAGCAAGGATGGGAGAGGTCTTGAATAATTTTAGTCAGGGGAATGAGTGCGACGCCAATGAGCAATCGCGTGGAATATCTGAAAAGGAAAAGAAACGAATATAATAATAAAGTGGTCCTAGATGTAAAGTCCACACCGTGGTAGGTAATAGCCCACTCCACACCCTGCCGGTCCGACCACATCAGGAACCATCTCTCTGGTAATGCCTTTCAGTGGATCATTATCAAACTGCAGCAACTTTAGAAGATAGTGATCAGGATGATTAGCGGTCTAGAAGTTATGCCCCTGATAAAGACGAGAAGGAACTAAGAATGTCAAGATAAGATAACTTGGGTCCATAATCGTCTTCTCTTAGAAAGAAACTGCATCGCACAATATGACTTGTATTTTGAGTGGCTCTAACTGGCATAAGTTAGGAAGAGGCAAATTTTTGCTCCACATAGATTCTCCAGGATTGTATTCAACTGCAAGTAATTGAAACCTAATTTTATGGGGATTTTTTTCCCATAAATAATAAGTGTGGACATAGGTATTCCAGAGCTGGCATCACTGCTATGTTATCTTGAACTTGGGGTCCTTCTGTTAGATTGAGCCATGTGAAATTGTTCATACTCAGCTGGTTTTGATTTACTAAAACAACAAGTCCATTTAGTTCAACCTAAGAGCTTCCTGTTTTACCATTCTGGATGTGTTTGCCTCTCTGATGCCATTTTGTCCTCCTGTTTGCAAGTTGGTTCCTGGACCCCCGGGTAGTACGCCAGGCTCTCAGTCAAGAAAAGTCTGGGGGAGGGGGGTGGTAAGGTTCACAAAGCACAGCCTTCCTGAGTAGAACCCTCAAACTCCCACCCGGGAAACTTCTGCTCACTTCCCATTGGCCTGACCTGCACGGCATGACCATCCTCGGCTCTAAGGAAATCTCAGAGGTACGTATTCTAAACAGGCACTTTGCTGCCCTGAACAAATTTAGAGCCCTGTTTATAAGAGGAAGGATAGAATTTATACTGAACAGTATTTTCTCACAGTTTATCCACTATACAAAGGGAGGCTAGTGTCAGTTGATCTACACTCTATCTGCACTGTAGAGTCATAGGTGTTTCAAAGCAGAGGTGATCTTGCCCCATTCTGATCCATTTAATGAGAATTTTTGTGAGTTGAACCTGGGCCTCTGCTTATGACAATCTCCACAGGCAATTTGGATAGACAGCCAGAACTGGGACCACGACTCTGGCAGTGAGCGTCTGCTCCCTGGAAATCCTGGAGCTGGTCAACAGGAATTAGCGAACATCATTCAGGTGGGATGGTTGTCTTGGGCGGGAGATCGGGTTAATTCCAAGGTGCCTCCCGCAACTCTAGAAGTCCGAAAACGCTTCTGGGTTTGATGATTAAACTATTCCAGCCTTGGACAAGGCTTCAGCAGTGCAAGACAGTAATGAAAAAGTGGTGATAAGACATTCCGATCCTTCTACTCAGAAGGTTTACGGGAAAAGGAAGAAGAAATATAGAATATTCTTATTTGCTTTCAGACTGGGCAAAATGGTTTATCTATCTACAGGTGTCTGTGCATCACCAATTGCACTGAGAAAAAAGGTTGTCAGTCTTTTCATGTTTGGGCCAGGTGTCCTCTGGCTGTTTAGAAGACAGTCAAATGCCCCGGGGGGGATGGATGGTGAAGAAAGAGGCAGAGTAGGTTTGAAGAAGCAGGTAAGAAGCACTCGTCCACTTTGCCTTCCCCAGATAAACAAAGCCACCCAGTCACTCTCCTCTTTCCTCAGGTGCACCCTTCCCTGGCCCCTGGTGCCCCCTCTGACGCCAAAGTGGTTCAGAGAGCAGCCCCTTCCTCCACACTTCTGACCCGCTGACCACTGGAGGTCCCATTTCCTGCGCTTGGGTGAGTTTAGCCAAAAAGAGTGAGCTCGTCTCCCGCTCCCTGGACGCCTATAACATCTGGTTTACATCTGGTTATAACCAGGAGGGATTACTGATGTGTGGGATTACATATTCAGGGTCCAAAAAAGATCTTGTCAGAGGAAGGTATGAGTTGAATCTAATCTTCAGAAAGGGTAAGTTTCGAGGCCAGGTTGCCGTGTGCACAGTACAACACGGGCATAGGAAGAAGAAGGGTTAATTACAGCTCACCCTGAGTCGACAGGGTTCTAGGGCTACTCATAAACCTAAGGGCGTCTTTCTCTCTCCCTCTTTCCCCTTTTGTCCTATCCATAAGCACTGGTCGCCTGTGTGTCAAGTACTGTGCTGAGTGTGCAGATATACAAGGCAGTCCCGGGCCTCCAGGAGCTCACGGTCCAGTGAGGGGAGACAGAGGTGTCAGCAGGTAGCCACGCAGATGTTAGCGGACGCGAAGGCTGGAAGGAGGTACCAGAGCAGTGGAGGCAGAAACGAGAGAAGGAGGGGCTTCAAAGGGACGCTGAGCCTGGAGTCTTGCCGTGAGTCATAACAAGCGTTTTCCAGGTGGACAGGGCGGCCCTCAGCAGAGCACGCGTACTAGGAGGCGGAAACCTTAGAAAACCCCTAGGAATCCACGGAACGGGAGTAGGGTTAGGGGAGAGGCCGGCGCCCCTGGGCCATGCCTTTCCAAAGAGCTGAGACTTCATTGTATCCTAATCTGGAATCAGGAGAGGCCACGTCCTGTAACATTCGGGGCTACTCAGAGCACACTGGGAGGAGATTTACCTTAAAAAGAACATAAAGTAGCCGGAATAACTTTAGAAAAGGGCCATCAGCACCCTATCTGTGAATGGTCATACAGAAAATAGGAGAAAAGCTTGGAATATTTAACTAAGGGAGAAGGGGAGGGAATCTTGTTTTCAAATATTTGAAGGAAAGTCATGTGGAAGAAAAATCAGCCTTGTCCCGTGGGTAGTAGTGTTAGCAGCAATGTGATATTTATTGAGAGCTTACTATGTGCCAAGCGCTTTATCCGCAGTAACTTATTTAATCCTCATACCAGCCTTAGAGGTAAGACTCAGAAGTAGCTCCGCTTTATACAAGAGGAAACTGAATCACCCACAGAAGTTGATTAAACCGCCAAAGGTTTCAGACCAGGAAGTGGCACAGCCAAGGTTTGGACCCAGGCAACCCAGCCACTATGCTGTGTGTTCTCTCCAGACCTCGAGCAAATGGCTGGAATCGATAAGAAGACAGATTCTAGTTTGTCTCCCCATCTTCCTGAACGGTCAGATGCAATAGCTCTCTGGAGAGATGCAAGTTCCCCCCACACTGGAGACAGAAGTTAGGGGACCACTGCAGCTGCACTTTTGGGGTGTTAGAGCTCCAAGAGAGGGATTGAACTAAACCATCTTGAATGTTCCTCTGGGCTCGGCTGGCTGCGACTCTGGCTTGCCTGACACAGCAGCGTGAACACTTTGTGAGTTACCCAGTGACTGCACTTGGTACAAATCTGCATGAGAGCTCTGCTCCCCCGGCGCCTCCTACACCTGCTGACTCCATCCGAACAGGCAAGCTTTCACTCCTGCCTGCACTGCAGGATCTGACCTGGCTTGGAGGGAGGGCCAGCATCACTCTGCCTAACACTGTAGCTGCCAAGTTGCCATTGGGGTTCTGAGCACGGAGCCTTTGTTGCCTGTGAGAAGGAGCGCCATGGAAGCAGCAGGCTGCTGTAGCCAGTTCCTGGGGAGCGAGCGGGAGCGGAGGCCAGGAGAGAGAAACGCAAAGCTTCACACTTATGAATGGAGTTTCTGCCAAGGCTCACCATCACTTAGCTCGCTCTAAATCCGCCTCTGGCACATTCATTCCTGACCCATATTCACACATCCCAAAGCCCCTGAATTTCTCCTATAGGGTTGGTTGTTATCCTTCCTGAGTTCCCCTACCTGAAATGCCACGACTAGTTCATCCTTTCTTCCCACCTGAAGGATGCCTTCTTTTTTTTTTTTTTTGCGGTATGCGGGCCTCTAACTGCTGTGGCCTCTCCCTGCTGTGGCCTCTCCCGTTGCGGAGCACAGGCTCCGGACGCGCAGGCTCAGCGGCCATGGCCCACGGGCCCAGCCGCTCTGCGGCATGTGGGATCCTCCCAGACAGGGGCACGAACCCGTGTCCCCTGCATCGGCAGGCGGACTCTGAACCACTGCGCCACCAGGGAAGCCCTCTGAAGGATGCCTTCTTGATGAAGAAGCGCGTGCGTGTACGGATATGTGGGACAGTATGTATGATACAGTGTGTGGTGTTTGTGTGCACACACACCACTCGCACGTTCCGGCTTTGGTCGTCCGTCTGTGACTGTGTTCATATTCTTAGCTTCCTACAAACAGAGACTGCTTCTGAATATTTTCTTCTAGCACCACTACCTTTCAAGGACTAGACTCAAAAAGACGATTTGCGGAATTGCAAAATGTGAGACTTGAAATGAAACTTGAAAGTCTTTTAGTCCAACTGCTTTATTTTAGAGATGAAGCAACTGAGGCTCATGGAGTGGATGCGTCTCATTCCAGGTTGGAGAACATTTTCGGATGACTCGAGAGGTATGGTTTTTAAACCTGGCCACAGATGGGAACCCCTTAGGGAGCTCTGAAAAATAACCAGACAGCTCACAAAGAGATTGTGGTGTAATTGTTCCGGGATGGGGTCCAGACATGGACACGTTTATAAAGCTCCTCAGGTGATTCTATGGTAGAACAAATTAGAAGACCACTGGCTTAGAAAACGGGAATATTGCAAATAAAGACACATTGCACCTACCCACTGAGGACCTTCTAACATCTGAGACGGGGTCAGAAGAGGTACAATTGCTCCAGGTTGCTTGACTTGGAAGAACCATGGATCCGTGAGAAAGATACTTACCTGTTCTCCTACAGGGGAAGAGCTAAGAAGAATCACCACCACTATGGAAATGCAGATGGAAGCAGTGGGGTAAGCAGTGTTCCTAAGGCACCCACGGGGCAGCCACAGCACACAACGTGGGCGGAAGAAAAGCTCGATTCCCTTTGGGTACATGAGGCTGAACACACAAGTTGACAACTGAAAGAAGACTGTGTCCCAACCACAGCTGGAGTATCAGAGGAGAACCAATAAATGACGACGCATGTCTACTAGTCCAGGAACCCTAAATTAGGGTGTGATGAGTGGTTAGCAAAAGACAAAATAGGTTCTCAGAAGGGAGGTCATCTTAAGTCTACCTTGAAATTTGAATCCCTCAGAGTCCCCTGAACGGCATTTGCCTCACCCCGACCAGCTGCCTCAGCAAACCCTGCCCTGCCCTGTGTAAGTTGCCCCCCTTGCCCCCTTTGACCATCTAGTTCTATGCAGAAGGCAGGGCACAAACGTGCTGCACAGGCCACTGGACAGGATGGCAGCAGTGCCAAGAACCAACGAATAACTCGAATGACAAGAGCCAACAGTCGCAAAGCCAACTACCTCACGCCAGGTTTCGCCATCCTTGTGCTAACTGAGGGAGCATCACACATCCCTGAGCCCCTTGCGGCAGGAGTCAAGGTGGCGTAGCAGAGGCAGCAGCTGTTACATGATGGACCCAGAGCCAGGAGGAGCCTCCTCCCCCAGTACTCCCCATCTAAAAACAAGCAACCGGGGTTGCTGCGTTCTTCCCGTCCATCATAATCTGCACAAGCAACTGTGCAGGAGGCCATGACACGCAACGTGCCCCCCTTGCTTCTGGTCCTGTTGGTTCTTCGCAATGTGATTATAAAGAATGGCAAATGAAATCAAATCTGGGAGACTGTACTCTTTTTTTTTGTTAAGATTATTTTTGATGTAGACCATTATTAAAGACTTTTATTGAATTTGTTACCATATGGCTTCCGTTTTATGTTTTGGTTTTTCGGCCACGAGGCATGTAGAATCTTAGCTCCCCAAACAAGGATCAAACTCGCACCCCCTGTATTGGAAGGTGAAGTCTTAACCACTGGACCACCAGGGAAGTCCCCATACTCTGTCTTTAGTTGCTTTGATCACTGATATATTCCCAGCACCTAAGACAATGCAGGGAACATAACAGGAACTCAATAAACACTTGCCAGGTGATTGAACCAACGGACAAATAAACAACTAGGTCTAGTCTGTGTTGGATTAGAGTTTGGTGACACCACCACCAAGGAGAAGCAAAGGAGGTGCCTCTGAAGAGTGAATTTGAATGAGCAATTGAAGCCAAAACCAGTCCATCTTTTGAACATTCTTTTATTGCTGTAAAGGACAATACTCTTTGAGAAGCCAAAAAAGAAAGAAAGAAAGAAATCAAATTTAGTAACCTAAGATGTCCTTAGTAACAGAGCTGAAGAACATGTTTTCCAATATTTGGTTTCTCAGCTTGACAGTCTCTCTTGAAATACTTTTTTCTCAGCAATGAAAATGTGTATCGTTTTTGGTTTGTTTTGCGGTTTGCAAATGACTTACAGAGCTCTTCTGGCAGAGTTTCTGTTTTTCTTCTTGCAAGTAAACAAAAGGCCATTTCTCTAATATGACTTAAGTGGGGGAGATTCTGAGATCTCCTGTCTTGGTTTTGGAAAGAGGAGAAAAGGTAGGGAGGCAAGCAGAAAGAAGAACAAGGACACGGGAACAAGCAGGGCGTAGAAACTAAACAGAAGCAGGAAAGAGGCAAAGGGAAAAGGGACGTGGAACACTGGAGTGTCGGGGACACACAACAGCTGAGGACGCTGCTGTCAGTGGGGTCCCAGCCACACTTACGGGGCGTGAACTCGCCACTGGTTCTTTGGTCCCCCCACTATCATTGCACCGCGTCATCTGGGCTCCTGGTGACCTGGGAGGACAGACTCCCCTCCTCTCCTAGGCAAGCCTGTGCAAGGCGGAGCAACCCCTGCCAGGTTGACCCAGATCTGTCAGCTGATCAATTATGTTTCCCACGGAGGAGAAGGGAAAATGAAAGGGAGAAAGAAAAGGGGAGAGAGAGAAAGAGAATTGGGAGGGCAGAGGAAAGGAGGAGAGAGGGCAGAAAGAGGGAGGGAGGACAGGGGAGAGGAAGAGAGGGAGACGCAGGGAGAGTGAGAAGGCAAGGGATGGAGGAGGAACACACGCATCTCTTCGCTGAAGCTCTTGTAAGTTTAAGCGGCCACAGCAAGAGCGGGCTCAGTCCAGAAGGTTGCAGAAACAAATACATAAATACATAAACTAAAATTCTAGAGGTTACTGGACAAAATCAGTCAAGGCAGAGGATAGAGTCCTCTTCTTCCCACCCTTTGCCAGTACAGCTTAGAGCTGTTCTTTTCCCTCTGAAACTCCTGGCTCCACCCTCCCCCTTCCCAGGGCCCCGCCCCCTGCCATTGGTCCCACCCCCTTCCCCCTCCCTGAACAGTCTCCTCCTACAAAACGATGGGAGGTATGGTCCCCGCCGCATGTTTCTTCTAAGTCCCTTCCTGTCTTAACCAGCACATCCTCTAAGGGTAAGAGGCCTCTGCCACCAGGTGGGAGGAGACACCTGGGAAGATGTGGTACCCAACCCCATCCGACCTGTACATCATCGATTACCTTATTTTTGAGTGTTTTCATTTTTTATGTTTAATTAGTTTTATTGAATTTCAAATGACTACAGACATAAAGTAAACATGTAACAAGCCAGTAGAGCAGAAAGAGAAGGAGCTGCGTAAATACCAGCAGGCTCAGCATGGAGCTCCACTTAGCACCGCATGTTTGCCGCGTTACAAGCCTTAATGAGTCCTTACAACACCCAGGGGAGTTGCTCCCCATCCTGGCAGGCAGGTGGGGAGGCGGGCGCACAGAGGGAAGTATTTCCACCTACAGAAAACATGGGGGACTTTGAGTTTGGATGTACCTGCTGCCCACCCAGCTGTGCTCAGGCCACCAGAACTGGCTGGAAATCTGTCAGGCACACTCATTAGGGTATTGGAAGGGTCTGAGGGACCTCCGCTGGGGTTACATATAAAGCAAAGTGGGAGTTTTTTGCGTCATTATCATCCTAGTTGAGGGGCAAGAGGCAAGAGCAGGTCGTGAGCTCCAAACCTAAAAATTCTGGAACAGGGACAAATCCTAGACACAACAGTCCTCTCCAAAGTGTTCCCACCAGGAGCAGATGGCAAGAGCATCACAAATCCTTCCAGCATGTTCCTGGACGTCCCAGAATCATGTGTCCCACATTGACTCAGAAATGTCACCACTGCTTAGGATGTTGAGATAGCTCACCTCGCCCCAAGGGGTAAACTGTGGCTAAAGCCAGCACTGGTGTGGCCCATCCACGACACATAGCTGGCCCCAGCCTGGGTCACTGCTTCTCAGGGCTGCCAGACTGCGTGGGTGCAGGGGCAGAGCCCCGGGGAGCTGCTGAGACACAGTGCGTGGCAGAGCACACAAGCAGGGGACCAGGAGAGGCCCTTCAGGGACACAGCTCAGCACCCTTCATCTCAGCACCCTAGGAGAGGCCACTGGGAAACCACGGAAGTCAGGGGCAGATGTCACAGGATGAGAAGGGGTTCCAGGGCTCGTATTTGGCTTTAAAACTGACAAAGGGAAGAAGCAGCACCAGGACAAGGCTGTGTGCCTGGCAAGTAACGCTGCGACCCAAGAGTGGCCCCGGCTGGGACCCTCCGGCCACCTCGATCAAATGCCCCGAGGACCGTCACTGTGTGTGAAGGATGGAGGCGAGCTGCATTTGTTGTGCCATCCACGGCTCACCCATGGCTCGCCCCCAGTTGGCAGCTCCAAGCCTGGCAGCCAGGGTCCACACCGTGAAGCTCCTCTGCAGTCTCGCCTGAAGTTGTTTTTGGCCATGCTTCCAAGTGCCCACAATGCTTACATCAGGCCCAGGATCCCATCATCCCAAACCGATTCTTCACTTTGCCAGTAAACATTGTTATGGTCTCATCTGCCCCCCTCACATCTCAGAAGCACTGCCCAGCTCAGGCTGCGGCTGGCACCCAAGTGTTTACTGTGAGTGGCAGGAACTTGGCCAATCCGCCCAGCTGAACGGTGTCCATGTTGCTGGTGCCCAGAGAACGAGAGGGTGAACCTAGCCCCATCTCCTCTCCCTTCCCCGCTGCCCTGCCTGTGTATAAGTGGGCAGGTGTGTTGATGTGGGATGTGAGAAGGTGAGAGAAAATGAGAAAGGTTAAGACAGGAATCTAGCCAAGCTCCTCGGAAAGTGTTGAAAGGAGCATTAATCCTTCGAAGGAGAAATGGTCGGGTTACTAGAAGGAGAGAAGCTGCAGCACCACCAGCCAGCCATTCCTTTCAGAGCCTCTCAGTGGCAGAAGGTGGGCGGTGTGCTGAAAAGGACAGCGCCTAATCCCATCCTCGGTCCTCACTCTGGCTCCCAGGAACTGGGAGGGGCTCTTGTTAATCAACCTCAGATCTTCTTAGGGCCAGAGCCCCAGGGCGCTAATCACCCCCTGCCTCCCACCCATCACTAATCAGTGCTGACTCCCTCCCCATCTAAGCTGGATCATGGTTGCTGGTGGGGTAGAGGTGAGAAGCAGGTCAGGGAGGGGTCCATCACCTGCCCCTAGCGCCGGGCACCTTTTCAAGAAGGCAAGAAACCCAGGAAGTAACGGCTTTAGGAAGAGCCAGCTTAAAACAAAAACAGAGGAGAAGAAAAAATTGCCTTAGAATGTGTACTGCATTCTAACTAGTCCCACTGGGTCAATGCAATAGGGGTGGATTACTGCAGGCAAGACGTGGCTGCCTCAGTAATTCTGTGAGTTTGATAAGAGGTAGCTGGCCGACTCCAGCTCTCAACCCCTTGAAGAGAAAACACACATCATGTTGGCTGGTCCAACTGGCATGTGGCTCAGGGGTCTTGGGGGTCCCTTTGCATTAAAATTGTGCAGCCCTGTTCTTTTGTGACACTTTGAAGGCTATTCAGAACCGGCTCGAGGTGGGTAGCACAAATAAGGCCATTATTCGTCTTAGGAAAAGCAGGATTTGGTAGAATGTGAGGAGATCTGGGATAACCAAGTCACCTCCATCCCCACCCCAAGACGGCAACAAGAATGCAAAATCAGAATTCCCCCTGGAGAATTGTGCATCACCACTTCCTTCCCATCTATTCAGGATTGATTCAAAGTATGAGCAAATATTATGCTTCCCTGCATTTATTTCTGATTAAAAAAAAATCATGTATGCTAATTTATATGTAAATTCAGTATGGCCCTGGGGCTCCTGGCATGCAGCCCGTGGGGCTGTGGATGGTGGAATTTTGGCCATTGTCTCCGGTTTGAAGTTACAGATGGAAGAGACACAGACCTCAGGACAGATGGAAATTATGGAGGTCTTGGGACCTTCCCTGTCCCTTCCTCTGACCCCTCACTCCACCCCTTGCCTAGTTAGTTTCCATTTCTGTGGTTAGCATGATAGAAGCTGTTTCCCTGAGTCTACCTGGCTCTGGACTCAGTTTCCCCGCTGCCAGAGTTGGGGCTCTGACCTCACTGGGTGAGCCCCTGTTCACCCAGTACAAGCAGGGGTTTGCACACGCGCGCACGCGCGCACACACACACACACATGCTGCCACAGCTCCTTGTTACGTAAGACGAGTCAATCAGGGCTGCCGCCACGTGGCCTCCTTCACTCTCACACCCACCACCCAGTGAGGGAGGAGAGACACCCCGAGGCCGGCGCCCCCGAGGCTGGGTGCAGCTGGCAAGGCAAGGAGATCCCGCACAAGGGACTTGCTTGCATCCAACTCAGATCCTTCCGGGGCCCCCTTCCTCCCCCTCGAGCCCCAGCCGAAGGTACACGCGCATTTGGTTCTTCCCAGCCTGGTCCCTCTGCCCACCTTGCGTGGTCACCCCTGCAACTATGGCAAGGGGACAGTCCCCAAAGCCCACCCTCAGAGGGAGGTCAGCGGGACCCGAGGTGGGGACCAGTCCGGACCACGAAAGCCCCGTGCTGCAGTGGGGAAGGGAATCAGGTGGGTGGGACTCCTCAGCCTTCTCCACCCCCTGGGAGTGAACTTTCTTCTGGGGACTCAGCTGCCAGCGCTGAGCTTCCACGCGTGGTCCTCTGGGAGATGCTGCTGGACCACCCGGGGGAAGTTCCTCTGCCCGTCTCAGTCCCTGGGAGTGCAGGGATCTTCAAAAAAGAAAGGCAAGCCAGACCCTCAAAGGACAGGGTGGGTGGGAGCAAGCAGGTGGGCAGGTAATGCGGCTGCTGGGACCTGAAAGCCGGGACAGAGCGCGGGGCCACCCGGTGCAGCGAGCGGACTCAAGGTTGAAGCGGATCCCAAGCCACCCCAGCACCGCAGGGCCACGTCACAGCGCGCACTCACCCCCAGCAAGCCCGGCCCCAACTGCAGCCCCTCAGCTCCGCTTCCCAGAAGAGAAAGAAACCAAACATTAGTATTCGACTCTTCATGCCTCTTTCCGTTCAACTTAGGAGAGCTTTCCGGAATTTCAGAGCCCCGCTGGCTCCTACAGCCTCTTACCTGCTTGTTACCACGCCCCGCCGCCCCCCTCCACAAACACACCCCAAAACACATGGGAAACTACCCCGCTGCCCACCGCTGCTGCGGACCGATCCAGCCCTTCTAGCTGGCTCTCTGACCACGATGCACAGGTACCTGATTATGCCTAGCCTGCGTTTTCTGTGTGCTCCTTGCAGAAGCTTTGCAAGTTTACTGGCCGATAGATATTTAAAGTTTCCTCTCGTAATTTCTTCCCAGTACCATAAGCAATGCGTTAGCAGCCCCGTCGCCCTCCGAATCCGTGATTCCATGTGTCTCCATCTATCGTGTGTGTGCAAGAATGTACGGAGGTCCAGGGGACCAGCACACAGCCACGTACCGCACGGGAGCCCCAGACACATTTTACTTCTGCACGTACATTCCCCCCCCGCCCCCCCGCGCCACACACCCACCCACCGTTCCGGCAGCAGCCAACATCAAATCAATATCCTCACAGCCTGGGAGGGAGGATGGAGTCCCAGCCATGCTGCTCGGACGCTCTCTCCCCCACCTGCAAACCAACCGCACAGCAGAGCCGACTCAGAGAGTCTGCGAATCACCAACAGCACGCTGTACAATTCCTGGGTCGACTGTAGGCAAATCAATAGCAAGCTCTTACCTTGAAAGAGAAACAGAGCAGCCAGCGCTGTGAAGATTGCCCACGAGATAGAATTGTGCATTTTTGCCTGGATGGTTTTCATGATTTTTTTTTCTTCTTTTTCTTCTTTTTTGTCAGGTTCGGGGTTTTTCTTTCTTTCTTTCTTTCCTGACAGATTGCGTTGCTCTGGAGCTGGTGGAAGGAGATTTAAATCCACTGTTTTGCTGAAGGACACCACAAGAAAGCCAAGGATGGGAGAGAGTGTGACTTCTCAGTAATTATCTCTCCTCATACTCTGGCACTGAGACACCTCGTACAATCTGGCCCTGGACAGCCCTCCTACAAGCTGCAATCATTGGTTCTAATCCAAGGATTGACAGAGCTACAACACACGCGCGCGGGTGCGCGCGGAGGCGCGCGCGCGCGCGCGCACACACACACACACACACACACACACACACACACACACACACTCTCAGGAATCATTTACTGGGCAAATCAGGCTAGCTGATTAAAGAGACAGGAGCCTGGAGAGATGGTACGATAAATGCCACTTTGCCCCTTCTATATTACTTTCATTTTTTAAACTGACAGTCTCAGAACTCCAAGCATCAAAAAATCCCTTTCCTTCTGGCGTTCCCTGGCCTCCTGAACTCAGATTCCCTTTACACTGGAAAAATCCCGCAGCCAGCAACCGCTTACGGGAAATTTTAAAGGGACATTTTCAAGCTTGGTGAAACTTGCAAAGATGCGTCAGATTTCATTTGTTGGTACTTATTTTCCTCTCCGATGAAAATATCATTCAATGACAAATTTTTTCCCTCTCTCTCTCTCATCTTTCACCTTTTCCAATCAACCTCCTACTTTGTGGCTTTGAAAATAATAAATTTCTATTTTCTTCTCCTGTCACTTCTGTTTCAGAATATTTGTATTACTCCTATATTTCATTCACTAAGTTTATTTCCTGAAGTCATCCATGTGTGTATGATACCATGAAAAGAGATGGGGCTTCTGAGATTTGAGAAGAACTGCAGTCCGAATATGGAGAAGATTCTCCAAAAGGGAACAAGGGGTGAGTTTATGCTACATGCCTCAGTCAATCCACTTTCACTAAGATAAATAATGTAAGTGCTTGTGGTTTATTTAAACTGCAGCAAGATAGACTTAGGTTAGACACACTGAAGGACTTTCTGAGTACAGACTTTGTGTGTGGTTGCAAAATGTCCTCAGAGAGTTGCAGACATGCATCTCCTTGATGGTGGGTAAGAATATAACTCTGACAGAAATAATCTAATGGATGTGATGACTTTTTGAGAGATCTGCTAACTCTAAGGTCCTGAAAACTGATGATCTAATTTGTGGTTTTCTCTTATGGGAAGCAAGTTATGTGATGCAAACAAAAATTCTGGAAAACTTAGCCTGTTCACGGCACCTTCCTTAGCTGATTCTGACACACGCATACCATCATGATGCCTCAACACACACATTTTTGAAGTATTTCTTCCAGATTTCCACAGTAATTATTATACTTCTTGTAACCCCCATAATAATGTGAATGTACATATCCTTGAACTGCATAGAACAAAAGTACTTGCTGGGTGCACAGGTGAACTGGAAGCAGCAGTGCCATTTTGCACAAGCCTCAGAGGCGTCACTCACCTTGTGTTGTGCATGAAGGAGAGAGGCGCCCCCTGCAGGTGTGCAGCCCAGCGACTTAAGTGGAAGGAGCAGTGGGGTCTGGGGACCTGGATCCCAGTTGCAGCTCCACACAAACTGAGGGACCGTGAGCACGTCGTTTTATTTCTGTGAACCGTGGCCTTTCGTCTGTACAGTTAAAGGGCTGTGTCTCAAGTCTCTTTTTATTTTAAAGGCTTTCTGTATTAACTTTTTTTTTTTTCTGCCACTGCGTTCTAATTCACACGTCCACCAAAATGCCCTTGATGTTCTAATCTCCCAAGGGACAAGCATTTTATCTCTAGACTGGTCTCCTTGTGCAGTGCTCCACAGAGCGACACGTGCAGTTGGATGCTCCGGAGTGGCTTTGGTCACAGTAATAACCGCCCAGCACAGAAGACAGGAGGCACGGTGGATTCCTCTACTGCCACTTCACTGCTCTCCAGAGCGACGAGGAAGACAGCGGGTCACTGGTAAGCCTTTCATCCCTACCTGAAGAGACACAGACCAACGTTTACAAGTGTCCTCACCCGGACCTGCAACAAATCTGTACGTTCACCAATTTCTTTTAAGCACCCACAGGCGTGCCCACAGTAATAAACTAATCATTCTAGTTGATATTTATTGAGCATTTGCTACGTGCCAGGCATGAGAGCCAGTGTTTTGCATGCATTTTTCTCTTTAAATTCTCACAACCTATGAAGTGGTACACTTATCATCCCCATTTTACAGATGAGGACATTGAGGCTCAAGGAAAACTTGTCCACAGCCGGTCAGCAATGGAGCCAGGATGTGATGCGAACCTGAGCATTTGTCTCTCAGACGAACCTCTAAAATACTATCCTATGCTAACTACCATAAGGGACTCAAATAGATAGCAGACAGTCTTACGTATAACCCCTTTGCTATTGTTTTTGTTTTGTTTTTTAATTTTTATTGGAGTATATTTGCTTGACAATGTTGTGTTAGTTTCTGCTGTACAGCAAAGTGAATCAGCTATACGTATACATATGTCCCCTCTTTTTTAGATTTCCCTCCCATTTAGGTCATCACAGAGCATTGAGTATAGTTCCCTGTGCTATACAGTAGGTTCTCATTAGTTATCTATTTTATACATAGTATCAATAGTGTATATATGTCAATCCTAATCCTCCAATTCATCCCACACACACCCTTTCCCCCTTGGTATCCATATGTTTGTTCTCTATGTCTCTGTCTCTATTTCTGCTTTGTAAATGACATTGTCTATACCAATATTTCAGATTCCACATATATGCATTAATATACGCTATTTATTTTTCTCTTTCTGACTTACTCACTCTGTAAGACAGACTCTAGGTCCATCCACATCTCTACAAATGACCCAATTTCATTCCTTTTTATGGCTGCGTAATATTCCATTGTATATACACATCTTCTTTATACATCCCTTTGCTATTAATAGCCTATGTTATTAAAAATTATATGAAACAACACATACATCCATAGAAAGCATATAGAAAACCCATGTATTACTTTTAGTAATAACTGAGTTGCAAATGGTTGGTGCAGATAATTAGTAATTTTATCTGAATGCAAGGAAGTGGCAGATGGGCATTTTCTATGATAGTTTTTAAAAGTCCTCTGGAGATGGTGAGAGTCATGCTATACCTTGAAAGTGAGGTAGAGACCAGATCTAAAGCAGAGGGAAGGATGCACAGTCAGGCGATACCATAAATCAAAAATGGAGGATGGAAATACACCACCTAACTTTGGGGCTCTTGAAAGCTGTTTGAGAGCCCTGACCTTGCCCTGCTATGTTGCAATAAAATTTTTAAAAGATTTAAAAAAATGAACCCTGGCACAAATTCTGATCCATCTTAGTTACCCTCTATGCACAGATAATGGAACCATGCCTGACACACACGGGCACACTCAACAGACACTCGTCATGGTCGGCACGGCTTGTTGACTGCGCGCACAGGCTGGGCTGCATCCAGCTGGTTCCGATCCCTGGGGCCTCGGGACCTTGGCTCAGTCATCTCAACTCCACGTCTGAAATGGGGATACTAGCTACAGCTCATGCCCACCATCACCATACATCGTAACCATCAGCTAGTTTTCATCTGTTTTACCGTTTTGGTCAAATGGAGACTGAAGTGTCTGCTACGTGTCCTAGGGAGGAGCTCTCAGCACTTGTGAACCAAACTCCTGGGGGGCTTCACTCCGGAATCGCACTTCCTGTGTTCACCAAGGTGAAATCTCTCCTTAGGGACTGTCAAACCAAAAGTCTAATTTGGACTCAGTACTGCTCAGTGCTAAGCTATCTGGAGAGCTGTATCTCTTTCAATGCTGGAATTTACCATGGAGTAAAATTCTCCAGCGGCCTACAGGTTTCACAGAAGCACACAGTGGAGAAGACATCTTTTCCTCTCCTCTGTTGTGGGTTGGACACAGGGGCACCCACACAGGCCTGTTGGATATTCAAAAGATCACTGATATAGTTACAGAGGAGAAAGCGGGTCCACCCAGGGGTGTGCTCAACCAGGCCTGTCCCTTACCTAATGGGTGGATCACATCGCAGCAGTCTGCATTTTTCCTTTCCTTTTTCCATTTTAATCTCAGTCTTTCGGGCCTCAGGGCTGGGAATCTTTTCTGCTGCAATTGCCCCAAACAGCGGGTGTCTGGGTCCTTCCATATGGGGTGGCCTGGGCCGTGCAGGGATTCTGTGACTCTGGAGGCCCTGACTTGGGGGGAGCTCTCATTGGAGGGCACTCTTGGAAATCACTGCTCCTCACTCAACAATCAGGGCTCCTTCCACTGAGCTTGGAGGCTCAAGTACTTCTCATCAGGTGTCTGCAGGGTGAGATTTGCCTCTTGGATTAGCCAGATGCACGATATGCACCATTTACTTCCCAGTTCAAGGGTCAGAGGAGGATGAATGGTCCTAGGACAAAATTAACGTCAGGAAAGGGGCCTCCTGTGCTAGGCAGAATGGTATTTTCTCACCATCCACACTCCTTGAAGTTAAGAAAAATTTACCGCAGAAGTGATTTTTCTGTTTGCAGATTAGAAATGAGGAAGAAGAATAAGAAATAAGGAATAAGGAAGGGGAAACAGATGAGGTCTTTAATTTCTGAGGAGAGGCAGCCAGGATGGCATTTTGTGAACCGTTCATCATCCGGGAGCTGAAGCTTCTGCACTTCAGCTTCTGAGCTGAAGGGCAAATGGGGATTGATTCTCTGTGAACTGGCCCATGCACACCTGGTGCCTCGCTGAACCGGACGGCAAGCCCAGACGGCAAACCCTGGAAGGTCACAGTGGGCCTGGCTGCCCCGCGGTCCAAAGGCCGGCTGAACCTGAGCACAGCCCTCCCGCCTGCGAGGAGGGTGACAGCCACGCACACGTGGTGGGCCTGGTCCAAGGCTGGAGATGGAGGCCCACAAGGAGGAGGAGTGTGTGTGCTGGGGGTAGGCGGTGGGCAGCGGGTTTTATTCCTCGCAGCTGTTATGGAAAGGACCACGGGGGCTTCAACCTAAAGCGCAGCCCTGAAATAATGTTCAAGACTTAACAAATGCCACTGCTCCACTCTGCCTCTGCCCGCTGTGGCCGCCTGGCCGAGGCTGGGTGGTGGTGAGCCCGCCTCCGGGGCAGGGGGGTCTGCCTGCTCTCCCACACCTGGGGTGGAGCAGGGGGCCCAGCTCTGACTTGCTGTGTCCCTTCTGGAGGGAGAAAGCCATGCTGGAGGAGGAAGGCGGTCCCCACATTTTCAAGGGGTCTCCCTGGAAAGCCATCTTGAATGTGGCTCCCGCGTTATACGGTCACTTTTGATGTGAACACATGTGATGTGGCCAGGGTACCAATAATGCTGGAATTCTGTGGTGTCTATTTTGAGAATTCTACTTAAAGCCGATTCCCTGATTTATTGATAATTTGCCTACGCTGATATTACAATGAAAGTCGAACCCTTAGCAGCACAGAGGACACAGAGACTTAAATCCACGTTCCTACAAGCGGAACATGGTCTGTGTTTTCTAACTGGAATTATAGGCACAAGTCATCTCGCCTGGGTTTCTACGAGTTATCATCATCATCTCAAAAAGAAGCCATACGGCACAGTAATATAACAGAAAAAATTTAACATTTAAAATCAGAAGACCTGGATTTGAGTCTAATTCCATTTATCAGCTTCAATTCTGCGATCCTCAATTTTCTCATCTCAGCTCATCTCCGCCCATCTTGTACTTAAAGTGGAAATAATAATATCTACTTCACAGAGTCGATGTGAATTAACCAAAATGAAGACTCTGAAAGCCCTGATACGACGTCTAACACACACATTGGCTCCAATGTCTTTATAATGAGCTTGCTTGAAAAAACCAATCATAGTGCTGGGTAATATTCAGCATGAACTTGACAGAGAGTCACTGCCCCCAGATGCTTGTTGCCAGCAGTTTTCTCTGGGCTCCGTGGGAGGTGGGGGCTGTTGGCACACTGTCCTGCTCGCCCCCAGGAATCAACTCCATGTGGCTTCACTGGGCTGCTACCCTCTCGGTGCGAACGTGGGCAAGTGGCCCAGGGCTGACCAATCAGTTTCTTCCCTGAGAGTTTTCTAGGCCCTGTTTGGAAACAAACGCTGCTCCGGAGGGTAAATTTCCTAACAGATGGAGAAAGTCTGCAAGGAAAAAAGTCAACCAAAACTAGGAGGAGAACCAAGAAGAGAAAGCATCACTGAAAGTAGGACAAGTCAAGCCTGAAGGCAGACACACACCCTTATTTGCTTCAGTTATTTCAGATTGAGTTTCTGTCACTTGCAACTGAAAGCATCTGGACTGAAGGGTCCACGTGGGGACAAATGAACACAAACTCCCTTTGCTCCCCCTCTCCTCCCCACACTACTTCCCCTGAGAGCTGGCAAATACCTAGATATTGCCTGAAGCCCTAGCAAGAGATGGAGGTGTCTATGGTCCCTTACTTACAAGATTAGTGTTATTATCAAATTGGAATTAAAATAAGGTCACAGACGGAGTCAAGATGGACCAAACTGGAATTAAAATAAGGTCACAGACGGAGTCAAGATGGACCAAATCCATCTTCCTAAGGGTTGGGGTGGAGGGAGTAAACCCCTGTTTAGTGAGCATCTCTGTATGCCAGATGCCGTGTTGGCATCTTCATGTGTCTTCTCACTTAACCCTAACAGCAGCCCTGGAGGCTGAACGCTCTTACCCTTCGTCGGCACGTACAGGGACCGAGTACCGTGTCCGCAGTCACACAGGGAGCCACCGGCCAGGGCTTCCCAACACCCAAACCCTGCTCTTCGCCTCACCTTGGTCTACAATGCCAGTGAAACTGATACCCAAAGTGAAACAATCAGGGTGGTCAGTGAGAGGCATGAGAAAGGCATCAGCCCTGGTCCACTCTGAATACGAGATGGGGCAGTTCATCCATGCCAAGGGGGATCACTGGGCCAAGGGTTGGAGGTGGACGTGGGGCTCCGGGGAAATCAAGGTGACCCAAGCTGGTGGGTTGGAAGCTGTGCGTCCAAGAGCACCAAGAAGGCGTGTCACCTGGGCCTTACCTGGGAGGTCTTGATGTCTGAGAGGTGTGAACTGAATTTGAGAAGCAGAGTCGCCGGGGATTCTGAGACAGTGAAAGCAATGGGAACGGGTATTTCTGGAGGTGACTGGCGGAACGTACAGTGAATCAAGGCCCTCCCTCAGAGGAGACCCCGCCCTCCCCGGCCTTTGGGGCTTGGACAGCTGCCCACCCACTGCTTCTCCTTGTCTAGCTGGGCGGACTGTGGGCCAGTGGCTCCTGCTCCTACAGGTCATGCGCATGACTCCGGCACTCACGTGGGTCCCGGCAGCCTGTGCCCCAGGAGGCTGCACGGATCGTGGCATGAGGGTGGGCGCCAGGCTTGAACCTGGAGGTAGAAGGGTCCCTGGGGTACCCGGAACAGCCCACTTCCCTACATGGGGGTTGATGACTCCGCCCATTTGACAATAAGTTGTCACTCTGCGGCTTTTGGCCGCTTCCCTCTATGTAAATATCTAACTGGAAGACTTCACGGGGAGGAGGAGTCTGGTCTAAGGAAAGGTTTATATATTTCTGAATCGTTTGGCTTCATGATCTCCTAGAAGCCTATTGAATTCTACCAGCCAGATTTTGGGAAGACTGTGAAATACACAGCGTCCAGGAACGTTTCCATGGGCGTCCCCGACTGTCACTTCACACGGAGAAGTGGTGTCTGGAGAAGGGCAGTAACATCCTCAGGTTCATACGAGTTGAAGGTGAACGGGGAGCAGAGTGAGGTCTTTTAGCTCCATGTCCACTGTCATTTCTTTTTTCTTTCTCTTTCTTTCTTTTAATAAATGTATTTATCTATTTATTTTTGGCCGCGTTGGGTCTTCGTTGCTGCACGCGGGCTTTGTCCAGTTGCAATGAGCAGGGGCTACTCTTCGTTGTGGTGCGCAGGCTTCTCATTGCAGTGGCTTCTCTTGTTGCGGAGCACGGGCTCTAGGAGCACGGGCTTCAGTAGTTGTGGCACATAGGCTCAGCAGTTGTGGCTCGCGGGCTCTAGAGTGCAGGCTCAGTAGTTGTGGCACATGTGCTTAGTTGCTCCATGGCATGTGGGATCTTCCGGGACCAGGGCTCGAACCCATGTCTCCTGCATTGGCAGGTGGGTTCTTAACCACGGCACCACCAGGGAAGTCCCCATTGTCATTCCTTTTACTCCAGAATGTGTACAGATACCTGAAACCGCCTCTGTCCAAGTAAACAGCCCCATGTGCTCACTTCCCCAAATTGTATTCTTTGTAACTGAAAGTCCTGAATCCTTAAGAGTGTAACCATACCTGGAAGGGGTGGATGAATTCAGGGAGAAGGGGTTTCAGCTTTGTTGCAAAGAACAGGCTGTGAAAGAAGAGGTGATGGTGAGAACAAAAGAGTGTGTGTGGAATCAGGAGTGTGGGGAGAGGGGAGGAGGGAACGAGGGTGGTGACCGCAGGGGCTGGGTGTGCTGACAGGGATGCCAGAATGGGCCTTCCTGGTGCTCCTGAGCACTGCTTTGTAAGGCAGGAGACAGGAGGTCTAGTGGTAAGAAGACACGACGTGATACTCTTAACACCTGGCTTGTCCATGTGCAGTCCCTGTAACTACACAGATGGCTTCTGCAGGGAAGGGGGAGGCAATGATTCTTCGAGGAGGGTATCGGTGGGGTCTAAGTGGGAGGTGGCCAGCCCAGGCAGCAATAGCCGTTCATCATAGACATTGGAATGGTTCTAACCCACAGTAGGATGTAGAGGAGACATATAAGGCTTAAAATCAAATCATGTGTCAAGCTGAAGAATAATGGTACTTTCTCTAAGGAGTATGTATATATTTTTAATTTCTGAGTGAATTAAGTGCCTATAAAAGGGGTTGAACTGGCAGCCTAGAAAGCTGGAGTCTTTGATTTATGCCTAGAAGAAGAAAGACAGAGACAGCCTCCTGAATCACCCCTGAGTCACTGAGCCTACGCGCTCTGCCCTTTGTCTGACTAAGAGTACTGACCCACCGTCCGCTGTGTGCTGACCATTCCCGCCATTCTCTGTAAGCTTGCGGTCAGGGTGATACAAAGGCTAAATGGTAGGGAAATAAAATACATGAATCTGAGGCAGCTTACGAAGGAATCATTCTGTTGTTTATGGGCAGATCCATAACACTAACTCTTGTACATCTTTACACTGAATTTCTATTTTCAAAGTACATTTGCATATTCTATCTCATAACCCTTTCTTAAAATATCTGCCATCTTTGTTATTGTCATGTTTGTCTTTGGATGGGAGACTGGGGTAGAGGTGATGATAGCATGGTCGATTTGGAAGCACTCTTAGAGAAGTGATGGGACGAAAGGCAGGACCCGTACGTCCTGAAGAGAGAGAAGATGCAGAGAGAGAAGCTCCCCTTGGGCAGTGGAGGGGGTGCTGGAACCAACCTCCCTAACTCCTTCTCCACCTTCTACTGGTCCAGACATTGGTCATAATTATGTAACACAGAGCAAAAAAGAAAACACACACACACAGATCATGTAATAATAATAAAAACATTAACAAAAACAGCATCTTATGAGAGAAGAAAGTATCGGGATAAAGTTGAGGCCTAGAGGCAGAATAGCTGTGTGGTCATTGAGGTTAGGAAGAGCTGGGTTGCTCAGAGGACACTTCAGCTGCGTGAGTTACAGATGCCCTACTAGTGAACTGGGGGAGCAAAAGGAACCACAGAGGATTAAACACAGCACGTACGTAAAGCCATCAGCACTAAGTTGGTGGCTGAATGTATATGACCTCTCCTACTAGAAGACAATTATGGCTCAATCAGGTAGACAAATATAATTATTTGGTTTTTTTTAAGTAAACAAAAGATTGATTTTTACATTAAAACTCTGATTAGTATTGGCTCTAACTTTGATTTCTTTACTTATTGTTTTTAATTGAGTAGATTCTTGACTTGATAGATGAGTCAGGCTTCAGTTCTATTCCCTTGGCAGTGAGTCTGGGGAAGCTTTCTGGGGGTGTAATATGTTGGCAAAATACTGAAATACTTAAAATTAGCTACTAACATATGGGAGAAGAAGTGACTCCCTGAATCCATCCCTTCCAAAAGCGGGGGTGTTCCTAGGAGAGAGGGAGATTCCGGGGCCCTCCATGCTCAGGGTCCCGTCACCCACCGTTGATGGGAACGTGCACACACAGACACGGCCCACACCTCCTTCAGCAATCCGGAAATACCATCACGCAGCCACACAGGTAACGTGGCTTTAACGAGTATGTTTGTATTTGATGTTATTAGAAATGAAATGTTTGTGGAAATGTCACTGCACAAGGAAGGCACCTACATGGGGCAAGGAGGTGAGAGTCTTAATAAAAGCTGAAAGTACCACTACACCCGCTCCCACACTCACATTCAAGCGTGTGTCTACTTCATGCACAGTCATAGTTCAATCCAAATCATGTGTCAAAGTGCAAGTCCTGAAAAGACAATCGGAATGCTAATGTCTACATTGGTGGGGATGGTATGTTCGCTCACCTTTATTTTTCTTCCACATCTTAGAGATGGAAAAGCGAGCAGCAAAATGATCAGGGTGACACGGTATCATCCATCCAGAAGGGAAACCCATGAGGTCTGACCCCAGCCTCACACCACAGTTACTGATTCCAAATGCCGTCCTCATGTTAGAAGAACACTGGTCAGATTGCAAACGTGTCGAATGTCTTTACTTCCTTCAAATGTAATATAGAGCTGTATTCCATTTCTCAGTCAAGTTGAAGAGGCTTATTGGGCCCCAGCTTTGCAGTCATTGTGACAGGCTCTGTGTCTTGTCCAGATACAGGTATACTGCATCCAGGGAAACACTGGTTCATCTGATGGATGGCCCAGGGCTGATTTAGCACCTACTGTGAGCTGGACACTGTACAAGTACTATAGATAAAACTATTAGCAAATTTGGGTTTTTTCCTACAGTTGCTTACAGTTTAAGAGGGAGACTGACCAACGGTTATAAACGTAAAAGATACTGAATAGATCAAGATAAATGGCACTAACTGGCATAAAAAAAGAACTCTAGAATCTCAGAGCCTTCCAGCAAAAAAGCGGACTTTTTTAGCTTATGCTAACTCATAGGGGGGCAGAGCCGTCACCTGGGAGGTCAAAGGAAGAGTTTAGGCAAAAGTGAGATGGCCCAAACTAAGGCGGTGGCGGTAAGATAACAAGCAGAAGCAGGAGTCAAGAGATACCTCACAGAAGGCACAATGCTAGATGCTCTATCTGCACTAGGTACTGGTCAGCATCAGGACAGGTTAATTGAACAGGATGATTAGTACGAAAAATAATCAAGAAGATAAAGAAGTGTATTTTAAGTCCCAAAGTAATACAGGTACATGTAATAACAGAAAGAAACCAGTAATATTACAACTAAATCTAAAAATTAGTGATGTTACTGTTTTGTGAAAAAAAATAATACTTATCTGAAACTCAAGTATCAGCTGCTCTTAACATGGAAGAGATTGAGTGTTTTGATGCTTGGAGAGCAGTGGAACAGGAAATAAGGAAAATTTTTTAAAATGCTAAAATTCTGTATCCTTAAGAAAAGGAAAAAGCCTAATTATTAACTCTAGGTAATTTTAGAAAAATACATTTAATTCCATGTTAAAGATGTATGGATGAGCTGCAGAAAAATTGAAAGATAATATATAACATCTAAACTATTTGAGAGAAGAAATAAAAGAATGAAAAGGAAAAGAAAAAAAACACAGACAAGTAGAAAAATGTGGCAAAAAATCTGAGAGAGGGCTAAAGAAGCAACTGCAAAGAATGATAAATAGAAAATATAGAGGTAGATAATTAGAAAAAGTACTAAGATTATACTACCAATAAGTATGAATATATTAACTTTATCAAAACACAGAGATTCACAGATTTGGGGGAAATTTTTGGTTTTAGCCTACTTAGGAGAAATACAAATAAAATAAAGCAAGACAGAAGTTTTAGTAATATGCCAGGAAAATAATAACAAAAACAGGTACAAAGATATTAATATCAAAGAACAGAAATCAAGGTAAAAAGACTAACCACAAGAAACAGTGGTATGTATAGGAGCAATAGTACAACCCACCAAGAAGAAATAACAGTCATGAGCTTCAGTGATATGAACAGAATGGTTACAAAATAAAAACGTTTGTATATGCAAGGAGAAATGGACAATTCTATTAAAATAAAAAATATTAATACAATTCTCAAAAAATGAGAGTGCAAATAAGCAAAAAAAGTTCTCAGAAAATTTTCATAACACAATCAACAATCTGAAAATAAATGAATTAGACAGATATAGTTATGTAGATAGATAGGTAAATGATCAACACAGAGAGAGAAAAAAATTGAATTCAAAAAATGGAAAATGCTCCTCCTTTTCAAACACAACAGAATTTTCACAAACCAGCTATGTTCAGGCCAAAAAAAAAAAAATCTCAATACATTTAATGGTCAGAATGCTATGAGCCATGTTCTCAGAACAGAATACATTAAAATTAAGACTTAAGAGAGAAATCAGGGAAATTACTTGAAAAGAGAAATCCTGGTTTAAGCAAAAATTCAAATAAAAATTACAAAATATTTATAAAAGAATGAGAACATTATATAGTAAATCGCATGGAATGTGGCCTAGGAAATCTATAGTCTTCAGTGACATTCTTAGACAATAAGAAGCATTAGAAGTAAATTCGGTAGCTATACATGTCCGTTAGGAAAACTTTACAAATAACAAACAGAAAAAACCAAACAAGCAGTGCCTTAAAAAAAAGAGAACCAGATATTGTTTTTCTTCACTTCAAAGTCCAGGCGGCGCCTTCAAGAGGGTGGAGGAGTGAGACGCGGAGATCACCTTCCTCCCCACAAATACATCAACAATACATCTACACGTGGAGCAACTCCTACACAACACCTAGTGAACACCCACAGAAGACCTCAGACCTCCCAAAAGACACCCTCAGGTGACCTACACGCAGAGGCAGGGCCAAATCTAAAGCTGAAACCCGGGAGCTGTGCGAACAAAGAAGAGAAAGGGAAATCTCTCCCAGCAGCCTCAGGAGCAGCGGATTAAAGCTCCACAGTCAACTTGATGTACCTGCACCTGTGGAATACCTGAATAGACAACGAACGAATCATCCCAAATTGAGGAGGTGGACTTTGGGAGGAACTGTAGACTTGCGGTTTGCTTTCTGCATCTAACTTGGTTCTGGTTTTATGTTTATCTTAGCTTAGTATTCAGAGCTTATTATCATTGGTAGATTTGCCTATTGATTTGGTTGCTCTCTTCCTTTTTTTTAATATATATATATATAGTTTTTCTTTTTCTCTTATAGTGAGTGTGTATGTGTATGCTTCTTTATGTGATTTTGTCTGTATAGCTTTGCTTTTTCCATTTGTCCTACGGTTCTGACTGTCCTTTTTTGTTTTTTTTTAGTATAGTTTTTAATGCTTGTTATCATTGGTGGATTTGTTTTTTGGTTTGGTTGCTCTCTTCTTTCTTTCTCTCATTACTTTTCAACATTTTTTCTAAAATATAAGTTTATTTTATTTTTTTCTCCCTTTTATTCTGAGACAAGTATCTGACAGGGTCTTAGTGCTCTGGCCAGGTGTCAGGCCTGAGCCTCTGAGGGGGGAGAGCCAAGTTCAGGACATTGGTCCAGCAGGGACCTCCTGGCCCCACGTAATATCAAATGCAGAACGCTCTCCCAGAGATCTCCATCTCAACGCTAAGACCCAGCTCCATTCAATGACCAGCAAGCTACAGTGCTGGACACCCTATGCCAAACAACTAGCAAGATAGGAACACAACCCCACCCATTAGCAAAGAGGCTGCCAAAAAACATAATACATTCACAGACACCCCAAAACACACCACCAGATGTGGTCCTGCCCACCATAAAGACAAGATCTAGCCTCATCCACCAGAACACAGGCACTAGTCCCCTCCACCAGGAAACCTACACAACCCACCAAACCAAACTTACCCACTGGGAGCAGACACCAAAAACAACGGGAACTACGAACCTGCAGCCTGGGAAAAGGAGACCCCAAACACAGTAAGATAAGCAAAATGAGAAGACAGAAACACACAGCAGATGAAGGAGCAAGGTAAAAACCCACCAGACCAAACAAATGAAGAGGAAATAGGCAGTCTACCTGAAAAAGAATTCAGAGAAATGATAGTGAAGATATCCAAAACCTTGGAAATAGAATGGAGAAAATACAAGAAACGTTTAACAAGGACCTAGAAGAACTAAAGAGCAAACAAACAATTATGAACAACACAATAAATGAAATTAAAAATTCTCTAGAAGGAATCAATAGCAGAATAACTGAGGCAGAACAATGGATAAGTGACCTGGAAGATAAAATAGTGGAAATAACTACTGCAGAGAAAAAAAAAGGGACTGAGAAAATATTTGAAGAAATTATAGTTGAAAACTTCCTAATATGGGTAAGGAAACAGTCAATCAAGTCCAGGAAGTACAGGAAGTCCCATACAGGATAAATCCAAGGAGAAACATGACAAGACACATATTAATCAAACTATCAAAAAATAATACAAAGAAAAAATATTAAAAGCAGCAAGGGAAAAGCAACAATTAACATACAAGGGAATCCCCATAAGGTTAACAGCTTATCTTTCAGCAGAAACTCTGCAAGCCAGAAGGGAGTGGCAGGACATATTTAGAGTGACGAAACGGAAAAACCCAAAAGCAAGATTACTCTACCCAGCAAGGATCTCGTTCAGATTTGATGGATAAATTCAAATCTTTACAAAGAAGCATAAGCTAAGAGAATTCAGCACCACCAAACCAGCTCTACAACAAATGCTAACACAAGAGAAGGAAAAGAATTACAATAAGAAATCCAATTAAGAAAATGGTAAAAGGAACATACATATTAAGAGACTGACTTCTCAAACTCTTCCAAAATATAGCAGAGGGAGGGACACTCCCAAACTCATTCTACGAGGCCACCATCACCCTGATACCAAAACCAGACAAAGATGCCACAAAGAAAGAAAACTACAGGCCAATATCACTGATGAACATAGATGCAAAAATCCTCAACAAAATACTAGCAAACAGAATCTAACAGCACATTAAAAGGATCATACACCATGATCAAGTGGGGTTTATCCCAGGGATGCAAGGATTCTTCAGTATATGCAAATCAATCAATGTGATAAACCATATTAACAAATTGAAGGAGAAAAACCATATGATCATCTCAATAGATGCAGAAAAATCTTTAGCCAAAATTCAACACCCACTATGAAAAAAAGCATCCAGAAAGTAGGCATAGAGGGAACTTACCTTAACATATTAAAGGCCATATATGACAAACCCACAGCCAACATCTTGCTCAATGGTGAAAAACAGAAACCATTCCCACTAAGATCAGGAACAAAACAAAGTTGCCCACTCTCACCACTGTTATTCAACATAGTTGTGGAAGTTTTAGCCCCAGCAATCATAAAAGAAAAAGAAATAAAAGGAATCCAAATCAGAAAAGAAGAAGTAAAACTGTCATTGTTTGCAGATGACATGATACTATGTAGAGAGAATCCTAAAGATGCTACCAGAAAACTACTAGAGCTAATCAATGAATTTGGTAAAGTAGCAGGATACAAAATTAATGCACAGAAATCTCTGGCATTCCTATACACTAATGATGAAAAATGTGAAACAGAAATTAAGGAAACACTTCCATTTACCATTGCAACAAAAAGAATAAAATACCTAGGAATAAACCTACCTAAGGAGGCAACAAAGCTGTATGCAGTAAACTATAAGACACTGATGAGAGAAATTAAAGATGATACAAAAAGATGGAGAGACATACCATGTTCTTGGATTGGAAGAATCAACATTGTGAAAATGACTATACTACCCAAAGCAATCTACAGATTCAAGGCAATCCTTATCAAACTACCAATGGCATTTTTCACAGAACTAGAACAAAAAATTTCACAATTTGTATAGAAACACAAAAGACCCTAAATAGCCAAAGCAATCATGAGAAAGAAAAACAGAGCTGAAGGAATCAGGTTACCTGACTTCAGACTATACTACAAAGCTACAGTAATCAAGACAGTATGGTACTGGAGCAAAAAAAGAAATATAGATCAATGGAATAGGAGAGACAACCCAGAGATAAACCCACGCACATATGGTCACCTTATCTTTGATAACGGAGGCAAGAATACACAGTGAAGAAAAGGCAGCCTCTTCAATAAGTGGTGCTAGGAAAACTGGACAGCTACATGTAAAAGAATGAAATTAGAACACTCCCTAACACCATACACACAAAAAACTCAAAACAGATTAAAGACCTAAATATAAGGCCAGACACTATAAAACTCTTAGAGGAAAACATAAGTAGAACACTCTATGACATAAATCACAGCAAGATCCTTTTTGACCCGCCTCCTAGAGAAATGGAAATAAAAAAATAAATAAACAAATGGGACCTAATGAAACTTCAAAGTTTTGCACAGCAAAGGAAACCATAAACAAGACGAAAAGACAACTCTCAGAATAGGAGAAAATATTTGCAAATGAAGCAACTGACAAAGGATTAATCTCAAAAATATACAAGCAGTTCATGCAGCTCAATATCAAAAAAAATAAAATAAAAACCCAATCCAAAAATGGGCAGAAGACCTAAATAGACATTTCTCCAAAGAAGATATACAGACTGCCAACAAACACATGAAAGAATGCTCAATGTCACTAATCATTAGAGAAATGCACATCAAAACTACAGTGAGGTATCACCTCACACCAGTCAGAATGGCCATCATCAAAAAATCTAGAAACAATAAATGCTGGAGAGGGTGTGAAGAAAAGGGAACCTTCTTGCACTGTTGGTGGGAATGTAAATTGACACAGCCACTATGGAGAACAGTATGGAAGTTCCTCAAAAAACGATAAATAGAACTACCATGTGGCCCAGCAATCCCACTACTGGGCATACACCCTGAGAAAACCATAATTCAAAAAGAGTCATGTACCAAAATGTTCATTGCAGCTCTATTTACATAGCCAGGACGGCAATCTAAGTGTCCATCAACAGATGAATGGATAAAGAAGATGTGACACATATATACAATGGAATATTACTCAGCCATAAAAAGAAATGAAATTGAGTTACTTATAGTAAAGTGGATGGACCTAGAGTCTGTCATACAGAGTGAAGTAAGTCAGAAAGAGAAAAACAAATACCGTATGCTAACACGTATATATGGAATCTAAAAAAAAAAAAAAAAGGCTCTGAAGAACCTAGGGGCAGGACAGGAATAAAGACACAGCCAGAGAGAATGGACTTGAGGACACGGGGAGGGGGAAGGGTAAGCTGGGACAAAGTGAGAGAGTGGCATGGACATATATACACTACCAAATGTAAAATAGATAGCTAGTGGGAAGCAGCCACATAGCACAGGGAGATCAGCTCGGTGCTTTATGACCACCTAGACGGTTGGCACAGGGAGGGTGGGAGGGAGACGCAAGAGGGAGGAGACATGGGGATATATGTATTTGTATAGCTGATTCACTTTGTTATACAGCAGAAACTAACACACCACTGTAAAGCAATTATACTCCAATAAAGATGTTAAAAAAAAAAAAGCAAGTCCAGAAATGTGTGGTTACTGGAATTAAGCCAGTGCTTAAATAGTATCCAGCCAAGGGTTTTACCATTTTGTTAGCCTTTGCCTTATCACTCAAGATATCTGTTGCTTCTCCAGACATGTCATTCATATCCAAGCAGGAAGGAAAAGAGTGTGTTAGCTTTCGTCCACCCCATTTTAAAGGAAAACAAATGTTTTCCTTAAATCCTAGTAGTGTTCATTGGCCAGAGGTATAGCAAATGGCCAATGTTGGCTACAAGGGAAAATTTGAAAATGAATCACAGAGTCAATGAAGGAAACAAATAACCATAAAAGAGAATGATATAAAAGAAACAACAATAATAGCAAAAAACCTGATCAATAAAAATAAAATCTGGTCATTTGAAAAGACCAATAAAGTAGATAAAACCCAGGCTAGTGTCATCGAAGGAAGTATTTTATACAAGCACTATTGGAAATAAGAAGGAAGACATGAATTAAATTTTAAATATTGTGAGAACGTGAGGTACAGCTCTAAGCCAATAGTGCTGAATATCTAGATGAAATAAATGGTTTCTTAGGAATATGGAACTGCCAACATTGACTCAGTAGGCAGAAACCCTGAAAAGAAAAATAATCAGCCAATAAATTTAAAAATGCATCTACCAGCCAAAGAACACAGTGGAGTTCCATCAGATATAAAATTACATACAGTCAGATGATCTTTTAAACTCCCTTAGGAGTCTAGCATAAGCATTTTTTTCCTCCAGAATTGGAAGGTTTCACTCTTTTTTTAGAGGTGGATCAAAAATGAAGCCACTTGTTTAAATTTAGAAACTTGTTGCTTGCAAACAGTCTCTTTAGACGTTAGAATCACATTCATCTTCATGAAATACACACAGGAAAGGAAGCCAATTGAGGAAGAAGCATTACAACTGCCATCTCTTCCTTATTCTGTGTCTGGAATACTCTAGAATACAGTTTAGAATAAGATTTGTGCACCTACGGGCAATTAGTTTATAATAAAGATTGTTTTAAAGCAGTGGGGAAGGAATTCACTATTAAATAAATGGTGCTGGGAAAATGATAATGGTCTATCTAAAAGGAAAAGAGAAAGACAAATAGACAACACAGACAGAGACAAATTTTTTTCTTGAACTTACAAAAAAATTAATTCAAGACGGGATGAAGAGTTTAATATAAAGAACAAAATTCTTTAAGTATTTGAGGAAAATATCAGAGAATGTGTTTTTAAATTGTGTACTGGAAGGCTTTCCTCAGTAAGATACAAAACCTAGAATTTATAAAGGAAAAGATTGACAGGTTTTTCTGTACAAAAATTATAAATGTCTGCATGACAAAAGACTCCATAAACAAAGCTAAAAGACAAGTAAAAGAAATACTGGTGCAGTGGAATAATATTTTGATATAATAACTGATTTTTCTCTACCTTCCTGTTACGTGGGCCCCCTGTCCCCTCACCCAGCTGCCCCCTCCTCACCTGGGCAGCAGCAAGGGCGTTCTACGTTCCCTGCCTCAGAGGACACATGACACAGAATAATGCAGAAAACAAAAGGGTCCCTTCTCAGTTTTCAAATTTCAAAAGCCTAGGACATGGCATAGAATAACATTTGGAAAAAGGCGTCTGTAACCATCTCAATCTGCAGATTTGACTGTCTCCATTCTCAATCAAGATTTTTTAGTGGCTTCGCGAAGAAAAGGAGTTGAAAAGGAAACAAAGAGAATTGAGAAACTCGTTATCTTGAGAAAGAAATCCTGCCACAGGCTGAGCTGTTGTCGTAGGGGCTGTGTGTGCATATGGTGGAGGTACAAGTGACAGAAAACTCAGAAACAAGGAGTCTTACATCTCTTTTTCTTAAGTGAGGCCCGGGGATACACAAGACCCCAACATGCCCTCTCCTTAACCCAGCCCTGTGTGGTGGGAGAGCAATGGCTCAAAAAATGCCTGTGTGGTGTGTCTGGAAGGATGGGTTTGACAGGTACTCAGCGTTTTCTCTCATGTGTAACACGCGCAAAAACAGCCGAATTATCCCTATGCACCAAGTAACAGCACTGAAGCATCAGCTCAAGTCACCTTGAACGGGAACAAAGAATGACTCAGCTTTAACTTAAAGATCAAGAACCAGAGGATATAAAGCTTTTCTCAGGGGAGGCAGGGTGGACAAAATGTGACTGAAGACCAGATGCCTCCTGCCAACGACACCTCGGTACCCATACCCCAGAAACCTGACCCCAAGCTGAGGAAAAGAGCCATGACGGTTGGGTCTGAGATTCAGCTTCTGCCATCTAGTGGAAAGGGTGGACATCAAATTCAGCGAGAGAGAAATGAGGAGAGTTTCACTTCTGGCTGATGGGTTTGGAACCCATTACATTTGCAGCTTTCATCTGGCGTCCGGAATACCTAAGGCACTCCTGCCAATCATCATGATAAGACAGGCAACCTGCCAGGGGTTGGAGTCCCTAGGAAGTTGAGTATATGCGAGGGATGCAGTACATCTCCATACCCATCAACGCCACAGTATAAAAACAGGCAAGTAAACAATACACAGAAAGGAAACACTAAAAAAACAAACAAACGTAGGAGAAGAGTTTCAAGCCAACTAGTAAACAGAGATATTCAAATTTAAACAATAACGAGGTTCCCCACTCCACGCCCTGCAATAGATTGGCAATAGTTTTAAAATACTGATAATGTCAAGGGTTGCTGCGGGTGGAAGAGAAGAGCATTTCACACACCATTGGGCCATACGTGAAACATTAATCAACATTTTAAACGTGTTTTTCCTATTGGTCAACAATTCTACCTTGAGGTTCTCTTTTCTGGAGAAACATGCAAGGGCACAAGGAGCCGGCTACAAGTGCGCTGAGTGCAGTTTTGTCTAATAATAGAAACAAGCACCACATAGATCGCCGTCGTAAGGAATATTTTAAGGTTCATTTTTGTTCTTCCCTTTCACAGAGTGCTATACAGTTGTTTACACATGGGGTATCGCTAACGTACTTATGTGTCTCTGAACGCTATTATTACAAGAAAAGAATCAAAGAGCAATGAGTGTAGTATTCCAGTCATCGATCAAATATAAGTGTCCGTGTCTATCTTGAGAGGGGAATGGAGGTGAGTCAGTGGGCAGACAGTGCTCGCCTCGGGGGTGGGGTGCAGGAGGGGTGAAGAGTAGCTTTCAGATTGTACTTAGTATATTTTCATATTCTTTTATTTTAAAGACTTATTTATTTATTTACTTATTTTTGGCTGTGTTGGGTCTTCGTTGCTGTACGCGGGCTTTCTCTAGTTGCAGCGAGCAGGGGCTATACTTCATTGCGGTGCGCGGGCTTCTCATTGCGGTGGCTTCTCTTGTTGCGGAGCACAGGCTCTAGGCGCGCGGGCTTCAGTAGTTGTGGCACGCAGGCTCAGTAGTTGTGGCTCACTGGCTTTAGAGCGCAGGCTCAGCAGTTGTGGTGCACGGGCTTTGTTGCTCCGCGGCATGAGGGATCTTCCCGGACCAGGGCTCGAACCCGTGTCTGCTGCATTGGCAGGTGGATTCTTAACCACCGTGCCACCAGGAAAGTCCCTCGTTTATTCTTTTGAAACGATGGTCATGAAATATTTGTATCATAAAAGTAATAAAAGAGCCAAGAAACTCTCATGGACAAAATTAGGCAGAAAATATTTTGCTTTTATTTGGGTTATTTTGAAAACCAGACACTGAGTTTTGTATTATTTAATGCCCTCAGCAGTTGCTCCAAGCTCCTGACTCATCAGCATGCCTTTCCCAGCCCTGAACACAGTGCGTGGAAGATGAAACCACCACTCTTATCCATCCTCAGGGAGCCCTCTCCTGACTGCGGGGGAAGGCGGGGAGGCTGAGAGGCGGGGACACGCGTCGGGGAGGGGAAGCCAAGAACCCAGAAGCTGTCTGGTGGTTCCCAGGAAGATTGTGGGCCTGTTGAGCTTGAGAGGAAAGAGAAACAAACAAGCAAGCAAGCAAGGCACCTGCCCGGAGTACTTGGGAACCACACGTGTCACTTTGCCTTAGGATTCTGTCCTCTGTCAGGAATTCTTACAAATACATCTGCATCCCCCTCTTCCAACTCAACTGCAAACTACTGAAGAACAGAGTTTCTCCTTTCATCTTCTGTCTCCCCAGTACGTCTGTCCACAACACGGCATTGCACACAATAAATTCACTAGCTGTGTGTGAATGGATTGGTCTACCCCAGTCTTGCCTCTGCTGTCTGAACCCTCCCAGCTTGTAAGCACCACGTAAGACAGTAGAAAGACAAGGTATTCCCCCACTGGAAACACCTGTCCTAAGGCCACACTGTAAAGGTAGACTGCCATTCTTAAGGATTTTGTGTGTCTGCTGCACTGAATTCATTTTGAGAAGCAGTTTTATATAAAGGATGTTTCTGTAAGGTGAGATGGTGCCTTTCTGATCCACAGTCCGGGAAAACCTCCTAAAGGAGCTTAGTTTGAGAGATGACAGGTGTTTGAGGGAGTTGGCATGCGCTGTGTGTAAAAGCTGCCTCATAGCCACTCTCTGAGGCGTGAATTGGGAATGACATGAGTTGGAAAAAGAGAGGAGACGGACAAAGAGACATTTTGCTGGCTTTTGCAAAAACAGAAGAGCTGGTGAAGGAACACAGAATAGGACAAAGAATGGAATCCAGGACACAGTGGTTGGCTCTGTCAGAAGATGTGAAACAGAGATGAGAAAATGTTGGAGAGAAGCGGTTGGTGGGTACCAGGGAAACACCAGGGAGATATTTTCGCCCTGGCATGGCGAGTCAGAATAATATGAGGCATGTGACTGAGAGGCAAAGATGAGACACCCAGAGGATGACTGGGTCTTTGGAGCAATGTCTGGCACCAGCTCTGCACGTGAAGCATCCTGGGAACCGCATCCGAGCCCACACCCTGGCTGCTTGGCTAAGACTTCGGGTTTTATTGACAGCATTCCCTGCCTGCGAAACTCCCTGATTGTATTCCTGGCTGCTCTGGAAAAGCACCAGGCTCGTCCAGACCTTCTGTGCTATTCGGTAAATTGTTCTTATTCTAATCAGTGAAACCTGGTAGCCTGGGGAAACAAGAACGCTTTTTACATGGGCCACCCATTGACAACTGTAAGTTCCAGGTAACAGGGAATTGCTTGAGTCTCCTAAATACTCTGTCAGATATAAAAACAGGCAGCATCCCCCAAATGCTCCTTTCTGCAAGAGCCTGCTCTCCAGTTTAAGCTCCTTGGGGGCAGGGATGTTTGGTGCTTGTTGCCGTGTTCCAGGGCCTAACACAGAGCCTGGAATGCAGTTCCTGTCTTTTGAATTGATCTCAACTTTATTCTGCTTCTTTCTTTATTCTGTTCCCCAAACTTAGAAGGGCCTTGTCCACAAAGGCTACCACTGAGAACCAGTCAGCCTGCAGGGACAATTCACACTGATCCCTTCTCTCACGGGTTCTCTATGACCGTTATTGCCCGAAGCAAACACTTGGGAATGTAATCTTTCCCCCATTATTTCATGTGAAGTCTTGCAATCCATGATCACTATGTGACATACATCTTTCTGAGCCCATCTCCTCACCCAGAAAATGAAAAGAAAAATACACATCTCACAGGATTTTTGCTGAGATTAAAAGAAATAAGACAATAAGAAAGAGCCTAGCAGAGTGCCTGGCCGAAGTATACGTTGGAAGTATACTATTTATTGGCTTCCCTCCCTGGACCAGGGCCCTAGTTCAGGGACCATCTTCAACCTATTCGAATCCCACAATGCCTTGCTCAGCACTCAGCACAAAGTAGAAGATTGATATAATTATGGAATTTCAGGTTTAAAAGGGACTTAAAGTTCACAGACCCCAATGACTTTCCTTTCAAAATTTTTATTGTGATCCACATTTTACATCAGGACACATTGTGTGTGTGAGTGTGTATGTGTGTATACCAAAAAGTTTTATTCTATTCTATTGCATTCTTTTTTAAAAATGCTGACCATGACCCAATAAATTGATTTTGTGACCCATAATGTGGCATGGCTTGCAGTTAGAAAACAGTTACCTAGATTCTAGATCAACCACCCGTGAGATGGAGAGACCCTCCCGACACTGTCCATCCCATAGGGACCGTCCAGCACCCATCTCCTTAGATAAGAAATACCCCATGCTGGTAGGCTGTCACTAACTATAAGGCACTAAATATAAAGTAACGCCGAGGCCACAGAAGCAGCTGTCAGAGGGCCCACGCTGCACCTCCGTGTGTGTGCACCCACCCGCCTGCGGGATGCCGGCCTCTGCTCTCATGGAGAAGCCGACGGTTTGGGCCTTTCAATTATGCATGCGTCTTATGCAAGGGTTCTGGCTAAATGAAGGGGCTGCAGCAGGAATATCCATGAATTCTTCATAAGTGCCAGCGAGGGAGCGCCTCCGTCTTCTCTCCGTGAGCCTTCCAGATGCATCGTCATCACTCGTCCCGGCTCACACACCCGTGCTCTGCTGGGAGGTGTGCGGATAATTAGGGAACATTCTTCACTGGCGATGCTTCCTGCTGGCTGAGAAATAAGAGCTGTCCCGTGTAGGTGGACTGGCGTTCGTTTCTCTAGAGAGAAAGGATCCCTGGGGAGATCTCGGAGGCAGAGGTGCCCATTTGCCCCCAGACCAGGAAAGGAGCAATATTTCCAGCAAAGATACACTGTAACCTGGACTAGTCTCTGAAACACCCCTGCAACCCTGCTAAGATGTGGAGGTTCAGAGTTCTACTGCTATTGTCAATTATTTTCATTTTTCTTCCTAGGGTTCCCTCATCTTATTCAGGGTAGAGAGGAACTAAGGATGCAGAGGTCTGTGCAGGACCGGGTCGCTCCCATTCTCCCAGCAAGAGCGTTGTCCTCTGGGCGGTTGAGGTTCAGGAACAGGTCCTTCTCTTTTTATTCCTTATCCAGTGAAGAGGCTGGGGTTGTGGCAGTTGGTAGAAGAGATTCATCTGAGGAGGACCAAAGACATCTTCCGAAGGGGACAGATGAGTTTGCTGGGGTTTCCACAACAAAATGCCATGGACCAGGCGGCTTGAACACCAGAAGTGTGTCTCCTCGTGGTTCTGGAGGCTGGAAGTCGAAGGTCAAGGTGCAGCACTCAGTTTCTAATGAGAGCTCCCTCCTGGCCTGCAGACGGCTGCTTTCTTGCTTTGTCTCACGTGGCTTTCCCTCTGGGTGTGCACAGCCTGGAGTTTCGGGGTGGAGGGAGATCTGATGTCTCTTCCTCTTCTTATAAAGACACCAGTCCTGTTGGATGAGAGCCCCACCCTTATGACCTGATTCAACCTTAATTCGATATCTAATTAAGATACAGTCTATCTTCAGATACAGTCACATTGGGGCTTCCACTATGAATTTTGAGGGGACACAGTTCAGTCCATATTCTTCTTCAAGTCAGGGCCAAGAAATGCATCCCAGGTGTTTCTCTCACACGTACCTGTTGACATCGCTAATAACTTATCTGAGACAGAAGAGACTTGTGAGGTTAGACCTTGAGCAGGACAGGATCTGGTTTCAGGAGAAGAAGCTCATGCAACTTAAAGTTCTGACAAATGTTAGTGTAAATATTGAGTAGGATTTTGACTGGACTCAATCATGGCAACCTGTGATTTAATTACTTATTTTAGTCAACATTTTAAATATTCTTCATGGAAGCAATGGGAAGAACCTCTAACTTTGTACCTTCCTCGGACCCTAGAGCAGCTTAACACAGCCCCGTTAGAGACGTGCGGCCAGCAGGAGACAGCTCTGGAGCACGAGGATGAATTCATAGGTGCTTCACCTGCATTTGGAGAGCTCACACTTTCTAGTATTTCTCTGCATGCTTCTTGGCTGGGCGAGCAGAGGAATGGGAGTCAGGACTCCAGGGACATTTCGGGATTCGTGTGTGATCCTCTTCTGATGGACTTAATCCACCTGCTCTCAGAACGGTGAGTGGCGTTAAAGATTTCAGAAGAAGCCATCTCACTTTCCAGAGATTCATTAGGACCCGTGCACAGTTCTAACGACCAGCTCACCCCAGTGTGGGAAGAAGTGATAAAGGAATGGGCTTTTGAAGGGAAGAGGTATCACTCAGCCAACTTACTTAAGTCTCAGCTTCTTAAGTCTCAACTCCAAAGCCATGTGCCAGCTACTCAGATGCTCCCTTTGCTTCGCAGAGCTCTCTCCCCCCTTCATCCTACCCTCACTCTCTCCCCACACTCAGCCCCACTTTCCTCCCCACACTTACTTTGCCTGAAAACTTAGTATCTGTCTTGCAAGCAGGAACTCAGGGTCACTATGTCCAAGAGACCTGCCCCACTTTCCTCAGGCTTGGCTGGACACCTTCCCCTCTATTCCTGTGTATCCTGAGCTTCTTTCCGTCACAGCACTTTCCACACTCCATTGTAATCATCAGGTTACTGATATCTCCCCCCAGGTCAACTGTGAACATTTGGGAATCGCAATTCATGTCTCATTTGTCCTTGTACATTATGTGCTTAACATAGTACTTGGTGTACTGTCAGTGTGTAATAAGTGCTCAATAAATGAATGAATTATATTTTTCCTTGATCCTGATATTTCCATAAGAGCTTGACCATAGCACGTCAACCCAATGGAGAAGTTCTAGGGTGTATGTGTGTGGGGTGTGTGTGTCTGGGCATGTTGCTATTATAGGGATGGGAGAAAGAACGGTCTTCTTCCTTGGCAGTAACTGAAGCAACAATGGAAAAAAAAAATCTAAATAAAACCTGAAGAAATGTTGACCAACCATCCTGGTTTCCCTGGGACTGAGTGGTTTCCTGAGATGTGGGACTTTTTCTGCTAAAGCCAAGGCTGTCCCAGGCAAACCAGGACGAAGGTCCTACCTGAAGGCCACCTGATTCTCCACATACAGGACTTCTGTGGTAATCACCCTCCTGGGTCTTTGGCTCTAGGACTCTCTGGAACTTAGCCGCTTGGACCAGGTTACATCTGATTCAGCTTTAGCAGATGAGGGGTGAACCATGCATTGCTAAGAATTTTCCAAGTCATAGAGATGCTTAAAATGCATGAGTCTCTGACGTTTTTCCCACTCAAGTTCCCTTGCCCAGAGTCACCCCGTCCTTTCTTTGTAGCTCATTGCTCGTTTTCTTCTTCTAGTGAGAGGTCTTCCCTGAGTTTTAGAGATGAGAGAACAGAGCAGCTGCCTGGACTTGGAGGTAGACCCACTTGTTGGGAATGGAGAGCCACTCCACAGACTCTGTGCTGTCAGGTGAGGGAGGAATAAAATTCTCTTTTGTTTAAAACATTGTAATTCAGAATCACTTTATTATGGAGGTTATCATCTACCCTAAATAATACATCAACCAAACATTATTTTCTATCGACAGAGCTCACGATTATTTACCTGTTGTAAAACTCAGAGATTTCCCCACCCCAGAGATCCACGGAAACCAATAACACCAAAATCAACAATCACCACTACTGCCATTTAGTGAGCACTTACTTAGTGCCTGATGGGACCTCCATGACAGACCCTCAGATGCATAATCTCACTTTATCACCAGAGTAGTCCTCTGCGGTGAGTTTTATTTTCTCTATTTTACATATGAGAAAAAAAGAGCTGAAAGATGATCTAAGTAGTCCAGGTTATACACCCAATAATGGAAGAGTCAGGATTTGAATCTTGACCAGTCTTTCAAACATAAACTATAGAGAATCCAAGTCATTTTTCCTAATATCTAATTCCTTAGACACCCAAAAAGTTAATCAGAGGTCAAATGGACCTCTCTTTTTCCCAGTCTCCTGCCAAAAGAAGCATCTTGACCTCAGCATGACCCCTACATTACCCCTCAACATTATTCTCTGTAATGCCCTCTGGTCTCTTCCACCACTTTTTTTTTTTTTTTTTTTTTTTTTTTTGCGGTACGCGGGCCTCTCACTGTTGTGGCCTCTCCCGTTGCGGAGCACAGGCTCCGGACGCGCAGGCTCAGTGGCCATGGCTCACGGGCCCAGCCGCTCCACGGCATGTGGGATCCTCCCGGACCGGGGCACGAACCCGTGTCCCCTGCATTGGCAGGCGGACTCTCAACCACTGCGCCACCAGGGAAGCCCCCACCACCTATTTTTTTACACTAACGCCAGAGCTGTGTTTGCAGATCAGGACCCGTTATTCACCTACAGAAAAACTTTTAAAGGGAGCCCACTACCTCCTGCAGCGATTCTTTGAAGGTTGAGGATGAAGTTGGAGGGAATACTGAAATCATGTCTAGTATTAAAAACATTCCCCAGATGAATCAAATAGCTCTCATTTCTCCCATACCCTGCTCATACCTACATTCTAGGGGTGAACCTCTAGCCTAAAAAGAAAACCAAATAAGCAAATAAACAGCAAAATAGAATACAAACATTTATGGGACACTTGTTCTATGCAGGCAATATGCAGTATCATATGTTATCTGATTTATTCTCTTAAATATACTAGCTGCATTTGCATATCTTATTTCATTCGATCCTCATAAATGTTCCATGAGAAAGATGTTATTATTATCTCTAGTTTAAAAATGAGAAAACGGATACCTAGAGAGAATAATTCACATGGAGTCATGCACTAGTAAATTCCAGAGTCCAAAGTGAACCTGGAGCCCTTTCCATGACAATCCCCCTAATATGGTACATAGGACCCTTCCACATCTCCTGTCTCACTTGGCTCATTTCACACAGGGCTCTCCCCCATAGCCCCATTCATCAGGATGAGCAACTCACTGGGCCTGGAATTCTCCATTTCATTATCATAAGGGCTGTTTCCTCCTCCTCCCCTGTCCATCTGTCCCCTCCTGTCTTCATTCCGTTTCTCCATCCAGGCAAGACCCCAGGTTCTAACACTTCCAGCAAAAGCACCTCCTGCTGCCAAGTTCCCAAAATGTCCTTGATCTTTTTCTTTCCATTATGCTGACCTTGAAAAACCTTCAACCCTGGATCCGTCTCCCCTCCTTCATGGGATCTGTGAAGAACCTTTGGAGAAAATCACAACTCACAAATTATCTCAGGTCTCCAGCTTCCACTGGGCTCTTAACATCGCCTGGTGCCCTTCTATGCTTCCCCAAACGCCCTCGGCAGACGACCTTGCCTCCTGTTTCACTTGAAAAACTAGAAGTCATCATCCAACCATCCATTCATCTAACAAGTATTTACTGAGTCCCTCCGTGAGCAAGGGATACTTCTGGGTTCTAGGAATACAGCAGTGAATACAAGAGACAAAACCTTGCGGAGCTTACATTCCAGTGGGAAGTGAATGACAGCAAACAAATGAGCAAGTTCTCTACTGCACAATATGTCCAACAGTGAAGTTGTCACAGAGAAAAATAAAAAGGGGGCAGGGGAGGAACAAATGGACATTTTTAAAAGATGGTAAAGAGGATCTTCACTGATAAGGTAATACCTGAGCAGAGACTCCAAAGGAACATCAACCTGAAATTGTCTCAAGTTCCTGTCCTTTGCCTACACAAGCATCTTTGTACCTACCTCCACCTGTGCTGCCTCTGCTGTCAGTCCTCAAGGTTCTGGACTGCATTTCCCTCCTCCTTCCTCCTCAGAGGCTTTCTTCCATCAGTTATATCTCCAGTCTCCCTTATTTGGGCCTTTACCTGAGCATCTCCACTTTCTGGATCATCCTTCTTCTTCCAACGTTTCTCTGCTCAGGACTCAGCTTAGATGCCCCTCTTCTCCCAGGCAGTCTTTGCTGACCATTGCTCTAGGCTGGCATTTGAACTTCCCTCATGTTTCCTTACTATGGTCTCTGCTTTACCCCTATTACCACTGTATTAGTTAGATTGCTCTAAGTGACACTGTGTAACAAGCAGCCCCAAGTCTCATTAGCTTAGAGCAAAACCAGAGAGACGTCTTTGTTGCTCGTGTTGCATGTCTACAGATAAGACCTGGCTGCTGAGTCTCTGCTTCAGGCTGTGGGTCAGGCTCAGATCTGCTCAGGGCAGCCTCTCTTTCAGGCCCTGCTTGGGGGACAGCCCCCTTTTGAGACATACTCTTCTCATGGCAGGTGACATAGGAACATAAGAGACTGAATGGAGCATCCATAGGATGTAAAGTCCCTGACCAGACATGGTGTAGGCAACATACACTCACATTCAACTGGCCAGAGCACGGCCAAGCCTATCATCAGGACGCAGGAGAGGAATGATCACATGTAATAATCCTCCCACAGAGGAGCAAACGCATCATTGTAAACAACAGTAAACCAAACACAAGCGCTCCCCCTCAAATGCCTTTTCATTGGTCTGTTTCCCCAGTAAAACGTGAGCTCCTTTAAGTCCAAAATGATTTTGCACCATTTTCTTCTCAGTGCTTTCCACAACCCCTGGCATGTTGTAGGAGCTCAATATTAGTGGATCAAGTAAATACAGACTCACGTGTCGCTTTTTAGATGTTCTCCTGATGTTGCAGGCTAAGAGAGTCACTTCTTTCTTTGCACTTTTCACAGAGCAGTCACTTAAGTCTACTCCAGCTCTTTCGACATATTATACATTTATTATTATTGTGTGTGAATTTCCTTCTTCTGGACTAGAACAGACAATGGCATCTTGAGCACTAGCCCCATCTCTGGAAGAGAGACATTCAATAAATGTTTGAATAATTTCATCAAATCATTCTCTCTGTTTAAATCAGCATGTGTTTGCTGATTATTTACTAGGTGCCAGGTATTCTCATTCTAACAGTTGGGGTTAGAAGCTAGAAAGTCTCAAAGGCCGGTGACGTCAAGAGAGAGGAAGCAAGAGCTGAGTGGTCCCTGGGGTCCTGCCTTGAAGAGCTCCGCTTGCTTCCCCGCAGGCCGACTCAGGGCCACTCCACGCGTCCGGGCTCTTCCCCACCCAGCCCGCCTGTGCCTCTCGCCCCCTTCGAGTGGCTGTGATCTAACCTTCCCGTCCAGTCTATTGCTCTGCACTGCTCAGCTCACCAGGCATATTTGTGTTGACTGCGCGATTAGTGCCGAGTGCACCTAACAAGGTAATGACAAGCAGCAGAGACCAGGAGATGACGCCCTGCTCTGTACATCACTTAACCCCTCTTTCTCTCTCTGAAGCACAGCTGCATGACACATCCAAGCCTGAACTTCCAAGAAGGAACCTAGGAATCTAGGAAGTGGAATGCAGCCCAAGGGGCATTGCAGAGGCAAACCTAGTCACTGGCAGGACCAATGATTTGGAGTAAAGAGCGTTGTCTTCCATGGAAATGTAGCCAATAAGGAATTCATTGTTTGTGAACAATCTGATATGAGCTTCCAGACACTGAGTATGAGGGAGACAGAGGCTGGATCCTGAGCAGACTGGTGTTGAATTCAGGGAAAAGTAGGCATTTGGAAGAACATAAACAGGAAGGAAAAATGGTGAGCAGTGCCGGGTTATACCTTCCCATCATGCATCTGGGTCAGACAATATCTACCAAGTAGATGAAAAGATCCTCCTGTGATGACACCATGAGGCAGGGTTTCCAAGGACCCAGGCTACTGCTGCCCTCCCTACCTGGATGAAAAGTTTATAATCCCCACCCCCGCCAAACAACTAATACTATCTCTTCACAGAATGGCACCCTACCCTACCATCTTTTTTTATATCTGTATAAAAAAAGCAGATGAAAACTTCCCCCTTCCTATTTTTCCCCTAACCAGTCCTCCTATTTATATCATGCATAAGTCGCTGCTGGTGCAAAGGAACACCCGTACACACACATTCATTCATTCGTTACTTCATTTCACAAATAACTGAGACATCTTAGCTACCAGGCACCGCCTGTACATCTTTGAATAAAATAAACCGTCTCTGCTATTGTAAAACTCATAATCTAGTGGGAGAGAGAAATATTACGTAAGTAAACAAATATATAGATTGTGATAAGAGTTATGAATACTTCTTTCTTCATTTACAGCAGGAGTCTTTCTGACTTGAAGGGCTTCAGGGGAATTACAGGTAGAACTCCTGAATTCTTTAACGTTATATGCAAAGTATCCTGTGTATGTGGATAGATTTTTTTTTCCTCTGAGAATTATCCATGGCTTTCATCAAAATCTCAGAGAGGTCTATGATCTTATAAAGTTTAACAACTGATATGTTCCAGCCACAGCAAACCGGATTTTCTTTTCTTCCATTGGCACCCTCTAGAATTGACTAAATTTGTGTTTATAGCTGGTACTAAAGCAGCCATGTCGGAAAGCAGAGATGTCACCTCCTGCACAGGCTCGTGGGCAGGTGAGCGAGACCTGTACCTGGAGAGAGTCCAGCCAAGATGTTTGCCTCGGGTTCCTTTGGGGAATGGGAAATAATTGATGTTCACGTTCTTTTCCATAGGTTTCTGTACTTTCCATATTGTTTGCAGTAAATGATGCTTTTATAATCAGGAAAGCTAACACACTAAAGCTGTTCTTATTTTGGGAGATATTATATATTTTACTACTTGTACACATCCCTTGTTAACTAACGCCTACAAATGTATTACACACAAAATGGACTGGTACTGTGGTTAGATCACATCTTTCTCTTATTCAGTTAGCCCAGGGCCGGGGATAGATTGGGAAGTCTGTCTGCTCGGCCATGATGGTGGTGATGGTAGCGTGCGTCTCACTGGAAGGCTAGGATCCTGGGCACTTACACATCTGTCAGCCCTGACCTTGCCCTCCACCATGTGCAGTTTCCAAGTCACCGAGAAGCCCATGCAGGAACAAGGAAGGAGTATTTAAGACAACCTTTCCAAGGTCAGGAATCATGAGTGTGAAGACAGTCCAGGATTTAGTCAAAGGATGAATTCAAGTCCAGGTTCTTCAAATGTCTAGACATCTGATCATTTGATCTTGGGCAAGACACTTCTCTGATCTGTGCCTCAACTTACCTATGAAAAGGAAAAGGAGGCGTCGTATCGTCCCTGTACATCTCAGGGTGTGATTGTGACGCATAAACAAGCCAATCAGAACCAAGATCTCATAAAGATCCGAGAAGCAAGTGTGATACATACAGCCCAGTGTCAATCAGAGACATCATCTTGCAACTAGTGTCACAATGTCTGCGAATACAGTACATTACTGAGATACATAATCTTCATCGACATGAACGACAACAGAGATACAGACACGGCTCCAGAGGAAGCGCTCATAGACTGTTCTTAAACAAACCAGGGCACGCTGGGGAAGAAAGCATCGTTAACACTCAGCCAGGAGCTAAGCTTCCCAACAGTATATGTTCAGCCCATGGACCCAGCCCGTCCACCTCGTTTGAAAACGTTTATACTCAGAAAATGTCCACCTGTCACATCCCGTTGCCCAGGAGAGGAGAAAAGGATAAAGAAGGCATGAGCATGTGGTAGGTAGGCTTTAAGGGTGGGGAGGGGGTCTAGGCAATGACAGCTCATCTGTCGCAGATTTTGGTCTGTGAGCTCTCCCACGCGACAGAGCCATGGGGTGATTGTTGCTTTATTTATAGAGCATTTTCCCCCCTCATTTAGACATACAGTCTACTAAGACACCCGGGCACAGATAAATAATAACTAACAGTTCTGCCTGGACATTGCTCTCAAAGGTTTTTTTTTTTTTTTTTTTTTTGCACCCTGAAATCCAAAGTGGAAGGAGGACCTCAGGGGTAAACAAAAGTTCTTGCTGCAAGAACAAGGTGAGGGGATGAAAATGGGCAGTGAAAGCCCTGATCTCTGACCCAGGGCACGAGAGCGAGTCTGACAATGTCAGTAAATAGGAGAAAGTGTCTTTCCATTTTCACATCTGATGACTTTATTTATCGTGAAATGAGGAACCTGGCCCTGGATTGTGTCCAGGTCAGGGTCCAGTCTCACCCTGCCTCTGTGCCACAGTGGGCTGAGCACTTAACCTCTCTGGTCTACAGCTTAGTTCTCAAGTAACTGTGAGATTTAGACTAGCTCAGCACTTCCCAAGTTGTGTTCAACAGAACATTAGTTCTACAGGATGTTAACAAGCATTAATGTGAAGGGGAAAATGCAGGGTTCTGTGGTCAATTAAGTTTGGAGAATGTTGGTTCAAACAAAGTTGAACAGGTTTCTTTACCGCAAGGATTCTCAGAGTTTTCAATATGCTAACGTGAGTTCTGAATCTCCAAAAATTGAGCATAAATAGGAGAAACTTTCCTCCCTTCCTTATTTGGCCACAGAATTGGGAGGGGGGTTGTGTTTTGGTTTTGTTCTATTTTTGCTTTGTTATGCTTTGGTTTGCATCGACAAGGATCTGGAGATAATTTGGAAACACGAGACCAGATAAACTTTAAGGTCCCTTCTAACCCCCCAAAGTATGAAATTCTACAAAAGACCATTAAATGGCTGTTGCGCTATTTTACAACTGGGGATGGGCGAGAGGAACCAGCCTTATGCTGGTGACAACTAAGAGTGTAACGTCACGTGTATATTTTCTCATTCAATTTTCATAATAACCCAGCAAGTCACATACCATCAACCTAATCTTACAAGGGAGGCTATTGAAACTTTGAGAGATTAAGCAAATTTCTCAAGATAATGCAGCTAAGCAGCTATGGTTCCCCTGGTCAAACACAGGGATGTACGGATGCAATTTTAAGTAAGAAGACATTTGAGAACAAAAAATTTAAGGGGGTCAGATGGAAACTTGAAGGAACTAGCCATGCACATATACATCCAGGCAGAGGGAACAGACACTGCAGAAGCCCAAAGATGGGACTGCACCTGGCTTGTCTGAGGAACAGGAAGGAGGAAGCTCAAAGGCTCAGGAATGGAGTGAGCAAAGGAACAGAAAGTAGGACACGTGGGACCAGAGACATAATGGGGCATGGGGTCATGTGGCACCTTGCCGTCACCACAGGAGCTCTGGCTTTGTTTGTCTCAAGGAAATGGAGGGCAGGAAGGTGACACCTTCCAGCTTAGGTCTTAAAAAGATGGCTCAGTCTGCTGGGCTGAGAACAGATCCTAGGGGTGTGTGCTGGTCCTTCGTGTATCCACAGAGTATGTCTGCTTCTCCTGGGACACGGCTGGATTGTACCCTCCTGTGACTGGCTTGGCCAGTGAGGTGTAACCAGATGTCACACATTTCACTTCCGGTGGATCCTTCCAGGGCCTCTGGGCAGTTCTGCCAGCACCATGTGATGGCAATGGTAGCTGCTCATCTGTCTGGGTGGGCAAGAGGTGAACAGAGTCCCTCCACCAACTAACCTATTTCAACCGTGAGAGTGCGTGTTCTCGTAACTTTGCTGGTTAAGTGACTGCGAGATTGATAATTATTTCTGCTCCACAGGTAGCCTATTCTTACTGATGTAGGGGCCTAGATAGAAGCTGGAGAACAACCAGGAGGCCCCTGCGATGATCCAGGTGAGACAACGCTGACTCAGTGAAGGTATTAGTAGCAGAGCTGAAGGAAGCGCTTGGATTTCAGGTATATTTTGAAGGTGGAGCCGATCGGATTTCCTGATGGATCAAGTGTGGAGCGTTGACAGAGTGGGCGGTCAGCACTGATTCCAATGGGCCTGAACAATTAGAAAGACAGAACTGCCATCAGAGGATGAGGAAGGCTGGGTAAAACAGGTTTGGAGGACAGATGGTTTACTGCAGGCTTTTTTTTTTTATGTTTCGATTTCTATTTTAACCTTCTGAAATGTGTTTCATAGGTTCTGGTTATCTGCTGAAATTTTTGAGTTTGCCTTTTATCTCCTTGAATATAGCTGGGAAAGTCATAAAAGGTTCTTAGCGAGAGGATGAGAGAATCCTTCACAAAGTTCGATGTGAAGGGAGAGTGTTTTGTTTTGTCTTCCTCGGCTTTGGGGGAAGTGAGAAAACTAAAGGGCCGCGGAAGACGGCACCATCTTATGCGACTCCTTTTTCGAGCCAGCGCCCCAAACAAACCATTTGGAGCTCGCTGATTTTAGTTTGCTCTTTACTGTTTTCCATCTTGATTGAGTCCTCTGGCTCTGAAGAGCAGATCGATTCCGACACTTCTAATTTTCTGCCTGCCTGGTGACGCTCACTCTGATGTTTGTTTCCCTGTCTTCAGACGGTCCTCGGTCTCCTTCTCCTGAGCCCGCTACAACCGCACCCTCCCAGGGAGGACGCTTCTGCCAACTCCAAAGTCCTCGGCCCTTAGGTGGTTTGCTTTGTGAGATTCTGCTTCTCTAACTACAAAGCCGGCCTTCCCGAAGCCCTTTCTAAGGCAGAGGCTGCAAACTGGCAGATTCCAGGCCAAAGCCCTCTCCCAGTTTCCTGCTGTTTTGTTTGATCCATACATGACAACAAACAATTGGGTGGGACAACATTTTGAAACAAGATTTCTTCTTAAAAATCAGAAGTGTTGGCGGTACTGAGAGCTTCCTTCCAAATCTCGGGCAGTAACAGCCTGTTAGAACTGAGCAGCTGCTGCTTTTTGAAATGTGGCGGGGATTCCCTGTGCACCGCCATTCCCCTTGGATAGAAAAATCATTTATGGTCCCTGCCCAGCTCCTGCAAGTCTTTGTGCTTCTGCTCTCTGCTTTCAAGAGCACAGAGGTCTTCCATATACATTATTGTATTTATCCTTGCCACCTTATGGGGTCAATATTTTATAGATCGGAATCTGTCCTTCTCAGAGCTGAACTAGTTGCCCTTTTTTGTGAGTGCATTTAAGGATACGTAAGTGTTTCTGTGTGGATTCTCTGAAGGCCAGGAGCAAATATTCTGCCTCCTCTATGGGCACAGAAAACAACCTGGACTCCACTCAGGCACGGCCTTCCCAGGAGGTGTCTGATGAGGGGCACAGGTGGCTAGTCGTGAAGAGCAGTGTGGGCTCTGGTCCACCTGCCTCAGGGGTTCACACCGTCTCCTTGAGCGTGTAACTTAGGCACACCAGGACTTGGTGGTCTCATCTGTAAAACAAATACAGAAAATAGTATTCATCATCTTCTCAGTGTTCCTTCCTGTGTTATATAAACTGGAAGACAGTAAACGACAAGGAATGAGACTGGAGAGGTGGGCTAAGGCCAGGGCTTGGAGAGCTTTCACTGCATGGAAAGATCTTTTTTTTTTTTTTTTTTTTTGGCGGTACGTGGGCCTCTCACTGTTGCGGCCTCTCCCGTTGCGGAGCACAGGCTCCGGATGCGCAGGCTCAGCGGCCATGGCTCACGGGCCCAGCCGCTCCATGGCACGTGGGATCTTCCCGGACCGGGACACGAACCCGTGTCCCCTGCATCGGCAGGCGGACTCTCAACCACTGCGCCACCAGGGAAGCGCCAGAAAGATCTTTTTATTCTATAATCCAGTGACTTTCAAACTGGATGTCCTGGAGCCCCTAAGGCTCTGCAGACTTCGCCCTCCTTCAGGGACGGTCAGGTGGCAAACAAGTAAGTAGTCTGGACCCCAGACTCCCAACTACAATGTTGAAGGATGTGAGGGACCACTGAAGGGTTTTAAGTGGAAACCAAGCTGCGGGATTCTGAATGGACAGAGGTTGCTCTGTATGGAGGATGGATTTCAGGGGACAAACCTTGACAGACAGGAATGCATGTTTAGTAAGATGAGAAGAAGGGAAGGCTTATGATCCACTTAGCAGGTAAAAATGACGACTAATTACCTGAGTGACCAGAGCATCCAGGAGAGGGAAGAATCAGGGCTGACTTTGATGTTTTTGGCTCCACTGATGGTTATAGGGAATGGGGAGGGGTCATTTAAGGAGGATAAACAACTTTAGAAAATGGCAATGAACATGAAGGTTGTGATGTACTCTTGGGACATCTAGGTTGAGGTATGGATTAAGAAATTAAAGGAGATATGAAGCTGTCACAGCAAGGACATCCCTCCACTTAGCCACTTAAGAGCTTGGGTGAGGTTGGGAACCCACATCCATCTCAAAGCGTATTTTCTCATCCTCCAAGTGAGCACGCAAGGTGCTGGGAGAACCAACGCAGGCGAGGATTCCGAACACCATTCACGTACATATAAATGTCACGTTTTACTTAACGACTCCCTCAGCCAGTAAAAATGAAACACGTGAGCAAAAGATCAGGACGTTTTAAAGTCGGAAATTCCCCCGAGGTGGGACTCACCAAACTTGGGCTTCCGGCAGGACCCACCCTAAGGCTTCAGGGAAGTCACTTCATGGCTTCTCAGCACACTTGCAGAGAGCAATGTGGTCCTGCTGTCTAGCTTTGCTTCCTGATGGCAATATTCCTGGAGGGTCCTTGCTCCCGGGGCTGGGAGCCATGGTGATGCCCCCTGGGCTTTCTGTACTGGCCAGTAGAACTTCCTCTTCCTAGATGGATCACTCCTCCTACAGCTCTTTATCTCTCAAGTAAATATTGTGTGATTAACTTGTGCCTAGCTGAGAGCTGCATTTAGGTATTCTTATTTTTTTTTTATTGGAGTACAGTTGCTTTACACTGTTAAGATATTCTTGAAAAGATGAAATGGAAGACAGAATATGTACACATGGAAGTAGAAACTCTTCAATGATAGGAAAGAAAAGTTGACTTTTTTTTATAACTTCTCCCCCTATTTCTTGATCTCTGCCACACAGCTAGAGATCAGGCAGCATGATTCTAGAAATACGTTGTGTTTTTCATTTCTGTCATGTGCAAGTGATCTTTAATAGATCCTTAAAGGACCTTTCAGGCTGGAGGAACAGCACGAGGAAGGGAAGAAGCCAAGCCAGGAAGCGGGTGGGCTGAGGCCCATCCCGCAGCGGCCAGCTTCAGCCCTGCACCACACCGCTCACCCCTCAGAGCCGGCCCAGCACGCAGGCTGGAACCTGTCACTTATTTCCACGTGGGAAGATGCATGGGAAAGGGCGTTATCGCCACATAATGTTGGCTCTGAGCACCGTGGCTTTTAGGGAAGGTCCGTGGACTTGTGTGCAATGAATACGCTCCTTGCAGAACAGAAACCCCAATATGCGTGGCTGAGTGTACCTGCTGTTATATATAGTTTATTCATCTCGCTCCAGGGAAACTTCCTTCACAATGTTGATGCCGCAGGAGGGTCAAATAAAGAAGCTGGACAGGATCAAGGTTCTCCGTTCTGCTGTCCCTCGGAGGTGACCCTCGGAGGTGTACAGCTCGCTCTTACCCGCCATGTCCTCACTGCAGTGCTGGCCATGCTATGGCCGGTGGGTTGAGAGTTCCTTGGGAGAGAAAGACACGTGGTGCGGGCTTCCTTTTCAGAGGGCTATGGGAACCACTGCCGGGATGTCTGCACCCCGCAGGGCAGCCCCTCGGTGGCTGCCACGGGGTCACGGTCTGGCTGGTCCTTCTTCATCCTCTCAAATTGTATACGTGGGAATCGGGGCTTGGTTCTGGGAGGAGGTGGCCTTGCAAACGGTGACACAATTCCTCAGCCAGCTCGGCACCTGTATCTGCCATCCCCATCCTGCCAGCCTCTCTCTGGCCAGAGGAAGTTACAAATAGCATCTGGTGGATTAGTTCTATCCCCTGCCCATGAGAACCAGAAGGAAACTGGATGCAGCAGGAAAGGGGCCTCCAAGGAGAAGGAGAGGGTTTAGGGATGGGATTTTTCTTTCTTCTTCGGCTGCTTTCTGTTTGCACAAGAAGTGTTCCCTCCCTCAATCTCATGCAGCTGTATTCTCAGCAAATTGAAGAAAGGAGGGAAAAAGCTATTTAAATTTATACTATTGAATTTCTGTAGGACACCGAAATATTTTTGAAGTTAATGGGGAACTCTGAATAGTCTGTTTCAAATAATTACAGGAAAAAAATACATTGAAATAATTAGTAGTTGCTACTAGAACATTCAGCAAAATGAAATGACATCTTTGCATGCCTATTAAACAGCACTTTATTTTCAGTTTAGGGTGTTTTGGATGAAATTAGATGGCAAACATACTGCATCACTGAGTGATTAGAAGAACTAGTATCATTTAGAGTTAGAGTAGTACCATCATCAGCTTTTCTCTTTTTCCTCTTAAAAAAAAAATACGATGCTCTCCTGTTAGGCGAGATTTTTAATAGAAGTGGGACCAACTGGAGCCCTTGCGACTTAGCGTTAAGTGGCTTAGGTGTAATCTCTCTGGATGCAAGAAAAGGCCTTAAACAGAATCTGACAGTCCACGCGTGCTAATTCTGGGATTCTCTTTCTACTCTGAGCGGAGAGTACCAAACCCTCCCACTGCACCACCCTCTCCACTCTCAAAGCAGAATCTTACTTGCCAAAAACAGAAAGTGATCTCTCTCTAATGAATAAAACCAAACAACACCGCAACATCTCTCCTCTCTGTTCAAAAGAAAAACATTTAAAAAATATTGACGAGGAGTCTGATTTTCAATTGATTTACTAAACGTGTTTCCCAGAACCCTGAACTCAGCCGGATGCCCTGTGTCTCATCTTCCTCTTTCTCTTCCTTCACCCCCATGGAACCGAGCAGGACCCTATGAGGTTTCCCCAGAATAGACCCCCCAGCCATGCCCTCTGCCTGCCTTTTGTCTGTAGGAAAACTTTAGTCAAAGAATAAATTTAATCAGTTAAGTGAGAAAATGAAGAAAAGAAAACAGTCAAGCAAGACAAAAGAATAATAGTTTATCTATTAAACAAAGTCAAGGGCCTTTAGTTCTTCCTCAAGAATTACAGATAATATTCTGAGTCATGTCCTTTGAGCAGTTTGGCAGATACTGAAACCCCGACCGGGTGGGAGAAGTTAACTGTCTGCTGTCCACAAGCACGGAGACCCCAGACCGGTTGGAACCGGAAGGTTGATGATGCTAACTCCCAATTACCTCACCACCGACCAATCAGAAGAATGTCCACAAGCTGACCACGCCCTGCTCCTCGAACACTGTAAGACTCCTCAGGACCCCCTCCAGGGCGGGACACGCAGCTTTGAGGGCATGAGCCCGCTGTGGCCCCCTTTGCCTGGCAAAGCTAGAAAGCCATTCTTTTCTCCTTCACTCAAAACTCTCTCTACACGTTTCTGTTCAGCACCGGTGAACAGAGGCCAAATTTCGACAAAACCCATCTGCATCCCTCTGCCTCTCTGCCCCTTCTTCTTCCAACTGCTCCCCCCTCCTCCTTTCCTGCTCCAGTATAAGAGGAGGAAGCCAAAAGAGCGAAGCAGAAACAAGGAACACCGGTGACACGCAATGTCACAGACACGCAGGTGTCTATTGGATAAGAGACGTGTTTATGTTTTAGTTTCATAATACACAGCTTTGGAGGAGTAGTTTTTGAAGCAAGAGGCACTGAGCAAATCTGTGTGGGGCTGTTCTACTTTTCTCCAATATTTTATTATGGTGTTCCAAGAAACTTGTCAGAACGACTATTTGCTTCTTCATAAAAAAAATTAAAAAGAAAAAAGATATTTGGGAGTTCCGAGATTCCATCCTGAGCAGAGAGGAAAGAAGAGATGGCAGAGAAATGTCCTGTGAGAAAAGCAGCTTCCTGCTCCATGAGGGGTAACAGCAAAGGAAGGAAAGGGCAGGAGACAGCTCTGCTCCGGGGCGTGACTCGGGGCCGCCACGATGCTTTCTGAGGCCCAGCCATATGTTCTCGTATTGCTGGGCCTCGCCACCACCCACCCTGGCTGTCCCTCCACCCAGCACACCCACACTCTCTCACTTGGCCTCGTTTCTCCAGGGGTCCCACTAGGAAGGCCAGCCTGCCCCCCTTGTGCTGGAAGCTTCACTCTGCACGTGTCCTCCCACGGGACAGCTCAGCAAGGTTCTGGTGCCCTTGGAAGAGGGCAACCAGATCTGCCAGCTTTCTTTGGTAATATAGGCTATTCAAGGAGCTCCCCTACAGAAACCAATGTGTGCTTTACTCCCCAAAGTGACATCAAATTTCGACATTTTAGCAAAAAATAAAAGGAAGGAGGGAGAAGTAGGCTATGAGGCTCATGTAGGGGCAGGAAGGGTCTTCAGGTGATTCCTAAAGACGCTCATGCCACCTGCAACCCCTCGCCCAGGTTGCCCTTGCTGGCATGCTGTGAGCCTTGCCCCTGACATTCGGCAGTAAATGAGCTCCTGGATGCCGTCTGGGCCAACACGCAGGCCTCCGAAAGAGGAAGAACATCTTCTTTACGTATCAGCTCCATGAGGCACCTCCCCTGGCCCCCGCCCACCCCAGATCCTCTCTTTTTTTCTCTGGTCATCCCCTCTTCATCTCCATCTCTCTCATCCCTGCACCTGCTATTTCGGCTGCCTGTGTCCTGTTCTCTTTCCTCCTATTAATAGAGCCCGTCAGGCTGCATGCTTTCTTTCCCTCCCTGTGCTATTCCATCCCCCTTCCCTGGTCCCACCTGGGTGACTTCTCCAGTTGCCCATTTGTAGAGCTGCTCTTTCGCCGAGTCTGATGCAGGCACAGCCTAGGGCTGTATCCGTAGCCTGCCCCCGGGCAGAAAGGCTCTCCTGCATCCTACGCCGCACCATCCTCCCGGGACAAGCTCTGGACCCTGAGGCTGCAGATCCAGGGCACTGTCTCCTTAGCTGCAGAAACAAATGCCTCTCAGCGGTGATGACCTACCTGCTGAGGCAAGAGGGGATTTCAGGCCAGGAACCAAAGAGAAGCCGAATCCTCCCAAGGAGTGCTGTTTGGGGCTGTCCCTGCAGGCGTTGCTGCCACTCAAAACTGTCACTGTCCAGCTCACCCGCTGTCTCCCACTCCTGCCCTCAGTTCTGAAAATTCCCCTCGACTCTTGAGATCTTAAGACGGTGTCAGGTTTGCTTCTGCCTGTCCCCCCATCCCTGGCCCTGGCCGTGCTGGGCCACTGCCCGCCCATCAGGCTGGCCGAGAGGGACGTCCGAGTGCTCTACCAGGCAGCATCCCTGCAGGAAGGATCATGAAAAAGCTGGGTTTTCTAGGGCGGCCCATACACTGAAAGCCCTCAGGGGAAAGCCACAGCCTCAGTTCCCAAACCAGGTCGGTTCGGAAGCTTCGCGCTCTGGACTTAGTGTCCGTACTGAGCCAATTTAAACAATTTCATTCAACAGTCCCCAGATGACAAATTACCTGTAACCCGTCCTTATAAAGGAGAGAATAGACTTGCGTAGACTTTGAACTTTGGGGGCGTGGTGATCCAAAGAGTCTCAGGGTTCCCCTTACAGTTATTAAAAGTAACAACTAGTCAAGAAGAGACCAGCCAGTGAGCAAACAATGACACCTGTGCCTTGGAGATGTGACTGAGGCCAGTCAGTCCCCCCGTGAGGATGCCTCATGTTGGGGGTGGCTCTGGATTTGCACTTTCCTGCAGGCTGGCTTGGGGAGAGGTAAGTAACCTCCCCGAGCTTAATCAGCATAGTAATTGTATCTGCCTCACCGTGTGGTTTGTGTATGAAACGAGATAAAATGATAGCTAATATTTATTATCGACGTAAACGTGCCAAGCACTATTCCAAGTACTTTACATATATTAGCCCGCTCAATCGGACTGTCGGCGCACAGAAGTACTTAATAACTGTGGGGTGTCCTTGTTACCAGCAATAGTCAAAAAGGACACTTGTAAATCCCACATCACGTATCAAGCTCTGTTTAAGTATCTTATATATCAGCACCCCTTAATAGTCATAACAACTCTGCAAGTAGGTACTGTTACCATCACCCGATTTTACAGATGAAGAGACCAAGGCACAGAGAAGCCAGGTGAAGCGGTACCCAAGGTCAGGAGCTGGTCAGTGGCGGAACTGGGATTTGAGTTTCAGCGATTCTTGTAAAATCCAGCCTTTTAACCACTGCCTCTCCTCCAACAAATATTGAGTGAGCCCCTTCTAAATGCCAGGCGCTATTCCAGACCCTGGAATACATCAGAGCCCCAAATAGAAAAAGATCCCTGTTCCCTGCCTCCTTGAGAGGGACACAGATGAACAACTTACATCAGTCAAGTGTCTTCAGTTTAGAAAGTGGTCCGCGCCCAGGAACACAGTGAAGCAGGAAGGGGGGAAGATAATCTCTGTGTGGGGAGTGTTCAAATTCTGGACCAGGGAAAGCCTCCCTGAGAAATCAATGCTTGAATCAAGACAGAGGAGCCGAGGGAGCTATGAAGATACGGGGTACGAGCTTTCCAGGCTGAGGGACCAGTGCAAAGGCCCTGAGGCCTGTGTTGCTGGAAGTATTTGCTCACTGGATCCACACTCCGTCCTCACCCCAAATTGCTAAGCTTAGCAAACAACCCCATCACCAGGGATAAAGGAGCAAGGGTTTGGGAGATGTTGAAATGCTCCTCCTTTGCTATGAATCCAGCTATTAAGCTGCATATAAAATGGAAGAGACCACGGCCGCCATGGGCAAGTGTGCAGGTGTCCACGTGACGCATTTGGGACACGTCAGGCCCCTTCCTGAAGAATTAGTCCACATCTTTGGCTTGAGATTAGAGATGAGAGAGGGGCTGAAGCTGAGTACAACCTACTTAAAACCACTTTGATCCGAGGATTGTAACCATTTAGTGTTTGTCGATTTTTCTTTCCTATTTTTAGGAAGGTGGGAGCGTGTTAATTAAACGTTTTTGAGTGAAGCTGGTTTCCAGGGAGGTTGGCTTAAGAGCCCCTGAGAGCCAGATCCTGTGTTTACTTTCCACAGAGGCTACTAGGAAAGGAGGCCCCATCTCCCAGGCAGGCGCGTTCTGGAAGTGGGCAGAGGCCACCTGGTCCCCACGCCTGTTCCTGCCTGGCCTTCTCCTTGGCCTCCTGTTCAGAGAGTCATCCAAGGATGGGGAAGAGGAGATGCTCTTAATGCAGAATAAGAGCAGTCCTGCTGAGCTGGCTGGGACACGGCTCCACTCAATGTGGGCGTGTCGGGGGAGTCTGCTCGGGGGTCTCCACTGGCAGTGCCGGACCCCGGTAAGGGTGGGCCGGGCCAGGCCAGCCCGGCGGCCTCATGCAGAGACCTCCTCTCCCAAGGCCTGCAAACATGCCACAAACCTACTCACACTTCTCTTTCCATATATTTCTTTCTTCTCCAATTTTCTATGTGCCTTTTACTCTGTATCAAGGGTCCGTTGTCATTTTATTAAACTTTTAACAATAACCACTAACTATCCCACTTTTTAACCCTACACTATCCCACTCTGTCTAATGAATTCTTTTCAAAACCCTGAAGAGCAGATATTATTCTCCCCACTTTCGAGACGAGAAGGAAAGCTTCCAGACATTGTGTACTTCCTTCAGATCAAAAGTCAGCAAATGGCAGAGCGAGGCTTTGACACAGATCTGAAGACTCTGCCCCACACGCTCTGAATCATCGTGCCAGACAGCTTTCCTGTGTCAGCCATGCAACATCTGACAATGCGGCTGTACCCACATGCAGAGACACGCAGACATTACTGCGTACATGGGCACATTGCACAGACAACATACATCGCTACTCACACTCACACACACACACACACACACGCACTGTAGGCTCAGCTATGGGAAGGACTGGAAAGGATTCGAGAGGGGGGGCTCTGCCCCATGTGCGCTGCATGGAGCAGGGTGCAGAAGGGGAGATGCGGGTGAAGAGACCTCACCGGGAGTGGGAACATCCAGGCTCCAAATGCTCCCCAGGGACCCTGGTGAGAGGGGGCTGAGCTGCGGACCCCAGCGTCTGGGCCTTTTCCAGGCGTGCCGGCTGGAAGTCATGCTGGGCATACAGTCTAAACTCCCATTCAGCAACACAGAGCACTGTCTGACTCTCATGCGTCTGTGTGGGTGTTTGCACACAGATAAGTACCTACCAGGAGCCAAAAGAAAACCCAAAAGTTTGTCCTTGTGGTGAGTGGAGTCCCCAGCACGTTGGGGCACAAGGACGTGGTCGTCCGGCAAGTGTGGGCCTGGGCTCCAAGGCCCGGCACTCAGGCCGCCCTGGACACCGTCAGCTCTTTCTCAATGGGAAATCAACGGGGTGGCTGGACTGAGCACGTTTTGTTTTACAAAGATAAATGAACAATTCACTACCTTCTTCCCTGTCGCCGTGCCCCTCACACCTGGACAGTCTTCCCCATCCCTGTACATGCTTCCATGTCTCTGGGGTTTGCTTTGAACCCGCTCATGCGTTCCCTGGGCTGCACTGGGTCCCGACTCTGGCTCGCAGCAGGGCTTCTGTGGTCTTGTTTCTCAGTCTGTCGTAACAGTCAGTTCACTCTTACTTTTATATAGACACATTGTCCTCTGGGATCATCTATGGGAATTCTGGGGCTTGAACTGGACAGTGTCTAACGTGTGTATCACACGCAGACGTCAGCGTCACCTGCCTCCTGCCCTGCTATCCTGCGCTCTTGGTTACCTACCCACCCTCACCAGGAACACCAGCCACCTCTCTCTCCGTGTAATCAGTGCCTTTGCTTATTCACTTATTCAACAAGAAGGGGCCACTGAATACCCGCTATTCCAGGCAATAGGGATACAGCTGGGAACCCTCAGGCAATGCTGGTGTAGAGATGACAATTCCTTAGATGTTGGACAGTGCGGAGGGGCAAGGAGACGCATGAAGTGGGGAGGGAGAACATGCGGGGCTAGGGGCGACCATTGCAACTTTACCCGGGGCCTTGGGAAGGCCTTGCCACGGTGACATGTGAATAAAGACCTACGGGAAGTGACGAGGGGAGCCATGCACTCATCAGGGAACAGCAAGCGCAGGGACCCGGGCAGGAGAAAGGGAGCAGAGGCTGGAGGGGGACGGAGGCCATGTGGGGCTTTAGGGCTTTTTAAGGATTTTGACTTCTGCTGGGTGAAATGAGAAGCTCTGGAGGATTCTGAGCAACAGGTTTTAACCGGCCCTGTCTGCCGTCCAGAGAATACACTGAAGGCTGGGCGGGATGGACGATAGTCTCCTGATGACGTGTGCTGGTGGCTAGGGCCACGGTCACAGTGGAGCGGGGAGGCTGACCAGAGATGCTGAGAATTGGAGAGACCTGGACTCAGGGATGACTCCACTCCATGGCTCTCTGGATTGATCCAGTGGAAGAACAGAGCTGACATTCGCCAAGATGATTTGTGATTAAAATTCACTTACCAATCCTACTAATTTTACCTCCTAGGGGTTTCTAGAATCCTTTTCTTTCATTCTAATTCATCCACCCTTGGTTCTGATCTGGATTAGTGCAGCAGACCACAAACTGATCCCGTCTGCTAACTGTTCCCAAATCCAACCACGGCACACGGCGAGCTATGCAAAATCAATGTCTGACGACATTCCTCCCAGACTCAAATCACCACTCACTCCTGTCCCCCACTCGCACCCTGCAGGGAAAATCCAAGATCCCCCTCTTGGCTCACAGGACCATCGTCATCTGGCCTCTGTGTCTGTCCACTGTCATCCCCCAACCTGCCCTCCTTTGGAGGTCAGGCCGCAGGAGCATCGGACACTGTGAGGTTGTCCTCGCCCCAACTCAAGAGCGCTCCTGGCTGCTCCAGCCAGATCTCACCTCTGGGCCCTGCTGCTCTGTGGCCTCTGCTGCAATGACCTTCCTACCAGGTCTTCACCTGGCTACGACTACGGGCCCTTGGAGACACATCTGAGGCATCACTTCCTTCAGGAATTCTCTTTAATGGCTCCTTTACCCAAGGTGCTGTATCCTTCCCCTGTCCTAGTTTGCTGTGTGCACCTGGACTGTGGGATCACCACGTGCCTGGAGGGGCACTGCCCACGCGACCTCTGGGCTCCTGAGGGCGGGGTCCAGTCTCAGCCATCTCTGCATGCAGGACCCCCAGACTTTGTGCTTGGCACAAAGTCAGTGAAGAACTGAGAAGGGAATGAATCCAGGGAGACTGTCTGGGTCACAATTCTGAGAAGAAACTCATATATTTGATTCTGATAATTTCACATTCTGTAGTGATTAAAGCAACACATTATTCAAGTTGAGAAAATAAGCACCTATAAAATATATCTTTTGAGAATATGTTTTTGCTGACCACCTCGTCCAAGAAGTGTCAAAGAATCTCCCCGTACACTTTAGAAGTGTGCAGTCGTTGGAATTCTATTTTTATAGCTGCTTACATGTAGGTTTTTAAGTGTTTCTATAGTGTATGAGTGTGTATGTTTATGTACTTGTGAGAGAAACAGAGGGGGGGGAGAGGGAAGGGCAGGAAAAGAGGAAAAGGGAGGGAGAGACAGAGAGACAGACCTCTTCCCTAATGTCCACATTCTTTGAGGGCAGGGGCATTCATTCATTACCTTTATTCTTCTCTGGCTAACTTGGGGATCTACGGAGAGGCAACTCTCAAAAAAAATGTTATAAACTACAAGGGGAATATCTTTCTCTTATGGAGGGAAACTTTAATGAAGTAGCTGCTAAGTGAATTGAAACAATTGAGACTCAAGCCAGTCCTCCCTGCCCCCCTCCAGGGAGCCAAAGCAGCAAAGGTCTGCCTGTGAGTCAGACCAGCACCAGAAGGTCCCTGGGCCAAAGCCCTGTGGCCGCTCAGCTGCTGACCTGGCAGAAGGGACACAGGCCTCCTCTGTAGCAGGATGGCAGTCAGGACAGTACTGGTGGACACATGCACACTCATGTACAGGCACGCTGCTTAGAGAGGAGCTTTCTCCTTGCTGCATCTACGTTCTGCTTTGCTTTGTTGCAAAAATCTGGGTAATGGGAGAAACCCCCCCAAAATGAATAGTTCAGAAGGGACTAGCTGAGGACATAAGAAAAACCCAGGGTAAAGACAGAGACAGGAAGAAGAGTCAGAGAGGCTCATGAAGAGACACCACCCCCTTCGAGGGATCGAACGAAGGTTTTAGAAACTTCCCCTCACTTTTCAGACACTGCACTTGTTCTCTGAAAACAACAGAAGTCTGAGACTGAACCACAGGGAACTTAGGGTGTATTCAGCTTAGGCTCTAGAGGAGACAGGGCCCAGGAATATGCTTCATAATTAGTATTCTTAAGGATTTGTGCCAGTTTTTTTTTTTTTTTTCCGGTTCGTTCTTTTGTGATTAAAGGACAACCCCTCTCTTTATTCCGAAAAGACTGTGAAACACGACAGGTTCTATGGGGTCGTTTAACAAAGCCCCTGTAGTGATGATGAAGTTGAGGTGACAAAGGAGGGTCCAGAGCCAGAAACTTACCGATAAGTGGCTGGTTCTTTTTCCCGAGGGTGGAGCTGCCAGGTGAGAAATGGTGGATTCTGGGAGCTAGCTGCCTTCCGAGAGGCCCTAGTGATTTTGTCATTGGAGTTAAATTCACAAGACAAACTGGGCAGATTCTTAGGATTCTAGCCTACTTGGCAGAAAGAGCTAGAAGACAGTGTCCGACAGTAGGGGGATGAATTGGCTCCCTACCAGAGGGAACAGGAACCAGGAAGCATGCATGGACCAGGGGGTTGAGGACAGGGCGGGCAGGTGAAGGTCCTGACTAAGGAAAAGAGGACAGGAGGAAACGCACTGCAAAGCAGTAGCAGTGGTTCATAGAGACTGTCGGAAGTCTCGCGAAGGAGAGAGACAGTCCTTCGAGATTAAAACAAAGTTTCTTAGAGGAAGTAACTCAAGCAGGGCTTAGGAAGAGTGATGGAGGTGGAGATGGCCATGGAATTCAGGGATGGGAACCACTAACCCAGCCTTCTGGGAAGTTCCAAGTTAAAGCAGGCTTGAGCCTGAATTGCAGATACACGGCTTCCTCGTGAACTCTGCAGGGCATGGTTCAACCCGTCATCCTGGCTTTCCTCATTTCCAAACTTTGGAGGATCTGGGAAGTGAAAGAAACTGTAGGCTGAGACTGTGAGATCCAGGTACAGACAAAAATGTGAATAGCCCTTATGTCGCAGTGAGGTGATGAGGGCTTCGCCTCAAGAACACAAGCTGCATTTTGAGGGGACATGACCGTTCAGCCCCAGGCGCAAACTCCAACCACGAAGCAACTTTTGTGGGCACAGAGAGCCCAGTGCCCCGCATCTCTGTGAAGGGACTCAATCGTCACTCCTGTTGTTCTGACCCAGGCAAAAAACTTCCACTCCATGGAGACCTCCTGTTAGCAGGGCGCAGACCAGCTCTCCCTTGAGGACTCGTATGTGGTTCAATCCCTAATGATGTGCCAGATGGTTTAGAAGCTAAGCCGCCCCACACAGAGCCTGATTACGCAGTCCCCGTCCATCCTGTTCAAATCCCTCAGGAGCAAGAGATGATGCTTTGAGCAAGTTACTTAACCCCTCTCAGTCCCAGTTTCTCATCTGCAAATAGGGTATCAATACATCTACACTTAATAAACATACATCGGGCTGGCGCTTAAGTTTCTAATGATTCTGTCAATGGTCATGTCACCCTTCTCACCCCTTCTTCTGTTTCCCACACTCCCCAGCCTAAGGTGTGGTCTGAATAGAAATAGCATTTTTTATGACCTTTCTTTGCTAATCAGGCATAGTGTTCAGTCTAAGAGTAGGCACTCAATACAAGACAAGCCAATGTCCTCACTAAGAAATTTCTAAGAGCTGGGGGTAGGGGAGAGGAACGTTTTACTCTGAAGGTAAAGATGTGAGGGTGTAAGTCAGGGGCTTCCAGACTTCTTTGCCTTCACTGTGTCATAATAGCTGGTGTATAGTAGGTCAGAGTGGAGCTAACATGAAGAGTAGACCAGAGATGAGAGAGAGGGGGAGAGAGAGAAAGAGAGAGGGAGGAAAAGAAGAGAGGACGGGAGGGAGGAAGGAAAGGGGGAGAGGGAGGCAGAGAGGGAAGGGGAGGGGAAGAGGAAGGGGAGGAGAGAGAACGAGAGGGAATGAGAGAGAGTCCTGACGATGCTCATGTACCTAGTTCTGGCCATTGTGATCCTGGGATCTGCCCTGATTGTTTGATTCTATTAGCGACTTGTATTAAGCACGTCTTTTTATTTAAGTCTATTTCTTTTTTTCAATATTTATTTATTTATTATTTATTTGGGCTGCACTGGGTCTTGAGGCATTCGGGATCTTTAGTTGAGGCATGCGGTCTTCTTAGTTGCGGCACGCGGACTTCTTAGTTGTTCCATGTGGGATCCAGTTCCCCGACCTGGGATCAAACCTGGGCCCCCTGAATTGGGAGTTCAGAATCTTACCCACTGGACCACGAGGGAAGCACTTAAGTCCCATTTAAATGTTTCTTACAACCCAAAGACCTGACTACCTGGCTGGGTAGTTCTAAGCATTAAATTATGTAACACGTGTTAAATGCTTGTAACATCGGTTAGCCTGCAGCGTAAACAAGCCAAAAACGGTAGTAATTTCATCCTCCCTGCCCATCTTTGTGGGAAGCTGTCGAGCATGGTGCTTCGGTGTGTGACTCTGGGCACCAACTTCTTGGGTTCCAACCCCAGATCTACCTCTTACTGTCATGTGACCTTGGATGAGTTATTTCTCTGTGTCTCAGTGTGTGGATTGGAGGTTGTAGTGAGGACTGAACAGCTGACACTGCCAGGTCCTTAGACTGCTAACTATTATTACCATCCTCAACTAAACTATTAGTGTACATGGCCACCTCCCCTAGTAACTAGGATCAAAGCCCTCTTAAATGCAGGGTCTCAGTCTTCAAACTGGCATATCAGAGGCCACGTATAAAATATACAGCAGACTCCCATAAATGTTAATAAATGGCTAAAAGAATGTTCTTTGATAACATGCTCCTTAGCGGTTGAATGTGGCTGAGTTTCTCTCTGACGTTAGATCACTCGCAAGGGCAGGTGACACATCCTGTGCTGGAGACAAGGCAGGGACCGACCATCTACCCTTTGCTGATTTCAGGTCTTGTCTGAAGAGCAAAAAGGGACGCACCAAAGCCATGTCTGAGCCCTCGTCCCTTTGCCTTCCTGAAGTTTCTCTAGCAGTTTCTCAGGAGCAGAAGGAATTGCTGTGTGGCAATGACAGAGCCGCTCTCTCCCAAACCCTGAAGCACTGGCCTTTGGACGCCAAGCGGAGCTCCTCTTAGATGTGTCTCCAGAAGGCACTTTGTGAAAGGCTCAGAGTCCCTTTGAGACGACAGTCATGTGAGACCCTCGGGTGATCTTATCCTGCAGCGTGGTTCTGAGCTTACCTCCTGGTCCGCTGGGGACTGGCAGTCACGGCAGCCCAGCACAGCTGCAGCCTCTGAAGGAAGATGAAAACCTCTTCCTGGACGCACTGCCTTGGGTGTCATCAACGCACGTGGCGTCTGGCTTCAGCGGACTTCATCTAATGTGGTACCACTCGTGGTAATAAATATTGTTAAAAATGAAAGTCACTCCGGGGATTGAGAATCACCGGGACAGGTGTTCGGAATGAGAAGAGCGCTGTAACTGGGTAACTTAGTCATCGTCGGAAATGCCGTTTAAAATCTATTGCGTTTAAAAAAACAATACTTCAGCTGCTCTCTGGCCTTCCAAAGTCATTAGTTGGTGTTCTTTATCTGTTTGTTTTCCTCACTGAAGTGAGGTTTTTAATGTCACAGGAGAACTTGGCTCCGCGACAGCGTTTCAGGGTGAATGATGGCGCCCTCCGAGGCTCACACATCATGCTGCGCGATGTGTCTACTCTTTGGAGCTCAAGGTCCCCCGCGGTGGGGAAACAGGGATGGCACAGGGCGGGGCGCGGAGGGGAGAGAGCTGGGACCATTCCTGATTGACAACCCGCCCAGTGGGGTTGTGGGCGGGGCCAATGCTTCCTCCAGACCCCGCAGTCAGGCCATTAAAGGACTCGCGGCGGCGGGGGTGGGGGGATGCGGGGGGAGGGAGGGCAGGGCTTTGTGTCCCACCCTCAGTCGGTTCTCTCTGACATGCAGGCGTTGCAAAGCAGTAATGACACCGTTTCAGATCATACCCATCTCTGGCATTTTCCAAGTACCTCATCCATCTTTATCGTAATCAGGAAAAAACTATCACAACAGCAGGGGTCCCATGCTGGAAAATGGAACTACCGAGGCCCCCAAAGAAGCCATAAGCTCCCGATGTCACGTAGAAAGTCTCCATTTGCACTTGAAGCTGGTTTTGAAACATACATTCACATTCTTTTGTAAACACTAGTTCCAAATTCTACATATATTATCCATGATTTGAATTTCAAAGGTGGTGTTTGCTCTTGTCTGTTGTAGGAGTCCTCACCATGCCACAATGCATGTGGGAAATTACATTGGAGACCTTGCTCTGGTCTAGAAAATTTGTTTACCTTCTGAAGGGATAACATCTTGTGTTCCTGTTGAATTTCATCTTCAGAGGCAGCATCTTATAGGATTTTTCTGAGTATCAAGGGAAAATCTATCCATGCATAGGGAACCACATACAGGCATACCTCATTTTACTGTGCTTCAGGGAAATTGCAATTTTTACAAATTGAAGGTTTGTGGCAACCCTGCGTTGAGCAAGTGTATTGCAACATTTTTCCAACATTTGCTCACTTCGTGTCTCTGTGTCACATTTTGATAATTCTCACAATATTTCAAATGTTTTCACTTTGATTATATTTGTTACGGTGATCTGTGATCAGTGATCTTTGATGTTACTATTGTATTGTTTGGGGGTACCACAAACTGCACCCAAATAAGATGGCAAACTTAATCCACAAATGTGTGTGTCTGACTACTCCACTTACTGGCCATTCCCCCATCTCTCTCCTTCTCCTCAGGCCTCCCTATTCCCTGAGATACAACAATATTGAAATTGGGTCAATTAATCTATAATGAATGAATGTTCAAGCGAAAGGAAGAGTCACACGTCTCTCTTTAAATCAAAAGCTAGAAATGTTTAAGCTTGGTGAGGAAGGCATGTTAAAAGCTGAGATGGGCTGAAAGCTGGGTCTCTTGCACCAAGCAGTTAGCCAAGTCGGGAAGGCAAAGGAAAAGTTCTCGAAGGAAATTAAAAGTGCTACTCCAGTGAACACACGAATGATAAGAGAGTCGAACAGCTTTATTGCTGAAATGGAGAAAGTTTTAGGGGTCTGGCTAGCAGACCCTTAAGCCAGACCCTTTCCGTGAGGCCAAATCCTAACCCAGAGCAAGGCCCTACCTCTCTTCAATTCTATGAAAGCTGAGAGAGGTGAGGAAGCTGCAGAAGAACGGTCTGAAGTTAGCAAAGGTCGGTTCATGAGATTTAAGGAAAGAAGCGACCTCTACAACATAAAGTGCAAGGTGAAGCAGCAAGTGCTGATGCGGAAGCTGCAGCAAGTTACCCAGAAGATCTAGTTAAGATCATTAACAAAGGAGGCTACACTAAACAACAGATTTTCATTGTAGATGAAACAGCCTTATATTGGAAGAAGAGTCCATCTAGGACTTTCATAGCTAGAGAGGAGAAGTCAATACCTAGCTTCAAAGCATCAAAGGACAGACTGACTCTCTTGTCAGGGGCTAATGCAGCTGGTGACTTTAAGTTGAGCCAAGGCTCATTTACCATCCTGAAAATCCTAGGGTCCTTAAGAATTATGCTGAATCTGCTCTGCTTGTGCTCTATAAATGGCACAACAAAGCGCAGATGACAGCACATCTGTTTACACATGGTTTACTGAATATTTTAAGCCCACTGTTGAGAGCTACTTCTCAGAAAGAAAGGTTCTTTTCAAAATATTACTGCTCGTTGACAATGTACCTGGTCACCCAAGAGCTCTGACAAAGACGGACAATGAGATTAATGTTGTTTCCATGCTGCTTACACTATATACTTTCTGAAGCCCATGGATCAAGGAGTCACTTCAACTTACAAATCTCATCATTTAAGATATACATAATGTAAGGCTATAGCTGCTATGGATAGTGATTCCTCTGCTGGATCTGGGAAAAGTAAATTGAAAATCTTCTGAAAAGTATTCACCATTTGAGATGTCATTAAGAACACTTGTGATTCTTGGGAAGAGGTCAAAACATCAATATTAACAGGAGTTTGGAAGAAGTGGATTCCAACCCTCATGGATGACTTCAAGGGATTCAAGACCTCAGTGGAGGAAAGTAACTGCACATGTGGTAGAAATAGCAAGAGAACTAGAAATAGAAGTGGAGCCTGAAAATGTGACTGAATTGCTGCAATGTCATGATAAAACTTTCAAGGATGAGGACTTGCTTCTTATGGATGAGCAAAGAAAGTGGTTTCTTGAGATGAAATCTACTCCTAGTGAAGATGAGGTGAAGATTGTGGAAATGACAACAGGGTATTTAAAATATTACATAAACTTAGCTGATGAAGCATCATCAGGATTTTGAGGGGATTGACTTCCTTTTTTTTTTTTTTTTGCGGTACGCAGGCCTCTTACTGCTGTGGCCTCTCCCATTGCGGAGCACAGGCTCTGGACACGCAGGCTCAGTGGCCATGGCTCACGGGCCCAGCCGCTCCGCGGCATGTGGGATCTTCCCGGACCGGGGCACGAACCCGTGTCCCCTGCATCGGCAGGCGGACTCTCAACCACTGTGCCACCAGGGAAACCCTGACTTCCATTTTGAAAGAAGTTCTACTGTGGATAAAATGCTATCAAACAGCATTACATGCTACAGAGAAATCATTTGTGAAAGAAAGAGTCAGCTGAGGTGGCAAACATCATTGTCTTATTTTAAGACATTGCCACCCCAGCCTTCAGCGGCCACCAGCCTGATCAGTCAGCAGCCATCCACACTGAGGCAAAACCCTCCACCAGCAAAAAGATTATGACCCACTGAAGGCTCAGATAATGGTTAGCATTTTTTTAAATAAAGTATTTTTAAATTAAGGTATGTACATTTCTTAGACATAAAGCTATTGTGCACTTTACAGAATGTAAACATAACGTTGACATGCACTGGAAAAAAAAAACTTGTGTAACTTGCTTTATTGCAATAATTGCTTTATTGCAGTGATCTGGAATGGAGCCTGCAATGTCTCTGAGGCATGATGGCAGGTACTTCTACTTTAACCGTACATAAAGTTGCCTAGGAAGTCTTGGATGAAAGCTTTATTTTTCCATTTCTAAAGGTAAATCCTTTGGAGTGATTTCCTGCTGAAGATACTCCTGGTGGGATCGGAGGAGTGGAGTGAGAAGCCGCTAAATATCCCCCTATCCTTCGAGGAGATAGTGTAGAGTAATTTACAACTCTACACTGAGGACAGGCACCTAGGAAATGTTGAAAATAAATAGGAGAGTATCTCTCATCCTACCGGGCTCTTGGGGAAAAGCATCACACTGAATGCTGGGAAGAAAAACGATCAAAGAGGCAGAGTTCCTGCCCTCTGGAGAGTCATTAGGTGTTTGCCATAAGACAGCCCCAATTCTAGAGATGTCACAAACATGATCAGATACAGGCCAGGGAATGAGTTATAGGTTAGAAGCCCGGGAACCTGGGTTCTACTCTTGCCTCCGCCCTTACACGCCCTTCCTCATGCTTCAAAATCTAATGTTCCCTACGCCTCCTATGGAATAACATTCTTGAAATTCTCCAGTCTGGATTGGGTCTCCTGTGTATTCCTCTTGTGACATTTATCAAAACTGTAATTAAGTAGATCTGTGTGATTGTCTGTGTACAACTGACCTCCCCTAACAGGCCAGAAGCTCTGGGAGGACCCGCATCATGTGTCTCTTGTACCGACTGCACTCCCAGACCTAGCACAGTGCCCGGCATTGGATACTTGAGAATAAATGAGGAAGGAGAAGCAGCTTTGCTACTCTCCATCCTGAGCGATGCCAAAGCGGATACTTAACGTCAAAAAGCCAAGAACTGCTGAACCACAAAGAAAACTATTCAGCTCCCTTAATTCATCCCCCCAGTGGGAAACTCTTCCTTGAATGGAAGTGATTCCTTTACTGGTGAGGCCACCGTGACAGAAGACAGTACAGAACACGTGGAAGGATGGTAACTACAGGTCTTTTGTGTTTGTCTTGCCTTATATTTCAACCTTTCCCGTTATTTTAGTCTACAGCCACCTATGGAGGAAGGGGCGGGGGTCTGGACACAGAAGGCCCACCCCACTTCTTCCTTTGCACAAAAGTCCTGCAGACAAGCCCATGTCGAGACAGCCGGAGTGCATCTCATCATGGCGCAGCTTCTAGGCCCAGGGACTCCCAACTGGCTTCTGAATAGCGTCTCTGATATACTAAAGAGGTAAATTAAATGCATTAATTTCAGTGAGAGTCACCATTGAGGCATTCAGGGCTGCACAGAATTTCCAACAATTGGCCTCATTTTGCTTCAGTAACAAATAAAAAAAAGCAGGGGGGGAGAGTTTGGGTGGGTCTGGGAGGCTTTTTTTCTGCTCTCCTCCTCCAGACGGATAATCAAAATGGAGTTCCACATTGAGAATATGCATTTCATTTTATTCGGTACTTGAAAGCAAACACATTTGGCCCTTTCTCCTGTAATAAGACAAATCCCTTATCTGTTATTCATTGAAAAACATAAAGATGATGCCAGTGACACCAAGACCCTGTAAGCTTCTTTTCAGCCTCCTCTCAGCATAAAAAGGCAAATTCATTCTGGTTAAGATAGTTTTGTGCCGGGTACATGACATTCATTCTCTTAAACCCGTGGAAGCTGCAGCTATTTGGGTCGATTTATGCTTTTATTCTTATTTTTCAATCACTTTCTCTCTATTCGCGGGCCTGGGAAGCCCCCTCCTCCCGCTTCTTACACCAAGGTGGCCTACAGGTTTTATAGGAGTTGAAAAGGAAGTTCAGCACAAACCCAACCTCAAAATGCCTGATTTGGGCTCGTTTCTCAGGATTTAACAAGGAACCTGGATGGTGGGACAAAGGACAAGCCTCACAGCCAGAGGAGCCCGGCTCAGGCCGTGGATGTGCTGGGGGACTTCAACTGAGTCAGTTCATGCTAAGTACCAACGACTCATCCTGACTTCATTATCCCATTTAAGCCTCGAGACAACCCAACGGATTCACTATTCCAAATTTCACTTCGTATTTGAGGAATACGAAGCCGTCTCGGGGGGTTCAGGTAGTCGTGTTTGGGCCCACGGCTGGTAAACGAAGGACCCGACACTGGGACCCAGGTCAACTGAGTTCTTAGCTATTTCATGCTGCCCCAGGGTCCAAATTACCCTGTTAGAGATTCGGTTTTCTTCTTGCTGATCTCTAATGATGCCTCCCTCTTACCAGTTTTGGATAGAATCAACTCAGAAATACAAGTGCACTGCAAATTATAAAAAGAATATGAAAGGAAGGTGTTACTATTTTATTGTTAACAAGGTAATACTGTATTGGATTTAGCCAACCCCCATACTGAGAAACATCCTACAGACAGATAACGTTGTAACTGTTTTCTCAGGAAACAGGGACAGAATATACTCCTGTGGGTATGGATGTGCCTCCCCTGAAAAGAAGTTACGTGACACAGTGAGAGTCTGTCTGGGAAGAGACTTAATCCTGAGGCGGAAAATTAGGACTCTGGGATGTGGGGAAGAGTAAAAAACAAGGGCTGGGGCTTCCCTGGTGGCGCAGTGGTTGAGAGTCCACCTGCCGATGCAGGGGACACGGGTTTGTGCCCCGGTCCGGGAAGATCCCACATGCCGCGGAGCGGCTGGGCCCGTGAGCCATGGCCGCTGGGCCTGTGCGTCCGGAGCCTGTGCTCCGCAGCGAGAGAGGCCACAACAGTGAGAGGCCCGCGTACCACAAAAAAAAAAAAAAAAAGAATTTGCACTCAAATGCTGGAGAAGCCCAACCTAAGACATAGAATGAGAGGGCTATTCCTACACTTGTGGGAAAGCCACAGAAAGAAGTGTGATGATTTGCTCCCCGAACCAGCACTGAGAGGACTTTGGGAACAGTAGGGTGGTTGCTTATGGCAGGTTGTTAGGAAGAAGTCACCCTGCACCTTTGTTTTCTGCTGCTGGCAGCTGGAAAGAGGCAACCTCCTGTAGAAACCATCACCCAAGGCCAGGGCTCTGGGGCCCACAGGTGGTAAGAGTGCATCTCTCCCAGTGATCAGAGACCTCATGTAGCCCTGACCATTCAGCAATGGACGGTCATTCCAGGAGGGGGTACCTGGAGGGACAAAGGAAAAACCTGAATTCCTTCTAAATTGGGAGTAGGTATTCTCAAAACTATTCTTTTGGGTGGCACCAGTGTGATCTGTCTATATTTGTTCCCCAATATTATGCAACAAGATATCGAGGATTATCAATAATTTTAATAAAGTAGCTTTTTAAAAAAATCTCATACTTACTAATTTCATGAAATGGCTCTTTATTCAAAGTTAGAAAAAAAAAAAAGAGAGCCTATGATTAAGTTTGGGGGAGAGCAGAATCATGGCTCTGAAAAGTGAAATTCTTCCAGAGCCTTGCTTCTCACCAACCCTGATGCTCTGAAGACGAGCTGCAGCACTTGGATTTTAATTCAGTCCATTAATAAATGAATTATGCAATTAGTTGATACACAATTAACTGGATTCACAACGCGTGTAGAGCTAACTGGGTCAGCCTGCATCTGTGTGACTGTAATGTGCCTAAATGAATATGCCATCAAAGGACATGCAGTGGGATGGGGAATCAGATTCGTCTGAGGCAGGAATCACGCCTGCCAGCTGCCGAAAGTACTGCAGATAAAGCCTTGGTTGGAGTTGGCAGAAGAAACAAAAGCACACAATGCAGGACCCCAAGTGGCATCCTCTCTGCTGTAGCAGCCTTGTTCTCCCCAGATGAGCTTGGACGGAAATCAGTAAATCCCAAATCCTTCTAGACAGAAAGGAAGAGCAATTGGACTTGGATTGGGATCTATCAATTAATCACTAGCCAAACGTGGTTCTGACAACGTGAGATGAAAACCTCTTAGTGCAGCAGAGCCGTCCCTGGGACCTGCAATTATAACTGACCCAGATGCAAAGTCAATCAAAATACTCAATCCTGTGATATCTAATTCCAGCTGGAAAATGTAAGCCAATGAAATGTTCAGTTGTGCTTTGTGGGTGTGACCAATCAATCCATGTCCAAGAATTTGTCTTACAGTCAAGGTTTTTGGTGATCAAATTGAGGTTGGTATCAGAAGCTCACAGTGATCTATGACTATGATGTGTGTGCCTGTGTGTCTTCTGTAGGGAGAGAGGAAAATTATGGGAGTGTCTACATTGAATTTACTTAATTTTGTTTTTGAATGCTTCAAAGATGTTTTGGGATTCCCGAGCCTTTCTAAATCAGAATCTGTACTTTAGCAAGATCCTCGCAGGATTCACTGTGCATTCTGGTTCCGTCTGAGAAGTGTGACTGTAGGGCACTCCATGTTCACAGGAAGTGTCATTGTCATAAAATAGGACATTAAGAGCTCTTCTTGTGTGCGGAGGCCCTGCGAAATCTGAGAAGTCTTATTTGGTATGAAATCACTGGCATGACCATGCGTGGCACCATCCCTGAACTCAGAGCGTGCTGAGTGTGGGCACTGGTCTGGACTTCACCACTGATTTGCTCCCTAAAGCACCTCATCTCCCAGGGTCTGTTTCCTTCTTTATTTGCAATGAGAAGGTTGGGCCAGACTGCTAGTCTCCAGTTTGCATCACCTCCATCTCTGAATATGGTAATGAAGGGAGGAAGAACAGCAGGGTAGTTAAGAGCACGGGAGAGAAATCCGCTGGTCCTTGGGGCCGATCGAGGGTCAGCCCTAGGGTGTGGCACCGAGAAATGGATTTAATCTTTCTAAGCTTCACTTTCTTTGATTATAAATCGGGCACATCTTAAGCGTCCAGTTGCACGGATGTTGACAAATGTAGTCCATGTAACTCAAACCCAGTCAAGACACAAAGGGTCCCCATCACCCCCTGCCCTCTCTTACCCACCATGCCGTTCTGGCACCCACAGTACACAGAGAGGGTTGGGTGGTAGAAATGTTCTCTGTTTTCATTGGAGTGGTAGTCACACGGGAACACGGTTCTCGGAATTGTTGAACTGTGCTCTTAAACCGGGCTTGTTTTACTGTATGTCATTTACGCCTTAATAAAGTTGATTTAAAAAGAAAATAACAAAGCACCCTGGAGAGTAAAGGAGTTCTTCAGCTCTCTTCCCGAAAGCAGGTTTCACAGAATGATTCCTAGCACACAGACCCAAAGAGCAGGGTAGCAGGAAGAGGTGAACTGAAGCCTTGGCACTTAGAGTGGGTATTCACGACAAAGCCGCTGGATCCATCCTATGGGTGACCTTTGGGGACTACTGAGTGCTTCGTGTGTCATTACATTTGGCCTACGGGTAGTAAGGTACACCTTCTCCCGTGACCTGTGAATGAAACCACTCTCACCCCTCCTGCGGTGACCCCTCCTGGGGCAGAGGCATCACGAGTCTCCAGAAGAGATGGGCAAAGACACGACCTTGGCCTCCCTCACAGACCTGACCACAGTCCTGTAGCCACCGCAGAGGGAAAATGAGACGGGAGGCAGACTCCCCCTGTACAACCTCCCAGAGTACAGAGATTTCGCTTCAAAACAAAACTGCTCAGACACACAAAAACAGCTACAGACGTAACCCCGAGTGTCAAATGTAAAGAAGTGAGCAAATTGCTAAAATGAGTTAAAACAGAGTCTCAGGACTTCTTACCACAGGCTGTTGGTCCCTGACCTGGGTTTACGATCTGAGCCAATTAGCAGGTGCTACCTTAAAATTATGGAGCGGAAAGGGCACCTAGGAGACCATCTAGTCAAGCAATTTCAAAGTATTTTTAGCCCCCAAACCAAATCTTACACAGGAATGTAAACCAACAAAAAAGAGAAGAGCGTGGGTAATCTAGAGGAAGCCGAGGTGTGGGTTCCAGGGTCCCAGCCCCTCCATCCCTGCGACGGCCTCTGAGGGACATAACCCGACAAGCATGGGACCTGGTCCAATGCCCTTATTCGACCCATTAGGAAACTGAGGCCCTATATGCTAAGGCCCTGCCCTCAGGCTGCAACAGAGGCTGGTCTAGAGAGATCCCGACAGCCAGGAAAAAAGGCTTTTTCCGTTGTACAGAGCTGCCTCAACAAATACCACACAAACCCATTTCTTTGGGCCGAATGATTTGCTCCATCCTGAGCCACTCCTCAGAGCATCCTGAGAATTCTGGGCGGAAGGCAGCTGGCTTGGATTAGCTCAGCCACCATGGGCCTCCCTTCCGGGGTCAGCGCTCGGATTATGGAATCCTGCACCCCCCGGCGCTGGGAGGGAAAGTGCCTTTGCAGCTCAGGAGGAAAGGGGGCCTGGGACAGGAGAGAAAGAAAGAAGGAAGAAGAAGAAGCGCTCCTGGGTGGGAAGCGTGTCTGGCCCAGGGTGGGGGGATGCATGGCAGAGACACACGGGGCTGGGGTGCAGCAGGCATATGACATCCACTGCGTCTCGTGTCCCAGCACAACTTGGAGGACTGTCGGCCTCCCCCGTCTCTCCCTGCTACGCTCAACATTCCCGTAAACCACTAACACCTAGAACCCAGCCCCCCCCCGCCCCGCCCCAGGGTTGGGTGAGAGCCACAATCACATCTTCTTCATTTCCCAGAGAGCATCTTTGAAAGACTTCTCCAAGAGCGAGGTCTCAGGTCAGTGGGGACTGAGCCAGGAGGTGCCCCAAGCTGGCGCCTCCCCTGGAAGCTCGGCCTAACTGGGAAACATGGTGATTCTGCCATTTAAACCCGGGGGCCTCCAATCACCCAGGGGCCGTTGATCCACCTGGCTTTCTCCCCAAAACCACACTGGAGAGCAGGAAGCTAGATTATGTTCCCTTCAGAGCTGGGCTCACGGCTCCGTCTACAGTCTGAGACCAAAACTCCTGCCACCTGTCATCCCTGATCCTTGTTCAACTCTCAGGTAGGTCCCACGTGCTCTGGAAGGAAGAACAGATCATTCTAAACAAGTGGCCATCTGTTCCCGCTGCACCAGGTCCTGGGGTGGCTGTTGGCGTGCCCTGGTGTTTGAACCCTGGGAGGTGCTAAACTGCTCCCCCGCAGATGCCTTTGGTCTGGCTGCTACCCGCTCTGTACCACAATCTCCACCCAAAAGGCCCCCAGTCTGCTAACACCCGGGTTTTGTCTCTGTGGTCGGCTTCCCCTGGCAATGAACTGAGACGCAAAATGGACCCAAAATGGTCCTCTGAATTGCTGAACAAGCCTGCCTTACTGTCAGAGAGGGCTTTGGGGCCCGTGGAGAGCCGAATCCTCACGCTTTTTAAAAATTATGATCCTGGTGGCTAGCTGGGACCGACAGCTAAAGGACATGGAGGAAGTTCCCCAAAGATATTTCAAGATGAGCTCGTCATGTTCTGAGAAGCTGGATCCACCCAAGAGTGGAATCAGCTGGGTCTCCATCCTCGACATCGTCATGACTAAACGAGCTGGCAGATGGCAGCAGTGGTGGAAGCAGAGAAAGCCCGCATCTCTAGATGTGATGTCCAACACGACAGCCGGGGCCACCTGTGACCAGAGGCTGCTGCCCTGGGTGGCACGGACTAAAGTACCCCTCTGTCCCTGCCGAGGGTTCTGTTGGGAGGTGCTGCTCTAGACCTTTTATTTAGTCACTGATTTGTGTGCCATTGAATATCTTAGCCCCGACCAGCCAGGCGCCAGCATGCTAGGCATTAGGTCAGGTTCTGCAATTACAGGGTCTAACGGGGGAGGTTGGGGAGGGTGTCAGAGATGTGATGGTTTCCCTGACCTCGAAGGTTGAGCCGCGGGTCATGGTGGAGTCGGGGTGGGGAGACAGGAGTGCTCCCAGGAAGAAGCGCAGCATCTGCAGGGTGGCAGCAGCCACCTCCCTTGGTGCCTCGGGGCCCCAGCTCCGCGCAGTCCAGCCCAGGGGCTGCGTTCCTTTCCTGAGCCACCTGCCCCACTCCCCAGAGGGCGGCCTGCTTGAGCCTCAGTTTCCTCACTTGCAGGACGGGAGTGAGATCCGTCGCGCAGAGTTATTTTAAGTAGCAAATCAAGTGTAGCGTAGAGAGGCGTGTAGCACAGTGTGTGACACGCGTTCAAAGCTCACACGTGCTAGCTCACGTTTCCCTTTGTCAGGCCAAGGCCGGAGGTCCTGAGGAAGCGCCGTCTCCTGGGCTCTGTGCCCGGGCCCCGGCTACAGAGGGTGCGCCCGGCCCCTGGCCTCCCGCCTGTGCCCAGCCAGCCTGCTGCTGTGCCCCGCAGCTATTTCCAGCCCACGGCCGGGCTGCTCTGCTCTTCCTGCCTTTGTCTTGCAGCAGGTGGTTCTCATTACCGCCCAGCGAGGTGGCGGCCGTGAACGTGCTGGCATGTGCCGCGTGAGTCTCTGGCCACGTGTCCCGTGCCTGGAGGCTGTGGGCCAGCTCCGCTAGTTGTGAGGCCTGGAATCTTCTCTGGGATGCAGCCGAGTGACGGGGAAAGGCTGTGGGCTTTAGGACCGCAGCCCAGATCCTTGGAGGCCCGGCTGGTCACTGGCAGCAGCCTCCTGCAGGGCAGGCTCCTATCTGTCTCTCACTGCGGACTCCCCGTCTGTTGTCACAGGCCCGTGCACCCAACACACCTGTCCGCGGTGGGCTGCTAACACAGGGATGCTCAGAGCTGGGGACACAGCAAGGAGAAGACACACAAAAATCCCTCTCCTGGGCCACACAGACAATGAACACAGTCGAGAGGGGGCGGGGGAGTCAGCGAGCGGCTTGGGGAGAGGGCGGCCACCGCAGCCTCCACTGCAGCAAACGTAAGCAGAGGCTAAGAACGTGGAGGAGGTGAAGGGTTTTCTGCCAAAGCTATGAATTTTTCCAGCCTGCATTCCTTCCCTGAGCCACAAGCTGTGCCCAGGAATGCTGTCTGAGAAAATGAATGGGCAGTGTGTCAGAAGCTGAGACTTTCTTGGCTGGCCCTGGCCAGCAGTTGGTGTCACCTTGCCCCAGGGTGGCTTCTGAGTGGCAGCAGAACAGAGGCTGTAGCTGAGCACACGCGCTGGCCTTCCTGGCCGGGGGTCTGATCCCAGGACTCAGGAAACAAAAGGATGTCTGCAGCATGGCAAGGAAATCTTAATGAGCGCTAGGAACGGAAACAGTGGGGGTGAGGTTTTAATTAGCGGAAGGGACAGTCTGCCCGTTCTCATCATGACCCAAAGGCGGGTCGCCATTGGCCACGAGCATCCACCATCACTCACTTCTGGACCCGATGACTTCACCGCAAAGCCAGCTGGGTAGACGCCCTCCTCTCTCCCTCACTCTCACCTCCTGGGCATCTGGTGCTTCTTTCCCTTGACATCCAGACGCTCAGATCATAGCCTCTTCCCAGCACCCTCAGGCGCCATCAGTCCAGCCGATGGACCCTTCTCCTTCATCTTTTTTATCTCCAGCTCCGTCTCAACAAGCCCCAAGCCCTCTTCCCCACAGTCCTTTCCTATGCGGAGGCCAGGCCCACAGCCTGTCGCCCATTTATCAATGCATTCCAACTGTAACTCAGGTATTGATCTGTGTTTGTTGGGTTTTTCCTATAAACTCAGGCTGTAAAGATTTCATTAGCCTGCCTCACAGTCATTACATCAAGTAATAGGAAACATCCATCTTCCCCAGGCTTCACTTCTGCACCCAATGGAGATCAGTTTGAAGAGTGTTAATCAAGCTATGAAAATCATTGGCAGCTCATTCCCTTATGATGAAAAAGCTGGTTTGCAGCGTCACTGGGCAGCAGAATCCTGGCACCTTAGATACCTACCCCAATTATGGGCTGTGTGGCTTCCTGCTTAGGGAGAAATTCTTTTATTTTTTATTATCTTTAATTTTTTTTTGGCCCCATGCCCGTATGCAAATCTCATTCTTTGGTTTAGAGTGATTCTCTAAGTCGTGTGCAGCTAGAAGACGGTGCAGGCAAGGCTGGGCTTCTCTGCAGACCGTGGGCAGATGGAGGGTTGTTGGTCACTGCCGTGGATCCCTGCCACAGCCAGACCTGTGCAGCGGTGGGAAGGGAGTCCACCAAAGGGCGTCCTGTGTGCAACGGGAGCTCAGCTACAACTGACTCGTCCACCTGCTCCGCTCCGTCCACCCAGGAGCTGTTCTAGGGGCAGCTCAGTTCTTCAGAGACCGTTCTGGCTGCCCTGGGGTGAGTGGAGGCAGGGGCAGGGGGTGTGGTGGGGGACCAGTGAGGAGGCCATCGCTGTGCACAGGTCAGGGGTGGAGGCGGTCAGGGCCGAGGCAGCAGGAGTAGGGATGCTGGGAAGGGCCAGGAAATGTGCTAGAAAATTTAGCGACACGTATCTAGTTCCACTACAGCTCTGTGAGATAAGAATTACCCACCCATTTTCCAGATGAGGAAACTGAGGTGCAAAGAACTTAAGAAACATCTCTGCTCACAAAGTTTCCTAACTGAGCTTCTCTCCAGATTACATCTTGGGCGGTTCCTCTACAGCCATGATGGGAGTGTTTGCTTGATAGGAAGGGCTGGAAGGGGCTGATGAAGGATATAGCGGTAAATGTCTATTGTGAACACAGCCCAGAACCATCTGAATCTCCTTAATCGTTATCCATAGCTCACACAGGGACCTGCTCCCCACAAATTTCCTGCATTCTTCTCTTTCTGACTTAAGCTTTATTGTTTATCGCTCAGGTCTTTGAAATACCTCGAACAGCAGAGGAAAGAGCTTCTCCCCCCGGGCTGTCAGAGGGGGAGCCTGAAGCAGTACACAACAAGCATGAAAGTTTCTGGAAGTCACCTGTTTTATCTTAAAAATTTATGTGGATGTTGTACTCTGCTTCACAGTGAGTTCATGTTTGTTTTAATGTTTAAAACCATTTTTTTAAAAAAATTGCAGTCAAGTACTGCCACTTGAAGGCACAGGATAACAAAGGTTTACCTTCCTGAATCATCTATCATAATATCACAGGTACTTTGTATTGTCACTTACTCAGCGCCAGGTGCGGTTCTGAGCGTGTTACTTGAGTGACTGCACGGTGAGGTTTCGTTATCTCCATCCCCAGATGAGGAGGTGGGTGCTCAGAGAAGGTGGTGACTTACCCAAGGACACACAGTACGTGACAGAGTCAGGATTTGAACCGGATATATTTGTTCCAATACCTTGCAAGAGGCCACTGCTGATACCCCTGGGGTTTGGTAGCCCAGCTTGGAAAGTGGAACTGGGTGGTATCTGAAAGTTCATGCAGAAAAATGTCATGTTTACAGTTCAGGTGGACTGGCTCCAGAGCACACCCAGTCTTCAGCTCTGGGGGGTCCTGGGGAGGAGGGTGGCAGAGGGGAAGCTGAGAATAGGAAGCTGATGCGATTTGGGGACTGGCCACTGGAGGTTGGCCAACCTGTGCAAGGTCCCACTAGGGCTCAGGGCAGTGGCTGGCCCCTGGGCTTCTGGGCTTTCCGGGCACAGGGGACCAACAACCTGCAGCAGGACCCGACTCGGTGCTGGGGAACTGTGGTCCATTTTCAGCCATTGCTGAAGGGGGTTTGTAAGAAAAAGCAGGCACAAAACCCAGTTAAGCAGCAGCTCCAAGAGGGACACCGGTACATCCAGGTCTCCAGAGTGAACCGTGTGTAGGAAGCTGCAACTTGGTGGGCGCCTGAGGGCTGCAGGCCTGTCCTGAGTCCATCGATCATTCAAAGGTTTCTGCAGACCCTACCAGCCCACAGGTCTGAGCTTGCGGTGTCCTGCCTTCTCTAGCCTGGTGCGGCATAGGAGGGGAGGAGGGAAGAATGCACTAACGTTAGGATGAATGCGTGGCAACAGCTGAGAGATGGCTGAGACAGACAGCAACTGACATCACCTAAAATCCTGTCCTGTTTTACAGCAGAGAAGGGGTCTACACAGCCTTCCCTGTAACCATCAAGGGTTAAAATCCTGTTCCCTGTGGTCTAGCCCTCCTGCAATTCTAATTTAAATTGCAGTGTGCTACTGTAGCAGTTCAATTCCTGATTACATTTCTGACAAGTGAAACAGCCCCAAACTAAGTCTCCAAATAATAGTGTTCACGTGTTAAATACTTTTTTTTAAGATGGAAAGAATCATGCCCCAAACCCATGACAGTTGGTCATCTTCTTCCTTTTCTCCCAAAATTCTGAACTGTATTCATGGGAGTGAAATAGGATCAGAGACAGAGGAGACCTTGTTTAAGGGGGTCTCCCTATTTCTGACTGATCACTTGACATTTTCCCATCTCTCATTCCCTGCTCTCTTCCAGGCCAGGGAAAAATTCAGTTTGGGTCATTTTCACTCAATGTAACAAGAGGCCAAGATTCAGGCAAAGAAGGGAATGAGTTCATTTGCAAACTCAGGGCTAGAAGCACAGTCTCATTGCAAATCCAAAATCAGTTAAGAGGCAGGAAGCAAAGACTAAGGGTAAATTGTCAATAATCATCCTGGGAAAAAGGTTAATCTGGAGCTTCAGGGACCCTGCGTGAGGACTGAGATCATTCAGGACCTGTTCAATATGATAAAAGACAGTGATCTCCCAGGGAGACAGGGGCACCTGGTTCCATAACGGATGGGGGAATGGTTGGAGGGAAGAGAAATGTCTAGTAAATCACATATTACTATTCATTAATTAACATTTTCTGAGTTCATCTCCTTTGCCAGACACTGTACTAACTATTTTGTGTATATTTTCATGTGATTTAAAACCTTAAAAGCATTGTGGGGAAGGAACTTTTTTCTGTTTTAAAAATAAGGAAAGTGGGACTCAAAAGATAAGTGAATTGCCCAAGATCACACAGCTAAGATGTGCTGGAATAGGGACTTCAGCTCAAGTATATGTAACTTACAAATCCTTAAGTCTTAACCATCACTTTGTATTGTCTCTTTACACTACTGGTAATAACTCTGCTATTGTTGTGTTGAGTTTAGAGTTAAACCTTAGATTATTTCAAATTTCATACATGAGCAGCTTGGGTTTCCTACTTGGCTGTGACTTCCATCAGGAAAAGATAGTTTTATGCCCCTCTAATATTCCCCCAAATGAAAAAAACTGTTCTAAGTATAATAATTTGCTTTTCACAGTACTTTTAAATCTTCAGAACATTTCTGCATACGTATATTTCCTCACTGCATCCCTTTGCGAAGTATTCTATTATTGTCTTTAGTTTGCAGGTGAGCAGAGACATGAGGATTTTACAATGCACATCAGTTAGCCAGTGGGAGAAAAAGAACTGACCTCTTGCTCATTTTCCTTGTAGGCCAATGTTCTTTTATGTCAGGCACTGCTAACCGCCTTCCTAAAAGCCAGTTCTCCTTGCTAACAGGCAGAACCTCACCCCACATTTGTTTAGGGGATCCTTTGATTTTAGGAATGTGAGCTCAGCCTCTAATCCAGAGGTGGACATTAATTCCATTTTAGTCAAAGAGATGTAAAAGGGAAGGGTTTTCCGCCCTGGTAAGAGAAATGCCCTGCGCTGCTCCATGCTTCCTAACTGGAATGTAGGACTTGATTCTTGGTGCTGCTGCAGCCATCTTATGACATTGAGGAGATGAATAGAATTACATACAGGCTGAATTGAGCCCTAACGTCACTGAGCTGCTGAACCAACATGAGCCACTGCCTACCACCATGTCTTTGTTATAACAAAGTATAAAATAAACCTCTGTCACTTGTAACTGAGAGTTCCTACCGATGCTACCTTCTATTACACCACTGAAATGGTACTCAGCTGAAGTGCGTTTGGAAAGAGACCTATAAACATGCTGTGTACAACACAGCCAGTAAACAAATTCACTACGTGAATGCTAGTGTCATCGTTATTGTTACCATTTTATTTTAAACGCTTGCTGGTATGATTTTGTATTTGCATTTGGATTCCTAGAACCCAAATTCCCCACCACAGAGAGTGAATATACTTTACTGAGAATAAAAGCTGCCCTGGTCGATTGTTACTGAGTGAGGTGTTGGGCCTGTGACTTGAACTGTTACTGTAGGCAAGTCTTTCTTGGCCTCAGTTTCACTTTCTTTACACAAATACAGCAAAGTCTACTCTCTCCGCTCAGAGTTTAGTGTGAAGATGAAATAGAGACAGGAGAGGGAATTAGAGGAACAACAGGAAGGGGCATGCAGCACTTGTTAAAATGATTACTGTGTTCTTGTGTTGTGTTTGGCATTTTACCTGTGAAATCTCATCAGCTGAGGACCTTACAAGGTAAGTATCAACCTCTCTGAATATTGAGGGACATGGAAGGTATGACCGGGAAAACTCAGATGTCTTGACTAATCCCACACCCACCAGGGATGTAAGGTGGGTATATAATGTGGGATGGGGACAATGGTCCTTGTCACCTACAAGAGCTTCAGGATATCAAGCAGTCTGGGAGAACCTCTCTTAGGCCGGTGTACTAGGTCACAAGGAACAAAGTCAATGGAATTGATTTCTTGGGTTGACCAAATGGGAGTTGTCTAATCCTGATGGTGACAGTGTGTTGAATTATAGGCATAAAAGGAATTTGGAGGAAGAGTGAGCTCTGCCCTCCAGCTCTGTACAGTCAACAGTGACATGGAAGCCAGAATTCAGCTTTTTCCCCTCTAAGGACAAAAACGTTTAGCCAGAAGAAGCTGCAAAATGTGGCCGGCACAAGCAAAGGGAAGATTGCTCAGAGTACAGAGAGAAGAGAAAAGTCAGAGAAAATAGCATTTATGTGGAGCAACCTTCCAGAGCCAAGCAATGAGGGAAGGAGCCCAGCCAGGGTGCTCACACCCAGCCCCCCAGACTCACCCCCAGATACCACGCAGCCTTGCATCAGTTCCACAGCCATAGAGAGAAGAGTGCATAGAACTTCCTTAGGGACCACTGCAGGCTGATTCCTAGATGAATAAAACTCACCTCCTGCCCTCAAGGTACTCAGTGTCTATATGGAGCCTGCAAGAGGTAAACCCATAAGTATCAACTGTGACAAGCATGGCATTGACCTTATGATTTGTAGATGGAGTCTCTGGACTTTGCTTACTCCTTTATTTTAATCAATACTTCTTTCTGAAGGACTGAGATATATTTAGTTTTAAATGAAATGTGGAGTTCCTCAAATAAGGCATACTATTACTGAAATTTAATTCACGTATATAAAGCACTGAATGCACTGACTATTACATAGTAAGGAGATTGGTGGTAAAAATTTGGGTCTCCAGAGCCAGAGTGCCTGAGTTCCATCCCACCTCCTCCACTTACTAGCTGTGTGATCCTGGTCTGACCATGGGCCTCTCTGGGCCTTGATTTCCTCATCTGCAAAGTGGAATAATAATTGAACCCACCTACTGAGTGGTATAGAGTTAACATGTGTGATGTTCTTAAAATGTGCCTGGCACATAGTACGTGTTCAGGAAATTTTAGCCTTTAATAGGAATGGTAGCAAGTAGTCATAGTAGTAAGAGTGAGTTGGAGTTGGAAAAGCAGAAATAGATGCCATTAGTAGGTGATTAATTATCCACTGGGAAGACCCAGAAAGTGAGAAGAACACAGGCTATGGGAACACTATCTTGCTGACTGGAATGGCTATGATTGGATAAAGGCTTGAAAAACTCTTAAATTCTCAATTCTTTTCAGATTTACTTCTGGCCAGGGCAGACCACTATGCTTCCAATAAAGTCCAGGAAGAAGAAAAAAAAAGGAAAAGGAAACCATTGTGGAGAACACAATTTACTGAATTTCTCCAACCTCAACATTAAGTTAAAGCGAATTCACGGTAGGGGCAAGTACTCTGATGTAATCTGAAGTGACTTTTCTGTTTGATATAAAGCCATAGAAAATGCACAGGGACAGTTTAAAGAACAAGCAAGGTGAGTGAGCTGCATGAAAATGGGAATGAAAAATAACCCAGAAAATGCTATTTATTGTAAAAATTGCTGGCGTGCTTAGAGCTGCTTTGATCATCTTTGCCTCAAAGAAGCAGACCCAACAAAGTGAAGTTTCAGAAAAGGGCAGCAAAATGATCAGAGGCATAATGGGTGAAAGGAGGTCTTTATCCCTACAAGGAAAGAAACAATTGGGAAAAAATTCTTTGGCTTAATAGAGATCTATTGGATAATGAATGGCGAGTAGTGGCCATTCAGGTGCTGCCCTCTCCCCTGTCCCAAATCACACGAATGAGAAGGAATTTAAAAGGCTTGAAAATAGATAAATGGCCATCATAAGTTTAAAGCCTCAACTGGGGGAACTGGCAGCCTCGGGGCATTTTTGAAGCAAACAATGGAGTGACTTTCTAAGAAGATCAAAAGTTTTGCTCCTATCCAATAGCAACTCATCATCCAAGGGTGTTTGCTGAAAAACAGAGGGGCAATGGCCTGCACTAGACCCCCTGCAACAGAGAAAGCTTTCCCTGTGGATGTCCACAGGGATAGTCCGTTGAAATGGAAACAGAGAAAAAGAAAGACTGAATTTATTTCCCTCTGGGACTTGGAAAATGCAATGGGATGGAGATGAAGAGACACTTTCAGATCTTAGATGATGTGAGGATACCCTCCAAGTATCCGACCCCCACCCCTTCCTCAAGGAAGAAGGAATTCCATCTGGGCCTTATCACTCAGTGTTGATCCAGGACCAGCTGCAGCACCTCCCCAGGGAGCATGTTAAAAATTCAGCATGTTAAAAATGCAGAATCCTAGCCCCATCCCAGTTCCCAGAATCAGAATCTGCATTGTAACAAAATTCACTGGTGATTTGCCGACACATCAAAGTTTGAGGGTTTACTATGGTCTCAGGATATTCAGAGAAAGGATGAGGTATGTGCAACCCCAATGGTGCTCTCTCTCACTGTGGGGACAGCCAGTTATCTTATCTCCACGAGACTCCATCCATCCCCAAACTAGGAACTGACTTCCTAGGCATGCTAAATTAGATAATGCATTTAAAGCATTAGGAAATGGACCTGACATATAATAAAGAGAATTCAAAAAGTATTAGTGAACTTGTTGGTTATTGTTGGTATTTATAATCGTCCAACCACCAAGCAATGAGAAGACAGGCTCAAGAATGAGCTATGTGGCGCAGTGGTTGAGAGTCCACCTGCCGATGCAGGGGACACGGGTTCGTGCCCCGATCTGGGAGGATCCCACATGCCGCGGAGCGGCTGGGCCCGTGAGCCGTGGCTGCTGAGCCTGCGCGTCCGGAGCCTGTGCTCCGCAACGGGAGAGGCCACAGCAGTGAGAGGCCCGCGTACCGAAAAAAAAAAAAAAAAAAGAATGAGCTATAGTGTTGTAAGAATGGAGAAACTGTCCAGGCAGTAAGAAAACGAGACAAGGACGGAGACTCAACATCCCAACTGTGAGTGAGACATGTAAGAGGTGGAGAAGACAACGGAAACTTGCTACGCTGCTCCAGAGTGTGTAAGTGGCTTTATGTAAAGCCTAGCTGTGAACAGGCTTGAGACAGGTAAACGGGTTACAAGTTCATTAAGAAAAACAATGCATGGCTCTTGCGAGTCTATGTGTATGTTTTTTTCTTGGTCATTTACCAAACATTTTGGTATTGTTTGATTTGTTACTGAAGTTGTTCATTAAAGTAAATTGGTCGCTTTAAACTCTTCTAAATAAGTATTATTTTACTTTTTAATTTTAAAAAAGTGACTGCATAGTAGACCCAGAATTTCTCACTCACTTTACCAAAGCACGATTCAGCTTGAGGCTCAAGTTATTCCGGTAGCAGTTACACAATCCCAGTATTATCAGGAAGAAGTAACTCAGTAATGGTGATGGTAGAATGGAGAAAGGCATAGATTTTCACCAGCCTCAAATGCCCAAAATAATGGCAAGGGTGTATCACAATAGTAACAAGGATGCAAACTGTTGGCAGTGTTCACGTTAAGGAGAATTCTGGGAGAAGATGCAATTCGAGTTTGGAGGGAAAGCAGCCAGACGACCTGAGGGCAGTCTCTTGCTGTCCCTGTGCCCACAGCTTGACCTGGGCACCGAGTGTGCCATCTGTGACGGAGTCCTTGTGATCTCTTAGCTCGCCCTCTCCCAATTTAGATGCTCTGGAGTGGACATCCCTCCCATCCCCAGCCTTATCCTTCACCTAATTAACAGCATGGGAAATAAACAGCCACCCGTTATCCACAGACCGGCAGGCAGGTGTACACCCTTGTCAAAGGTCTTGGCTAAATCATCTGGATTGTTTCTAATAACAATGGTAACGACCCTCTGCATTAGCTTCAGGTTGTAAAACATCTTTCCTTGATGTTTGTTCAATATTTTCATGAGAACTAGAAACACCTATTACAGACTCTAGGATACTAACGGGTCCCTGGAACCATTACTACAATTCGTGCTGGAGGCTCACCTGAAGCCACAAATACATGGATTCCTGCTCCATCATTGCCCAGAAAGAGAGAAATGCAGTCCTGAGCCATCACTGTGACTGTCCGGAATATTTCTCCCAAGGAATATATACAGACCCACAACAGAAAAATGTAGGTTACTAAATAGATTTGTGTGGTTCAGTAGCTTTCTAAGGAGAACGGTCAGTAGGCTACCTAGGTGAGTCTGGCAGCTCAACTGTCTACTCTGGTACTGAATCATGTATTTTATCAATATGTAGATATGCAGGAGGACAAATAACAGAACAACTTCACAGATCAGGAATGGATTAACCAATGAAAGACCTTACAAATAGCCAGGAGCCTATATAGGGAGTATTAAGGAACCATTAAAATTATTTCTTTTATAAAGGAATGTGTTCCCTGTAACCATGCTTAGCAGCCCTGAGATTACAAAGGATCCAGGAAGATGAGCAGAAAAGATAACCCCTTGAGAAGTTTTCTCTCAGAAAAATAAACAAATACCTTCTGCTTGTTCATTCAAAATCTCTTTGAACTTTGGAGAGAACTTAATTCATAACTGGACTTTTCAGAAGGCAGAACTTTTGAGTTCTAGTTCTTATTGGGTCCAAATTTCTCTTGCTATATCCATAAATAACATTCTAAACAGCTGTCAAATCTATATAATCTTATGAAATTTGCACATGCTGTGACCTGTGGGCTGGAAAGTAGCTGCGATGTCTTCAGCCTACACCTCTCGACCTGTATCCCATGTTTGTAACTGTCTACCATAAGTCTGCCCTTGGGTTGCCTTATATCACCCAATGTTATCTAACTTAAAACAGAACTGATAACCTTCCCTGCCTCTTCCTATGTGTCTCCATTCCAAACACCTCAAGCCTGCTCTCAATGACTGACTGTTATCAGTGATACCATGATACACAGTCTAAAACTGTTTTGCTCTTTATAATCCCTCCGTCTTTGTCCTTAAATCTAATTTACTATTTGGAAACATTTCTTTTTTATGCATTGTTCATCACAATTACTCTTCCCCTCTATTCCCAACATTCATTCACTTATTCATTCATTTACTAAATATCTGGGGGGCATCTATTACATTCAGGTCTCAGTCAGAACCTTTGAAGGGCTAGACCCTAGGAGTGAGAAAGACTCAGAAGGTGGCTTCACAGTCTGGGACCCTGCCTTTTGTTAGCTCACGCTCTGATTGGATGGATGTGGTCTATTTCTACTCTAGTTGGCTGCCAGAGAGTAAGGTGAACTACTCTGCAGAAAGATCACATCATCCAGAGCCTCTCTAAGCCTTTATATTCCAGGTCTAGAATTAAAAAGATATATTATCAGACACATTAAAATACAAGCCAAAAGGAAAAGAGACAGTAGAAAACTGTCACAGGGGATACTGACTTGGGTTTTCAGAAATGAACTCTAAATAGCTGTAATTCATATGTTTAAGAAAATGAATGACTGGATGGAGAATTGTGCCAGAAAGCACCACATACATAAACATATCAAACAGAAATTCTTAAACTGGAAAAAAAAAGCCCTGAAATTATAAATCCAACAGAGGAATTTCACAGCAGATTAGTTCTATTTCTAACTAGCTTTATGAGACCAACATAACTTTTGTTGCCAAAATATGACAAAAACATTACAAAAAAAAGTAAAAACCACCTCTTTCAAAATCAGTTTTGAAAAATCAAAACAAAATGATCAATATAATTTAGCACATATGTAAATTAAAAAAAAAATCTGTTAACATTTCATTAGATGCAGAACACCTGATGACATCCAACAACAATTTATGATATAAATTTTTTTAAACTGTTGCCAAAATAGAAATATAAAGGCGATTCCTTAATTTGATAACAATTGTCAACAACAACAAAGTTACAGCAATAATATTTAATGAAAGTTTGAAGACTTTTCTTTGGGACCAAAAACAAGACAAGGATAACCATTATCACTACCTTTTTTCAAAGGAAAAACTCATAGTCTGTGCAATAAGGCAAGAAAAAGAGGGGTATCATGATTGGAAAGAAAAAAAATAAAACCTTCCTTATTTACAGATGGCATGCTGGTGAGCCTAGAAAATTTTAAAATAATCTATGGAGAACAACTGCTAAAATTAATAAGCAGATTTATCAGGGTCATTGGACATAAGTTAATTATATAAAAATCAGTTATATTTCTATATACTATCAACAAACAATGAAATTATGAAAATTGCAAAACTTGTCATTTACAACTTTGTATAACATCAAACACCAAGGACTAATTTAACCAAAAGGTACACATGCACAGAAAACTACAAGTCATTCCTAAGAGAAATTAAAGAAATTCTAAATAAATGGAGAAATAAGGCATGGTATAGATGGTGATTCAATGATTCAATACTGTGAAAATGCTAAATCCTTTCTAACTGATGCATAGATTCCAGGCAATCCTAATCAATATCCCAACAGTAATTTTTGATGGAAACTGACCAACTGATACTAAAGTTACCAGAATACATACGAATAAAAACAACCAAGGCTCTCTGGAAAAATAAGAAAGTTGGCCCACTTGAATTACTAGATATCGTGAGTCATTACAAAGCTATAAAACTACACTAATTAAGCAAGTATAGTATTATACAAGAACTATAGAGAACCAGAAAGAAATTCTCGCAGACTGTGGAGTAGAAGGACATGAGCTCACCCCCTCTCATGAAAACACCAAAATCGCAACTAACTGCTGAACAACCATCAACAAAAACACTGGAACCTACCAAAAAAGATATTCTATGTCCAAAGACAAAGAAGAAGCCACAACCATATGGTAGGAGGGGTGCAAACGAGATAAAATCAGATCCCATACACGCTAGATGGGTGACCCCAAAACTGGAATAACTGCATTAAGAGAAATGTACTATCAGTCATTACAAAGCCAATAAATAGGCTGTGTTAGGGAAAAGAAAGAAAGAAATCAATCAATCCTCATTGCAGTCGTTTGGTTTACAAAAACGGTAATACTGTGGTGATGTGAAGAAAGGATAATCTTTTCAATAAGTGACACTGAATAAATTTAATATCAATGTGGGAAAAAACGAAATTTTTTTACCCCCTACCTCACACCATATACAAAAGCAAATTTCAGATGGATTTCAGTTTCTAACGAAAATAAAAAACAATGTTTCTGGAAGATAAAAAGAACACTATCGATATCACCTTGATTTAGGCCGATTTCTTGAAAAGAACGTAAGTAATACTAGCCAAAAGAAAAAGGTGGATAAAATGGACTTTGTTAAAATTAAGAATTTATGTTTTCATACCTAAGAAAGTAAAAACTTAAGTCATAGAATGGAAAGGAATATTTGCAATATATGTAATTGACAGAGGACTGGACTCATATCCAGAGTATATAAATAATAATTTTAGAAAAAAGACAAAATCGAGTATGTTAGGCCAGAGGGGAAGATGGCGGAAGAGTAAGACGTGGAGATCACCTTCCTCCCCACAGATACACCAGAAATACATCTACACGTGGAACTACTCCTACAGAACACCTACTGAACGCTGGCAGAAGACCTCAGACCTCCCAAAAGGCAAGAAACCCCCCACGTACCTGGGTAGGGCAAAAGAAAAAAGAAACAACAGAGACAAAAGAATAGGGACGGGACCCGCACCAGTGGGAGGGAGCCGTGAAGGAGGAAAGGTTTGCACACACTAGGCAGCCCCTTCGCGGGCGGAGACTGCGGGTGGCGGAGGGGGAAGCTTCGGAGCCGCGGAGGAGAGCACAGCAACAGGGGTGCGGAGGGCAAAGCGGGGAGATTCCCGCACAGAGGATCAGGGCCGACCAGCACTCACAAGCCCGAGAGGCTTGTCTGCTCACCCGCCGGGGCGGGCGGGGCTGCGAGCTGAGGCTCGGGCTTCGGTCGGAGCGCAGGGAGAGGACTGGGGTTGGCGGCGTGAACACAGCCTGCAGGGGTTAGTGCACCACGGCTAGCCGGGAGTGAGTCCGGGGAAAAGTCAGGAGCTGCCGAAGAGGCAAGAGACTTTTTCTTACCTCTTTGTTTCCTGGTGCGCGAGCAGAGGGGATTAAGAGCGCTGCTTAAAGGAGCTCCAGAGACGGGCGCGAGCCGCGGCTAAAAGCGCGGACGCCAGAGACGGGCATGAGACGCTAAGGCTGCTGCTGCCGCCACCAAGAAGCCTGTGTGCGAGCACAGGTCACTCTCCACACCCCGCTTCCGGGGAGCCTGTGCAGCCCGCCACTGCCAGGGTCCCGGGATCCAGGGACAACTTCCCCGGGAGGACGCACGGCGCGCCTCAGGCTCGTGCAACGTCACGCCGCCTCTGACGCCGCAGGCCCGCCCCGCACTCCATGCCCCTCCCCCCGCCCCCGGCCTGAGTGAGCCAGAGCCCACGAATCAGCTGCTCCTTTAACCCCGTCCTGTCTGAGCGAAGAACAGACGCCCTCCGGCGACCTACACGCAGAGGCGGGGCCAAATCCAAAGCTGAGCCCTGGGAGCTGTGCGAACAAAGAAGAGAAAGGGAAATCTCTCCCAGCAGCCTCAGGAGCAGCGGATTAAAGCTCCACAATCAACTTGATGTACCTGCATCTGTGGAATACCTGAATAGGCAACGAATCATCCCAAATTGAGGAGGTGGACTGTGAAAGCAGGATTTATGATTTTTTCCTCTTTTCCTCTTTTTGTGAGTGTGTATGTGTATGCTTCTGTGTGAGATTTTGTCTGTGTAGCTTTGCTTCCACCATTTGTCCTAGGGTTCTATCCGTCCATTTTTAAAAAAATTTTTTTCTTAATAATTATTTTTTAATTTAATAACTTTATTATATATTACTTTATTTTATTTTACTTTATCTTCTTTCTTTCTTTTTTCCTTCCTTCCTTTCTTCCTTCCTCCCACCGTCCCTCTGTCCCTCCTTCCCTCTGTCCCTCCTTTCTTTCTTTCTTTCCTTCTTTCCTTCTTTTCTTCTTTCTTTCTTTGTTCCTTCCTTCCTTCCTTCTTTCCTTCCTTCCCTCCTTTCTTTCTTTCCTTCTTTCTTTCTATTTCTACTAATTCTTTTTCTCTACTTTTTCTCCCTTTTATTCTGAGCCGTGTGGATGACAGGCTCTTGGTGCTGCAGCCAGGAGTCAGTGCTGTGCCTCTGAGGTGGGAGAGCCAAATTCAGGTCACTGGTCAACAAGAGACCTCCTAGCTCCACATAATATCAAATGGCAAAAATCTCCCAGAGACCTCCAACTCAACACCAGCACCCAGCTTCACTCAACGACGAGCAAGCTACAGTGCTGGACATCCTATGCCAAACAACTAGCAAAACAGGAACACAACCCCACCCATTAGCAGAGAGGCTGGCTAAAATCATAATAAGTCCACAGACACCCCAAAACACACCACCAGATGTGGACTTGCCCACCAGAAAGACAAGATCCAGCCTCATCCGCCAGAACACAGGCACTAGTCCCCTCAAGCAGGAAGCCTACACAACCCACTGAACCAACTTTAGCCACTGGGGACAGACACCAAAAACAACGGGAACTACAAACCTGCAGCCTGCAAAAAGGAGACCCCAAACACAGTAAGATAAGCAAAATGAGAAGACAGAAAAACACACAGCAGATGAAGGAGCAAGATAAAAAGGCACCAGACCTAACAAATGAAGAGGAAATAGGCAGTCTACGTGAAAAAGAATTCAGAATAATGATAGTAAAGATGATCCAAAATCTTGGAAATAGAATAGACAAAATGCAAGAAACAGTTAACAAGGACCTAGAAGAACTAAAGATGAAACAAACAATGATGAACAACACAATAAATGAAATGAAAAATACTCTAGATGGGATCAATAGCAGAATAACTGAGGCAGAAGAACGGATAAGTGACCTGGAAGATAAAATAGTGGAAATAACTACTGCAGAGCAGAATAAAGAAAAAAGAATGAAAAGAACTGAGGACAGTCTCACAGATCTCTGGGACAACATTAAACGCACCAACATTCGAATTACAGGGGTTCCAGAAGAAGAAGAGAAAAAGAAAGGGACTGAGAAAATATTTGAAGAGATTATAGTTGAAAACTTCCCTAATATGGGAAAGGAAATAGTTAATCAAGTCCAGGAAGCACAGAGAGTCCCATACAGGATAAATCCAAGGAGAAATATGCCAAGACACATATTAATCAAACTGTCAAAAATTAAATACAAAGAAAGCATATTAAAGGCAGCAAGGGAAAAACAACAAAGAACACACAAGGGAATCCCCATAACAGCTGATCTCTCAGCAGAAACTCTGCAAGCCAGAAGGGAGTGGCAGGACATACTGAAAGTGATGAAGGAGAAAAACCTGCAACCAAGATTACTCTACCCAGCAAGGATGTCATTCAGATTTGATGGAGAAATCAAAATCTTTACAGACATGCAAAATCGGAGAGAGTTCAGCACCACCAAACCAGCTTTACAACAAATGCTAAAGGAACTTCTCTAGGCAAGAAACACAGGAGAAGGAAAAGACCTACAATAACAAACCTAAAACAATTGAGAAAATGGGAATAGGAACATACATATCGATAACTACCTTAAATGTAAATGGACTAAATGCTCTCACCAAAAGACACAGATTGGCTAAATGGATACAAAAACAAGACCCATATATATGCTGTCTACAAGAGACCCACTTCAGACCTAGAGACACATACAGACTGAAAGTAAGGGGATAGAAAAAGATATTCCATGCAAATGGAAACCAAAAGAAAGCTGTAGTAGCAATTCTCATATCAGACAAAATAGACTTTAAAATAAAGACTATTGGAAGAGACAAAGAAGGACACTACATAATGATCAAGGGATCGATCCAAGAAGAAGATATAACAACTGTAAGAAGAAGATATAACAACTGTAAATATTTATGCACCCAACACAGGAGCACCTCAATACATAAGGCAAATACTAACAGCCATAAAAGGGGAAATCGACAGTAACACATTCATAGTAGGGGACTTTAACACCCCACTTTCACCAATGGACATATCATCCAAAATGAAAATAAATAAGAAAACACAAGCTTTAAATGATACACTAAACAAGATGGACTTAATTGATATTTATAGGACACTCCATCCAAAAACAACAGAATACACATTTTTCTCAAGTGCTCATGGAACATTCTCCAGGATAGATCATATCTTGGGTCACAAATCAAGCCTTGGTAAATTTAAGAAAATTGAAATTGTTTCAAGTATCTTTTCCGACCACAACGCCGTGAGACTAGATATCAATTACAGGAAAAGATCTGTAAAAAATACAAACACATGGAGGCTAAACAATACACTACTTAATAATGAAGTGATCACTGAAGAAATCAAAGAGAAAATAAAAAAATATCTAGAAACAAATGACAATGGAGACACGACGACTGAAAACATATGGGATGCAGCAATAGCAGTTCTAAGAGGGAAGTTTATAGCAATACAAGCCCACCTTAAGAAACAGGAAACATCTCGAATAAACAACCTAACCTTGCACCTAAAGCAATTAGAAAAACAAGAACAAAAAAACCCCAAAGTTAGCAGAAGGAAAGAAATCATAAAGATCAGATCAGAAATAAATGAAAAAGAAATGAAGGAAACAATAGCAAAGATCAATAAAACTAAAAGCTGGTTCTTTAAGAAGATAAACAAAATTGATAAACCATTATCCAGACTCATCAAGAAAAAAAGGGAGAAGACTCAAATCAATAGAATTAGAAATGAAAAAGGAGAAGTAACAACTGACACTGCAGAAATACAAAAGATCATGAGAGATTACTACAAGCAACTCTATGCCAATAAAATGGACAAGCTGGAAGAAATGGACAAATTCTTAGAAAGGCACAACCTGCCAAGACTGAATCAGGAAGAAATAGAAAATATGAACAGACCAATCACAAGCACTGAAATTGAAACTGTGATTAAAAATCTTCCAACAAACAAAAGCCCAGGACCAGATGGCTTCACAGGCGAATTCAATCAAACAATTAGAGAAGAGCTAACACCTATCCTTCTCAAACTCTTCCAAAATATAGCAGAGGGAGGAACACTCCCAAATTCATTCTACGAGGCCACCATCACCTTGATACCAAAACCAGACAAGGATGTCACAAAGGAAGAAAACTACAGGCCAATATCACTGATGAACATAGATGCAAAATTCCTCAACAAAATACTAGCAAACAGAATCCAACAGCACATTAAAAGGATCATACACCATGATCAAGAGGGGTTTATTCCAGGAGTGCAAGGATTCTTCAATATATGCAAATCAATCAATGTGATAAACCATATTAACAAATTGAAGGAGAAAAACCATTTGATCATCTCAACAGATGCAGAGAAAGCTTTTGACAAAATTCAACACCCATTTATGATAAAAACCCTGCAGCAAGTAGGCACAGAGGGAACTTTCCTCAACATAATAAAGGCCATATATGACAAACCCACAGCCAACGTCATCCTCAATGGTGAAAAACTGAAAGCATTTCCACTAAGATCAGGAACAAGACAAGGTTGCCCACTCTCACCACTCTTATTCAATATAGTTTTGGAAGTTTTAGCCACAGCAATCAGAGAAGAAAAGGAAATAAAAGGAATCCAAATCGGAAAAGAAGTAAACCTGTCACTGTTTGCAGATGACATGATACTATACATAGAGAATCCTAAAGATGCTACCAGAAAACTACTAGAGCTAATCAATGAATTTGGTAAAGTTGCAGGATACAAAATTAAGGCACAGAAATCTCTGGCATTCCTATACACTAATGATGAAAAATCTGAACGTGAAATCAAGAAAACACTCCCATTTACCACTGCAACAAAAAGAATAAAATATCTAGGAATAAACCTACCTAGGGAGACAAAAGACCTGTATGCAGAAAATTATAAGACACTGATGAGAGAAATTAAAGATAATACAAATAGATGGAGAGATATACCATGTTCTTGCATTGGAAGAATCAACATTGTGAAAATGACTCTACTACCCAAAGCAATCTACAGATTCAATGCAATCCCTATCAAACTACCACTAGCATTTTTCACAGAACTAGAACAAAAAATTTCACAATTTGTATGGAAACACAAAAGACCCTGAATAGCCAAAGCAATCTTGAGAACGCAAAACAGAGCTGGAGGAATCAGGCTCCCTGACTTCAGACTATACTACAAAGCTACAGTAATCAAGATAGTATGGTACTGGCACATAAACAGAAAGATAGATCAATGGAACAGAATAGAAAGCCCAGAGATAAACCCACGCACATATGGTCACCTTATCTTTGATAAAGGAGGCAGGAATGTACAGTGGAGAAAGGAAAGCCTCTTCAATAAATGGTGCTGGGAAAACTGGACAGGTACATGTAGAAGTATGAGATTAGATCACTCCCTAACACCATACACAAAAATAAGCTCAAAATGGATTAAAGACCTAAATGTAAGGCCTGAAACTATCAAACTCTTAGAGGAAAACACAGGCAGAACACTCTATGACATAAATCACAGCAAGATCCTTTTTGACCCACCTCCTAGAGAAATGGAAATAAAAACAAAAATAAACAAATGGGTCCTAATGAAACTTCAAAGCTTTTGCACAGCAAAGGAATCCATAAACAAGACCAAAAGACAACCCTCAGAATGGGAGAAAATATTTGCAAATGAAGCAACTGACAAAGGATTAATCTCCAAAATTTACAAGCAGCTCATGCAGCTCAATAACCAAAAAACAAACAATCCAATCCAAAAATGGGCAGAAGACCTAAATAGACATTTCTCCAAAGAAGATATACAGACTGCCAACAAACACATGAAAGAATGCTCAACATCATTAATCATTAGAGAAATGCAAATCAAAACTACAATGAGATATTATCTCACACCAGTCAGAATGGCCATCATCAAAAAATCTAGAAACAATAAATGCTGGAGAGGGTGTGGAGAAAAGGGCACACTCCTGCTCTGCTGGTGGGAATGTGAATTGTTACAGCCACTATGGAGAACAGTATGGAGGTTCCTTAAAAAACTACAAATAGAACTACCATATGACCCAGCAATCCCACTACTGGGCATATACCCTGAGAAAACCATAATTCAAAAAGAGTCATGTACCAAAATGTTCATTGCAGCTCTATTTACAATAGCCCGGAGATGGAAACAACCGAAGTGTCCATCATCGGATAAATGGATAAAGAAGATGTGGCACATATATACAATGGAATATTACTCAGCAATAAAAAGAAACGGAATTGAGCTATTTGTAATGAGGTAGATAGACCTAGAGTCTGTCATACAGAGTGAAGTAAGTCAGAAAGAGAAAGACAAATACCGTATGCTAACACATATATATGGAATTTAAGAAAAAAAATGTCATGAAGAACCTAGGGGTAAGACATGAATAAAGACACAGACATACTGGAGAACGGACTTGAGGATATGGGGAGGGGGAAGGGTGAGCTGTGACAAAGCGCGAGAGAGGCATGGACATGTATACACTACCAAATGTAAGGTAGACAGCTAGTGGGAAGCAGCCGCATAGCACAGGGAGATCAGCTCGGTGCTTTGTGACCACCTGGAGGGGTGGGATAGGGAAGGTGGGAGGGAGACGCAAGAGGGAAGAGATATGGGAACATATGTACATGTATAACTGATTCACTTTGTTATAAAGCAGAAACTAACACACCATTGTAAAGCAATTATACCCCAATAAAGATGTTAAAAAAAAAAAGACAAAATCTCAGTTAAAAATGGGCAAAATGTTTGAACAGACATTTTACAAAATATGATATCTAAGTGGCAATCATCACATAAGAAAGCATTCAACTTAAGTAGTCATCAGGGAAACATGAATTTTAAAGCACTAAAATATCACCACATGGCTTACGTTGAAAAGCCCAATAACACCAAGTATTGGTGATGAGATAAAGCAACTAGAACTGACATACAGTACTTGTGGGTGTGTAACTGATATAACCACTTTGGAAAACTGTTGCGCAGTATTTTCTGAAGGTGAATATATAACCTAGAAATTCCACTTTTAGGTGAATACCCAATAGAAATGTATACATATATGCACCAAAATACATGTATGACAGTTTTCATAGCAAGTACTATTCATAGTAGAAACAAACTGGAAATAACTCAACTATCTAGTAACATTACAATATTTAGATCATGATATATTTGGAATAGAATGCTACTCAGCAATGAGCATGAACAAACTTCTGCTGTATAAAAACATGGATGCATCCTACAGACGTACTATAAAGCACTAGAAGTCAGATACAGAAGAATAAAAGGTATATGATTCCATTTACGTAGATTAACTGGATAGGCAAAACTAACTGATGTGGTAGAAGTCAGGATAGAGGTTAGCTCTGGAGCTCAGGCAAGTAAATAGGAAGGGACAGAAGGGGAGTCCTGTGGTGTTGCTTAATGTCCTATTCTTTTCTCTGGATGTTGGTTCCATGGAAGTTTTGACTTTATGAAAACTAATTTATGTGTGCACTTTTGGTTTGTGCATTTTTCTTTATACATATTATACTTGAGTTAACAAATTTCTTAAAAGATGAGTTTCAGAGAGAAGATGGTGATTGACAATGTCTAAGATGTTAAAGGATTAAATATACCAAAGACAGCAAATGAATATCATATGTTTTTTAAATAGAGGTTATTGATAATCCTGGAAAGAACAATTTTAGATTCCTCATACTAGATACGATCCTCTTCAACTCCTTTAGTTTACTGCAGTGACCTTAGAGGTCTCCCTGACTTGAGTAACTCCCCAATTTTGATTCACCAAGAATTTTTATGCTAGACAAACCTCGTTGAAGACATCTTTGCAGTATGTAATTTCCCCAAGAAGGTAATGGTTTTCTATTTTCAGCTTTACCATATCTACATTTTTTCTTCTTAACATTAAGATTCCTCCAGCATCTCACCACTCTCTATCTTGAAAACTTACTTTTGACTACCTGTCATGACTTTTCCACCTTAGTCTGGCTGATTTCATTACCAAATTTCACATGTTTCATGTTCATCGCCACTCACATTTCATGATGACTATTATTGTTATTCACCCATTTATGCTCAACCTTAACACTGTAAATACTGCAGAAATACCCAAATGCCTTCCATTCCTAGACGAAGTCTCTGGTATCTCTGGCTACTGAAGAAAAGAGCCCCGTTGCACAAAGACCTCAGGGCAAAAATATTTCAAGAAAAGTAGTCAGAAAACACTCCTCTTGTAACTAATCAAGTTTAGTTCCAGAAAGAGTTCATTACTAAGTAGCTCTGAACCCATGGTGTGACAGGGTTAACCAGGGGCAATCTCCAACCTGCAAATGATCCTCGTGAGCACTGGCTTTTTTCTAACGTTATGGATAGTATCTTTTGGCTTGAAATTCATCAACCCCATCTCCTCCAAAGACATCACCATCTTCCCCTTAAAAGTTCATTTCCAAGGCGCTGTACACTGGATAATATTATCATCGTCCTTCTACTCACCCAAGTGCTGAGACCTTTCAGCTCACTATTCTCCTCTTCTTCACCTAATTACTTGTCAAATCCCCATGACTCTAACTTAAATATATCTCTTGTACCCACTCTCCTTTTCAACCCCACTTTCCCTGAGTTGGTTTGGGTCCTTATTACCCTGTACTTAAACTGTTGCAGCAACTTCATACCTGAATCTTCTCTCTTCTATATATTCCTTGACATTCTAGCTTCCAGAATGCCAGAAAAATCTTACTGGAAACAGTGCTCAAAAATATCCCATTGACCCCATATTGCCTACAAAATAATACCAACGATAGAGCCAGGCACTGCGGTCCTACGTGAACAATGTCCATCCCCTGCTGTTCTAGCTTTCCTCCCACCACGCATTTTCTCTAGTGGCACTCTTCCCCAATACCTACACTCAAGTACCTCCCCTACCTTTGCTCGTGCTATCTCTTCCCCCGAAGTGCCCTTAATTACCTCTAATTTATCTGTTCCCTTTTGTGTGTATGAAAGTCCTGGCCACCCCTCCAGGCATTATTAAAATTCTGCTCTCAAAAGTCTTCTCAGCTCTCCCATCCATGTTCATTTGGTTCTGTTCCCCTCCCCCATTCCCCCATGTTCTCTGATCATGGTTTTATTCAAGCATCCATCATGGTCTGGCTTATATCTCAGGTACCTGTATGTGTCTGTCTCTCAAGTGAAGAAATATTGTCTTGATCACCTTTGTGTTTCTTCCTTCATTACCCTCTAGTTGGCAGGTGTTGATTGATTGTTAACTAGTCTATCTCTTAAGGCAACAGACATAATCATCATCTTCCTCGGGGTACGGGTATAGAAAAAGCAAGCCAATCTAGGCATCAGGTCACCTGGATATTGGGCTCCAGCTCTGCCACTAACTAATTTGCTGTGTGACTTTGGGCATGCCGTGTCCTCTTTCTGGTTCTCATGCTCTGAGCTATGAAAAGAAGGGCCTGGACTAGGTCAGCATTTCCAAAAAGCATGTTCCATGGAACACCGGTCCCGTAGGACATTCTCTCCACCAGAAAGGATGCAACGGTCAAATAAATGGGGGAAATATCAGATAATATGTCTCCCTCATAGAAAATTGTACTCTGCCAGTTTTTCAAATTGCAGGTCATGACCAATAAATTTGTCATGAAATTAAGTAGGTTTCAATGCACATTTTTTTAAAAAGAAATTAGAATAAAAGATATCAGAGGGCATCACACATAGTAAGGGTAAATACTGTTTCATAAAACTCTTGCTTAAGTTGTGTATGAGTGTGTGTGTTTACGTGCGTGTATCTTTCTTATTGGAGGTTTTGGCTTCACGTTCTTTAGAAATACTGCAGTATACACCAACATCTTAAAACCTCTGAATTACCTTGCTGTAAACCACCTATTTGATTCTTTCATCCCTGCCTTTTTCAAATGTAAACATTATATGCACAGACACACACAGGCAAACCGGACATACATTTATTGACAGGTTACAAGACATGATTGCTTGAAGAAACTCAAACCAGGAGTGAACATTGGTTTATATGATCTGAGAAGTCCTTCTGTCTCAAGCACACTGTGATTCTCTGAGTTGCGGGACAAACAGGTCAGAGCATCAGAACTGTTACCTGCTCGAACGTGCTGGGTAAAGGCGCACGGGGAGGCTGAAGAGCTCCCTGCTTGTAGAGCGCTGGGAAATCTAGATTTTTCGCTCCCTTTCTCATTCTACTGTTAGAATATTTGTCTTTTGTTGTGTACACTTACACGCCAGACTGCAAAAGAGGAACTGCCTCGGTGGGCCCGCTAACCAAGGCAAGGCTAACCCTTTGCGGGTGTAGAGGTATGACGGGCATGTTGGCATGAGACCAGCCCAGGGCACCGTGTCTGTCACTGATCGCCCTGCCTGCCTCCTGGCTCAGATGCTTCTTTGCCCGTGTTTCCCAGAGCACAGCCAGGAGACGCCCCGGCAAAGCCCTTGCCTCCCCATGTGGTTTCCCCTGCTGATGACACCAGCACAGCCCTTGAAATGCTTTCTCAGTCACACAGAGATGCTGCTGGAGGTGGAAACATGAGAAGGCTTGAAACAAGCTCCTAGCTGCAGGCAGCTCCCAGTCTGGCCTCCACTGGTAGGGGGATTCCCCAGTGTTTCCATATTGAACCCAAACATGAAACAGTTGAGAGACTGGGATATGTGAGCACAAGAAGAAAAAGGAAAGTCCAGCACGGAGAGTGCAATTTCTAAGAAAGCCTCATTCCTCTCACTGTACCTCCGAGATCAGGAAATCCCGTGTTCAGAGGAGCACCTCTCTTTGTGAATGCCCTTCCCTTTACAGACCCGGGAGCGACCCGGACCTCTGGGCACGTCTGATCTGGGGTGATGCCAGCAGCCATGAGGACACAGCTGCTGAAATGTGCTCATGGGGTCTTGGGAAACCCGCCAGTCCTCCAAGTACCATGCTCTTCCCTCACGCCATGGGGGTGACCGTCCCCCGCTTGACTCTGGGGTGCCACTCCCCACTCTGTCCTTTCTGGCACATCAGTCAGTAAACAGAGGGACACAAACTATTGTACTAGAGCGGCAGAGAATCTTGGGGTAGTATTGGATACATATGAGGAATCTCTGGGACACGGCTTCAAGTCAGTTAATTCAAGTCAGCTTGACCTAGTTTCCCTTCAACACCCGCCTTGGACAGCTGCTCGGGACACCTGTTATTTCTCTTTCACTTCAGCCCCAGAGAACCTGGAGCTGTTTCTCTCCCACCCTTGGCACCTGAGAAGCACAGCCCATCCTGTCTATGACCTGTCAAGACCACCCCCATCTCAAGCTGAATTTCTATTTTTAAATCACTGGAGGCCTAACTCAGTGGCATCACCACGTTTTCACAGATTACCCTGAATTCATTTTATTTCCCCTAGAGCACAACCCAGAATGAGGGGTCAAATTAAGTTTCCCCTCTTCTCTCACCGCACCCTATGCACCTCTCTACTTTATCTGCTTCCCACCTTTATCCCAAAGCAGTCGTGTGATTTTCTTTTTCCATCAATAGGTCATAAGAAGACTCATTTCCAGGTTACTGTCTTCTCAAGTCATTAAAATTTGCTTATCTTGGGTCAGAAAAAGATTAAAGATTTTGAGAATGCTACTTGACAGCTTGTTCTAGAACAGTACTGATTTAAATGCATGCCTGGGATCATGTATATTAAGCATGACCATTTACACTTTATTCTATAGCTATTAGAGAAGGGTGGCATTTTGTAAAGAAAAAAAATGAGGAAAGGGTCTGTTGTTTTCTCCTGAGACAAATAGCTTTCAGAGATAAGTGACTTAGGGTTCTCCAGAGAAACAGAGCCAGTGGTGTGTGTGTGTGTGCGTGTGTGTGTGTGTGTGTGTGTGTGTCTTGTACAGAAAGAGATTTATGAGAAGGAATTGGCTCATGCAGTGCTGGAGGCTGAGAAATCCCAAGGTCTGTAGTCAGCAGATGAGAGCCCCAGGAGAGCCAAGCGTGAGCTCCAGTCTGAAGGCAGGAAACCACTGCCATCCCAGCCCCACAGCATGTGGGAGGAGCTCCTTCCTGCCCACAGGGGGCTCAGCTCTTCCGTTGTATTCAGCTGGATGAAGCCCACCCACGCGGGGGAGGGGAGTCTGCTTCACTCAGCCTGAAGATTCAAATGTTCATCTCATCCAAAAACAACCTCACAGATACACCCAGATAATATTTAACTAAATGTCTGGGTTCCCTGTGGCCCTGTCAAGTTGACACATGACATTCCATCACAAAAGGCTTATTGGGACCCTCTCTGGCCTTTTCATTCAAAACAAAAAGAATGAGAAACACAGCCAGCCCAGTGAGCTACGAGGAGATGCAAGATTTATCGACCCTAGGGTCAGCAATGATGAGAGAAATCGCTGAGTCTAAGAGGCAGTGGAGAAGACAGAGGTGGTCCCTCCGGTGTATGGCGTGTGCTGTCCCTGAAGGGGTCAAGCCGGGCAGCAGTGGGTACTGTCACTGTGGCTAAGTCAGCCAGCACAGTCAGATCAACATAGGGCCAGGCAGGGGGACGGCCAAATAGCCATGCAAGCAGAGCAGAGACCTTTAAGGTTCCAGGACGTCTAACTGCTAAGCTTAGGGGAACAAATAACTAAAGGGAGTATGTTTGTGTCCTCCTGAAATTCATATGTTGAAACCCTAACCCCCAGTGGGATGGCATTAGGAAGCAGGGCCTTTGGGAGGTCATTAGGTTTAGATGAGGTTATGAGGGTACAGCCCTCGGGATGGGATTAGTGCCCTTATATGGAGAGAAAGAGACTAGAACTTGCTCCCTCCAAACTGTAAGGACACCAGGAGAAGACAACCCTCTGCAAACTGGGAAGAGAACTCTCACCAGACATTGGGTCAGCCGGCGCCTTGATCTTGGACTTCTCATCTCCAGAATGGTGAGAAACAAGTATTGTTTAAGCCACCGAGTCTATGGTATTTTGTTATAGCAGCCAAGCTAAGACAGGAAGACTCCATCACTGAGAAGTGGGTGCAAATGGCCCCCAAAAGTCACGCACATGAGCACAGCTCAGTTGCTGGTGAAGCTCAGGGAAGCCACAACCAGCATGGATCAATGATATACATCAAATAGAAAGTACAAGACTGAAGTAGAATTACTTTTCCAAACAAGACTGAAAAAAGTACCATGCCACGTGCAGATGTGCACATACAAAAATATAGGAATAGCAAAATTTTTTAAAATTAACAACGACATAACAGTAACAGCTGCAGCTTTTAAGGGAAAATGCTTAAAACGACATAAATTGGATCTGAATAAATACAGAGCAATATTGAAGCTCACTGGTAGCCAACACACTCTAGAGACATTGTTATCACATAAGATGAGGACCAGACTGCAGGGACAAATGTGGAGCCCAAGGGAAGCCTGTGAAGAATGGGACCAACTCTGAGACTTTGCCAGGAGCTATCTAAAGCTACAAGAATGTGCTAATTCTCTCGTGAGATAATGTCACACCTGTGTCACAAGTATTTCAATTATTGACATACGTAGCTAGGTTAATTATTTAATATATCTCTGTATAATTCAGCCATCGTCCTATGTGAACTTCTCTTAATCAATTCTTTAGTTTCCAAATTTCCCATTATATAATCAATTGATTGATAGGTTACAGCTGTCAGTGCATAAGTCATCCAGACAATGCCCCTCCCCCTTTATACAAACACACTTGTAACTCACTGTGCCTACCTCATGTACCCGTTAGTTTTTGCTGCATAACAAATAACCCCAAAACTGTGGCTTTGAATAACAAACATTTTTTAGGAGTTCCAATGGGTTGCTTAGGCAGTTCTTGTCTGGGATGGTTTGGTTGATCATTGTGGTCAGCTGGTGACTCAGCTAGGGCTATATGGTCCAGGATGGCTTTCCTTACTTGCTGGTTGAGGATGTCTATGGGGCAATAAAGATGACTCATGTGCACATCTCTTGTCGTCAAAAAGACTAGCCTGGGCTCCTTCTCATGGTAGTAGTCACAGCATTTACCAGAGGAGCAAGAGAGAGCAAGCCACAAAACACAAGCAATTTTCAAGCCTTTGCTTAAGTTACATTTGCTAGTATTTCATTGGCCAACACAAGTTGTGTGGGCAAACCCATCAGTGTGGGAGGAGATTAAACAAGGGAAATGATTGCTGGCACTTTGTAAATAGTGGACTATACGGATATTGTCAGCCATACCTGCTCCTCTATTGGTAGAGCTGCCACCACACTGCAAAAGTATGACAGTCTCAACGATCATTTCATGGGAACTTGCAGCTACAGATTATGTGCACCGTACATAACCTGTCATGCCTGCTAACGTGGTCACCCCTACATAACACAAGGTGGCCACAAAGAATGTATGAAAACTCCACACACTTGAGTGCAGCCCCTTAACCTATCAACAAGCCCCTTAACCTATCAACCTACCTTAGCATTATTTTAGTGAAATAATCATGATTATGTGAAAACTTACATCCAAAATCTCACTCTCTGCTTCATGCCCTCTGATGACTCAGCAGCACGTGGGTAATGTAAGTGAGGTAAGAAAAACTTAATATGCAAAATTCAAATTTACAGAACAGATAAATTAGGGAATAGGGAGTAAGTCATCCCATCACAATAGAATTCTTTACTCTTACATCAGAATTCTTAAAATAGCCAGCTCCTCCAGGGTCTCTAAAATAAAACTCATCACCAAACTTTACATGTAAATTCTCAGGATGACACCAATTGCATGTAACAAGGTATTTCTGTACTGATTATTCCCTGACTGGCTCTGCTTGACTTAACCTCTCCCTGCTGGAAGGATCAGTAAAGGGCTGCGTCCTTTTGGAAGAGTGTACAAATCAAACCAGCAACACTGTGCCCACAGGACGTCTCCAAAGCTCATACCATTACATGATTTCCAACCTGTGAACATTTCAACTCATATTATAGTCTTGTGCAACTGAAGCTACATCCCTTCCCAGAAGGGGGAAATGGAGTTCAACTCTCAGCCTTCAGTTGGCCAGTGGTGTTGCGGAGGGGCAGCGTCAATCAAGTAGATGGAGGACAGAAAGGGGGTGAGGTCCCTACATCGCCCAGGGCACTGTCCCAAGTGCCCAGCCCCACAGCTCCTTTCACTCCCACTCTGTTCCCAACTTTGCCATGACTAATTTTCTTCTCTTGATGGACATAGCCCTTAAAGAGCATGTGTCTCCTTCCCCTTGCTGTGTGTTCAAGCATGCCGATGCAGGAGGCATGGAATCCATTAAGGGGAAGGAGAGCAGGCCCTCGTCTTTCATCTCACAGCCAGCTTCTCCTCCGTGCTGCCCTGGGCTCTGTTCCACTGGGGCTGTTGTGAGCCAGCAGGTTATGTAACATCCTATAGAGGTTCCTATTTAAAGCTCTGAGAGGTGACAGCCCAGATGACAAACAGGCTTCAGTCTGTCAAGCGAACATCTCCAAAGCACCTGCATTTCCAGGCTGCTGTTCTTTCCTGTAGTCCATCAGGGCTGCACTCAGCTATTCAGGCCCTTCCAGGGGATGGGCGCTGCTGTGTCTCAGCAAGGGGCTGTCAGGTTGCCCCACTTTTCCTGCCTAATTCACACTGGGATATCCATATTTATATTGATCTGGGCACATTAAGGGCATACTCATGCTAGGCATCAACTTGGCAGGTCATCCAAAGCAACTTTGCACTCACTAAAAATTTCAACTCACCCACAAAATGCTTAGATTTTGTCTGGTCAGGGATGTGATTTGTTTCCCCCCCTGCAGACAGAAATCACATCAGGGATTGAATATATACATGATGTATATATCGTCTCTTTCCTATGTTAACTCTTTAGAAACCCTGTCCCTTGTTCACCTACAGATTAAGTGATTGTAGCTCCTGCTGTCAACACATCACCTTAGAGCTCTCATCTAAGCCAACACTCAGATGCAGCTCTAACAAAGTGCAAACCACGAGGGAATCAACCATTATGTTGACTGTCACAACCTTGCTGTGTCACCAATTCACATGGACTGAGATGGAATGTCAAGGTTTCTCCATTACTGAGCTTTCCTAAGCCTTCATTTGTACTCTGTTGTGGAAAACTTAACCTGGACCCTTCAAGCTGGTCTGTTTCTTCTAGTTTAAAACAACGTATTTTGGCTAAATGCTCTGTTCTGTGGCCCCCCACTCCCTGACTGACCTCGACCGGGGTGAGGGGAAGAAGGAGGCTGGCAGGCTGGGCGTCATCCAGGGCTGTTGAGGGCATTGTTACTGGTCTATCTCCATCCTCTGTCTTTGCCAGTTCCCTCTGGGATGGGACCAGCCTACCTCTTCCGGACCTCGTCACTTCCCCTGGTGTCTTCTGCTGACACCCACTATCCCAGCGTGTCCTGGGACAGGCAGGGGCAGGCTTTCTGAGTCATCTTTGCCCCAAGCACAGGCCGTTTCAATTCTCTCTGCGCTTGCTCATCCTTCGGTGCCTCCCTGGGGGCTCAGGACCTCCCGTCTGCTCCCTGGGACCACGTGGAGTGCCAGGATTCTGTGAAATGGCCCCAGGCTAATTTTTCCGGGCGCCTCCTTTACCTGGACCCTCCATAGCTGAGGACCGAGGAAAGAATGTGTCAGCCTCCCCTTTTCTCTTCACGTTGAACTTATCTGCCTATTCGTCCATCACGTGCCATCCACCCACCACTAGCTCTGGGATGGTGTGGAGAGGGCTGGTAGGCAGTGGGGCCCATAACGGTGACCTTTTCTCCATGCCCACTTCCGCATCTCTCTGGAAACCATTGTAACCAGAAAGGGTTCTGGTCATCTCTTCTGGTCATGTGAAATGTAACTTTCATACCATCATGTAATATATTCCGTACAACTGTTGGTGCAGAATATGTTTTATGCCCTGAGACTTTCTCTCCAAAAGCCCAACACTTACAAATTGAAAGTTTTCATTTCCAAGACCTTTGTTTCTGCTGCATATTAAATTATATATTTAATTAGACAATGGACTTCTCTGTTTTAATACTTGCCCACCCTCCCCCAAGGACAATGCTTATAGGGAACTGTTGTCCAAATTTTGGCATGCAAGGTCATGGCACAAGAAAACTGAGTGTTTGGGGGTAAGGAGAAGAAGAAAGAACTCATACCTAAAATTTTTATCTAATAGATTCTTAGGAGAAACCCATCCTCCTTTTGGTACAAGGAAACCTTAATATACATGTGGGTCTTGTTACCACCATTACCCACTGTCAGCTGTAATAATAATAATGGCATATCTTTAGGCCTTTTATCATAAAGACTTTTCATATCTTTGTTAACAGCATAGGCTTCATTGTATCTGTATGTCAGCAGGACTAAATTCTGTAATAACATGTCACTCACAGCAGCAGCGAGGTAGCCAGCTCTGTGGGGCAATGCCAGCATCCTCCTTGTTCGCTGTCTGTCCGGTGCCCAGCATGATTCCTGCATCCTGTACATAGTAGGTGCTCTCTGAACCCTGGTTGATGGAATGATTAATCCCATCCCCTTCATGAGGCTGAGATGGTGTTCCATGCAGAACAGAACTACAACATCCAGATTCAGGTTGCATCTGCCCAACGCACCCTCTAAAAAGGAGACATGAATCTACAACAAATCAGAATTTTAGAGTCCACATTGTCTCTGCTGACAGGATACGTAAGTTGGTTTGTCAAAATGAACCGGGACTATCGCTCAAAAACCTCCACAGTGCTGACTCCAACTTAACCTTCCTTTTCAAACTGATACATCCACTTCATCATCTATCAAATTATGAAAACTACCGATTTCCTAGACACTCTTATTCGGATGGTCTTCTAGTTTGGTTTCTCCAGAACCTTATCTGCTGGTTAAAAAAGCAAACAAAAAAGACCAGATTTGAAATCCATCCTGAGAAAATAGAACAAACTTAAAGGACGCTACTCAAGAAAAAGAAGTTTCTTGACAGGGAAAGTCAAGACCAAGCACACCTGTGTCCTGTGATTGCATGACTGTAACAGCAAGTCGAGAAGCCACCGCTAATAAAACCTCGGTCTCTGCAGGTCGCCCCGGTGCTCAGTTACAAAACATTCCAGCAGAGTATTTAAATACCAGCTCTTAAAACAGTGTTGCCTCTCACAGGAAATACAGCCAGACCTGGGGCACCAACCCTCCTTAGGCCAAGGTTAGTGTGTGCATGTGTGAGGAGAGAAGGCTTTTGTAAGATGTAAGAAAGGACTTCAGGAACAGGCCAGTGGACGTGTCTTTCAGAGTGCAGAGGCAGCTGGAGCAAATTGATCAAAAAGAGCAGTCCTGAGGTTTGCCCCCTAGACATGCATCATGAGTAACGTTCTCCCTGCTTTGCTCTTAGAGTAGCCCCTCAGGTGTGAGCAGCTGTACAGAGCTGGCTCCTTACACAAGCTCAGACACTTAACCTTCCCCTTCAGGCTCAGAACGAGGCCAGAAGCAGACAGTTAATCCCCGGTACTTTTCCTTCCCTGACCCCTTCTATATAGCTCAAATTTCATTCCTCTTACCACTATTCCAATTTTAGTCATGTCTATAGATAACATGTCCTGTAATTTCTGAAATATTTTAAAATCAACCCAGTTTGTATTATTTAGACACGTATTTTTTTTTAATTGGGGTTGAGTTGTTATACAATGTTGTGCTAGTTTCTATTGTACAGTGGAGTTCCCTGTGCTATACAACAAGTTCTAATTAGTTATCTATTTTATACATATTAGTGTATATATGTCAATCCCAATCTCCCAATTCATCCCACCTCCCCTTTCCCCCCTTGGTGTCCATTAGACACATGTATTTTTAAAATGCATTTATAGCAATACTAGTGATAACAGATACCCATCTGGGGGGGTTTCTGTATGTTTTATGAAATGGTACAGTCTTTCCTATGTACTGCAGGGAGCGGCTAATACCTCGAGATTCAGACTCCCTGGGTTTGAATCCTGCCTCTAGTACTGCCTACCTGTGTGACCTCCAGACCTTGATTTTATCTTCCACAAAGTGGAAATCATAGAATTCTATTTCATGGAGTTACTGGGTTACTGGAGTTATTACAAGTAAGGCCCTTAAAACCTGCTTTAAGGAGGTAATATGTGCTTAATAAATGTTGACTGATATTAATCTTATCTACCCCTTTCCAAGTCCTCTTGAACCACCCCTTTTATATCCCAAAGAAACATCTGAGGTTCCCCGTGGGGCTCTGTCAAGATCACAGGAAATTAGGGTTGGAAAGGTGCCTGCTGGTACCGGCTCATCTTTATGTCTCAGGTCAAATGTCTCTTTCTTAGAACAGAGGTTTCCTTGCCCATCCTGGGTCCACTGTGGTCCTCCCCACACCCCGCCCCACAGACATTTCCCATCAGAGCGCTTTGGTTAATGTAATTTCTAGCACATACCACAGTCTGTACTGGTTTCACTCATGTATGATTTGTTAAGTGTTTATATATCATTTTTATCTAAATAAATGCACACACACACAGAGAGAGAGAGAGACATGCATAGGTACTGTTTCGGTCCCATCTAGACTATGAAATGAGTTCAAAAACTTTGTCCACCTTTTCTTGGCTGGATTCCCCAGTGCCTCACACAGGTAGTGCACGTAACAGTTTATAAATATCTGTTAAACGAATAAACACATGCATGAGTGAACGAATACTATTATTTTGCAGACAAGGAAACTGGAGCGCAATAGATACAAGTACCAAGAGCAGGATGGGGAAGGAGACAGGCGTCCCACTGCAGCACCCCATGCAGCATATGGCATGATGGCAGGCTTCCAGGCCTCCTCAACACGTTCTCGGGAGTCCGTGAGGGTCAAAATCATTTTCATGTTATACTAAGAATGCTGTTCGGCTTTTCCGCTCCATTGATGCCTGCATCGGTGATCCAGACGCAATGGTGGGTAAAAATGCTGGCTCCTCAGCAGGGATCCAGTAGTGGCACCAAAATGTCTTAGTGGCCAGTGTATTACTCTTCACCACCATAGGCCCACAGAGAGAAAAATAAAAAGCCAGTTCACTTAGGAACACGCTTTAATGAAACAGTAAGAAGTATTCATTTTATTAAATCTCAACCCTTAAATACAGACCCTTTTAATATTCTGTTGAGAAACCGATGTACCCATAATGCACATATGCCGCAAAACCAAGCAGGATGATGATTTCAAGGTGATTGAGTTATGGGTTCAACTAGCTACTTTTTTTGCTGTTGCAACCCAGTTTTTGCTTGAAAGAGCAAATTCTAGACAAGCCATGGTTATTCAGACTCAGGCATCTGGCAGACATTTTCTTTAAAATGAGCAAAGTGAGCTGTCACTTAAAGGAAAACAACTGACAGTATTTGTTGCCAGTGATAAAATATGAGCTTCTGAGCAAAAATCAGAATTTTTAAAAAATGTGTCTCTGCCGCCATGAGCTTGACAGCTTCCCAATACTCAAGACTACTTCTCTGATACGATCAGTAGTTATGTTAATAAATGTGACTTTTGATATTGTATTATGAAATGTGTCAGCTTTGGGATGATCTGAATAACTCAACAAACCAGAATTTTCCAAATGGCCAATGCTTGACGTTATACAATCACACACGGGCAAAAGAGCCATCAGGAGTGCAAGAGGGACCCGTGAATTTTTATAGAACAGACTTTGAGACATTCACTGACACAGTTTCAGAGTTCACACTGCAGTTGACCTTTAAAAAACTACGACCACCTGTCAAGTTTTGGTGTAGTAACAAAGAATATCCAAAGTTACTGGAAAAGCCTATTAGGATACTTCTTTTTTCTACTGTACATCTGTGTGAGGCCAGATTTTCCTCATCTGCTTCAACCAACACAACCTATTCCAACAGATTGAATGCAAAAGCAGATCTGAGAATCCAACTGAAGCCAGACATTAAAGAGATTTGCTCAATGTAAAATAATGACATTTTCTTACTAATTTTTTTCAATTTTGGCAACTATGGTTATTTTTCATGAATACATTTCTATAAAGGGGTTATTGTTTTACGTTAATAAATAATCTCTCTCTTTTCAGGTTTTCTTTCTCATACGGCAAACATTGATCGCGATACCCCACACGTAATATTCTTTGAGGACTTCAATTATTTTAAAGTGTATAAAGGGATTTTGAGACCACGTCTTAGAACTGCCGAATTAGAACACGGAAAGTGATGTCCAAACTCATTAACGTTTATGGAGGAGAGGCCTCCTGAATGGTGAGTTCCAAGGTCAAAACATGACATCTTGTGATCTGTGGCACAGCTCTGCGAGGTCATATTATTGTCATTTTAGAATTAATACGTGATCGATACAATTTAAAAATTAGTAAACAATACAGATATCTGTATTGATCAGGATATTGGTTAAGAAATCTGCAGGGCTAAAAATAACAAAGATTTGCCTTCACTCATGGTAAATATGCATTTCTGGTTTAGGACTCTGCTGCCTACCTCTTCCCTCCAGGATGCAGGCGGATGCAGCATCTGACATGGGGACTGTAGTTGGTTGCCAGGGCAGGGAAGGGGATGTGAGTTGTCCAGCTTAAGAGGACTGGCTTTTGAAGCTCTCACCAAGCTGTACTGTGTGGCCCTTCTACTTCCATGTCATTTATTCAAGCAAGTTTCATGATTCTGCTTAACTTCAGGGGTCAGGGACTTGCCATCCTCCCTTGAAACCACGATCCGGGAAGCAGGAAGGCGGTGACGTAGGATTAGTGGGAGGCCGTGTGCACAGCAGCTCTAATGACTGCCACAACGTAAAGCTCCAGTCAAAACATAAAACCCGGGTTTCCCTGGTGGCGCAGTGGTTGAGAGTCCACCTGCCAATGCAGGGGACACGGGTTCGTGTCCCGGTCCGGGAAGATCCCACGTGCCGCGGAGCGTCTGGGCCCGTGAGCCATGGCCGCTGAGCCTGCGTGTCCGGAGCCTGTGCTCCGCAGCGGGAGAGGCCACAGCAGTGAGAGGCCCGCGTACCACAAAACAAAACAAAAAAACCCCATAAAACCCCGTTTCTAACAGGTACTGATATCTGATTCTTACTTTGTTCATCTATCATTTTTCATAGTCAAAGTATTTTGTGCATGCTATTCTGTGTTCTTTTCATCTGACATTATCTTGAACGTCTCCATAGTTCTCATGTTTGTAATTTGAATGTCAATGTTACATTTTACTGTTGATAATTTATTATAATTTTAAACATTTCTTAGTTGTTGGTTATCTGGGAGAATAGCTAGTTTTTCACTATAATAGATGGCATAGCAAAGCACATCACTGTAAGAAGATATTTTTAAAAATAACTTCTTTGGGGTTACTGAGTGAAGAAGCAGGCTGCATTTTTGGTGAGGACACGTGTTCCATAATGCTCATTCTATAAACTTTTATGGATAAAGATCTGCTCTTACTCAGTTCTGTATCCCCAGAGCCTAACAAAATATCTGAAATTTGGTCGGCACTCAGTACATGTTCCCTGAACGAATGAGTTTTGCCAGATTACTTTCCAGAATTATTACCCCAATTACAGTGCCACCAGCACAGAGTTATACTGCTCTTACAGACGCTTTAGTAGCTTGAGCAGTGATTTTCTTTTCATTTATTCAATGATTAGCAGGCCTAAAAACAATTCGAGATTTTTTTCTCTACTGGTGTTTTCTCTCACATGTGCTCTACTTAATAAAGTAAATCTGGCAATCCCTCTTAGGAATTTATACACTGTCTTCATTTATTCGGTTTTTTAAAGATTTGGGGACATCAACGGTGGGCTCATTGAAAGAAGAGAATAATAATAGGAATAAGTGGAGATGGAGCCAGTGGGCCAGCTGAAGAAATCAAGCATAGAATTTATTATTATTATTATTAATTATTAGCAGCAGCAGATATTTACTGAGCACATTCCGTAAATATTATCTCTACGCCTCAAAGCATTATTGAAGGGTAGATACAATCATAGCTCTACTTTCTAGGTGAGGAAATTGAGGCTCAGGGAAGTTGCAATTGCCCAAGACCACACAGGTGGGAAGAAGCAAGTCAGGTTTTGAACCTGTGTTTGCCTGAAGTTGGTGCCCGCTCTCTCCACGTCCCGCGGCCTCACCTGTTCACGAGAAGCCTGTCAACAGCCCAAACCACAGTCAGAGAGGAGGGGTGTCCGTGGGCCGCAGGGGCTGATGGGGACACACAGGCTCCGTGGAGTGGGTGACCGCAAAAGGGTGCTCAGTACCATGCTGTGTGACACTAGCAAGGACGTGTGACCTGGGTGGGACCCCGGCCTCACCGGGTTACACGGCACAGGGTCTAATCTGTGCCAAGGGCAGGGTGGGCAGGAGAGAGGCAGGTTGGCAGTCGGGCCAAGAAGGCGCCACCCGGAAGCCGGGAACAAGGCTGAAGCCCAGCCTGGCTCAGCGTGCCGGGTGCCCTGGGCTCCGCCGCGTCCTCACCTTGGGCGGCAGACAAGTTCCAGACATCACCTTTCACTGATAAAAGCTGGCCACCAAGACAACTGGCAGAAACCTCCTCCTTCCTCCTCCAAAAGTCACATGAGACTATTTACATTTAAGTGAATTAAAATGGAATAAAACTAACATGTCAGTTCCCCAGCCAACTGGCCACATTTCGAGGGTTCAGTAGCCACATGTGCTGGTGGCCACTGGGTTGGACTGGACATCACAGATATGGACCCTGTCAGTCAACACAGAAAGTTCTGTTGGACTGCACGGCGAGGGCCCCGCCTCCCCAGGAGGACCAGAAACAGCTCGGTTTCACCTGGGGGCTGCAGAGAGCTGCAGACGCCCTGGCCCCGCTCCAGCCCTGCTGCGCTGGGAGCTTCAGGTGGCCGGATCCTCAGGTGCTGTGTAGACACAGTCGAGCTCAGGAAACCAGTGGCTGTGCTCTCCTGCTGAACACCTGTCTACCTGAGACGCGAGGGGCTGACGAAAAGAGCCACTGGCCTTTCATTCGTCATCTTTACTGCAAACGTCCCTCCCACCCCAGTCTATCGCCTTTGCTTTTATTTTACTTTTGTTCATTTTTTATGAGCGTATTTTTGGCTCCTATTAATATTTAAAATGTTGTGATGGTAGGAGCAAAGCCTGCTTGGCCAGGAAAAGTCCTACCCCGTCCCCTCCCACCCCCGTCGCGCTCTGGCTCTGGAACCCACACCTCTGCAGCATCCTTCCACTGAGGCAGTGATGTCATCAGCCCAGAGCTGTGCAGCATCACAGAGAAGGGGGTGGAAAGACTCGCAGGTCCCCCTTCTGCAGAGCAACCTGGAATTTATGTATTCCCAGGCAGTGATAGGGGCCCATCTTGCAAGGCCTCATAAATATTTAACAACAAGCACTTTGTAAAGAAGAATGTTATTAAGGGCGGTGCTGCCAGCAGCTTCAAAGGTGCCTGTATATCAGGAAGTGCTAATGCTGTGTGGACACAACCCTCCTGCAACAGCCCCAGGGCACCTCAGCTCCTTATCTTTCAGAGGGAGCTGGAAAAGAATTTAGAGGCTTTGCAAATATTCCTGCCCCTCAGAGGAACAATCTGGCTCCTCTGACAAGTCATGTATGTAAGAGAGAAAAAGCAGTGACCAGAGGAAAAAATATGTGTGTGTGAATACATACTCACGTACGCACATACACATACACACATGCGCCCTAGACCGTCTACCAGAGAAGCTGGCGCAGGCAGTATTTAGTAGGGCTTCTTTTATTCTGCTGCGACCAGCTGAATTTTTTATTGCCAGGAAAGCCAGGCCCAGGCCACTTATTTCAACACTCAGAGCTTTAATGATACCGGTTCAGTTTTCTCTACTCTGTGGACTGGATACACTACATTGCAATTCAAATCACCCCAAACACCACAGTAAGCAGGAGGTGATCACATTTCATCCTAAGTGTAAATGGCTCTCCGCAGGGGACTCGTTCTGGGAGCTGGGCCTGGGACAGCATTGCCCTGACAATTTCTTTTTCCCCAGTTGATCATCACTGGAGGTAAATGCTCCGAAGATTAAAGTTCCCAATCCATAAAGCAAACTGCTGTTAGGTTCAGAAAACAGCCTCCGTTGGCCAACCCTAGTACAGCCAAAGAATCACAAGGGATTGGAAAATGAATGGGGAGGGGTGTGTGTGTGGGTGCGTGTGTGTGTGTGTGTGTGTGTGTGATGCTTATTACACACGTCTTCCCCAAATAACTGTTGTGAAGGGGTTTGAAAAGCTAAGTTGACTGACTCAAGATGAGCCATGGAAAGAGCACTTGTGCATTTCCCACCATAAAACGCTGCTCCCAGGGTCCGGCAGAAAAGGACTTCTGAGCCCTCCAGAGGATTATGTTCCCTATGAATAAACAAAGTTTTCCTGGAAACCACCTCTCATGCCCAGAAGCAAAGTCCCAGAACTGTATACGTGAACGGGAGCCCCTTACGTAAAGTAGGGATCCCCCTGCCTTTTTGCAAGTGATTCTGCATTTTAGCCAGTAAGTTGCCCAGAGCATGACCAATAGCCATGTGTTACGAGAACAGGTAAGAGAGCTGTGTGCTGCTGGAAACACGCATGGATGCAGCCATCACAAACCTATCCCGTAGATGCGTGACCAAGCACCTCCCCAGGTGCAGGCTCTGATCCAAGCTCTAATCAAGAAGTTCACTTTTAAGTGAGTTGCTTGGGACCTGGCATAGGCTTTCCCATAGAAACAACGTTATAAATAGTGCTCTGGCCTAGCCCACAAAGGCCTCTCTCACCCGTAATGTGCTTCCACTATGCTATAGTTGCAAGAAAACTTTGTAGAAAACAATCACTGTGCGATACCGGTAATTAAACCAAACAGTAGAACAATAAGATGAAATGTCGTTTTTTTTGACATGAACGTTCATTCTTGAGGAAAGTAAGATTAATTGGAGAAAGATAAGGAGGTAGATGGAGCCCATGCGGTGCTCGGTGAAGGAGGCTTTGGGGTTACCTCAAGGGCTGTTGAGGTTGATGGCGCTCGCTCTTCAAGACGTGTCATTTCACTTGGAAACTTATGGGGTGCCTTTCTTTTGCTGCAGGTGTATCCCTAGCACTACTTATGCTCATCCTCCATAATTAGAGTCAGTTTTATTTTCCTCTCACACATTGAAAGAAAGAGCGAGACAGGGAGGGGCAGGAAGAAAAACAAAGGAGACTGGAGAGAGTGAAAGAAGTAAATTTCTGGAAGCAACTAAGCAACAGTTAAAAATGAAGGGAATAAATTGGAGGTTAAAAGAAAATCTGCGAGTGAAAGATTGCCTTGGGAGTGTCAAATGAATCAGTCAAAAGAAGGGGAGAAAGGGGGAGAGAGGGAGGGAGAGAGAGAGAGGGAGAGAACATGTGTCTACTCCCGCAGAGAAGAAATGCTGTCTTAGGCAGTTCTCTGCAGGTCATCAGAGGATGCTATCTTTGCTGCTGACTGCAGCGATGCGACGGGGACACCCTTGGGAGGACCAGGGTGAGGTGAGGGTAATGAATGAACACCTGCCCCTCTCACATTAGGGCTGGACATGACCAGGAGCTGAGACAACTCTTAGTTCCTGGAGGTGAACGATCTGCTTCGCGGATGACCCGTAGGCATCACTGTCTCACAGCACCTGGGTCCCCCCCCAGAACCTCCCCTTCTTTTGTCTGGAAGTCCAGTCTCTGGTCTCCTCTCTCGCCCTGGCTCCTTCCCTCCACCCTCGAGCTGCTTTTTGCTCCATCTCAACCTTGGGCCGTGGTTCCTCCTCTCATTCCCCAGAGAAACACCGGTGGTTGAATTTAACAGGCTTTTACTGAAGATTTTAAGATAAGAGCAGGAAATTTTAGGCTATAAGAGAAACCATATCAAATTCAATGCCAGATACCATTGTTCCTAAAAACCATCAATTCCTCCCAGCACAAGAACTCTCCTTCCGGCCCCCATTTCTGGGTACCTCCTGGGAGCCCTATAGATCATACTCCATCCCCAAGGCACCCTACCGCTGTCTTACTCCCTAAGTTCCCAGGGTGGCTAAATGCTTTTCCTTTGCAGGTAATTTCCAGTAACTTTCAGGAAGGAACAAAAATTACTGACATGTGAGAGTCTGCCATCTTTCCCATCACCCCCACCTGGGATAAGGCAAGCGGGAGTTCCTCCCCAGGCTTCTGCTCCTTCCTCTACTGGGTGAGACAGTAGCCTAGGAGAGAATTCTCAGAGCCACAGTTCCAATGAGAACAGACTGGACCCTCCAGGGGCTACTGCTCTGCAAACCCAACCCATGAGTGGCAAATCCTGCAGGAGGGAGGGCAGGGGGAAAGCGGTGAAGAGGGTTGCCAGATGGAGGAGATTGAATGGTTTTTGGAAGAAGGGCCCCTAGGGGCACTAGAACCACGGGCTCTGTCCTTAGACCCTGGCAAAGACAGACTCAAGAGATGCGAACACGGGACTCCAGCTCCGACTGTGCTGCTTTCATTGTGACCCAGCTCTGGAATTAGATCACGTGGGTCACGGCTTCTGCTCTATGATGCAGAGAGATTTAATTCTCTTTTGTCTCAATCCGCCACTGCAGACTAGGCTTTGGAGCCTAACCCAAAGGCTTATTAATTGGCTTTCTTAAACAAAAGAGCCATCTTCTCTGAGATAAAAACTGCCGTCCCTTATAATGCACAAGTCATAAATGAAGTCATTTATTTTTTTAAATAGCAATATTTTCTCCTCAGTTGTACTTATTCTATGTGTTCCTTTACGATCCACAAAGTGTTTCTGTGTGACCTCCACCTGGAAAACCCCATCCTCCAAACCAAACTCTCATTATTAAAGAGAAGCTGTTGAATTGTAAACATATTTCAATCGTCATCAAAAGAAGGAAAAATAGGAAAATATTGCCACCTGGAAGGTTGGATCAAAACTAAATGACAATTATCTTCCCATTACTGGCCGTAAGACCCAGGAGAAGAAAGGAGCTAGCAGTATGCAAAGAGACCGGGACACACTGAGTTACCCGAAGGCCAGGCTAAAGTGAGCAAGTGGACGACAGGAGCCTGGAACACAAAAGACATCGGGTCCTCTTTGCATCCCTATGGACCGTCCCCCTCCTCGGCCCTGTTCTCTCCAGCCCGAGCCCCTGCACCATGGTGATCCCTTATTTTCCTGACTCAATTCATGGCTTAACTGGGCTTCCCTCTTCCTCCCATTACTTCATAGTGTGGTGGGATGGGGGATGGTAGGGGGGTGGGGATCTATACCTTGAACTTAACCCTCCAAGTACTATTGTGGTCACTGAGAAAAAGGATACCATGTTTTCTTTTCTTGGAATACCTGTTTTAAGACTCCATTTGTGAACACAGAAAAGAGTGGATTACAGATTTTGTTTTGCTATTATCTTAGTAGCAAATCCTAAATATGAAAAGATTATTCAGAGAGTAAGTTTACATTGATTTTGAAAAATCAGATCTACTGCAAAGCAAGGCATAATTAAATAATGCAACAGAATATTTTATTTGAGGTTGATTGATTTGACCTGGTTTACAATAACACAAAGGGTTATAATGCAAAACAGTTTACCTTTTCTTTATAACCTCCTGTCGTTCTAAATACTTTTCATAAAGTGACAGGAAAAAAAATTAAGTTTTAGCAGAGGTGCCAAGATGCAGTAGGTAGGAGATTTCAAAGTTAGTGGTCAGAGGAATGTAGATTACCAAAGGAAATTAATGAAAGTTTACTGCACAGCTCTGAGCATTTCACCTGCTTTCAAGACATAAAAGGGTCAAGGGAAGATGTGATGAGTTTTTGTGTGTTTCTTTTGGAAGGGCTGTCACCACGCTTCCAGACACAAGCCCTGGGGGGAAGGAGGAGGCTTCTTTCTTTTCCCAAGAGAGCTGGCTAGGATTGTGGTAATCGGTGTACGGGACAGTGGACCTCTGCCTGACTCACAGGAAAAGGATAAATCAGATGGTGGCTACCTCGAGATCAGCACTCCCAGCGTCCCGTGGCCAGACACAGGCCAGGCCAGAGAAGGAAAGGTGGGCCAGGGCCAGTCTGAATCCTGTCCAAGAGGGCTCCTGCCAGGGAGGAGGGAACAGGACACGAGGGTCCACGACAGTTCCCACCAGCTGGGACCTCTCACACCATCCTCCCGATGTGGACACGTACCTTTTTATTCAGCTGGCAGGTCCCAATCCCCTCACGGGAAGCAGGGCCCTGTTCCCATGAGCACTCCTCCATCTCCAGCCCCCGCCCACCCCCTTCAGAGGCATCTGCACGCCGAGGTGGGAGAGGAGCCAGGCTACTGTCATGCTGACTGAGGGCTGATTTGATGTTAAATCAAGTTCAGAATTGTGATGAAAACCCTAGACGGCCTTCTTTTTTAAACTGGCTAAAATGTTCTGGTAAGGGCATTCTTTGCTTCTCAAGGCTAACTTTTTTTTTTAATTGAAGTATAAATGATTTACAATGTTGTGTTAGCTTCAGGTGTACAGCAAAGTGATTCAGTTTTATATATATGTGTATACGTATATATATATATTTTTTTCATATTCGTTTCCCTTATAGGTTATTACAAAATATTGAGTATAGTTCCCTGTGCTTTACAGTAGGTCCTTGTTGGTTACCTATTTTATATATAATAGTGTGTATCTATTAATCTCAAACTCCTAATGTAGCCCCCCCTTCCCCTTTGGTAACCGTAAGTTTGTATTCTATGTCTGTGGGTCCGTTTTATATGTAAGTTCATTTCCATCATTTTTTTTTAGATTCCACGTATAAGCGATAGCATATGAGATCTGTCTTTCTCTGCTAGATGGCATCTTCTAATTTCCTAACTCAGATTGCATTTGTGACTTAAACAACAGATTGGTCACTCAAGAGCCAATCGGATACTGAGCTGAGGGTCTCGGGACACTCACAAGGATCATCCGCTGCCACTGTCCGCACTGATTGGCCAGTGTGCACACTTGTTTAATAGAGAGCAAAAAAGGCACGGGCCAGGATTTTCATCCAAATGCAGGTGGAGATTAGAACAGAATAGAAAAAAAATTTTAAAACTGAATAAAATGTGAGATCTCCAGTTTTAAACTAATTTCATGTGGCTGCTTCCACAAAAATATTTCAAACTTGTTTACATGCTCTTTACTACACATTATTGGTCTCATCATTTTTGGCTGGGATTTCAAGGAGACAATCCAATCAAAAATATTCAGGAATCAGGTAGAAACCAAAGACCACTCAGAGACGGAACTAATTCAGAAGTCCATGATCATTTAAAAAAGAGTTTTTCCAAACTCCCAATTATCCATTAATGTGTTATGAAATGAATCCAGTGAATTATTTTTAAGTGGAATTGGATGGATGGGATGAAATAGAGGAGAACAGAATAGAGTACAGAATGTCAGAGTGCATCCCCCATGAGGTTAAATATTGTTTAGCAACGATTTTATTTGTTTTGTATGTATGTGTGTGTATATTTGTCCATGTGTGCTGGGATAAGCATGTAAAGGACATTTCATATGGTATCTCACAGTCAAAAAAATTTTGAAAGACTCCAAAAAAGGACAAATACAAAATCCATGGAGAAAAAAGAAGCCAAGACTCGAAGGTAGCGTTAGAAATAAAATATAGGCAGGGGGAGGAGAAGTAGACCAGAGGGACCAGATGTGGTCCAGATGTGATGTCAGCTGCCCCAAGGTAGTTCTCATGCTCACAGCCAGAGTTCCTTGAAAGCATGTTGTACAGCTCACTTTGCCAACAGAAGGAAGAAGGAAGAAAGAGAAATAGGCAAGGGGAAAGGAAAAGAAGGGGAAGGAAGGGAAGAAAGAAAGAGAGGGAAGACATTTTAAAGATGAGCAAGTCAGTGAAGATAATTGCAGGACCTTTTACTGCTTTTTAAAATGATCTCAACCCACACAGCATGGAGACACATGTGCCTATAAAAACCCACTTTGAATGGAAGGAATTCCAAGTTACAGTCAATGCGCGATGCACTTTGCAGTGTTGCCACACGTGACATATAAAAGGTTGTGGTAGTAGCAAAATCTAAGTATAATAGCCTGGTCCTTCACCTCGTGAACATTATCTGAGCACCCATCTCGTCTGACTGAGTGGAGTTTGCAGGCTTTCTTCACTACAGATAGCATCTTCCCAGGGCATATGCAGACTGGGCAAGAACCACCGTACAGGATGGACCACCCTCGGGGATGCCGCCTTGTGTGGACTTTAGGCGGGACCTTTCCTACTGAATTTTCCGTGAATGGTGACCAGAGATTTGTGAAATGCACTGGCCCTAAATATGCACTCATGTCCTCAGCCCCCGGGCACCTGTCGTAATACCCCTGCTGGCCAGGTCCACCTGCAGAGCCATTGAGAGCCCTGCCCTCTGTACTAGAGGCATGGAGCTGGGACCTGTGTCTCCCTCGATCTTCATCTGCTCTCACCATGGCCTCTTGCTGGGCTGCTGGGGTCTCCTGACTGCCAGGTAGTGTATATAACCTCATATTTACACCCCTAAAACATCTGGTAAGTCTAGTTCAGGAAAAGCTCCTTTTTTTTTTTTTTTTTACAATATTCTGACAGTAGAAACCTCACTCAGTCTCCCCTGCCCGCCAGATTTGCTCTTCAAGGGCCAGGCAGGATTCCAGGGCATCTTCAGTGAAGACCTTCCTAACTCCCCAGCTCTGAACCACCGCCACACTGGGATTCTGCACTCCTTCCCGTCCCTCTCATGACCTGACACCTTGTACTGCTTGCTGTGGTCTCAGGTGCCAGAGTTAGTTTGGACTCTAGTTATGCTGAGAACCCCCTGCAGCCCTCAGCACTCCGGAGTGTCTGAAAGCACAGGCCACACCCAGACTCAGTTGCAAGAAGTTGGTTCTTTGAGCATCACTCTCTGTATGTATGAAAAATGACTTCTGGATCAATGGATCCCATTTTGGAGAACTTATGAATGGCTGGACTTGGTTTCTGGAGACAAGAAACAGAAAAATAAAAGCAACTTATATGCCAGGCAGCATATAAAGTGCTTTACACCCAACATTTTTCTTAACACTGCCCACCACCTGATTTGGTAGGTATTTTTAACTATAATTTATTGAAGAAGAAATGCAAAATCAAAGAGGTTAATTTCTCCAAAATTGTACAGCCAGCAAATGTCAGAGTCTGGACCCCTAGTCTGTACTGTTTTTATAAAAATAGTGTCTCTAATGTAAATTGGTCCTGTTCTGAATTTCAAAAAATTCAGGTAGCTGGGAAAATGCTTCGCATCTGACAGGGAGTAATTTCAATTTCCCAGAAGGTCTGAAGACCTTCCCCAAGAACTATAAGCTAGTTGTCCAGGAGCTAGTAGGACTTCAGACTGTATCTCATGGACTCACACTGGGCATTGGTCATTCATAAGAAAATTACCTACAGCTATCAAGATGAGTTGGAGGATTGCCAACAGGCACGTGAAAAGATGCTCAACATCGCTGATTATTAGAGAAATGCCAATCAAAACCACAATGAGGTAACACCTCACACCAGTCAGAAAGGCCTCATCAAAAAGTCTACAAATAATAAATGCTGGAGAGGGTGTGGAGAAAAGGGAACCCTCTTGCACTGTTGGTGGGAATGTAAATTGATACAGCCGCTATGGAGAACAGTATGGAGGTTCCTTAAAAAACTAAAAATAGAGCTGCCATATGACCCAGCAATCCCACTCCTGGGCATATATCCGGAGAAAACCATAATTCAAAAAGATACATGCACCCCAATGTTCACTGCAGCACTATTTACAATAGCCAAGACATGGAAGCAACCTAAATGTCCATCAACAGAAGAATGGATAAAGAAGATGTGGTATATAAATATATGTGTGTGTGTGTGTGTGTGTGTGTGTGTATATATATATATATATACACATACACACACACACACACACACACACACACACAATGAAATATTACTCGGCCATAAAAAAGAATGAAATAATACCATTTGCAGCAACATGGGTGGACCTAGAGATCTTCATACTAAGTGAAGCCAGAGAGAGACAAATATCCTATGATATTGCTTATATGTGGAATCTAAAAAATGAAACAAATTAACTTATTTACAAAACAGAAATAGACTCATAGACATAGAAAAGAAATATGATTGCCAAAGGGGAAAGAGGGGTAGGGATAAATTAGGAGTTTGGGATTAAAATATACACACTACTATTTATAAAATAAGTAACCAACGAGGACCTACTGTATAGCACAGGGAACTATACTCAATACCTTTTAATAACTATAATGGAAAAGAATCTTTAAAAGAATATATATATATATATGCACGTGTGTGTGTAACTGAATCACTTTACTATAACCCGAAACTAATACAACACTGTAAATCAACTATGTTTCAATAAAATTTAAAAAAAAAAGAAGAGATGGAGGCTGCAGAAAAAGAGATGCAGCAAAAGTCACATAATCTGAGGAAAACACCAAAGAAAATCATCCAGAAAGACTGGCGTCAACAAATGATGAATTAACATGGTAAAGTGGCGAGGAGATGCATGGACCAGGTCAGAATGTGTGCACAGCTTTCTACAGACTTGAGACTCTTTTAAAAATGCTGCTGCCTCATTGCTACAGGAAAAATAGAACTCAAATCCTCCATGACCAGAAGGTCAGACTCCTAAGCCCGGGTGAAATGATAATAACGAAAATAAAAGATTTTATTAAGCCGAATACCGTGTTAAAATTTAATATACATGTATTACCAAAAATTTAATATATGTGTATTACCTAAACTAATAAAAACCGAGTGAGGTCGATTGTTTCAGCAAATATGTTTTGATCTTTTAGGTACTTTTCTAGCTGATGAGGGTACAGTAGTGAACCAAAGGGACGGAACTCTCTTTCCTCTGCATTGTTGGAAATATTATTATTCCTGTACTACAGATGAGTAAACCAAGGCTTGCAGAAATCAAGTAACTCATCCAAATCACACAGCCACTCAATGGCAGAAGGCTTGGGTTTGAATCCAAATCTGTCTGACTCCAAACCTCTAATGGAAGCCCCCAACTGTCTCTCGCTGTACTCAAAGCCCACTGCCAGGCGCGTAGCTGTAAGATCCCACTCTTAATTACCCTACTTGCCGGAGCATTACACACATGGCCTTTATGGTCAGTTCTGGCCCTTGATCATATTGTCATTTACTATTTTCTAAAATTTTCATGGTTGTTAAGACTTGCTCGCCCACCTAAATTGAAAATTCCTAGAAGTTTGGGCAAGATAATAGATTCCACAGCATTTCCCAGAGGGCTGGGTGCACTTCACACAGGTTTTAAGTACCTGTTAATCTTCCAGGGCACCATGGGGAATAAAAAAATTGAATAAAATATTGCCCCTGCCATTCGAAGTCTTATAACCTAGCGGATACTGTCATTAAAAAAATGATGGATGGAATTTTAGTTTCAGCAAATCCCAATTTTGAGAACTCATGAAAGACTTGTAAGTTTTCCAAAGACTAGAGAAAGACCAACACAATGTACGTCTTTAGAAAGGCAGAAAGATCAGGACTCAGAAAGTGCGAGATTAGTAACAACACCTAACTTGCCCATGATAAATATTCCCAAGGTAAATCAAGAAAGAATAAATGGGGAGAAAAATGATTATGTGTCGGGTAATCACCAATGTGGCTTTAAAAGGAACCCATCATGTCCGACCAATTCAATCCCCAAAAGGAAGATGAACCTTGTAGAAATGGTGAAGCAGTAAACATATTGTAGCTTGACTACAGTGGAGTTATTGATTCTGCCCCATAAATAAGCCAATCAAATCGAGCCTAGGAGACCACACGAGAAGGTGGGTGCACTCAGAGGAAGCCACACAAGAGGTTTTGGATAGGAATTAGTCTTGAGTCCTGATTGAGTGTTTCTGGTTTCCATTGATGACGTGGGTGATAGGCGGGGATGGACTTATAAGCCATGAGGAGCCCCAAAAGTGCAGGGTGAGCACTTTCTGTTGGACAGGTCTGGAATTCTCCACAGTTCAGATCACTGAGAAAATCACTGAAAATGGGAACGGGTTGGATTTAATAGAGAAGGCAACTTCTGATCTTTCTCCCTTTCTCTCTCGACTACTCCTGGGCGCCAAGTGTGAAGGGAGCCTTCACTTGAAGCCAGAGGCTCTGATGTGGGAGAAGGATTACCTAGCTTTGGGTTGTGAGCCGGTCCACTGGGACCTCAGTTTTCCCATCTGTGCAATGGGGGAGCCGCAGAGCTTCGCATAAATGCTAAGTATTATTATGCTTCATGCAGAGGGCAAAGATCCTGACTTGGAAAGAAAATGGGAGGAAAAATTACAGGAGACAGAATGAGAAAACACAGGAGAGAAGCTATTAGCCAGTCTGTGGAGTAAGACTGCAAGGGCTTGAACATCATAAAACATCTGTGGTAATTTCCGCTCACCTCTGCTCCTGTAGTCGCCGTGTGGGAGGAAGCAGTCTGCTGTCTTTAAGAATCGGGGAAAGGAATAAAGCAAGTGTTTGCCCTTGACAAGGTGGAGGAAATCTCTCCAAAATCATAGAGGTTTGGATGTTCTAAATGAAGAAATTACTTAATCTACCTGCGGTATTGTAGCTATTACATAAACCAATGTAAACAAGCTTCCAAAATCCAGCTCCTAAGGATCGTTTGGACACACACAGCAGACTGCTTCAAACTGACAGTTTCCTGGGCTGCCCTTGATTTCCAATTTGCTGACACTCAGTTCATCCCAAATTAATGGAGTCACCTGCTCAACAGCCAAAGCTGCCCTTTGGGGTTGGCCTCAGGAGTCCTGCCTGGAGCATAAAAAAGGCCACAGAGACAAATTCTAGATGCCCCAGTGCCATGGGATGATGCCAGTCAAATAAAATGCGTTGGTCTCTGTTAGTGGGGGGAAGAGGCTCTGTGATGAAGTCTTTTCCTACTGGTGGTGGTCAATCAGCCCAGCCCCCAATGGGCCAAAGAGATGGGGGTGAGAGTTGTTTCCGAAGGCAATGGCACTAGCAAAAAGAAACACTGTTTGCCCACTTTCTTCCTTCCTGGTTCCAACCACCTGCCATCTGAAGCCTCCCTCTAATAAATTAAAAGATCCTGGGCTTCCCTCGTGGCGCAGTGGTTGAGAGTCCGCCTGCCGATACAGGGGACATGGGTTCGTGCCCCGGTCCGGGAAGATCCCACATGCCACGGAGCGGCTGCGCCCGTGAGCCATGGCCGCTGAGCCTGCGCGTTCGGAGCCTGTGCTCCGCAACGGGAGAGGCCACAACAGTGAGAGGCCCGCGTTCCGCAAAAAAAAAAAAAAAAAAAAAGATCCTTGTCAAGTAGCTGGTTCTACTACTAACCAGACACCTGTGTCTCCAGGACTCCCTGGCAGGTCAAGACAACTGTCGGCCTCCTCCTCAGGACGCCAGGGTCACTTAGCTGTGCTCAGCACCTCCCAGGAGGGAAGGGTGAGGAAAACAATGCCCTGAATTTGGCCAAGTGGCCCAGGAGAGGCCCAGTGATAACTGTGTGGTCACGGTTGCAGTCCTTGGTGATGCCCCTCCCAGGTTACTCCAGGACATTGGTACCAGCCATGAAGGTGGAGTAGAGACGGCACAATTCCAGCCTTAAGTATTCCATCTGCAGACTCACTGGACTTCTTACCTGCTTGCCTAACTCTGGAGACTTGAGAAACAGAGAATTAGCTCTCTGTCCCGGGATCCCAGTTGTCACGATGACAATGCAGTACAAATTAGCACATGCTCAGGACTCAACAGAAATCAGGACAGAAAAAACAAGACAGGCTGGATTCTGGGCTACTTCTTTGAAATGTGACCTTTTCTCGGATACTTTCATGAGTCATGGGTATTTTTGTTTAGAAATGAACATACATCTTCCTCTACTGAAGGAACAGAAAGGAGAAAGGAAGAGTCAAGATGTCAGGAGGCAGACATGGATGGGAACGTTACCCATATCAAGTCAGCAGCATTTCTTGGGAATCCTCATCACTTTCGAGCTCTAACTAGCCAGCTAAAGGAGTGGAAAATTACAGCTATAGAAAGAAAAGGATGTTTTTGAGAATGTGGACATCCTCCTCTAAACTGCAAGGATGTCTCCAAAGCAGAGACCACTTAAAAAATATTTTGGGGGGCTTCCCTGGTGACGCAGTGCTTGAGAATCTGCCTGCTAATACAGGGGACACGGGTTCGAGCCCTGGTCTGGGAAGATCCCACATGCTGCGGAGCAACTAGGCCCGTGAGCCACAACTACTGAGCCTGCGCGTCTGGAGCCTGTGCTCCGCAACAAGAGAGGCCGCGATAGTGAGAGGCCCGCGCACTGCGATGAAGAGTGGACCCCGCTTGCCACAACTAGAGAAAGCCCTTGCACAGAAACGAAGACCCAACACAGCAAAAATAAATAATTAATAAACTCCTACCCCCAACATCTAAAAAAAAAATATTTTTGGAGTCTGTCACAAGGCCTAGCACATAGTAGGTCTTCAATAGACGTTTGCTAATGAGCAAATGATTAGAGAGTAAACTATAAAATGCCCAGAAGTGTAGTACAGTAACCCAATATTTGCTGAAAATTATAAATGCAACATAAACAAATTCATCTTTGACGAATGTAAAGGTCCATGAAGTCCTCTCCTTTAGCAGTAAATTTCCACAGGGTCTCCTCAGTTGGCGAGAATGCAATTTGGAGCTATTGGTGGCTGCTTCTCTCTCCCCTCCTCATGTCAACTGCTCAGGAAATGAAAGATCTGTGCAGCTGCTGGGGCCGTCCTGAGCATAGCTCATGTTGGCTTAGGATTTAGGCTTATAGGATTAGACTGACGATCATAAACCTTGACCATTATAAAATCCTAAAACCACTATTAATTTTAAAGGGAGTAGAAAACCTTGGGCAAAACCAGTAACAAATGTATTCCAGCTCTAAGACCAAGACGAAGCCTAAATCCTGTCTAATTTGGAGGAGCTCAGCCTGCAGCGGCTTATTGGGCGAGGCTGAGGAATCTCCCTCCCTGGGGAGCTGAAGGATGAAGACAAAGTTCATGGCTTCGGCCCCAAGTCAGGGACTGGCCGGGGTCACAGCCCGAAAGTTCTCGGCTCTGCAACTTGAACGGAGAAGCCCTGGGGAGCCCGCATCGACACTCCCAGACAGAGGAATCTCCAGGGGAGAAAAGAGTGGGGACCAAGGACGGCATCCTTGAAGGTGAGGTCTCTGTGGGACTTCTGAGTTATGGGTCTGGCATGGGTTACCTGCCTCTACAGGTGTGAAAGGCAGGCAGAACACAGAAGAAAAGCGTGCATTGGGGTTCTGAGGATGGGACTCAGGATCAAACAGGAAACCGAGCTTCCAGCAAGATGTAACGTGAATCTGCCCATGCAAACACACAGAGCAAGCTAGTGCCTAGCTGGCACTCAGAGCAAGACATGGGAATGAAGGGGAGGAGAGGTCCGTCTCACCTAGGGGTGTGTGATTTACAGCCGAAGTTCAAAGTGACGATAATACCATGTTTTTACTTTTTAAATGGTTTTATCCTAAGTTTTCCAGCCCATAAGGAATGCACCTTGGTGTCAACAGAACCCCTTTGTCTTTGTAAGCTATTTTGAAGCAAAATACCGGTAAATGACTTCCCAAACCACCACACAACTAGATCATGCTGAGAAAATGGGCTTTGCAGGAACGCAGTAAATTGTTTCTGTCACAGAAGAAAATGCAACCAGTAGAAATCGTTATGGATGAGTCATTATGAGAAGGGCCAAAAAAATTAACCTTCATCGGTTTTCTTTGCCTTTGTGCACGCAAGGGTGGCGTGTGTGGATGTGCATGTGTGTATTTGAATTCACCAGCCACATTTAGGACTTCGGAGCTGCGGAGGTTTTCAGCGGTAAGCAAGGCCAGCTCCTTCCCCAGCAGGTGTGCAGGAGGGGAGAAGGAAGAAAAATGACTTCAGAAGATGATATTCTGAGAAGGTGTTTAGCGTGACTGAAGGACAAGAGCCTCTGTGATTAGAGGAGGCAGGAGAAGAAAACTTTTAATTTAAAACAGTACTCAGTGCTGTGTTAAAGACTGAAGGTATCACCCCGAAATGTTGAAACCTAATCCCGATGTGATGTTCTTTGGAGGCGGGGCCTATGGGGGGGTGATGAGGGATTAGTGCCCTTGTAAAAGAGACCCCAGGGACCTCCCTCGCCCCTTCCACATGTGAGGACACAGCATCTCTGAATCAGACAGAGGGCCTGCCGGCACTTTTCTCTTGGACTCCCCAGCCTCCAGACTGAGAGAAATAATTTCTATTGTAACAAGCCACTCGGTCTGTGACATTTTGTTTCAGCAGCCCAAACTGACTAAGACACTAAGGTTTAGGAAATAAAATAGTACCGGGTACAGGACTAAATGTTTTATATGCATTGTCTCTTTTAATTCCTCCAACAGAGAGGGAGAACTGGGCTGGTGCTTTTATTACCCCCATTTTACAGGTAAAGAAACTGAGGTTTAGAGGCGATTGCCTTGTCCACAACCCCACAGCAATGAAGTGGCTGGATGGGGATTCCTATCAAGGTGGTCTTATTTCAAGCCTAGGCTTTCAAGCTTGCTTCTCTATCTTCTTGGTGGGAGGGCTACGCCGTGTGTGCGTTACGATGGACAAAAGCCAGCTCTCTGGAGTCAAAGAACCTAATAGAACCTAAAAGATGCAAAGGAAGTTATTCTTACCCTCCAGGTATGAATAAATATTTTCTTCATTGACTGGAGGAGCCTCACGCAGCATCCTCTCCGAGCCCTCCAGCCCTGGGGGCAGGGCACAGGGACTCCATGGGGTTCCCTCCAAGGCTCTAAATCCAGTTACCTTAGCTCCAGCCCCTCCTCCCTTGGTGCAGATATAAAATCTATTTCCAATCACTTGATAATGATTCTTCCTGCCCCCTCTATGCAAACAATAGTACAGACAAATGCTCCATTATGGTGTTGAACATGCCCTAATGTGTGGTAATTTATTTCACATATGGAATTGGGGATGGGGTAACACCGTGTGACAATGGATTTGACACAGGCTCTGTCTGACTTGATGAACACAGCTGCAAGGCAGGTGTTCTCTGTGCAGCGGTAATTGCTCGGTGGACCTGGCCAAGGGGCCCATTTCCAGGAAGCAGTGCCCTGGGTGGACAAGGTGCAGCTCAGAGGATCACCTTAGTGCCTGTCAGGGACCATTTCATCTCCCGACCGACAGCAGTCAGATCGGTTTACAAGTGACATGAATTTGAGGACTCTGTCCAGCTGCAGGGATGGATCTCTGGCTGGAAGCTACCTGTGACATCAGCCAGGCCTAGAGACACCCCGAGGCAGGTGCAGGTCAACGCGGGCTGCCTGGGGTGAGCTGGGGAGGAAAGGAGGCTGCAAAGAGCGGGCAGGTGGGGGGTTAGGACTGCAGGTGAGAGCTGTGTTCACGGCGCACCAACACCTGGAATCCAACTGAGAGTTTCTGTCTAAGAGCCCAGGGCAGCAGGAAACATCTGTGTGCATGTTTCTGTCTAGTTTACAAAGAATTACAGACACCATCGCATTTCGAGTTTTGGCATCCACCTCGCAAGGCGGGGATTCTTACCAACATAGAGTGAGAACTGGATTACTAATTCTCAGCTTGGGTTACTTAGCCACCTGAGAAGCTTTGAAAGAACAACGGAAACCCAAGACCCCTCCTCCCCACGCCTAACCCTTTTTAGTTGATCTGAGATGGGACATGGGTGCCAGTATCTTGGTTTTTGTACGTTTGTTACAAGGAAACTTTACCGATGGATACTGAAATTTCAATTTTATACAATTTTCTTGTGTCACAGTTTTTTTTTTTTCCAGACATTTAGCTGGGCTGTACCAAACAGACAGAAGGTTGGATTCGGCTCATGGGCCATAGTTGGCTAACCTTGCTTTAAAAGAAACCGTGTTTCCCTTCAACTTGCTAAAGTCCCTTCCTGCCTCCCATCCCCACCCCCATCATGTGCCCTGTACCCCATCTGGCTCTAAACCCCCTCTACAGCCTCCCGTGAAGGACTGTCCTGCCCCAAGTACCCCACACTCTGATATGCCAACCTTCACGCCCTCCTTTCCCATTCCCTGCACAGAACTTCCCTGCTCATTTTTTGCTTTTCCTTTTTGTGGACAAATAAAAATTGTATATATTTTTAAAGCATACAGTGTGTGCTGTGATACGTGCATATATTGTGAAATGATCCTCACACTCAAGTTAATTAACACATCCTTCACCTCGCATGTTACCTTTTTTGTGTGTGATGAGAGCGCTTGAGATCTATTCTTTAGTCTTTTAGCAAATTCCAAGTATACATGGAAGTCCCCATGCTGTACATTAGGTCCTAAAATTCTGTCCCCTTGATCAATAGCCCATCTTCCCCTCATCCGGTCTCTAGGTGCCAGGATTTTAAAAATTTCCCCCAAGTGATTCTAACCTATAACCAGGTAGAGAGCCACCAAATTAGACAAACATCTGTGTATGAATTGATAGAAGGGAAACACATCAGACCTGGAGAGGAGCTAAAACGTCAATGAATAAATGTAAGGCAGAGGAGAAAAAGACTAAAAGCATGAGAACCCTTAAATCTGGTCTGGTCTGACAGACAAGGGCTGAGGGACACAGATAAAGTCCCAAAGTCGTGTGCAAGGGGAGTACATCCCATATTCCTCATGTCCCCTGAGAAAGCCTGATGCTTTCTCAGGGGACATGCCAGTGCCCTGCAGTGGTGCTTCCAGCCCTTGTGATTTAGGAGAGAAGAAACAGCTGTCAGCTCAGATGCAGGGTATGCTGGTCCAAAGGGAGCACAAACAGGCCTGAGGAAAAGACGTTCTCCGTCCTGGCTTCAGACTCCACAGGTTTACTTACAATGCTTGTGAGAAATGTCCTCAACTCCCAGGGGCCTTGTTTAGCAGGACACAGCCTCCTCTAATGAGCTATGAATTGTTTGGGTGACACTCATCTCCGGGTGAGAAAAATACATTGTGCCTAGTGTCACAGAACTGGCAGCATCAGATGCAGGTGGGATCCAGGCCACGCCTGCTCAGACCCTGATGCTCACAGGTGCAGACCTGCAGCAGGAAATGCAGGTTTGCTACCTGCCACTTGGAGGAGGAAATCATATCGTATCCTCAAGTTACTCCTGCGTGATTACCGGCTCCGGGATGATGTCAGCGAGCCACAGCCGTAAGGAGCAAAGGCGCCAGGGGAAGCGCTGACCCGCTGGGCCCTGAGGCCGCCGCCCTGCCCCGGGCCCTTTGTGTGCAAGCAGCTCAGGCCACGTCTCTGCCTCTCTCAGGGCTACCCAGCTCGGAATCACCCTTACCCCTCAGAGCAGAAGTGGGTTCTGTCCTCCAGCTAGCGAAGTCCATGGAGAGATTTTCCGTTCCAGAGAGAAGAAGCCCTAGTTCCGTTCTGACATTCTTCCTGGTCGAGCTTGTCCCAGGTCCACGGTTCCTTTGGCAGGAGGCCCAGCCAGAGGGGAGCCCAGGACTTGGTAACGGGCTGCAGGACAGCGCAGTGGTTCAGCGCGGAGCCCTGACAGTTGAGCTGACTGGAGCTCAAAGCCTGGCTGTATTGTGTGAAGCGGGGGACTCATATTGCCCCTGAGGCTCAGTTTCCTCCCCCGTAAACCAGTGATCCAAATGGCAACTTGTCAGGGGTGTGGGAAGGGTACTAAGAAGAAATGTGTGCCAGTGCAGAAAGTGCTCTGCCCAACGCCTGGCTGCTTGATGAATGGAAGCTGTTATCACCCTTCCTGGCTAAGGGAACCAGGGCCCTGACCCTATATTTTGCCCCTATTTCCAAGAGCAGAAAAAGCTCCATCAGTTTCCCCAGCAGTAATGGTCAACTCCATGCCCTGCAGAGAGCCTGGCTGGGTCTGGGCTTGAAAGGATGCCAAGACACAGAAGTAGGAACAGAGATACGCTGAGACAGCTGGCCTCCAGGGCTGTGGAAGGCGGCCCTGCCTGTACACACGAGCTACCCCGCCTGTACACACGGGCTGGCGCCCACACCCAGGGTCTCTGCGGATGCAAAACTCCTGCTACTCCCTCCATCCACAGCACACATACACACACACATGCACAGACACAGACATGCACACACATGTGCACACGTGTGCTCGCATACACATACAGATACACGCGCGCACATCACACACATACTGTCATGTGTGCACACGTGTGCACCCACAGGAGTCACTATTCCCTGGAGAGAGACCCATGTTTATCAGGCACCAGAGCTTCCCTGGGGTTGGGGAGTGGGTCCTCCAAGGCCTCTGTGGCCCCTTCAGTGGCTGTAGAAATCTGCTTTCCCCTCAGCCTTCTTCTGCCAGTCACCTTCTCTCAAGGAGTGATTATGCTTCTTTCTGTCAGGAACACTGAGTGATTGTGGCAGGAAAATTGCCTTCAGCGATAGGAATTTAAGAAATGCTTTTCCTGAAAATAGTGCTCAAATTAATTAACTTGGAGGAAAGGATTGCTTTATTTATTTATATATTTTTTTGGTCTGGACTTAATTTATTTTTCCCCAAGAGTTTTCGTTGTATGATAAGAGGTGAGGAGAGTGTTACCTCCTTGGACACCACCTGAGTCAGGGAGGCCTCAGCAAGGCTGGTCCAAGGAGTCGCCGGAGAGAGGTGTAGCCTGCGGCTGTGCAGAGGGCCGGCTTGTTCTGTTGAAGATGCTGCTCAGACAGGGGGCAGGATGGGTTTGGAGGCGGTGGTGGGTGTTGAAGTGGGTGGTGGGAGGAGGAAAAACCCACGTGGGAACATAAAACATGCACACAAAGGTGGGCACGCTCTGGCCTGGGAAATTCCACTTGTTTCTCTAAGCATCCCTTCCTTCATTTATACGAGGGGATAAGAGGGTTGGTTTTCATGAGGATCTGGTGAAGACCTGTGTGTTCAGCTCTGGAATTCCTGGGCAGCACCAAGAAGAAGGGTGGTCCAGGTAACAGCAGAGGCCAGAGGGTGGAAAACCCAGCTGATCAAGGCTGGTACCTCTGTCACTAGCTGGGGGATCTAGGGTCAGTAATTCAACTTCTCTGAGCCTTTAGTTCCTCATTGCAAAATGGGGATAAAAATAATCACATCACAGTATCATTGTGAAAAAAAATACAACTATTAGGAACCCAAGAGGACCTTCAAGATGGCAGAGGAGTAAGACGTGGAGATCACCCTTCCTCCCCACAAATACATCAGAAATACATCAACACGTGGAACAACTCCTACAGAACACCTACTGAACGCTGGCAGAAGACCTCAGACCTCCCAAAAAGCAAGAAACTAAGCATGTACCTGGCCGTGTGACTGACAGGCTCTTGGTGCTCCAACCAGCTATCAGTCCTGAGACTCTGAGGTGGGAGAGCCAAGTTCAGGACATTGGACGAACAGAGACCTCCTGACACCATGTAATATCAATTGGCGAGAGCTCTCCCAGAGATCTCCATCTCAATGCTAAACGCAGCTCCACTCAACAACCAGCAAGCTCCAGTGCTGGACACCCCATGCCAAACAACTATGAAGACAGGAACACAACCCCACCCATCAGCAGAGAGGCTGCCTAAAATCATAATAAGTTCACAGACACCCCAAAACACACCACCAGACACAGTCCTGCCCACCAGAATGACAAGATCCAGCCTCATCCACCAGAACACAGGCACCAGCCCCCTCCACCAGGAAGACTACACAACACACTGAACCAACCTGACCCACTGGGAGCAGACACCAAAAACAACAGGAACCACGAACCTGCAGCTTGTGAAAAGGGAACCCCAAACACAGTAAGTTAAGCAAAATGAGAAGACAGAGAAATACGTACCAGATGAAGGAGCAAGGTAAAACCCACCAGACCAAACAAATGAAGCGGAAATAGGCAGTCTACCTGAAAAAGAATTCAAAATAATGATAGTAAGGATGACACAAAATCTTGGAAATAAAATGGAGAAAATACAAGAAACGTTTAGCAAGGACCTAGAAGAAGTAAAGAGGAAACAATCAATGATGAGCAACACAATAAATGAAATGTAAAAGTCTCTAAAGGGAATCAATAGCAGAATAACTGAGGCAGAAGAACGGATAAGTGACCTGGAAGATAAAATAGTGAAAATACCTACTGCAGAGCAGAATAAAGAAAAAAGAATGAAAAGAATTGAGGACAGTCTCAGAGACCACTGGGCCATTAAACACACCAACATTCAAATTATAGGGGCCCCACAAGAAGAAGAGAAAAAGAAAGGGACTGAGAAAATATTTGAAGAGATTATAGTTGAAAAATATCCTAATATGGAAAAGGAAATAGTCAATCAAGTCCAGGAAGCACAGAGTCCCATACAGGAGAAATCCAAGGAGAAACACGGCAAAGTACATATTAATTAAACTATAAAAATTAAATACAAAGAAAAAATATTGAAAGCAGCAAGGGAAAAGCAACAAATTACATACAAGGGAATCCCCATAAGGTTAACGGCTGACCTTACAGCAGAAACACTGCAAGCCAGAAGGGAGTGGCAGGACATATTTAAAGTGATGAAAGGAAAAAACCTACAACCAAGATTACTCTACCCAGCAAGGATCTCATTCAGATTTGACAGAGAAATTAAAAACTCTACAGACAAGCAAAAGCTGAGAGAATTCAGCATCACCAAACCAGCTTTACAACAAATGCTAAAGGAACTTCTCTAGGCAGGAAACACAAGAGAAGGAAAAGATCTACAATAACAAACTCAAAACAGTTAAGAAAATGGTAAAGGAATATACATATCGATAATTACCTTAAATGTAAATGGATTAAATGTTCCAACCAGAAGACATAGACTGGCTGAATGGATAAAAAAACAAGACCCATATATATGCTGTCTACAAGAGATGCACATCAGACCTAGGGACACATATAGACTGAAAGTGAGAGGATGGAAAAAGATATTCCATGCAACTGGAAATCAAAGGAGAGCTGGAGTAGCAATTCTCATAACAGACAAAATAGACTTTAAAATAAAGACTATTACAAGAGACAAAGAAGGACACAACATAATGATCAAGGGATGAATCCAAGAAGAAGATAGAACAATTGTAAATATTTATGGACCCAACATAGGAGCATTTCAATACATAAGGCAAATGCTAGCAGCCATAACAAAGGAAATTGACAGTAACATAATCATAGTAGGGGACTTTAACACTGCACTTTCACCAATGGACAGATCAACCAAAATGAAAATACATAAGGAAACACAGCTTTAAATGACACATTAAACAAGATGGACTTCATTGATATTTATAGGACACTCCATCCAAAAACAACAGAATACACTGTGTTCTCAGGTGCTCATGGAACATTCTCCAGGATAGATCATATCTTGGGTCACAAATCAAGCCTTGGTAAATTTAAGAAAATTGAAATTGTATCAAGTATCTTTTCCAACCACACACTATGAGACTAGATATCAATTACAGGAAAGAAACGTAAAAAATACAAACACATGGAGGCTAAACAATACATTACTAAATAACCAAGAGATCACTGAAGAAATCAAAGAGGAAATCAAAAAATATCTAGAAACAAATGACAATGAAAACACGACGACCCAAAACCTATGGGATGCAGCAAAAGCAGTTCTAAGAGGGAAGTTTAGAGCAATACAATCCTACCTTAAGAAACAGGAAACATCTCAAATAAACAACCTAACCTTACACCTAAGGCAGTTAGACAAAGACAAAAACAAAAAAATCCCAAAGTTAGCAGAAGGAAAGAAATCATAAAGATCAGATCAGAAATAAATGAAAAAGAAATGAAGGAAACAATAGCTAAGATGAATAAAACTAAAAGCTGGTTCTCTGAGAAGATAAAGACAATTGATAAACCATTAGCCAGACTCATCAAGAAAAAAAGGGAGAAGACTCAAATCAATATAATTAGAAATGAAAAAGGAGAAGTAACAACTGACACTGCAGGAACACAAAGGATCATGGGAGATTACTACAAGAAACTATATGCCTATAAAATGGACAACCTGGAAGAAACGGACAAATTCTTAGAAAAGCACAACCTCCTGAGACTGAACCAGGAAGAAATAGAAAATATGAACAGACCAATCACAAGCACTGAAATTGAAACTGTGATTAAAAATCTTCCAACAAACTAAAGCCCAGGACCAGATGGATTCACAGGCAAATTCAATCAAACATTTAGAGAAGAGCTAATACCCATCCTTCTCAAACTCTTCCAAAATATAGCAGAGGGAGGAACACTCCCAAACTCATTCTACAAGGCCACCATCACCTTGATACCAAAACCAGACAAGGATGTCACAAAGAAAGAAAACTACAGGCCAATATCACTTATGAACATAGATGCAAAAATCCTCAACAAAATACTAGCAAACAGAATCCAGCAGTACATTAAAAGGATCATACACCAGGATCAAGTGGGGTTTATCCCAGGAATGCAAGGATTCTTCAATATACACAAATCAATGTGATAAACCGTATTTAAAAATTGAAGGAGAAAAACCATATGATCCTCTCAATAGATGCAGAAAAAGCTTTTGACAAAATTCAATACCAATTTATGATAAAAATCCTGCAGAAAGTAGGCATAGAGGGAACTTACCTCAACATAATAAAGGCCATATATGACAAACCCACAGCCAACATCGTCCTCAATGGTGAAAAACTGAAACCATTTCCTCTACGATCAGGAACAAAACAAAGTTGCCCACTGTCGCCATTATGATTCAACATAGTTTTGGAAGTTTTAGCCCCAGCAATCAGAGATGAAAAAGAAATAAAAGGAATCCAAATCAGAAAAGAAGTAAAACTTTCACTGCTTGCAGATGACATACTATACATAGAGAATCCTAAAGATGCTACCAGAAAACTACTGGAGCTAATCAATGAATTTGGTAAAGTAGCAGGATACAAAATTAATGCACAGAAATCTCTGGCATTCCTATACACTAATGATGAAAAATCTGAAAGAGAAATTAAGGAAACACTACCATTTACCACTGCAACAAAAAGAATAAAATATCTAGGAATAAACCTACCTAAGGAGAGAAAAGACCTGTATGCCAAAAACTATAAGACACTGATGAAAGAAATTAAACATGATAGAAACAGACGGAGAGATATACCATGTTCTTGGATTTTAAGAATAAACATTGTGAAAATGACTCTACTACCCAAAGCAATCTACAGATTCAATGCAATCCCTATCAAACTACCACTGGCATTTTTCACAGAACTAGAACAAAAATTTTCACAACTTGTATGGAAACACAGAAGACCCCAAATAGCAAAGCAATCTTGAGAAAGAAAAATAGGGCTGGAGGAATCAGGCTCCCCATCTTCACACTATACTAAAAAGCTACAGTAATCAAGACAGTATGGTACTGGCACAAAAACAGAAATATAGATCAATGGAACAGGATAGAAAGCCCAGAGATAAACCCACACACATATGGTCACCTTATCTTTGATAAAGGAGGCATGAATTTGCAACAGAGAAAAGACAGCCTCTTCAATAAGTGGTTCTGGGAAAACTGGACAGCTACGTGTAAAAGAATGAAATTAGAACACTCCCTAACACCACACACAAAAATAAACTCAAAATGGATTAAAGACCTAAATGTAAGACCAGACACTATAAAATTCTTAGAGGAAAACGTAGGCAGAACACTCTATGACATAAATCACAGCAAGATCCTTTTTGACCCACCTCCTAGAGTAGTGGAAATAAAAACAAAAATAAACAAATGGGACCTAATGAAACTTAAAAGCTTTTGCACAGCAAAGGAAACCATAAACAAGATGAAAAGACAACCCTCAGTATGGGAGAAAATATTTGCAAACAAAGCAACTGACAAAGGATTAATCTCCAAAATATACAAGCAGCTCATGCAGCTCAATATCAAAAAAGCAAACAACCCAATCCAAAAATGGGCAGAAGACCTAAATAGACATTTCTCCAAAGAAGATATACAGACAGCCAACAAACACATGAAAGGATGCTCAACATCACTACTCATTAGAAAAATGCAAATCAAAACTACAATGAGGTATCACCTCACACCAGTCAGAATGGCCATCATCAAAAAATCTACAAACAGTAAATGCTGAAGAGGGTGTGGTAAAAGGGGACCCTCTTGCACTATTGGTGGGAGTGTAAATTGATACAGCTACTATGGAGAACAGTAAGGAGGTTCCTTAAAAAACTATAAATAGAACTACCATGTGGCCCAGCAATCCCACTACTGGGCATATACCCAGAGAAAACCATAATTCAAAAAGAGTCGTGGACCACAATGTTCACTGCAGCTCTATTTACAAGAGCCAGGACATGAAAGCAACCTAAGTGTCCATCGACAGATGAATGGATAAAGAAGATGTGGCACATATATACAATGGAATACTACTCAGCCATAAAAAGAAACGAAATTGAGTTATTTGTAGTGAGGTGGATGGACCTAGAGTCTGTCATACAGAGTGAAGTAAGTCAGAAAGAGAAAAACAAATACCGTATGCTAACACATATATATGCAATCTAAAACAACAAAAGAAATGGTTCTGAAGAACCTAGGGGCAGGACAGGAATAAGGACGTAGACGTAGAGAATGGACTTGACATGGGGACGGGGAAGGGTAAGCTGGGACAAAGTGAGAGAGTGGCATGTACATACATACACTACCAAATGTAAAATAGATAGCTAGTGGGAAGCAGCCGCATAGCACAGGGAGATCAGCTTGGTGCTTTGTGACCACCTAGAGGGGTGGGATAGGGAGGGTGGGAGGCAGACGCAAGTGGGAGGGTATATGGGGATATATGTATATGTATAGTTGATTCACTTTGTTATACAGCAGCAACTAACACAACAATGTAAAGCAATTATACTCCAATAAAGACGTTTAAAAAAATGTGTATGTATTCTTAATAACTGTCATTCTTTCTTTTTTTCTCATGAGCAATTTGATCCCAGTCAGACCAGAATGAAACCCCTAAAATACGAGGTAAAACAACAGCCAGTTTCTGAGTCCCTTTCGGTTTAAGATGCTCAGGTTAGTTCTGTTATCCACACCGGGTTTACACCTTTTTGATACCTACCTTTTCTGGGTGTTGACCCCAGCTTATACTCAAGAAATACAAGGGTGTTTCTTATCCACCCCAGCCAGTGTTTCTTAACCGGGAGCACGTGGATGGACTTTTCAGGAATCATAATCCTGTGAAACAAACAAAATAGTACATTAAGTTCATGTGAGCATCCCATCGATAGCTTTCACAAGGGCAGGGATGAGAGCGATTTGTATCCTCCCCAAAGAAATGAAGCCAAACTGAATTATACCACACAGAATATTGATGGCAAACCAATTTAAAATATGTAAAATTCCAAAGTCGATTTTTACACAGATAATCTTTTGATACTCTCTTTATATAATTTTAAAAGGCTAATTTGAAGAAACCCTTTAAGAAATCACTCTTCTTAAAGTAGAGGACGGAGGCTTCCCTGGTGGCGCAGTGGTTGAGAGTCCGCCTGCCGATGCAGGGGAAACGGGTTCGTGCCCCGGTCCGGGAAGATCCCACGTGCCGCGGAGCGGCTGGGCCCGTGAGCCATGGCCGCTGAGCCTGCGCGTCCGGAGCCTGTGCTCCGCAACGGGAGAGCTCACAACAGTGAGAGGCCCGCGTATCGCAAAAAAAAAAAGTAGAGGACGACTCCATCTACTTACACTCAGATCTCTCTCATAAACATGAGCATGCGGGCACACACAGACAGACAGACAGACAGACAGACACACACACACACACACACACACACACAGTTGCACTGCCGCCGGCTCAATGTCCCCACCCCGGCCATGGCAGCTGCAAAGCACAGAGTTTGTGTCTGCAGTCTCCTGCCTCTCAGGAACCTGCAAGTCTTTCAAGGCGTCTCCCGGGCCCTGGCACTGCCCTAGGCTGGTTGTTCACAGCTGGCAGGTGAAGCAAAGGGCAAGAAAATATCTTGTCCTGAGAAGGGCAGCAAGGACGGTTCCACCAATCCTGACTACGAGACCACAATTAAGGGAGGAGGGTAAGAAGCAGGATGTAAACAAGGGGCTGAGCGGTTTAAAGCACACGAAGCTGACCCTCCCAGTGGGAGCCTTGCCAGGACACTGGGGTTTGCACCCAAGCCTCTGGGGCGAGGTCCTGAGACCCCAGCTCTGTCAGAAGCAATGAGGCAGCACACAAACCTTGATCTGAACATGTTCAGGTGCCTTGGCTGCCCCACTTTAGAAGAAAGGCCATGCTATGAGGTGTGTTCAGCATCATTTCCATGCAGACCGCAGGACGCCCTTGGTTGGATGTAGCCCTAGACCTTCGTTCAGATATCACTACTGCTACTACAACTACTACAATATTTTTTATTTTATTTCCTGGATTGTTTGTGTGTTTATACACTAAATGCCTAGTATAAGACCTAGGGAAGCGAATGCAAGAAAAGGGCGTACCTGACCGCACTGTGATGTGGATAAATTAACCAAGGTTCAAACCTTGGAGGAGCAATTAAAGACAGGTGAAGAATGCAGACACAGAGATCAGACTTGTGGTTGCCAAGGGGAGGAGGGAAAGGAGAGGGATGGACTGGGAGTTTGGGGTTAGCAGATCAACTATTGCATGTAGAATGCATAAACAACAAGGTCCTACTGTATAGCACAGGGAACTATATCCAATCTTCTGGGGTAAACCATAATGGAAAAGAATATTTTAAAAATATTGTATATTTGTATAAAACTGAGTCACTTTGCTGTACAGCAGAGATCTGCACAACATTGTAAATCAACTATACTTCAGTTAAAAAAAGACATGTGAAGAACGGCTGATACGGACCTGGCCTTCTATTTCCTTGCTTCCCACTCAGGGTCCCACACAGAACTTTACATGCACTGAGGGCACAATACCTGAGTAACCTCACAGATCACTTACAATTTTTTCCTCACCCTCATCTCAAGAATAATGACAGCCTTTATTCATTTAAGCACTCAGAGTGCAGTGCAGGAATGGCCTGCTTTAGAATCACCAAAGACCTTGTTGAAAATGCAGCTTCTTGGGCCCCTGCCCAGACACACTGAACCAGGATCTTTTGAGAGGAGGCCCAAGAACCTGCATTTTAATGAGCCCACCAAGTGACCTGGATGTCTGAGAACCACTGACTTAGTCAAATGAATATTTGTCCATCAGCACCTTTAAGTCTGCTCCCAAAGCCTTTAGTAAATCATTTCAACCTTGGATGGAGGCATCTCTAAACCAACGCTCGACAAAGCCCTTCTGACAGATTTAGAATCGAGTATCAGAAGGTTTAAACAAATTAACTTTGAAGGTAACTTTTATTTGTACTTTTAGTCACTTCATTAAGACTATCGACCTGCAAGTTAGAGATGGTGACCCCAGAATGTTCTTCTGGTGTCCATAACTCATCATCCTATCTGACTTGGGCACAGAGGCCCAAGAGATGCCCGCTCACCAATGCTGTTGAAATTCCCTCGGCTTGTGACATTTTGGGCTGACTCTACTGGTCACTGCCCTTTTCTGGATAGAACTTATTTTGGGAAGGATCCATTGGGATGGGAAAATGGGAGGAGATGGATGAAAAACAAAGAGAAGAGGAAGAAAGGGAAGAGGAGGCAGGGGTGGGAGGGAGAGGAAAGAGGGCTGGTTAGAATAACCCCGTTTTCTTTTTTTTTTTTAATTCTTTTTTTTAAACATCTTTATTGGAGTATAATTGCTTTACAATGTTGTGTTAGTTTCTGCTTTATAACAAAGTGAATCAGCCATACATATACACATATCCCCACGTCTCCTCCCTCTTGCATCTCCCTCCCACCCTCCCTATCCCATCCTCCCTATCCCATCCTCCCTATCCCTCCCCTCTAGGTGGTCACAGAGCACCGAGCTGATCTCCCTGTGCTATGCAGTTGCTTCCCACTAGCTATCTATTTTACATTTGGTAGTGTATATATGTCCATGCCACTCTCTCACTGCATCCCAGCTTAGCCTTCCCCCTGCCCGTGTCAAGTCCATTCTCTACGTCTGTGTCTTTATTCCTGTCCTGCCCCTAGGTTCTTCAGAACCTTTTTTTTTTTTTTTTTTAGATTCCATATTTATGTGTTAGCATACGGTATTTTTCTCTTTCTGACTTACTTCACTCTGTATGACAGACTCTAGGTCCATCCACCTCACTACAAATAACTCAATTTCGTTTCTTTTTATGGCTGAGTAATATTCCATTGTAGATATGTGCCACATCTTCTTTATCCATTCATCTGTCGATGGACACTCAGGTTGCTTCCATGTCCTGGCTATTGTAAATAGAGCTGCAGTGAACATTGTGGTACATGACTCTTTTTGAATTATGGTTTTCTCAGGGTATATGCCCAGTAGTGGGATTGCTGGGTCATATGGTAGTTCTATTTTTAGTTTTTTAAGGAACCTCCCTACTGTTCTCCATAGCGGCTGTATCAATTTACATCCCCCCTGCTGTCATGAAAGCATCCGGCATCAGCAGACACTTTGCTGGTATGGGGACCGAAAGACTGGCCCCGAGGAGCAAAAGGGAAAAATAAAGAAAGGTGACAAAAAGGAGAAAAGAACAAAGAGAAATACGAACTGACAATAGTAAAAAGAAGGTGAAGTACAAAGACTCCAGAGAAGTCAGGGTATTTTTACCTTTGCAAACACTTCATTTTACTACACTTAATTAATCATAACACAGGAACATAAATGTTTAAAGGGTGAAATAAAATGCACAGAAATAGTCATCCTCAACAAAAATGAGAACACATAAATTTAACATGAGGTTGTCATCCCTCCTCTCCCAGCACACAGGATACAGCATCTCCATGTCAATTCCCCCCTCAGGAACAAGGCCGCGGTAACGAGCTCTCTCCTGGCTCTGGCTAAAATCAATAAGTGAAACGTAAGAGGAAAGAGGGGGAAAATACTCCAAAGAGAGAAGGGACTGGGCGGAGAAACAGAGCAAGCGTGAAAGCAGAGGAGACAACTCTACTGTCTCCCATCGGTGCCCTTCAGATCAGGAAGTTCTCTGACACGTCTAACTCAAATCTCTCCTGTAATTCCAGCCAATTTAACTCTTTTTTGGAACCAGCCCAATACGAGACTGTGACAATTAACTGGTTCAGAACTCTACAAAATAAAAGAAAAAAATTAAATAGAGCTCCCCAGGCCTTGTTTGTGAAGTCTTGGGTCTCTCTGAAGCAGGGGCTGAGACAACAGGGCAGAGGAGAAACTGACAAATCTCTCCCCTTTGCTAACTATGAAACCATCTGGATTTCCTGTCTCCCTGCCCCAAGCCTTCTGCTGCAAGTAACTCTGCTCCTTCTGCCTCTGTCCATCCGCTCAGGCCTGAGCGCGGGGTGGGACCAATACAGTCCTTGACAGGGCAGCTGAAGAATCCTCACGCAACATCCTCGAGCCGACTCGCTCCCAGGCTGCCCCTTTCTGTGCTCTGTCTTGGGTCTGGTAACTGGGGATGCTGGGGCTGAGGAGAGGGTGCATCTTGCAGTCAGGCCCCTCTTGCGCTCTTGTCTCTGTGTTATCTGCCTTATCCTTGGGGGACTCACCCAGCCCCTGAGACCTAGGCCCTGTCCCTGTGTCCCCCTCCATGGCAGGGCCTGCCCACGTCTGTCAGACCACTCTAGACTGACAGCCCAGGTGGACTTCTCTTACCTGTTGACACCTCCCCAGTCGTTTATTCCTCCCAACCCCACTCCCTCTTACTGGACTAGTGTGATGAGCGGCTCTTCACCCCTGAAGGTTTCTCATGCATCTAAACCCCCAGATTCATACCCTTCCCAGTCCACCTGCTATTGGGGCCTGCCTCTTGGTGGGCTAGGTCCTACTTGGCCAACCAAAGCACACAGGGAAGTTCACTGGGGTCTCTGTGTCTTTCAAGGACTCCACGGGAAGCAGTAAGATCCACGTTGTGCCCCGGTCTAGCTACAGCTGCCTCAGTCTTCCCTGGATCCAAACCACACTGCTTCTCCACCATGGAGTCTCACGCACCCTTATCCCTGGAACAAACCAGGCCAAGCCCTGCCTTTTCAAAGCTCTCAAATCCTGAGAGGTCATAGGGTATAGTAGATAGACAGGTTCTAATGTCACATATCTGAGTTAAATATTGACTCTATAACTGATCCCCCACGGAACCCTGGGCAACTCACTTAACCAACCTTGACTCCCTGTAAAGTGGGCCTACAATCTTCCTGAATTGGTGTAAAGGTTCAATACAATTAGGTGATGTTTTTATCACAAGGGCCAATGCAGAGATGCTGTTGAAGAAAGGCTGATGGATTGTTTCTGCCTCTCTTACATCCCCAGGTCTCTTCAATTGTTCTTTGGAAGCTTTATCATTGTAACAGAGACAGATTTCAACAAATGCCAAGCTCAGGAGAACTTCTGCTTTGTCAAGAATTCTGCCCAGGCTTCCAGCCCATCTCCAGGGCTCACCTGTGCTGGGTTCAGCCGTGGCAACTCCTACGGCCCACTGGGCAAGGAACAGCACTCCCGCAGCGGGGAAATCCTCATCATTTCATGCAGCTCCTAGTTCCCTCTGCCTTCTCCTTCAGTCTTCCAAGATTATAGGAGAGGATCCAAAATATGATTTCATCCATGCCCTGAATTCAGACCCAGTATGTTACATAAGGTGTTCAGGCTTCATTTGTGCCGTTCCTGAGAACTTCTAGTATTCTAACCACATCCGTTACCCTTGATAATCCCGAGACTAACAGAACTACACTGTGGGTTAACCCACAGAAGCTCCACGGACCTCCACGTGCAGCCTGCCGCTACCTGCCACAGGTGGGAGAACACAGCTTGCCTTGACAAAGGCCTGGCTGTTCTTCCGCTTTTCAGGTTGTAGACAGATATCCATGGGCCTTATCATTGGACTACAGTCACCGTGAGGGGTCAAGATTAGTAGCCAAGAAAGTAGATTCACCTCTCACTAACCATGCAGCACACACGTGCTGCCCTCCGAGGGGCCGTGACTCCCGAGCTGCTTGTGACTGTCCATAACTGCAGCATTAAGTGATAGATTTCAATTTGTAAATCCAATTCTAAAGATTCTAAACTCACTTCCAAGTTCATCAGCAGAGTAGAGTGATCAATTAATGGTGTCTATTTTGGTCACTTGACAGAGAGGGGCAGTATTTCATCAACAGCCCTGAGGGCCAGGAAGTCAGGCACTAACATCTGAAATCTGACCTCGCCCTGATTCTTTGGAGAATGTGGAAGCTCATACGATGACCAGGACCTGGTAAGTTGATTGTAAAATGGCCCCGATTCTTCCCCTTTCTTTATCCAGCATCCTATCGAGTGGAATCCATTCCTCCACCCCTGGAATCCGTTCTGGCCTCATAACTTGCCCATGGAACACAGTGAGAATGTCAGTTCTGAGCCCAGGCCTGGAGGGGCCTTGCCACCTCTCCTGTGCCCTCTTGGAACAAGCCCAGGCTAGTCCGCTGGAGACTGAGAGATCCCCGTGGGCCACAGCTGGCCCAGTGTTCATTGCTTTATGCCACTGGTCTTTGTGTGTGTTTGCTTGATTTCCTTACACAGCACTATTATAGATAATGGATAAAAAAGGGGGCAATAGATTATATCTTCATGAGTCCTGCCATAACTACTGACCATGAACTTACAATTTTTTTAAAAAGTTACTCTTCCCCCTGTTTGTCTAGCTGATTCAGTCCAAGGCTAGTGCTATAGTGCTTCTCTATCTGTGGGGAGGGAGCAGCTATTTTTTCTAACATTTTTTCATAGTTTTTAGTTTTTTATTTAAACTCTTTATAGATTAATAAGAAGTTGCAAAAAATCAAATAGTACAGGGAGGACCACGTTTTGAGGCTCTGGTTCTTTTTCCAATCCTTTCTGGATTAAATGATTTTATAAAATACAACAGAAATGAATTACAAGGAAAATGAAAAAAAAATTAAGACATATAAAATACTAGCTTGAATTCTTTATTCGATTCCACAGAACAGGTAAAAAGTTATAGAAATGTTTATGAAAATTTCTATATGCTTATTTTCAGTTTGTATATGCATCTCATCGCAGTTCAGTGACAAGCATTTCATGGCTTGGCACCAGTCCATGGACCACACCTAAGTAGCATCACTTTAAGCCCTTCTGGAGATCTTCTGAGATGAGAAATGAAAACTAAGCTTGAGTGTAGCAGGGATAATTTTGGTCTCGATGATCCTATCACAGAGACAGTCTCCTGTAGAGGATATTTTTAAAATATCTTTTACCCTAAGTGCTATAAAAGAGTATTTTTGTGGTTTGCTAACCCTGGATGATGGGAAGAAAAATCATAAAGCATGCTTCCGCCTCTCTACAGGAATTTTCCTCTACTGATTATCACCACCACTGAAACAAATAAGCAAAAAGCACAAACAAAACCAAGGCCATATTGGTACTGAAGGGCAAACATTCCATAGGATTGGTTCCAAACAACGTGAATCAAAAAGAATTTATTACTGGTTAATCTGTCCCAATAGAAGACTGGTTTTTTGAATTGTTTTGTTGTTGTTGTTTTTTAATTCAGTAAACTTGTCTAAGTAAGAGAGACATGTTGACCCAATGAGAGTTAGACTCTAGTTTCCCCCAGCCCCTTTCCTGGACCTTGGGAGTGTGGTACATCCTGACAGACAAGTCCCCTGTTCCTGAGATAACTCAAGATGGAGATACAGTGAAAAACTAGATTTGTTCAAAAGGCAGAAATAGGAGAGGAATTATGAAAGTTTTGTCTGCAGACGAGGGCTACTGCAGTTTGTATCGTATCCGAATTCATTAAGTTAATACCCTGACATCCACATCTACTCCCCTGGCTCTCTCCAGGATGATAAACTAGCTCCACCAGCACCACAAGTCACGTCCCCGGTGAGGGAGAGTCTGGCGTAATGGCAGTGGAGGAGCAGGTAATTTGTGCCATTTTTTTCTCTTTTCTTCCTTGTGCACTTGCCTAATAAATGGATTTCTATTCCCTAAGTGTTACAAAAGAGTATTTAATTTGGCTGGAGCATGCAGAAGGATGAGAGAATGGCCAAGACCATCTGTAAAGTATTAAAATCTTAGCTCAGTTTCACCCTTCGGCAACATCTTTCTGCATACATTCCCACCTCTTTCCAGCCCATTTTCCTCTGAAAAGGCAAATCACGTTTTGCCTTAAATCACGATCATGTTTTAAAAGGATTCAATGATTTCCCAGTGATCTTAGAATGAAGTTCCAAGTCCTTAGAATGGTCTCCATGGTCCAGCACGACTGAGCCCCAAATCAGCACCTCATTGCCATATAACCACCCTCTCCCTCACTCTGGTCCCTGGACACTGGCTTTTTCTCTTTCCTCAAATGCAGTCAAGCTCCTCCCCACTTCTGGACCACCACACGCACTCCCACCCTGGCCCTTTTTCCTCTGAACTTCTCATCTTTCATTTCTCAGCCTTCAACTCCCAGAATAAATTAAACACCCCCAAAACATTAGTTCTGAGCCCTTTAGGCTCCCCCACCCCAGACACTACTCAGATAATTATGTGTGTGACTCCTCTTTAGTACCTTCCTCTATCGCTGGATTGGAGCTCCATGGAGGCAGGGACCGTGTACACCTTGACCATCTCTGAGTCTTCATCACCAGCAGCAGCACTGGTCATTCAATGTATTTCCGGGATGAATGCAAAGCCATTTCACTGCCACTTCTACTCCCAGGTGTGAGAGCCCACAGCCTACCCACTGTCACATTCTGCATTCTAATGAGAGGAAAAGTAGCACAAGACTATTTTCCTCTAGAATTTGAATTCAGATGAACTCAAACAGGAGTACATATTTCTTCTAGGACAAGAAAAAAATTATAAATGAAAAACAAGTTTTCTTGGAAAGCATGGCTAGATAAAGGCATGCTTTAACGTTGAACAGATGAACTTGAACCCTATAGGTTCTTGATAGACTCCTATATGTTAAGAGCGGTAATGACAATACACTATGGTAGTTTTTCTCCAATTCCAGAATCGGGGTGGGCTCCCTGTGGCTGTGGGTAAACTAATTAAGATGACTTTAGGAAAGCTGGTGCAGGGCACAGGAGAAAGGTGGTTCGTGCTGTTTTGACTCCACTGGACTCAAGCCTCCACTGTGACTTTGGCTACTCCTGCTCCCACCAGCTCTCCTTCAGCCTCTCCCGGTTCAGGGGAAAGAGGGTGTATGTTATCATGCTCAGTTGTTGAGAGAGAAAGAAAGCAAAAATAATGGCAGACTGATGCTGCAGCCACGTGGCTGACAGGGTCTTGGTGCCTAGCCAGGTGTCAGGCCTGAGCCTCTGAGGTGGGAGAGCCGAGTTCAGGACACTGGACCACCAGAGTCCTCCCAGCCGCACATAATACCAATCGGCGAGAGCTCTCCCAGAGATCTCTGTCTCAAGGCTAAGACCAAGATCCACTCAACGATCAGCAAGCTCTGGTGCTGGACACCCCATTCCAAACAACAAGCAAGACAGGAACACAACCCCACCCACTAGCAGAGAGGCTGCCTGAAATCATAATACACTCACAGATACCCCAAAACACACCACCAGACACAGTCCTGCCCACCAGAAGGACAAGATCCAGCCTCATCCACCAGAACACAGGCACCAGCCCCTCCACCAGGAGGCCTACACAAGCCACTGAACAAACCTTACCCACTGGTGATAGACACCAAAAACAACAGGAGCTACGAACCTGCAGCCTGTGAAAAAAGGACCCCAAACACAGTAAGTTAAGCAAAATGAGAAGCCAGAGAAATATGCAGCAGATGAAGAAGCAAAGTAAAAACCCACCAGACCAAACAAATGAAGAGGAAATAGGCAGTCTACCTGAAAAAGATTCAGAGTAATGATAGTAAAGATGATCCCAAATCTTGGAAACACAATAGAGAAAATACAAGAAACGTTCAACAAGGACCTAGAAGAACTAAAGAGCAAACAAACAATGATGAACAACCCAGTAAATGAAATTTAAAATTCTCTAGAATGAATCAATAGCAGAATAACTGAGGCAGAAGAACGGATAAGTGACCTGGAAGATAAAATAGTGGAAATAACTGCTGCAGAGCAGAATAAAGAAAAAAGAATGAAAAAAATTGAGGACAATCTCAGAGATCTGTGGGACAACATTAAACACACCAACATTCAAATTATAGGGTTCTCACAAGAAGAAGAGAAAAAGAAAGGGACTAAGAAAATATTTGAAGAGATTATAGTTGAAAACTTTCCTAATATGGAAGAGGAAATAGTCAACCAAGTCCAGAAAGCACAGAGAGTCCCATACAGGATAAATCCAAGGAGGAACACGGCAAGGCACAAATTAATCAAACTATCAAAAATTAAATACAAAGAAAAAATATTTAATGCAGCAAGGGAAGAGCAACGAATAACAAACAAAGGAATCCCCATAAGGTTAACAGTTGATCTCTCAACAAAACTCTGCGAGCCAGGAGGGAGTGGCAGGACATATATAAAGTGATGAAAAGAAAAAAACAAACCAAGATTACTCTACCCAGCAAGGATCTCATTCAGGTTTGACAGAGAAATTAAAACCTTCAGAGACAAGCAAAAGCTAAGAGAATTCAGCACCACCATACCAGCTTTACAACAAATACTAAAGGAACTTCTCTAGGCAAGGAACACAAAAGAAGGAAAAGACCTACAATAACAGACCCAAAACATTTAAGAAAATGGTAATAGGAACATACATATTGATAGTTACCTTAAATGTAAATGGATTAAATGCTCCAACCGAAAGACATAAACTGGCTGAATGGATACAAAAACAAGACCCATAAATATGCTGTCCACAAGAAGCCCGCTTCAGACCTATGGACACAGACAGACTGAAAGTGAGGGGATGGAAAAAGATATTCCATGCAAATGGAAATCAAAAGAGAGCTGGAATGGCAATTCTCATAGCAAACGAAATAGACTTTAAAATATAGACTATTAGAAGAGACAAAGAAGGACACTACATAATGATCAAGGGATCGATCCAAGAAGAACATATAACAATTGTAAATATTTACGCACCCAACGTAGGATCATCTCAATACATAAGGCAAATGCTAACAGCCATAAGAGGGGAAATCGACAGTAGCACAATCATAGTAATCAAGCCTTGGTAAATTTAAGAAAATTGAAATCATATCAAGTATCTTTTCTGACCACAATGCTATGAGACTAGATATCAATTACAGGAAAACTGTAAAAATTACAAACATATGGAGGGTAAACAATACGTGACTAAATAACCAACAGATCACTGAAGAAATCAAAGAGGAAATCAAAAAATACCTAGAAACAAATGACAATGAAAACATGACGACCCAAAACCTATGGGATGCAGCAAAAGCAGATCTAAGAGGGAAGTTTAGAGCAATACAATCCTACCTCAAGAAACTAGAAACATCTCAAATAAAAAACCTAACCTTACACCTAAAGCAATTCAAGAAAGAAGAACAAAAACTCCCAAAGTTAGCAGAAGGAAAGAAATCATAAAGATGAGATCAGAAAGAAATGAAAAAGAAATGAAGGGAACGATAGCAAAGATCAATAAAACTAAAAGCTGGTTCTTTGAGATGGTAAACAAAATTGATAAGCCATTAGCCAAACTCATCAAGAAAAACAGGGAGAAGACTCAAATAAACAGAATTAGAAACGGAAAAGGAGAAGTAACAACTGACACTGCAGAAATACGAAGGCTCATGAGAGATTCCTACAAGCAACTACACAAATAAAACGGACAACCTGAAAAAAATGGACAAATTCCTAGAAAGTACAACCTTCCGAGACTGAACCAGGAAGAAATAGAAAATACGAACAGACCAATCACAAGCACTGAAATTGAAACTGTGATTAAAAATCTTCCAACAAACAGGGGCTTCCCTGGTGGCGCAGTGGTTGAGAGTCCGCCTGCCGATGCGGGGGACGCAGGTTCGTGCCCCAGTCCGGGAAGATCCCACATGCCGCGGAGCGACTAGGCCCGTGAGCCATGGCCGCTGAGCCTGTGTATCCCGCAACGGGAGAGGCCACAACAGTGAGAGGACCGCGTACCACAAAAAAAAAAAAAAAATCTTCCAACAAACAAAAGCTCAGGACCAGATGGATTGACAGGTGAATTCTATCAAACAATTTAGAGAAGAGCTAACACCTATCCTTCTCAAACTCTTCCAAAATATAGCAGAGAGCGCAACACTCCCAAACACATTCTACGAGGCCACCATCACCCTGATACCAAAACTAGAGAAAGATGTCACAAAAAAAGAAAACTACAGGCCAATATCACTGATGAACATAGATGCAAAAATCCTCAACAAAATACTAGCAAACAGAATCCAGTGGCGCATTAAAAGGATCATACACCATGATCCAGTGGGGTTTATCCCAGGAATGCAAGGATTCTTCAACATATGCAAATCAATCAATGTGATACACCATATTGACAAATTGAAGGATAAAAACCATATGATCATCTCAATAGATGCAGAAAAAGCTTTTGACAAAATTCAGCACCAATTTATGGTAAAAAACTCGCCAGAAAGTAGGCATAGAGGGAAGCTACCTCAACATAATAAAGGCCATATATGACAAAGCCACAGCCAACATCATTCTCAATGGTGAAAAACTGAAACCATTTCCGCTAAGATCAGGAACAAAACAAGGTTGCTCACTATTAGTCAATATAGTTTTGGAAGTTTTAGCCCCAGCAATCAGAGAAGAAAAAGAAATAAAAGGAATCCAAATTGGAAAAGAATAAAACTGTCACTGTTTGCAGATTACATGATACTATACATAGGGAATCCTAAAGATGCTACCAGAAAATTACTAGAGCTAATCAATGAATTTGGTAAAGTAGCAGGATACAAAATTAATGCACAAATATCTCTTGCATTCCTATACACTAATAATGAAAAATCTAAAAGAGAAATTAAGGAAACACTCCCATTTACCACTGCAACAAAAGGAATAAAATACCTAGGAATAACACTACCTAAGCAGACAAAAGACCTGTATTCAGAAAACTACAGGACACTGATGAAAGAAACTAAGGATGATACAAGCAGATGGAGAGCTATACCATGTTCTTGGATTGGAAGAATCAACATTGTGAAAATGACTATACTACCCAAAGCAAACAGATTCAAGGCAATCCTTATCAAAATACCAATGGCATTTTTCACAGAACTAGAACAAAATATTTCACAGTTTGTATGGAAACACAAAAGACCCCGAATAGCCAAAGCAAGGTGTACAGCTGGGCGAGATGGTTTCCAAGTTATCCTTGGGGATTATTGAGGGACCTATGTAATTGGTAGCTAATATTGCACAGATCAGATAAAAAAGATTATTATCATGCTTTTTGGGGATATCTTGGACTACCTAGAAATTGGGTAACCCTTGGTATTGAAGACAAGAGTATATGAGAGTTGAATACGACTTTATCTGAACATAATCCTAAAAGTATATATGGCCTGGCACATATATACTCCTATGCCTTCCCACTCAACCAGAGTAGGAAGCTCTCTTTTCCTCGAAACAAGCTGCTATTGGCAATTGCATTGGCAACCATTAGCTGAGGCCAGAAGAAAGTCATCTTTTTTTTTTTTTTAACATCTTTATTGGAGTATAATTGCTTTACATTGTTGTGTTAGTTACTGCTGTATAACAAAGTGAATCAGCCATATGGATACATAGATCCCTATATCCCCTCCCTCTTCTGTCTGCTTCCCACTCTCCCTATCCCATCCCTCTAGGTGGTCACAAAGCACCGAGCTGATCTCCCTGTGCTATTTGGCTTCTCTGCTTGACAACCCTGGCCTTGACTTTTTAATAAAACTCTTGATAAACTATTTGTCAATAGTGTGCCCATCTGGAAAACATCTGAAATATGCCTTACAGGGAAGCTCTAAAATGACTGTTTTTTAGATTCTATATATGTGCGTTAGCATTCGGTATTTTTCTCTTTCTGACGTACTTCACTCTGTATGACTGACTCTAGGTCCATCCACCTCATTACAAATAACTCAATTTCATTTCTTTTAATGGCTGAGTAATATTCCATTGTATACATGTGCCACATTTTCTTTATCCATTCATCTATCGATGGACATTTAGGTTGCTTCCATGTCCTGGCTATTGTTAAATAGTGCTGCAATGAACATTGTGCTATATGTATCTTTCAAAAAATGGTGCAGATGAACCTAGTGGCAGGGCAGGAATAAAGACACAGACATAGAGAACGGACTTGAGAATGCAGGGGTGAAGGGGAAGCTGGGACGAAGTGAGAGAGTAGCATTGACATACATACACTACCAAATGTAAAACAGGTAGCTAGTGGGAAGCAGCCGCATAGCACAGGGCGATCAGCTCGGTGCTTTGTGACCACCTAGAGGGGTGGGATAAGGAGGGTGGGAGGGAGGCTCAAGAGGTAGGGGATGGGGGATATATGTGTACATATAGCTGATTTGCTTTGTTGTACAGCAGAAACTAACACAACATTGTAAAGCAATTATACTCCAATAAAGATATTAAAAAATAAATAAATAAAATAAAATGACTGTTTATCCAGTGTGTGGCTCCTTTTAGAGACGGACCAACAAAGTACCCTGATTGGTTGTCCAAAAAGATACTTTCTAAAATGCTTCTGATGTTTTGTCCATTCCTTCACTATTAAGTCCATGAGTATTAATTTCACATCCTGATAATTTTCAGTCCTATCTGCTTTACAGTGTTGAGGGACGAAAGACAAAGTGGAACAGAGATATTTATTCTTTCATCTACAACTTGAGTGGCTGCTCAATGTCTTTGTCAATAGAGGAATCCCTATAGTCATGCTTCAAGCTTCAATTACTGGGCTTCAGTTAGAACTCCTGCACACACACACACCACACCCTCACCCAGGAATATCCCTCCTCTGCTCCTCATAGCTTCAAGCCCTCCAGGATATACACCATCAATGTTTGTAAACCACTGTTTAAAAAAAAAAAAAAACTAAAACAACAAAAACCACTGTTAATGTAGAGAAAAATGAGTACATGTTGAATTCATACTTACTACAATCATTTTAAGTTTTTATTAAAAATTATTTTGTTAAATGCTGGAGAGGGTGTGGAGAACAGGGAACCCTCTTACACTGTTGATGGGAATGTAAATTGATACAGCCACTATGGAGAACAGTATGAAGCTTCCTTAAAAAACTAAAAATAGAATTACCATTTGACCCAGCAATCCCACTACTGGGCATATACCCTGAGAAAACCAAAATTCAAAAAGACACATGCACCCCAATGTTCACTGCAGCATTATTTACAATAGCCAGGACATGGAAGCAACCTAAATGTCCATCGACAGATGAATGGATAAAGAAGATGTGGTACATACATACAATGGAATATTACTCAGCCATAAAAAGGAATTAAATTGGATCATTTGTAGAGACGTGGATGGACCTAGAGACTGTCATACAGAGTGAAATATATCAGAAAGAGAAAAACAAATATCGTATATTAACGCATATATGTGGAATCTACAAAAATGGTACAGAAGAAACTGTTTGCAAAGCAGAAATAGAGACACAGATGTAGAGAACAAACATATGGACACCAAGTGGGGAGGGTGGGGGTCAGATGAATTGGGAGATTGGGATTGACATATATACACTAATATGTATAAAACATATAACTAATGAGAACCTGCTGTATAGCACAGGGAACTTTACTCAGTGCTTTTTGGTGACCTAAATGAGAAGGAAATCAAAAAAAGAGGGGATATATGTAAACATACAGCTGATTCACTTCACTGTACAGCAGAAACTAACACAACATTATAAAGCAACTATATACCAATTTAAAAAAATCTATACCCCAATTAAAAAAAATTATTTTGTCAACAAAATAATTACATTCCTGCCATGTAATAAAACTGGCCAGTGGTGTACAGACAAACATTTTGGCCAACTCATTTTAGTGAATATTAACAATTCCTCATTAAAAAGACCCTCATATTATAACTACTATTTCTGTACAATTTCATAACATTCAGTGAAAATAGCCTTTAAAACTGAAGACAAAATAAAACCTATTTCAGGCAAACAAAAGCTGAAAGAATTTACTACCAGTATAACAGTCCTACAAGGAATGTTGAAAGAAGTTATTTGGGCAGAAGAAAAATTGTAACAGATGGAACTATAGACCTACACAAAGAAATAAAAAGTATTTTAAAATATTAATATTTCCTTTTTTCCTCATCTTTTAATTTCTCAAAAGATAAAGGAATGTTCAAAGCAAAAAAAACAGTAACATATTATGGAATTTTATAATATATGTATACGTAAAATGTACAATCCAAATAGCTCAAAGGATGAACAGGAGAATGTAAGTGTTCTGTTGTAAGGATCTTACATTATATAAGAAATGATGTAATATTGTTTCAAAACAGTCTATGATAAGTTAAGGGCATATTATAAACCCTAGAACAACCACTAAAAAATAAAAATTAAATTAAATTAAATAAAACAAAAAATGTAACTAATTAGCCAGTAGTGGACATAAAATGGAATCATAGAAAATCCTTAATTAATCCAAAAAAGCCACAGAAAATGATGACATAAGATCAAAGAGCACATGAAACAAAAGGAAAACCAGTAGCAACATGGTAGACTTAAATCCAACCATATCAATAATCACATTAAATATAAATGGTCTAAACGCATCAAATAAAAGGCAGAAATTGTCAGCCTGAATACATGCGCAAGACTCAACTATGTCTTGTCTACAAGAAACCTCTTTAAATATGAAGACACAGGTATGTATAAAAAAATATGTTAAGCAGGGCTTCCCTGGTGGCGCAGTGGTTGAGAGTCCGCCTGCCAATGCAGGGGACACGGGTTCGTGCCCCGGTCCGGGAAGATCCCACATGCCGCGGAGCAGCTGCGCCCGTGAGCCATGGCCACTGAGCCTGCACGTCCGGAGCCTGTGCTCCACAACGGGAGAGGCCACAACAGTGAGAGGCCCACATACCACAAAAAAAAAAAAAAGCAAACCATTAACAATAAGAAAGCTGGAGAGTCTGTTAATTTCAGATAATGTAGACTCCAGAACATGTGATATCACCGGGAATAAAGAGGGACATTTCAAAATAAAGAGCTAAAGAATTACAAATTTTCAAATCCAGCCCAATTAAAGAGAACTGCCTTATGGGACTGCCACTATCAAGCAACACAACTGAATAGAGTTGAGCACCATTTAGGCTAGTTTGGACCAAATTTAAAGGACTTGAAAGTGGACTACATACTCCTTTCCTCTTCTAATTGCAACATACATATCTATGTTTGATCCTCTTTATCTAAGTCTGGGAGGACTGCCACTTACCTACCTCAAGTTCCTTTTTCTCCTCTTTTTTATTTCAATTACAACCTCAGTCCAAGTAGTAGTTTAATATCTTGAGTTCCATGTTGTCCTACATACCTTCTGTGTGTGCACCTGTGGAAGAACCTGCAAACTGTCCACCAATATCATTTGATCCTTCTTCCTTCAGTAACAGAATTCTTGGTTCTTACCTGAGAACACTGGTACCCAGCTGAAGGCTGGTTTCCCAGCCTTGCTTGGCTGTGTGGCCATGTGACTGAGGGCTGCCACTTCCTAGTTGTGCCTTAAAAGGAAAGGGGTGTGTGTGTGTGTGTCCTAAGATTCTGTCCACCTGTCTACTGGCTGAGAAGTACTTTTAATAAAAAGTCTGAGATTTTGAATTCTCATTTAAGCATTGCACTGAGTGGGTCTCTGTAATAGCAGCTTAGAATAAATCCCAACTAATATAGTACTTCTTTAATTTTCTTTGCCCAAGAAAATTTGGTAACTTTGCATGGTATCTCAAATTTCTTATGCAAGCCCTGTGTTATCCCGATTTAAAGCAAACAATTAGAACGTGCTATCACTTTTTAACTGGGGACAGGGACTTTGAAAAGAGTATCCAATCCCTACTTTAATGCTTGTTAACTTTGTCTATGGTAGAATCAACGTATTTCTTAAAAAACAGGGCAGTTGATTGATAGTCTTTAAGAAAGTAGAGCGGTTCTATGGATAAATAGTAAATGCAGTTTTTCAGTAAGGGAAAACAATACACATATATAGATTCAAGGGTCAACCTGTGTGGCATGGGATATGCCCTCACCCTTCCAAACCTCTGCTGGTATCTAATCAGTGCAAGAAGAATAATAAGCATGCCTGCTCACTGTACTGCGTAGGATTTCCTAATCACCTAATCATTTGCCTGATCCTAAACCAGCTTTTTCTGGGCTGCAGGCTTTCTGGGCTCTCAGTTCAGCTGCTCCTATTTCCAGCACTTTCCATTTGTTCTCAGTATTTTCCTTTCAGTGGTCCTCATGGGGACACTGCTCCCCTCCAGTCTCTGGATGTTAGGATTAGAATGATTAATGTGAAGAATTGGGTTTCAGAATATTCCGCAAAGCTGGTTCGAGTTCCTGCTGTAGAGTTATTTGAATCCTTCCAAATAGCCAGTGGTGCGTCCTATCCAGCCTCTCAGCCCCTATGTAGGCCTGCCCCTATCTAACCTCTGAAAAATCTCTTCTCAAGATAAACACTGTCTCAGAATTAAAACCAAGATTCTCAGGAGGGACTGTTGCCTCCTGACTGTTGACTGTTGCCAACATGTTGCCGTACTTAACTTAAGCCATCCCTGGATGGAGAATAATAACCAGGGTTGTGTGGAGACCCATCACTTTGCATTCTATAAAGCTGCTTTATCAGGAACAAGCCCCAGGGTGGCGTTACTTAATAGGAGAGATGCAGAGAGAGAAAGTGAGTTCACGATAACCTGATGCTGCACCTGGCTTTCTACAAGCAGTTGCAAGACAAGTAAAAGTCTTCTAATCTCACCAAGCAGCCAGACTGATTCTGGTCATTCACTAATAGTTTCTGGTCACTAATGGAAGAGTGAGAAAGAAAGTGGGAAAATGAGTGCATCATTGGTATCTACACCCTTAATAGAGATCAAGGAGCTCTTCCAAAGCTGCTCACAGCCCTGCAAGCACACTGAGCCAGAGCGCCTGGTCCCTGGCCTGGAGCCAGGGTCAACATCCAAGACCACAAGGAAGATGAAGGACCTCAGATAGGAGACCACGTGTCTTCGATTTGTCTACAAAGCACTCAAAACTCCAAATAAAGAAAATCTGAGTTATCTACCCAGAGATTCTGTTCATGTTTATCACATAGCCTTCCATCCAAATATAGAGGTGACTCAAAGTTACCTACCAGCCCAAGAAGAAAAACTGGTAATGTGCCTGCAAAGGACATGAAATAACTTTAAGTCAACTTGATTTGGGGTGTAGGTGCTTCTAACTCAACTCGGAATTGGCAGAGGTCAAGCATACCTATCTTGCCTAGATGGTCCCCTGAATCTCTCTTTATTCCTGTACCTGTTATTGAATGTGCTAATGGTCTGAAAAAGTGAAGGACTCACCAAAAAGTACATATCTTTGGTGCAGGTATCTTGTTGTTTTATAGAACAGGTTATTGAAGGTCGTATACAAATTGATTCAATAGTAAAATACATGGAAATGGGCAGGTTTGCTTAGAGGAATAACAATCTTATAAAAAAATAACCAACTCTCAATATATTGAGTTTTAATATTAATTTTTATAGCGTATCGTGCTTTCTTTAAACCTTCACAGCTATTTTCTGTTAGTGTGTGGTTCAGCCAAAGGCAAGCAAGGTGCTCTGCAGAGAGGCTTAGTTACAATTTCACAGCAACATTCTACCAGGCAACACTTTCCCTGAGCCCCATTTCCTTCTCCGTGGCCCAAGGAAACTTATGAGATTCCTTCATCAACTGCACAAATAGGTATTGACTATCTATTATAGACTAGACATTGAACTATTATTAGTGATATTATACATGCTCATATAAGGATGGTCCTTCATCTCAAATGACCCAAGACATGTCATGGGGGTTGGGACGTGTGCTCTGGGGGTACCCACGAAGTGGCAATCACCCAGACTTAAAAGGGGAGGGGGGAGCTAATAGAATGTAGATGAGCTGGGCTTACCCTGGGAAAGAGAAGGATATTATTCCAGCAGGACCAACAGCTGAGGTGACCCTGAGGGGTCACCCTGAGGTGACCCGTGGTAGGTTTGAAGAACTCAAAGAAGTACGGCAGGAATTTAGTGCGGAAGTCAGGGAGCAGTAGGACATGAGGCCAGGTGTGCACAGAGGGGAACGATGCTGCAAAACCCATAAGGGATGTACGGCTGGGTTCCTTATGTGGATTTAGATCATCCTAGAGACTTCTTCATAGAGAATTGACAGATTTGTGTTTAGGAAAGATCATTTTGACCGAAGATTGAGGCATCCACAGTGGGTGGGACAAGAACCAGAAGGTTAGGAGGGCTGTTAGGGAGACATTGTAGTAATCATGAAAATAAGCAGTGTATGGGGCTAGGTGCAGACAGCCTGCATCTTTTGCTGCCCATGCCCCAACCCCAGTACTCCTACAGCTTAGGGCCCAGCCCAGTGAATGAACCCTGGCATCACACCCTTCCATGCTCCCACTCTCTAGACTTTGTTAGCGAAACAGCAATTTTGCTCAGTCATAAAAAGGTAAAGACAGTAATAACAACTGTGAAACTAAACTAGGTACGTTCTAAATCTCATGTGAAGTAGACACAATTGTTTCCTTGTAGAGAGGAAAGTTTGAGATAAATAGCAGAGAACTGGTAAATAATTCAGCCTATGACCTTGATGCTTATTGATTCCTGCAGCTGTTTATCTTTCTCTAGGCTACCCAGGGGGAAAAAGAAACCTCCAAAAAACAATTATCACTTAATTATAAAATTGCTTGGTTGGGGAAAGCCTTCTGGTTGGTTGCTGAGCACTCCAAGGGGGTAAGTTAATCTCTGTAAACCACCCAGCCTGACTGAAGCTGCTGCTTAAAATTCCCAACCTCCGCTTCATTACTTTCTGGTACGGATGAAAAACAAAAAAAGACGACGCACGTTGTCTTCTCATTTTCAGATGCTTAGGATGTTTAGCCAATCAGATGACTTAATGGCTGGCGATTTCTCACCTAGGGATTTGAACACCGATGGATTCCATCTGGGGGCACCAGATGTGGTCCACGGTGAGCTCGTGATCCATGCTGGTAGCAGTGGTGGTGGTCGGGATGGTGGTGGTTCTAGTTGCTGTGGTTGCTGTGCATATAGTAATACTTCAGATTGGGCTGAAAAAGGGAAAAGGGAAGGGACAAAAATTTTTGTTTACACAGAAATAATTTCTTCTTCAACCTCAGTTTGGATGAAAGGTAGGGCCCTAAAGCCAGCCCTGATTCTCCCCAGTCATTTCTCGGGGGGCAGAATTTCTCACCACTAGTGTCAACAGCCACCCTGAATAGGAGGTTTTGCCATGTCCGTGGGGAGGTTGAGAGGTTTGGCCAGCTGGGATATTGGAGTCAGGGCTGATAAACTCTTAGCCCAGCTTGCCCTATTCCTTTATATTTATTATCTTATCCCAGTGATAATTAAAATTTCTTGACTAGCAAACAAACAACCCTCTTAAAAATGGCCAAAGGACGTGAATAGAAGATACACAGATGGCCAAACATCACATGAAAACATCACTAATCAACATCACTAATCATTAAAAACATGCAAATCGAAACCACAGTGAGACATACACACCCAATGGGATGACTACAATAAAAGAAAGTCAAACCAAACAAAGAAACAAAAACATAAAATAGAAGTGTTGGCAAAGATGTGGAGGAATTGGAACTCTTGTGCCTTATATGTGGGAATGTAAAGTGGTGTAGTTACTATGAAAAACAGTGTGAAGGTTTCTCAAGAAATTGAAAATACAATCACCATATTTTCCATTCAGCAATTCTACTTCTGGACAAGAATTGAAGATGGGGTCTCAAACAGATATTCATACACCTGTGTTCAAAGCAGTGTTATTCACAATAGCCAAAAGAAGGAAGCAACCCAGGTGTCCACTGATGGAAGCATGGATAAATATATATAATGGAACATTATCCAGTGTTACAGAAGAAAGAAATTCTGGCACATATAACATGGACAAACCTTGGGGACATTATGCTAAGTGAAGAAAATCTGTCACAAAAAGATAAATATTGTATGATTCCATTTATCAGAGATCCCCAGAGCCATCAAATTCATAGAGACAGAAAGTAGAATGGTGGTTGCCGGGGGCTGGGGGGAGGGGTAATGGGGGAATTTTTGTTTAATGGGCAGAGTTTCTATTTTGTAAGATGAAAGGACGTCTGGGGATGGGTTACACAACAATGTGAATGCACTTAACACTCAACTGTACACTTAAAAACGGTTAAGATGTTATTCTATGTTACGTGTATTTTATCACAATTAAAACTTTTTATAGAATGCATGGCTAGCTTCTGGAAATGAGTCATGGTCAGCAGAACAGACACAACTGTGGAGCCCTATCTTGGCTCCACTTCCAAGTGTTGAGTTCCAGGAAGAACTCAAACGAAACTCCTAACTGCTCTCACTGTCTCCCTGTTTCTAAAACGTGATGGGCAATAGTACCTATTTCTTCTTTCATTGAGGCGTGGGGATTGGGAGAGGGTATTAAGAGCAAGAAAGATGTCCAAGGCATCGTAGAGACCAGCCTCCTGCCTCTACCTGAACCGTGATGGAATAGAGCAGTTCACACATCACTGCTGGCAAAGGTGCCCGAGTACCTGTTTCTGTGGAAACCATCCCGTCCCTTTCTGTGGCACTTGGCACACACATAACCACACAGCATCATGTATAACCACCCAGCATCCTGGGGAGGGCTGCCGCTCTCCTGCCTGGTAACTGTGGGACGGAGATCTGTGGGGGGGGGGGACTTGAGTCCACACCCTGTGACCTCGAGCCCAGAGCATGTGCTGTGCTCTCCACCTCCCACCTTCCCTTGTGATCGTTCCCCACGTGTGGAATGCCATGAGGGCTTTCTACTACCCTTCCTTCACTCCTGCCCCTTCCCCAGGCCTCCCTTTCTCTGAGCCTCTGACAGAATCATTCCAGCACCCACTCTGACACCTCCTTCCTCCTGTCCCTTAAACCCCACGCCCGCCCCTCACAAACTCACTGGCTTCCTTGCAGCTCTTCAGATCCAGGTGGCACATCCCACATCTGGGGCCAGGCCCTGACGCTTCCACTCCTGGGATGTCTGGGTGACTTATCTACCCCCCACATACACACACCTGAAATTCTAGTCCATCCCTCCCACCTTCTCTGCAGACAGGGACCCTTGTTTACCCTACTTGTCACCATCTGGTGTGCTTTTTGTCGGTCTCTGCCCAGGAGAAGGTAAGCTCCATGAGGTAGAGGATTTGTCTTTCTCATCATTGGGCCTAAGGGTCTGGCGCACAGTAGGGGATCAAAAATATTTTTGAATGAGTGAATGAACTCCTACAATGTACACAGAGTCCAATATGGAGCTGTGTGTAACTTTGCGTGGTTGATGACATACTCGGAGAAACAACAGCTCTGTGAAGTGTTCATAGTCGTTATGCAGAAAAAAAGTGTAGCTCTACCCATCTAATCTGGCAAAAACTCAGCTACATCAAGTCAAACACATTTTTTTCCTTTTACGACTTCTGAGGTTACATCGACGTGCACCGCAGAGCTCCAGTGGGTGGTGTCACACGCATCGTTCTCCGAGCAGTTTCCCACCTAGTCAGCTCCGGAGGGGTAGGTGCACACACTCTTGGAAATGCTGTGCCGTGTTACTGAGTTCTGCTTCTTCTCCCTGTTCCTTCTTCCTTTCTGGGCTCAAGTTCTCGACTTCTTTATGATTCAGAACGGGGGTCTGACTCTAAAGCTCGTTCTCACGGTAGGACTTTATCCTCACAGAGCCACTCTTGGTTTGTTTTATTCCCGTTCACTTGAAGGTCTCTGTACCATAGGAGCACTGGATATGTCCCCATCAACACACTCATTCTACCTGATGATCTGGAAAATGGCTAAAAAGTGGAGGGAAGGTGGGCCTGAGCTTCATAAAAATGAAAACCTGCAAACTCAGCGTAGCCCCCTGCCCTGTGTGCCACCTACAGCGTGAAGCAGGAGTTGGTAGGAAAAGTGACCCAGAGCCACGTGCGGGTCAGATTAGGATTTCTGTTCCACCCTCTGATTAGCAGGGAGACCACTGGAGATGCTGGCAGATCCACGCCTGGGGACTGGGCTATGGACCCACAGAGGCACGACAGCCGCATGCTCACACCTCAGAGCCAGAGCAGACATCCACGCTCCCTGCCCCAGGAGGACGTGGGGCCTGACTTGGCCCCCATCCCCGCCAGCCCCTCACAGTGGTCAGCGGCAAGCCTACTAGATGGCAGTCTCATGTCAGCGGTGACCAAAGAGGCAGCAGCTGAGAGAGACGGACTGTGCTCCATCACCAGAAGCTGAGCGCTCGCTCTGCATCTAGCGCCATCAAAAGCGTTTTCATGCCTTATTCATTTGGTCTGTGTGATAACTGTGAAGTACATCCTGCATCTCTACCTTACAATCTGAGTACTGAGACTCAGAGAGCTCAAGGTCACACGGCCAGCGCTCCTGGCTGGAGGGCAGTGCCCACAACAGCACGGCAGTGTCCGAGGGAGAGTGTGAAGTGGGGGAAGCAGGGGGGCAAGCAGTGGGGGAGGGGTGAAGACAAGAAAGCAGGGATTGACCAGTTATATGAGAGCACGGAACCCATCTCCAGAGGACGAGAGACCACTAGGAACAATCTGAGAGATCACACTGTTCCCTGGTGAGGAAATCCCTCCTTTTGAGGAAGGAGACAGGAAGAGAGAAGGGGGGGACAGAGTGTGTGAAGACTCTTCACGTTTCTAACTCCTTCAGCGACCCACTGACTTGTCCTTAGTGTCACACACAACCCACAGTCTCAGCATCCAGCTGCGGGGCCTGAGGAGGCAGAGGCAAGCTCTCTGGAATCAGGCTGATATGTAGGAAGAGTGGCACCTAAACGAGCAGCCATGATTTATCGGGTTCTCACAGTTGGGGCTACGGGGAACATGCAAGATGGTCTCTACCCTCAAGTGACCTACCACAGGCTTGGAGGAACGGAGGGAGAGGTCTTGAGTGGATAGCTAACAATGTAGGACAATGTATAGGAAAGGCCAGAAGTGGTCAATATTCTAGGGCTTCAGAAACGCACGGCCAAGTATTGAAGGAAGTAGTCAGGTTGGAGGTGACACCGCTATATTTGGGGGGGGGGCTCACGCAGAGAAAGCATGGGAGGGGGATTCGGCAGCGAGCAGCCCCACCAGGCCAGGCTGAGAGCTTTCAAGGAGACAAGATGGGAAAGATGAGGTGAGGCCGATCTGCGGTGGCTTTTAATGCTGGTCTAAGATGCTTGGACTGTAACCTCTAGGCACCAAAGACTTACTAACAGGAGAGTAACAGATGATACAGTATATTTTGTGAGCTCAAAATGACTGCAGGGTGCAGACAGGATGGGCCCAGGGGGAAGAGCTGGGAAGCAAACGGGGAAGTGGTTGGGGGGAACCCAGTGAATATAGAGTCTTCTCATCTGCCCTGGATCCATCTCCCCTTCTCCTGGGAGCTGTGCCCGAATCTCCCTTTGGGAACCATTGCTCATCAGTTTCAAGCTCGGTGCTTTGGGCAGGGCTTATCCCACCCCCACTCCATTTCCAGGGACAGATATGTGACCCAGGCCTCACCAAGCAGAAGGGTCCCCTCCCCTGGCCACACAGTGTGGTTCAAAAATAAGCCAAGTCTCAAGTTGGTCCAGGGAGAATCAGCCCTTGTCCTCTTTCAGGAACCACTGGAAATGGAGCCTGCTTTTTGTACTGGGTTTGCAAACTGAACGCTAAAGCCCAGAGAGGCTGGAGGCTATTTTGCCAACACTGTGGAGAAGGGAGTGAAACTGAACCAGAGGAAAGAAGAGCTGTGAGATGGGAGAGATTTCAGAGGTGGCTGAGCCCCGGATTCAGCCATGTCTGGCACATGCTCCAGAGAAAAAGAAAACCAGAGTGAAGAGACTAGAGACTGCCAGAAGGGAAGGGAAGGAGGTGGGGGAGGTGAATTTGGATGTTTTTCTCATCTTATCCTTTTGCAAAGCTCTCTTTCTAGCCTGGCTGGTCTACACGGAAGGCAGCAGAGAAGTGAGCGATGTGGGCGTCCAGGGGAAGAGCCCCCCAGGGACAGGAGAAGCGGGCAGCCCTTGTCCAGGGTGAGCTGGCACATGTGAGGAGCGGCCAGGGGGGCCAGTGTGGCTGGAGCCAAGTGAGTGGGCGGGGGAGTGATGGGCCGGGGTCAGGCCGTGTAAAGCTTTGTTGTCCCTTGATGAAGGGAACCTGGCCTCTGCTCTCAGAATGAATGGCAGCCATTAGAGCCCCGAGTCAAGGAATGGCAAGAGGCAACTGACACTTAAAAGGGTCGCTCTGGTCACCTGTGTCTGAGGAGAGGGCAGGGGCGGGAGGCAAACAGCAGAGCTGGACAGCAGCACCCCATCTGCTCAGCCAGTGGGATCTGAGATTCTGTCTCCAGACTTGGCACCACGCAAGCAGGAAAAAGTACTGGAGGAGGACAGGGGCTACAGAAGTGATGGAGGGTATGCTGAGCAGGGCGGCCACAGAGGAGCGGCCACCAGAGGAGCAGGCGGGCAGGAGAAAGGGCTGGGGGCTCAGGTCCGGCCCCGGGGGGAGGGGCGCACAAGGAGCAGCAGTGGTCACGTCTCCAGGGCAGGAAGGGCACGAAGCTGCAGCGGCAGGTGGGGCCAGGACCTGAGCGATGGGGGCGGCCGCGCCAGCCACGCACTCAGCTAAGGCCAGCAGCTGCCGTGTCCTCCAGCTGTTCCTGAGCTGCTGGGGCGAGGCTCCAGGGGGTGGGCGCAAGTCTGCACAGGGATTGTACAAGAATTCTAGAAAACTGCCCTGCTCCCCACCTGCCTTGCCCTTGTGGTCCAGGGGGGGCCGTGCACGTCCACTCAATAGTCACCACCCAGTGACTGTCTCTCCCAAGACCTGAAGGCGGACACTTCCTCCCTCCACCATCATCCTCCCAACTCTTTTCTTTTCTTTCTTCTCCCCAGGAAGTACCGAAAATCAGCCCAAGCTCAAATGTCCATCTGAAGGGACCTTGGCTGTCTTAGGGGGCTGGGAGGGCAGAGCTGTAAATTCCAGCCGTAAATATGAAATCACAGTTGGTTCTGTAGCTACAGGCACCTCTACCAGGGTCAGGAGGCTTCTCCTATGTAGAGAAAAAGTCAGAAATGGATCTTGCTTTTAGCATTTACCAGGCATTCTCCAAGGAGGCCACTTCATCCTCCACAAGTTTTGTGTCTGCAAAAGATAGCATCTGGCCCGGTCTCACCCCTCCCATCCCGCCACTGCTTGCCTGCTGCTCCCAGGGCGTCCTCTGTCTCTGGCTCCAGCTTTGAATTTGCACATCGCCTTCCCAGCTTCCTTGCTCACATCTGGACCCATCTTGTCTCAGGGTCTGGCATGCAGTGGGTGCCCAATAAGTGTCGAACGCTGGTGAATGAGTGAGTCATTGCTCCCGACGGCCAGTGCCGTGTGCTTCTTCACCACCTCACGTCTGCTTCCTGTCTTTCTCAGAAGAAGGCAAACCATAGCCCAGGAAGGCATGTGAAAGACATTCTAGTCTCACAAACCCCTCACAGCTCCCGGCGGGGAGGAAGCTAGACTGTGGTCTCTCCTCTCCGCGTCCCTCGGCAAGTAGAGATCTGGGTCTGCCAAAGGCTCTGTGCTGACTGCTTCGGTGCTGCCGAAGTACGCGACAGCCCCTGCGTCCCGGAAAGCAGGGCGGAACAAAGGCTGCCGGTCTGGCCGGGAGGGGCCGGGCGTCCAGCCGCTGTCCTGCCGATGACTTCCCCTCTGGGACCGCGGACACTCACTCACATTTTGAAATCTCAGTTTTCTCATCTGTAAACGATGGATTATGTGCAACCCCTGCTGAGGCAGGATTTTAGGGTCGGAAGTGAAGGAGCAGCTGTCACGGAGCAGATGACCGGCAGGATGCTTAGCATCTGAGGAGAGTGTCCTGGCGTCGGGGACACCTGGCTCCAGTCCTGGCCCCGCCGCCACTACCTGCGACATCGGATGTGTCACTTAACCTTCCTGACCTTCAGAGTTTCCTGTGTAAAACGGGAATAGCAAGAGCACCGCACCCACAGGGCTGTGAGTGGGATTAAATCAGTTAACGTGCATTAACTAGACAAGGCATCGAAGTACCGCAGAACCTCAATACGTCAACATGCCTAGTGGGAAGTGGGAATGCCCTGGCTGTCCAGTGGTTAGGACTCCAGGCTTTCACTGCTGAGGGACCGGGTTCAGTCCCTGGTTTGGGAACTAAGATCCCCCAAGCCGCGTGGTGCAGGCAAAAAATTTAAAAATTAAAAAAAAAAATAACATGCCTAGTGACCACATCAATAGTCTAGAGCAGGGCTATGTATGCAGTAGAACCTCCTGAATGATCAGAGCTGCCCTGTATCTGGGCTAAAACAGTACCCGCCAGCCACATGGGGCTACCGAGCAGTCTCTGTAGCTAATGTGACTGAGAAACTGAATGTTTAATTTTACTTAATGTTAATTATTTTAAATCTAAACAGCCATTTTATTTAAATGTTATGTAGCTAGCAGCCCGTGCATCAGACAGAGCAGGTCTAGACATTAAGAACCACCAGCATTTCTGAAGGAGCGGCAAAAGGCATGGCACATCCAGACAATGGAATATTATTAACACGAAAAAGAAATGAGCGATCAAGCCACGAGGAGACATGGGGGAGCCGTAAGTGCATGTTGCTACCGAGGGAAAGAAGCCTGCATACTGTATGATTCCAGCTGCATGACTTTCTGAAAAAGGCAAAACTACGGGGACAATAAAAAATCAGTGGTTGTCAGGGTCTGGGGGGGAAGGCTGAACAGGCAGAGTCCAGTGGGTTTCTAGGGCAGTGGAACTACTTTGCACGATGCTATGATGAGGATGCCTGTCATTATACGTTCGTCAAAACCCAAAGAATGAGGGACACCAGAGTGAATCCTCGTGCGCAAACTGTGAATTTGGGGTGACGATGACGTGCCAGTGTAGGTCCATCAGCTGTAACAATGCACCTCTGTAGTGGGGGAAGTGGATAGTAGGGGAGGCTTGGGTGTGGGGAGACGGGCATATGGGAAAACTCTGTATTTTCTGCTCAGTTTTGCCGTCAACCTAAAACTGCTCTAAAAAGGAAAGCCACTAAAAAAAAATAAAAGAAGAGGGATGAGGAAATGCATGGAAGAAGTAGGATCTGAAGCGAGTTCTCAGGAATGGGTAGGGCATGGACAGCAGTGATTGGCAGTGCTCAGGGGCTGGGAGTGGGTCAGGGGGTCAGAGAAGAGGGTTTTTAAGGGAGGAAATCGAGAGACAGGCAGCAAAGCACCTGGGGAAGACAGAATTCCAGGTTAAAGAGCCTAAAATGTATTCAGCAACCAACTGAGTCCCTGCAGATGTTCACACAGGGCTATGAGATACCAAAAAGTGTTTGAGAAATAGTAATATCCCAAAGGAACATGCTATTTGGGACTTTAGGTTTCTTGAGGGTCAGGCCCATGTCTTTAAGTTAAATCTTGTGAGGCTCCTGCTATCACACCAGGAGCTCAGAAGTGCTTAAAACAGTTTAATTCAAATAGATAGCTTAGCTCAGGATCACGCTGCTCTATAGGAATCTTCCATTACCAATGTGGTAGCTCCCATATTGCCTGGAAAATTACAGGCTTTTAGGGACTCCTGCTTGATGAATTTGTCTAAATGTGTCTAAAAGGAGATGCACAATGTAGCCCCATCAGCACTGGGGACTCAGCATTCAGGATGCTTAAGTGTCAAGAAAAGACTTCCATTTGTGATCTCCCACAGCGCACTATCTTCAAAGGTCCCCAGATTTATTATTGCATCAACAGATCGGAGAGGGGAGTTTGTATGAGATCAAACAAACACGAGTACTATGGGAGGGCTGGCAGGTGACAGTGTATAAATTGCCGGATGGAAAATGTCAAAAGTTGACATCAAGCGGTGAGGGATTGGGGAGCACACAGAACTGAGAACAAATGACCGTGCCTTTCTGGGAGCCAATTCTTTATACAGTCCGGCTAATGCAGCGCAAGAAACTTGGGGCTCAGAAACCCACTGAGACCCAGTGAAATCCATTGACTCACAATATATCCTTTATTAAAAAATTATAAAAAGCATCTCTTAGTTTCTACACCTCTTCTCATTTCTGGTAGCTTTTCCTCTCTTTCTCTCTCTCTCTCTCATACACACACACACACACACACACACACACACACACACACACTCCTATATGCTTTCTTTTTCTCTACCCTGCATATATCCCCCTTTTTGCTCCTTTTACATTTCATTCTTTACATCTCTTTGGCAATCTTTCAAGGGTACTGTCTCGATAGTTAGGACATCTTCCAAGGTAGCAAATTATGTACGCTTTGTCATTGCCAGAGCCTTGCAGACTCAGACTCAATACAAGAAAGAGAGTTGCCATGTCTCCTTAACCCCTGTTCTCATGAGCGGGGCCTTAGTCCTGAATCAGTTGTTGTGTGTTTCAATAAGAGAGTAACAAGCAGTTCTGGAACATTCAGCTTGGGGTCTGAAAGAAAGTATGTTCTTTATATATATCAGCTCACACCCTCACCTCGCCGTCTCCTGGGAGCAGGCCCTTCCCAACGACCAGGACCGAAAATAACCACCTACCCTGGCTCTGTTTTAATTTCACAGCACGTTTCACTTTTTGACATCAGAATAAATATTTCTTTCTTTGTAGATAGCCTATATGCTCTGTTAAGATGCAAGTCCCATCACATTTGGAATCCTCAGCAGCGCCATGAGGTAGGAACTATTAAGAACTACATTTTCCAGGGACTTCCCTGGCGGTCCAGTGGTTAGGACTCTGAGCTTCCACTGCAGGGGGCGTGGGTTCGATCCCTGAACTAAGATCCCTCAAGGCGAGCCGCGTGGCCAAAAGAAAAAAAGAACTGCGTTTTCCAGATGGAGACACTGTTAAGGTTATGGGGCCAGGGGCTTCACCAAGGTGGTGCGACCATGAATTACAGAGCACAAACTGCAACCCAGGTCTGCCTTTGACTCCAGAGCCAGCGCTCCCAACCAGAGCCTCCAGGCAGCGGGCAATGGATTCTAGGTTATACATTTATATCCAACGGGAGTCAGGCTTGAATGTGGCTTCAGTGTCAAAACTAAAAGGGCTTGAAAACCTCCTTGCTCCCAACCTACCTTCCTTACTCTCTTCTCTCCTAGGGAGGCATGCTAAAGAATGAACTAATTCTAAACTCCTGTAAAAACAGACTACCAGAATTTCTCAGAATCCAAGTTCTTCGAGGACAGAAACTACGTTAGCCCAGTTTAGGCAGACAGAACAGGCAGCTCTCTGTACAGTGGCTCATATAGCATGGAGCCTAATCAACAATCTGTTTATTTTTATTCCCATGTTTCTAGGAGGTTCCCAGCTTCTCCAAAAATAGTAGCTGGTATGCTAGCAGCATCCAAGGAACGTCACTTGATTTCTCAAAATCAGACTTGATCTGCTGTGAGCTCCCAGCTACCAGGCTCAGTAATCTGGGGCCTCCTCTCTTTTTCCCTCCATGGACTCTTATGATGGTCCCGGTCTTGACTTTTCCTATTGCTACGGCCACCTACGAAGGTCACCGCCCAGCACCAGCCTTTGTCCTTGTCATCTGCCATCCATCTCTTGGGCTTTGAAGATGTTCCTCCGCTACAGTCTGCCTTGTAGAATCCAGGCCTCACACCTGGGACATGTCAAGGAACGGGTCTCTCCTCTCACCTGTCTCTGGAGGGTTCCAACTCTAGCTCTGAACTCACAACTTCCACCTCTGCAGTGCTCATGAACCATCCAGGCCTTCCTCTTTGGGGACAAGCCCACACCATCCTCCCCAACAAAACTCTGCAAACATCATCGTTCCTGTCTCTTCCTGGAGTTAGGGGGGAAAGGAAATACTAAGTCCAGTTACTTTTAAAAAATCAATTCCACCCATTACCGATAGTCGGTGATTAGATGCATGTGCTATTACAAAGTTTTCATCAATCCGTTCACAGTCTGACCCTTTGGACTGTCAAGTTGGCACTACATTTGGCTCACAAATAAATCTGCCGTAGCCAAGGAAGACGAAAACTTTCTTCTTCCCTCGGATAGCATGAGGCACAGGATTTCCCAAGAGAAAGCAGAGCCCAAGGGGGAAAGGGTCCCGGGCAGGGCTGCTGAGCTGGGCTCCATCCGGCACTGGCTAATCCAGGGGCACCACTGACACTCCTCACAAGTTATTAACAGCCAAACAGACTCCAAACCTTCTGCTCCTAACACATTTCTGACACCTTTCCTAATCCACAGTTGTGTTAAAAGGCATTTGCAGCTGTGAAGAAAGGTGGGTGGGCAGGCTAAATAAATTAATAAATAAAGAGTTTACGTAAATTGCTCAGCTCAGCTCATCACAGCTTGAATCCTTACCATGACCGGTCTTGGAATAAAGCATCCTAAGGAGGTTTCTTTTTCTTTCCTGCCCTCAGGCAGAACAAACTGCTAAGTCAGTCAGTTAGTAGATCCAGTGATAGAGCACCTACTGTATGCAAAGGATCATCTTGGTATTGGTGAAGAGATAAGTAATTAACTGGGAAGACAGAGACCACTTGGGATGCCCCGAACCCAATAGCAACGATTCTTAAACCTTGTGAACAAGTAAAAGGCACCATGAATAATAAACAGTGAGCATGTGTCAGAGGGGGACTTCAAATCCAGCAAAGGCAGAAGACACTCCCTTTGCTTTAATCCTGACATCTACTGTGTTTTCCAGCCTCACTCCCTCTGGTTTTCAAGTGTTCAAGTGGTGGAAGAGATTGAACATTGACTGCTCAGTCACTCAATACCATACTTCACAGAGGAATAATAAAAACTAACTGATCCCTCCCAAAATGGCTTACTAGTTTCTTAAGATCTGGATGAGAGTGTTTCTGATCAATTTTAAGGTTTGAATATGATCTAAGTTGGGGTGTCCAAAAGGAGAAGGTAAATGATTGGGCTGAACCATCAATGACTAATGGGTACAGCCAGCCCAGTATCTGACAAACATTTATTGAGTATTTCTTCCATCTGTTCTACGTCAGGCATTGTGCTAGGCACTGAGGGTAAAGTGATGACTGAGATATATTCCCGGCCCTTGAGACACTCACAGGCTAGTGAAGGAGACAGAGAAATTAGCAAGTAACTTTCTGACTTAGGATGTCACCATGGCCTGCTTGGGTTACTGCAGAAGGCAAACAGAGTAGACAAAGGAGGAGAGCGTTAAGGAAGAGTTCTAGAAAGAAGAGACCCCTGAGCTGAGTCTTCAAAAACAAGAAGAAATTAACCAGCTAGAGAAAAATGGGAAGGATATTCCAGGCAAAGTGTACAGCAGTTACAAAAGTTTATAAAGAAACGAAGAAGCCAAGAGCATTTGGAGAATTTCCACTGGTTCCGTGTGACTGAAATATAAGCTCGGTATAGGAGTGGCAAACAATAATTCTAACTCATATTCAGAAAATCCTGTGAGTCATGCCAAGTAATTTAAATTTTATCCTGAGGTTTGAGAAGGAGCCTTTGCAGCACTGAAAGAGGAGAGGGATGGGCAGATTTACACTATGGAAACATCAGTCTCACATAAATATAGAGGAGACACTGGTGAAATAGAAAAGGTGGAGACTGGAGTTGGGGAACCCTGTTTAGGGACTGTTCAAAAATTTCAGGTAAGAACAGGTAAGGCCTTAAATTGAAAAACAGCCATAAATATCAATGATGAACATTTAGAAGTGTTTGATTCTTACGCGTGGTTTCTTCAGTGATAGTGAACCACACAGCACACCACCAGTGGTGCTAATTTCACCATAATAAAAGTATTATTACACGTACTAAAATAGTAAACTCATCTGGAAACCTAACCAATGGACACGGTATTTTTTTCTTAGGTTCCCAATATCAACAGGAAAGGATGTTGCTTTGATTTCTCCTACAAAGTCTCCTACTTCTACTTTAAATAGGAGCTGGTAGAGAAAGACACTTACTTTCCAGTGAATTTGAGCCTGGTGGGTTTCTTCGTACTGAGATGTGAACTGGCTTCACATATTGTTCCTTCTCTGTGCTTCCTCTTCTGCTCTCTCCTCTCCCCCCTGCAGACCAAGATTTCACTTGAGCTGAAGGATGGATGGACTCTCTCATCTTGGAATCTCTGGTGTGGCTGAAGTTAAGAAGAGAGGAGAGGGACAGGAGGTCTTCCAGATGTTCATAGAGTCACATCCAAGGTCATTGGACCGTGGAAGGGCATTCCGATCAGGTCTCTGCATGTTTTCCCTGAACAGAGACTGTCCTCAGTCAGGGGACTTGGCATGGACTCCACTCCCGTGGAAGCTGGTGGAACACAGAGACCAGACCTTGGAATCAGACAGATCTGGTGTCTAGTTCCAGCCTGGCTTCTTGTCTCGAATAAGGGAGAAAGGCCTGTGTGTGGTGAGAATTACAGGAGAGAATGAGGGAGAAGTGCCCAGCACAGACTCAGGGTTTCTCACCCAGGGCTGACTCTACCCCCTGAGGACATTTGGTGATATCTGGAAACATTCTGGGTTGTCACAACTGGGTGGGGGGAAGCAGATACAACTGGCATCTGGTAGGTAGGGACCAGAGATGCCGCTAACATCCTACAATGCACAGGACAGCTCCCGCAACCAAGAATTATCCTGCCCCAAATGCCAAGGTTGCCGAGGTTGAGAAACTCTTGTCTCTCAATACGTGTTCCTCGTAGCTCCTCTCCCCCATTCTCCTATGATCCCCGCCCGCCGACATACACATGAAAAGCAATACCTCCAAGCAGAGATATCCACCCCACTGGACGGCCTCTGGCTGCCAACTGGAGAGATCAAGCCCCAATCCTCCTCCCAGCCGCCTTCCCCATCACGATTGAAATGACTGGTTTGTGAGGAGTTGGCGCATCCTGACTCCAGGCTGTTTACTTTCCTCCTTATGATGTTTCTGAGTGAATTTTCTTTTCCACGAAATAAAGCAGGACGCCGGCCATCTTGCTGGGCCCGCCCCGTCTCCAACTGCACCTTTTTGTCCTGCCTCAGACAACAATCCCCATCATCTCCTCCCCCTTCCTTACCTGCCTCAGCCCCGCAAGCCCAAGGATGACTGTTTACTGACCCCACAGCAGGGGTGTCTCCCCACAAGCATTTCCAGGGCTCTTTAAGGGAGGTTTTCTCACCTTTACAAACCAGCCTCTATAACGGGCTGCTCTGATTAAGTGACCGCCTGGAGGGGTGGGATAGGGAGGGAGGGAGGGAGGAAGATGCAAGAGGGAGGAGATATGGGAACATATGTATATGTATAACTGATTCACTTTGTTATAAAGCAGAAACTAACACACCATTGTAAAGCAATTATACCCCAATAAAGATGTTAAAAAAAAAAAAAAAAAAAGAGTGCCGGCTTCACAGGTTGGGTTGAAACCCTCCCTGTCTCTTGTCCCTCTCTGTGTGCACAGTGGGTAGCAGAAGGCTCTGCACCGTTCTGAGCAGGCATCCTCCAACTGACGCTCCCTTCCAGACCAAATAAATGCAAACCTGTGAGAGAGAAGGACCCAAGCAACCGGCCCCTCTTTTCGCAATTCTTCACCCGCACGTATGAATGTATGCGTATGTATGCAGCACACATGATCCACAGACACAGTGACACACACACGGACAAAAGGAAACAAGAGGCATCCTAGCAGGTGCCAGAGGAAGCCTGGCTTCTGGCTGTGGGGTCCCCAGGGCTGATTATTTGCTGGCTCTGCTGCAGGACTCAGGACTGGGGCTCAAAGGCCGGTCCCACCTCCCTCCATCCCAGCTCTCCTCCGTGCTCTGTGCTGCACGGCCGTCATCTCCAGCCATTCGTTGTACTCTAGCCCTCGAAGTCAGGCGAATGTGGTGTCGGGCACTGACCAGGATCCCTACTTATTATCAGCTCAACATTTTCCAGCTCGAGATGCCCCCATGCCTTTGTCCCAGTGCCAACGATGCAGAAGAGCTTAAGGGAGAGAACAGGGAACAGGGTCACAGATGGAAGCCTGTGGACCGCCCCCCTCCCCTTTCTCTGGAGCCCATTACCCCTTTGGGGGCGCAGAGGTGGGGGGACTTCTCTCTTCTCTGTCCCTCTCCGAGCCATGTTTAACCAGCCTTCAGCAAACAGAAGGGCCTAGAAGCCCCAAAGAAATAGAGGGAATTTTATTCCCGAAGTGCTGACCGTCTGTGCCGGAAGTCACTTTGGTTGGCTATTACTCCTTGACCTTTCATTTCACACACTCATTTAAGCCCCCAGTATTTATTTTTTCCAGAGCTGAAAGCCTCGTGGAAGTCAACCCATGAAGGGCCCCAAATGAGACAGAAAGTGGAGGGAGCAGACAGGTTTCTCCTGAAGGCTATTCTCTCACCTGCCACTGCCCCTCCAGCAACTGTGACCTTGACCTCGACCTTACCTAGGCACACCAAGCCCTCCCGCAGAGCTGGGCTCAAGATGGGTGTGGTGGTGTGAGAGGGGTCCTCGGAGAAAGCACTGCGGGGTCAGCCTGGGGCCAGGGGAGGCTTCTGGAAGAAGTGATCTCTGAGGAGACAAGGCTAAGGTTGAGTTCTAAGTTCTAAGTTCTAAGGTTGAGTGGAAATCGTCCAGGTGACAAGGAACTGGGGGAGAAGGATGTCATCTGAGGGAACAGTGTGAGTAAAGGTGATGGGGCCTGAAACAGCGTGGGAGGGGCTGAGATCCACACTAGAACACAGGAGAGAGAAGGTAGAGAGGAAGGAACCCAGAGAGATGGGGGAGGGGTGGAGATCACAGACGACCCCACTGAGACCTTTAGACTTGATCCTGTGGGCATGCAGAGGCCCCGAGGGTTTTCAATTTGGGAATGAAATGATCAGATGCACATTTAAGCTGGGTCACTCAGGCGGCTATTGAGGCCTCAGGGGGAGTTGTAGGGAGAGACGTGAAACATCGCTTTGTTTTAAACTGAAATTTGAAAGTCTCTGAAATTTATTGGCAATACATGGGGCTAGTGTGCGTGAATCACAGTCCAGAAATTTAGGTGTATATAAGAAATACATCTTTTTATAAGTCACCTTAATTTCTCTTTCACGCTCCCTATGTGACCAGGTTCTAAAAAAAGCTTCCACCACAATCTTTTTGAGAGACTCCCTCCCACAGACTTGAGGAGGTTTGGGGAGTCCTTCAGCAGTTCCAGGCCATCTCTCCATGTCAGTTACTTCTGGATCCTGTGGTCCTGGCCAGTGCTCGTGACCTGTCTATTTAGGGAGGAAAGGGAGAGGAGAGAGAAAAGGGAGAAATCACAGCTAAGACCAGAATCGGCTTACTCCCTCACAATGGGTTTTTAAAAATCATATAGATATACGTATCTGCGGAGGGGACACCAACGCTTTATGTAAGAAGTTATGGGAACTTGAACTAAGAGAGACAGAGGAGGAATAGAAGAAGGGGATTCAAGAAAATGGAAGAAGCAAAATCAGTAAGAGCTGGTGACCGATGGGTGGTGGAGGGTAAGGGAGAGGGCTCTGGGCCCCTGGACCAAACGATGACAAATGGCACGCACTGAGCTAGAAGTCACAGCAGGCACAGGAGAGTGGGAGTGGGGGACAGAGGTCACCTGCCGCTAGGCTGCAGCTCAGGCCGGCAGTCTTGAAGCTGGTGGCCCATGGCTTTGCCCCCTCTGCCCAGCAGGACCCCAAGTCCACCTTCACTTGCCTCTTTCTCTGGCCCAGATTCTCCCATCTCCGTGCCCCCCAAATATCTGTGTTTATTCTCCTACCCATTCAATTGCATTACCTTCTGTCAGTGTTACATGCCCGTCTGTAGGTTTTCCCTCTACATACAGATTATTCTCCTTTAGCCTACAGGTCCCAACACGGCAGAGCTGCCCTGTCCGCTGGGCACTGGAGAAGGCGCCCCAGTGCGTGAGACGGGGTGCAGGGACCCCGTGCAGTGCCGGCTGTGTTACATACCATCTATATCACAAGCTTAGTATCCTCTCCCTTGTTTGTAAAATGAGGGCTACTCTGACCAAAAACCAGGGGTGTCAGGTGATCAGATGGCATAACGTATGGAAAAGCATTCTTTAAACGGGATACGGTGTTCAAATGTAAGTTATCAAGTCACCCTATGTGACACCTGTGCTTGTCTGTCCTGCCTCCATCTTTCTCCTCCTTAGCAATCCCTCACCCTGTAAATCTAAACTGAGAAAACCACCTCCAGGAAGGCAGGTGTGTGTGGGAAGGCGTGGAGCTGAAGGGGCGTGAGGAAGAGGAGTGAGGGGGCGGGTCAGGGATCCCTGCTGCTGACCCCCTGATCTCAGCCGGAGCAGGGACCCGGCAGACACAGCCAGAGGCCGCAGGCTCCAGGCTGAGATGCTGCACAGTGGACTTTTTTTTTTTTTCCTTTTTCACTCTTGGCAATCTGTTAGAAATGGTGCCTGCTTGTCCCCGCTCCAAGCCCGACAAAACACAGCTTTCATCATTTGATGGTGTACATGTACAGCCATGCAGAGGCACAGAAATCAATGCGCATTGATTCCTAAGCTAGGAATTCATAAACTTCTTTAAGGTCACCAATTGATTTTTCACTTTTGGTAAAAAAAATGTGAGACTTCAGACCTTTCTCTTCATTTGTGCTGGCTTTCTCATCTACAGGGGACACACGGGGCTGCACACGGGCCCTCCCTCACCTGTGTGAGCCCAGCCTTCCCCTCCTCGGGGCCACCAGGAGGGAGAAGCACCCAGATACAGGGAGAGAGGGGCACACGTATTTAAACACTCCTCCCGCTACATCAAAGCCTCCTCGCAGTGGCCTAATCTCCTGGATTAGTCAAATGACGGGACAAATGCATTTGAAGGATGACACCCCCCAAATGGAAGCGTGTTTGGAACAGACGCATCAGCATTTGACAAATCGGAGCTGGGCAGTGGGGACGGGAGGTGGGAGGGGCGGCCGGGCTTGATTTCAGAGTGAAGGCGGGGCTCAGATCAGTGCCCCGCCCCCAGGATGTCTCTGCCGAGGACACCACGTGGTGAGTGGGGAGGGCGCCTTAGCTAGTGTCCAAAGGTGGGTACCAGCCCCGTTACCAAGGGAGCGTCCTCATCACCTGAACCTGTTTACCCACATCTGAAGAAATGGAGTAAATATCTACCTTGTGAAGTGGTGAAGACCAAATATGACGTTATTGTAAAAGCATTGTTTAGACTGCAAAGTATCAGATGAGTATGAGATAGTCCAGTGCCCCAAATCCTCCCCACTTATGTTTAGAATCAAAAAGTTTTAAAGAAATTCATGAATGTTATGACTGATGGGGTCACCGTGGATCCCTTCTTTCTTTCTTCCTTTTAAAAAATTTTATTTTATCGTGGTAAGAGCACTTAACATGAGACCTCCCTTCTTACAGATGTTTAAGTGCACAATACAGTATTGTTAACCTCCAGGCACAATGTCATCTACAGGCAGATCTCTCGAATTTACTCACTCTGCACAACTGAAACGTTACACCTGTTGAACAACTCCTTTTTCCCCTCCCCCCAGCCCCAGGCCACCGCCCTTGCCCTTCTAGTCTGTGCTTCTAGGAGATGAACTATTTTATTTTATTTTTAATTTATTTTATTGATGTATAGTTGATTTACAATGTTGTGTTAATTCCTGCTGTACAGCAAAGTGTTTCAGGTGTACATATATGCCTACATTCTTTTTCATTTTCTTTTCCATTATAGTTTATCACAGGATACTGAACATAGTAGGACCTCTTTGTTTATCCATCCTATATGAGATAGTTTGCATCTGGTAATCCCAAACTCCCAATCCATCCCTTCCCCACCCCGTCCCCACTGGCAACCACAAGTCTGTTCTCTATGTCTGAGAGTCTGTTTCTTTTCCATAGATAAGTTCATTTTTGTCATATTTTAGATTTCACATGTAAGTGATATCATGTGGTATTTTTCTTTCTCTTTCTGACTTACTTCACTTAGTATGATAATCTCTAGGTTCATCCATGTTGCTGCAAATGGCATTATTTCATTCTTTTTTATGGCTGAGAAGTATTCCATTGTATATATGTACCATGTCTGCTTTATCCATTCATCTGTCGATAGACACTTAGGTTGTTTCCACGTCTTGGCTATTGTGAATAGTACTACTATGAACATTGGGGTGCATGTATCTTTTTGAATTACGGTTTTCTCCAGATATATGCCCAGGAGTGGGATTGCAGGATCATATGGTAACTCTATTTTTAGTTTTTTGAGGAACCTCTGTACTGTTTTCCATAGTGGCTCTACCAATTGACATTCCCACCAACAGTGTAAGAGGGTTTCCTTTCGAGTTGGGCTATTTCAGATAACTCATATAAGTGGAATTGTAGAACTATTATATGATCCAAAAACCTCACCTCTGGGTATTTATCCAAAAGAATTGAGGTCAGGATCTTGAAGAAATACCTGCACCCCCATGTTCACTGCAGTGTTATTCACAATAGCCAAGATGTGGAAACAACCTAAGTGCCCATTAACTGAATAAAGAAAATCATATATAGATACACACACACACACACACACACACACACACACACACACACACACACACACACACACATAATGGAATATTATTCAGCCTTAAAAAAGAAAACATACTGACGTACTGCCATACGGGACGGCATGGATGACCCTGGAGGATGTCAGGCTGAGTGAAATAAGCACTCACAGAAGGACAGATCCTTTTCTCCCCCGGATTACACCGAGGCTGTCAAGCAACATTTCTGAAGCCAAGAACCACGGGGGTCACGTCCCAGCCTTGCTGCTTGTTAGCTGTCACCTAGTCACCTAGCCTCCCTGAACCCTGAGCTGCGTCACCCCTAAGATGGGGTGAGGGGTGGCAGGATGAAGAAGGACAGCGTGTGAGGCTGCACGTAAGTCACACAGATGGGGCCTGGGCTAGAATCACCATCATGGCTCAGAAGATGCCCGTCCTGCCAGCTGGAAGGAGGGCCTTGCGGGAAGCGGAGCCTTGGAGCCAGGCCTTCCTCGGGACCAGGGCCAGACCCCGGCGCACTGGCTGGCAGCCCTGCCCAGCCCGCTCTCCCTGGCACCACCAGCCTTCCCCGCAGCCCTGGCAGGTGGTCCTCCTGCTCCCCGAGAGCCAGGGGAACTTGAGTCTCAGGTCTCAGCTGCACGGGGCCACACGGTTCTGCTGTGTTGGCTGCTCAATTAGCAGCATATCAAGATGTTCCGATGTTGCCGCTGCACACGGGGCTCCCACCTCCCCGCTGAGGCCAGCAGCTCGGCCTGTGCTGGCTTCCAGCTCCCTGACAGCCTTGCAGCCCCTTTCTCGAATGCCAGGCTCTCCTCTGAATTCTCCAAGTCCCGCTCACCCTCTGCCTGCGGTCCTGCGGGCTGTCAGCACCCGTCCCCGAGCTGGGGCTCAGCTGGGCCTGCCCACAGGCTCCCTCCCATTAGCAGGGGACCTGCTGGTGGGTGGCAGTGGTCCCACCAGAACTCGGGTCCTGCCCCCAGGCCCCCAGCCGCGGCCTCTCTGGCCTGGGGCTATGTCCTAGGACCCCCCCCCCCTCCCCTGCCCAGCCTGCGCTCACCCAGGGTTCCCAGGGGGCTTTGACGGCTGTGCTTCCCCTGGCGAGTGTGCAGAGGTAACACACTGTCTTGGGTATGACTTGAGCCCAGAGTTGTCTTCCGATTATGACTCCGGCAGAGCAGGTCCTGCAGGTGAATTGTCAGTGTCCCTGGCGAGCCATCCTCCAGCCAGCTAACTGATGTACCGTGGACGCAGGGAGACTGCTGGCCACGTGTGTGCAAGAAGCTCTTCCATCTTTCAAGCAAAGACGAGGGCTGCTCTCCTTCCAGTCCACACGGCCTGTGGTAGCCCTTTATCATCTTTCAGCCTCGCATGAGCGCTAGGGATTGTGAGGGAAGGGGAGCACAGGAGGCGGGAGAGGAGGGCCAAGGAATGACTCACCCCTGTCTCCATACTACCTAGCCCGTTGACCCCCGCGCCAGGGCCCTGCTCTAGGCCACACTGCGGGGACGGGGGTGGGAGGCAAGGCACGGCAAGGCCTCTGCACCCAGGAGGCTAGGCTCCAGCAAGGGAGGGGAGGCTCGTGCGCAGGAAAGAGTACCAGCGCAGCGGGGATGCATCTAGGTGCAGTGGGGGAAGACTGGTCCTAAGGCCAACGGGTTTCAGAGAAGGACGACCATCATGGGCAGAGGCCTTACTTCTGTTAGGCCTCGAAAAATAACACGTTGAATTCCAAACTGCCTTCCCCTGGGGTCGCCTTCCAAATGAGGGGTGCTTTGGAAATACTAACTTCTTTCATGTAAGTCCTTGGGAAACAGGATTGAGAGGTCAGAAAACAGACACCCATCCGTGACTGGGAGACGGGGCTATCCTCACAGTTGCTGCCTCCTTCGAGGGTCACAATGACCTGAAGCAAAGTCTTTCCTCTCCCTTCTCCCAGGTCTCTCTTCTCATCCAACCTCAGAGAGACCGGACAGCACACAGAAGCACCCGGCATCCACGCTGGGCTGTGTTTTGGGGCCTGGAAGGCTCCCTCTGCCGGGCGTCACTGGGTACCTCCTGGCCTCCCAGTGAAGGGGAGAGTCTCGGGGACCTGGTTCTTCTTTAGTAGTTGGAGTGGGGCATCCTATGGGGAAGCCCTTTGGGGATTAGCTGTCCACACCCCTCTGTGACATTCTGTTGTCCCCTCTCTTCCCCACTTCAGCATCCAGCACAGAGCTTCCTGGGACTGCTTCCTGGGACTGCTGCTGGGATCACGGTCTGTCCTCTCTGTTACCTCTGTGACCTCCCGGCACACGTCCACAGAGACGTGATCTCTCAAAAGGCAATCCAAGTTCACCTTCAGGCTAGTAAGATGCTAACCCAATAACCCTATCACAAAACACCGGGAAGAGGGCATCTCTTCTCAGCCTGGAGCAAGGGCCATCCTAGCGCCAGCCCTGCCTATGGGCAGTGCCTGAGCAGTTTGGGGGCGGTGGCTGGCAGTGGGGTGGGGAAAGGACCAGGATCTAGAATGGTCCACAGGAAAGAGGTGGAAAGTTATTTTTCATTGCACAAAGGAGATCCCTGCTTAGAGAGCTGCTGGGACGCCTGCATTTATGCTTGGCGTTGTAATGGTAGCTCGTGTTCGTTCATCCCATCTCTTCCCTCCCCAGTGCTCATCTACCCAGGCGGGTGGAGCACTTTCCTTGCAGTCAGATCTCCCTGTGTTCAATGCAGTGATGCAGGCTGAATGAAACATGTACCACTTCTTTTGCTTCATAAAGTTGGAAGTTTGTTGCTAATTATTCAACTGTAATGACCCTAATCCCTTTCTACGCCAATGGATTTATTTCCAGAAAGTGGCCACAGCTCACAGGAAGGCCTGGGGGGACAGGCGGGGAAGTGGACACAGGACACACCCAGGACTATGCAGGACAAACGAGCTGGAGGTGCTCCCAGGAGCTCCAAGCCCCGGGAAGCCAGGAGGGACCCACAGGCACCCGAGTCGGTAAGACCAGAGTCTAAAATACTTCCAGGAGGCAGTAAAGAGAGAGAAGGCAGCAGCTCTTCCTGTACTGAGCAATGAGTTAATGATTTCACGTCCACCCTGTGCCCCCATCCTGCCTGCACCCCAGTACATCCACGTTTTACTGGTTCTTCTTGAGACGGTCATGGTGGGGAGCTACGTTTTTATAGCACATTAATGACAGCATGGGAGTAGTAAGGACTTCTCTAGCCTGTCTCTGTTTTTATAAACAATTTCTGGCGATTCACTGTTCCCCAGACAAGACTGGGAAGGTAAAATAAAACACACACACACCCATCCACGACCGGGAGGTGGGGTTGATCTCGGGTGGCCTCGGCCTGCAGCGGCTTGAAGCAGGATTCTGGTTCCTGGCCGGAGGCTGGGGTCGGGCCACGGCAGTGAGAGAGCCGAATCCTAGCCACTAGATCACCAGGGACTAGTGGCCAGTGACAAGGTCCTGGCCTGTCAGCTATGTAGAAATGAATTTCCACATAGAGATGGGAAACAGTGAAACAAGTAAAGTGTTTATTAGGAGGAAAAGAGTACAGCACGTGTGGATAGACACAGGGGCGGGTTCAGCAAGAGAGAGTCGTTCCCTCGTGGCAGCCTAAATCACTTATATGGGCATTTCTTCCAGATTTCCTTTGGCCAATCATCTTGCTTTGCCTGGTTCTGAGTCTGTATTTGGTTTATCTCAAGGTCCTCCCATGTGTGCACTCATCTTTTAGCCAAGATGGATTCTAGCAAAGAGGCCTATGGGTAGTTGACATCACTTACTATGGGGTGGTGCCCCCTCCCTTTTTGACCTCCAGGGAGCCTTTCTGTGCATGTGTAGTCAGGAAGGTCTCCTTGAGTCCGAGAACGAGGAATATGTGGCCTTTTATTTCTTATCTGGGCAGGGCCCAGCCTCCTCTCTCGATTGTCCTGCTATTGGTATTTTGGAATTTCTGTCCACAGGGAACGAACTCCAGCTGCTCACGCTGGGACCCATCCATCTCCTGCCTTAGGGTCACCTGCACAGTTACTGCTTCCTTTGAGGGTCAGGTGTGGGCAAATTCCCCAAAGGGTCCCTGGGTCCCAGGCTGAGAGCAGCTGATGTGAGCAGAGAACCTGACCTGTTCTAACCTGGACCGCGTGTTCTCGGCTGTGGGGAGTGTCCTGTGGACTGAGGCTGTGACAGACGATTCAGTGCCATCCTGAGGGCAGGGGTAGACTGCCCCCCCCGTGGGAACAGGAGCCCCTGAGCTGCGTCCACAGGGAGCTGTCAGGTGGGAAGAGGTACCCAGGATGGAGTCATCTCCCCGCAGCCGACCACAGCTTCCTGCCTTCCTCTCACCCCGATGGCTTCTGGAGTTTCTCCAAAGACAGCAGCAGGCACCAATGGCTAATTGCTCTGAAACAGCTAGTCTCCATTTCAGGGCGCTTCTTGCTTTTGCTTTAGTAGCTGGCAAATGAATCCTCCCAGGGATTACAATAACCGTGTGCTGGCTGTGTTCCCTGGCACTCATCCCAAAAGGGATGGAAATCTCTTAGTATTTATCCCCTTGAAGATTCTCCGTGCCCACCTGGCTCCCAGCCACTCTGCACACAGATGGCCGCTTCCTCACTTTCTTCTCAGAGCAGATCCTACCCTGGGGTTCCCCAATGCCCATCACCCCCCGAGACCACCGCCTTCCTGCTGGGGCTGCCCACCCCCCTCCTCCCCCTGGCCTCTCTGCCCACAGTTTCATCCCACGGAGGTAGATCTACTTTTTTCCTACAATACTTTCCCCACCAATAAGCCTAAAGTACCAAGGGAAGAACAGAGATGCTTTCTCCGACTGAAGCAATGCACAAAGGGAGAGACTACTTCCTCGAGGAGCTGACTGTTGTTCACCCTTCCTCCTAACAGACACAAGGACTCTGAGGTCATGGAATGCAGGGACATCTTGGTTCTGCACCTAAGCACACTGACGTGAACTCTTCGGTAGCGCAGTAGTGCTGGAGCGCAGCGAGGGGAGCAGGTGACACAGTTCACCTGCCGTGTGATGCTACTGCTGGTAGTTCTGTGTATCTGTCCCCTCCCACCTCCACCCGCCCACCAGCCCTAGCTCCAGGGAGATGGGAACCAGATCTTCTCATTCTCTGCAGCTCCTACCAGCCCCTCCTTACCCCCCATCACCAAGGATGGTGGTGGGGAGGGAGTACCTAGCACGGGCCTGGCCAGATTAAAGGCTCAGTAAGTCACTGGTGGATGAATGGCCTTCAGTGGCCCGGCTTGTACACTCTGAGCAGAGCTCTCTCACGGAGGGATGGGCTTTAGCGTATGTGAACCCTGTGTGGCGACGGCCACTTCGAACGTGAGGCTGACCGGTGAGAAGTCATGACGCCACGTGGGACATTTTTATGTCACTCAGTCCTTGGGGTGGGCGAGCGCTGGGTGAGGGGACTCTTGGCTGGACCCTGACAGCACCATCATAGCTGCGGGAGGAGACACGAGACCAGACTGCGAGAGTTATTCTGATAAGGGAACTACAGCATGTTTGACTTCAGTCAGTCCTACAAGGGCTGTGCAAGGCTCGGGAAGATGCTCAGCTGCTTTTCTCTAGGAGCACTTAGTCTACACAGAGACCCCCTCCTCCGACGCGGCTCCATGCAGACTCGCCATTACACACCAGCCCCACGGGTCGGCGGGACTGTCCCGTCCCGTCCGCCCGATCCTCGTAGCCCTCCACTCTGTAACCCAGACCTGCCGCCTCGCTGACAGCAAGGCTGTGACGCCGTCTTTGGGTACCTTCGCCGACTCAGCACTGGCTCTCCATGGCAATTCAGATACAATCATAATAAATAAGCAGCAGCAATTAAAGCAGCAGACAAGAGATCACAGAAAACCTGTATATGGCTGACAGATCCAGTGAGTGGCATTTTGACAAGAGAAGTGCGGGGCGGCGGGCTCAGAGGGAGCGTGTTTGGGAAACTACACTGTTTTCAGGCAGCCATGGCCCACATTCAGAGTGAATTTCTGGTTCTACCGGGCAGGAGCCAGAACGACTTGCCCTGAGCGACGATCGCAGAGGCTGTTGGAACACAGACAACGGTGCACATGGCGGAGCCTGAAATTTGGTTAGAAATTGTCGGGTTGAGTCCGACACTTCATCAGAAAGCATGACACGTGGAGAAGGTGGGTGTTACCTGGTTTCCCTCAGGCAGGGTCTGTGACCCTGGGAAAGAAGAGAAGCACATCCCCATAGGACTGGAAGAGAGCCGAGCTCCCAGGAGACGGTGCTCCTGGTGGAGAGGGAGACCCCTCTTTGCCCTCACCGCCCACTCCTCCCCGCCGGGGAGGCAGCACAGGGCGGGAAAACACACATGCTTTCCAGACAGAGAAACACGAATTGCAGAGGAATCTGCCGTTTACTAGCCTGAGGCACCTCAACCCCTGTTAGCCTTCCCCCACCTGTTAAGGGCGCGGGAATACCTATTTCATGTATCCTGGGAATTAAACGGAGAAACAGATGTGACGGGCTTACCCAGCATTTAGCACATAGTAGGTACTAAGAGATGTCAGGCCCTTTCCCATAGATTCCCTAGTATTTAGAAAGGTCAAGGTGACCCTCCGTCACTGGAGGGTCTCGCTCACCTTGAGAGTTAGGCCCCCTCTGGCCTCACGTGGGGCTTGCTCTGTGTCTTGGTATCGCTCTTGGCACCAAGGATGTTAAGATGAATAAGATAGAATCCAGATCTCAAAACAGAAGCCTGCAAGATGTGGTCTCTATATACAATGGAATGCTACTCAGACATAAAAAGGAATGAAATAATGCCATTTGCAGCAACATGGATGGACCTAGAGATTATCATAGTAAGTGAAGTAAGTCAGAGAAAGACAAATATCATATAATATCACTTAAATGTGGAATCTAAAATAATGATACAAATGAACTTATTTACAAAACAGAAACAGACCGACAGACATAGAAAACAAACTTATGCTTCCCAAAGGGGAAAGCAAGGGAAAGGATAAATTAAGAGTTTGGGATTAACAGATACACACTACTAAATATAAAATAGATATCCAACAAGGACCTACTGTATAGCACAGGGAACTATATTCAATATCCTGTAATAAATCATAATGGAAAAGAATATGAAAAAGAATATAATAACTGAATCACTTTGCTGCATACCAGAAACTAACACAACACTGTAAACCAACTCTACTTCAATAAAAAAAAGAAGCCTGCAAACTAATAGAAAAAGCACACCCCGCCCATGCCCAACTGCTTGTTCTGTCTGTGTCTGCAGCCAATAGGAAATCAGAGGAGAGAGGGATGAAATCAGCTAGAGGTCATTGGGGAAACAGTGACAAAGGGGGAACCACAGCTGGTCCATGAATAAGTCCCCACAAAAAACCCCAGAAATTCCCAAAGACAAATACTGTAAGGTACCACTTATATGTGGAATCTAAAAAATACAACAAACTAGTGAATATAACAAAATAGAAGCAACTCACAGATACAGAGAACAACGGTAGTGGTTACAGTGGGGAGCGGCAATATAGGGGTAGGGGCGTAAGAGGTACAAACCATTAGGTATGAAGTAAGCTTCAAGACATACGGTACCACACGGGGAATATAGCCAATATTTTATAATAACTATAAATGGAATATAACCTTTAAAAATCATGTATCATCATACTGTACACCTGTAACATATAATAGTGTACATCAACTGGACTTCAATTGTTTAAAAATCTCAAAAAAAAAGATGGAGAAAACATGGAAAAAAATGGAAATTCCAAGAGGAGGAAAGAGCGTGAGAAACAGCCCGGAGGACACGCATGTTGTAGATTTGCAAATCCCGTGGAAGCACCTCGAACAAAGCCCGGGGAGCAGGGGTGAAGTGGGGTGTGTGCACCCCTTCCACCCCAGCCCCTTCACAGGCCTGCCTTCTAACCACACATCGTGAGATGTGGGTAACTGGGGACCTAGGAGGAAAGGCTGGGGGTATGCACCACGGAGGATGCTTGTAGGTGGGTGGGCGGACCCTCCAGGTTTAGAACTTTACCTTAGGGCAGGTTAGAAATCGGTGGGCGCCAGCAGCAGGGAGCGGGCTTGCTGCACAGTTCTCGAATGAGCTGTGATCCACCGTCCCCACTGTCCACCCACCTCCCATATTTAACACCTTGTAATTAACATAAAGAGCAGAAGTTTACAAAGAAAGCCAAAGATGACAGTTGTAGGGTAAAAAAGTGAGGGAAATATGCGAGGAACAGAACAGAATCCTGCTCTGCTGTCAGTAGCTCACGAGGTGTCCGCAGGTAAACCACAATAGCTGCACCTGGGGCCGGAGCGGCAGAAAGGACCTGAGGAAATGGCCAGAGCCTGGGGTGATTTTGGACGTAGTCTTTCATGCCCCACCGGGGGCAGAGGCCGACTCCAGGGTCCTGGCTGCCAGGCTCTGTTCCCGAGTTGCCTGCTTCACTCTTCCCTTTAGTAGCCACTTTGCAGGCTGGTGGTGAGGCTGTCAGCAAGGTACTTAGCACTTTCCAAAGGAGGACGTGTTCCCTGAGTGAAGGCAGGTGTGAAGGCAAACAGTGCTGGCTGTTTAGTGACTCTTTGAAGAAAGATAAATAAGAACGAGAAACAGAGTTTTGTCTTCTGAACCAAGATGGCCTGTTCTCACCAGCCAAGCCCGTTTGCAACAGAGTGAAGCAGAAAATTCAAAGGTACCCAATCCACATACCAAGTTCTCCCTAAATCCTATACCTTCTTTTCTCTCAACAATTGAGAGTCCAGCTGTACTCATGTCTGCACGGGCTCAGCTCTCCCCGACCTCAGGGATGGAGAGCAGCCTACCGACCACAATGTCAGACCATGTTCCCTGCCTCTGGGGATCAGGCCGATCCGATTGGTATCATGGTCCCTCCTTCCTTAAGTCACCAGGGCTTCGTCTGCTTATCTGCGTGTGCTTCTCAAGGAGAAACAAGGAGAGTCCTTCTGCAGTGATAAAAAGCTATGAAAGATGAACAGTTACTTCTGGAGATGAAGATGGGCATTTGAAGTCCAAGGCAGCGTCATTTCACGCAAGAAATATCTCACCATTGGCTTTACAGGTTCTTGTGGGGACGATAAGCGAGCAGCTGCTCCAGGAACAAATGATGTACGGTGTTCGAGCCGATGGCACGAGCAGGGGAAGGTCCACACCCAGCAGTGCCCTCCTCCAAGGGTCGAAGGCAGGGCTGTCCCACCCTCACAGGTGTCACACCACTGGCTTCTGCCTGACGTCGGAACCAGCGTTCAACTAGCTGAACAAATGTGTTTCGTGGTCTTACAGATCATCGCAGAGCCACTTATATTTATTTGGCTTCATACTGCATTATGGCAGGGGGCTGGGATGTGCATGGGAGGTGGTGGCGGAGAGTCTGGGTAGGAGAGAGTTGCTGAAGATTTATCTTTCTAATTATGCTTTGCTTAGGGCTAATATTAAAATTAGTGTTAATTCCCTGAGCACACAGCAGCTCAGGAACACGCTGGGCTTTGGGGAGGCTGGGCTAGGATTTTTCATTTGTTTGGAACAGACACACGTGGGTAACGGCAAGTCGGCTGTTCGGCCGCAGGGCTGGCCCAAGACCTCCAAGAGTCCCTCGTGGGCTGGCCATCCCCTAGTTCACACGAGGAGGATGTGAGGGAGCAGTCACACTGCCCGTGACCTGCGCTGGCAAATGGCTTCAGCAGGTGAAGCCCACAGCTCTCCGTTACTGTTCTGTGTCAAAATAACCCTTGATATGGTAAATAATATGCAATTACCAAATTAATACAGAATAGCATGCCTCCTTTGCCCCCCGTACTGGCGATATGTTGTGCTAGTGACTTTTGCACGTGCTGAGTGTAATTAGTGAGTAATCTGCATGGCTGTGTAATTATGGGTAAATGCATGATATTTACCAATAACTTCCTGCTAGGTAAGCACCAGTGAACACTAACAGGTAGCCATTCAAACTAAGTTCAGGTGAAATGAGAACTAGTCTGGACTTTGGCTTAAATCTAGGCTCTAATGAAAACTTTCTTGGAAGAATATCATTTAATTTGTGAGCAAGCTCCCTGCCAATGGTGTGCCCTTCTGGCTTTCTAATCAGACCTTGAAGCACAAACACCAAGCGTCCCAGGACATCGTGTTGGGAGGAACAGCTACGTTTAGGGACCAGGAGAGCTCTGTGAGTCTCCGTCCCTCTGCTGAACCAGACACTTGAGGCCGGCCCCAATCTCTTTATCTGGAAAATGGAGATAAGCCCATTTCATGGGCTTGTTCTGTCTAGTGAACGGGACAATTAACGTGGGAGCAGGGCTAGAAACAGAAACCATTTTTACAAGTGGATGTTATTAAAACTATTATTCCAACCTGGCTGACGCTGTGGAGGCCTGTGAACCTTATACGGGAAATTGTAGGAGAGACAGACATGGTTAGACAAGGACTAGAGCCCAGCCCACTCCCACTGCTCCCAGCCCCAGGGGGATCTAGAAAACCTTCAGCACTAAGAAGGGGAGTAAAGGCTGTTCATGCTGCATCTCGCCCACCATATGCCCCCCAACACACACACACACACACACACACACACGGCATGCCACTCTTGCAAAACTTTCTCATGCAAAAGATATTAGGAGTACTGATTCCAGCAAGAATGCAGAGGAGGAATTGATGCCAGGTCTGAAGACTCCCCAGATATGATCAGGTATTTAGTTTGAATGTCCAGTGAAGCTTTTTAGGCGTTTTAGCCACAGCTCCAACCCCATCCCAACTTAGGCACTTGCCCCAATCCTGGCCATAACGTCTAAGCATCCGGGACAGGAATAGAAGTGGCAGGTGGGGAACCATGTGAGGAAGACTGAAGGTGCCTAGGATAAGACCTGCCAGGTTGTCCTCTGTGGGCCCACTGCTGCCACAGGCAATGCCTGGGTGCCGGGCCCCGTGTATCCCCCAGTCCTCTCACCTCTGACACCGCCACCGCGACATTCACCTCCCACCCGCCGACCCCCTCAGCTGTCTTTCTACTCGGTAATGAACTTGATCGCTAGACTTTCCAGGGTTGTCACTGCAAGGCCAGCGGCCACATCCACAGTCAGCTAATCACAGTGAGGGGCACAATCTGTGTCTCCAGAGGGAGGGGACTTAAAGGGCCAGTGAGGGCTCAAACCTAAGGCCTCAGCTTCACAGCGGGCTGAGCCCTAACCAGGCCAGCTCGCTACCCACACGCCGAGTCCACACGGGCACCAATACTGTTTCTGGGGGCTAATCCTTGATGAGACAGCCCAGGCACAGACACAAAGAAGGTGATTTTCTCTGGGCATTAACTAAAATCGACATTTTATCTTTGAAGTACATCTGCCACAGCGTGCTTTACAAATACTAAAGTAACTTCTTAGAAAGTAACAGCAATTGCTTTGATTTTCACTAGGTATAGTCTCTATTCTAGGTTTGAATTTTATTTATTTATTTTTACTTTGAATAGCTAATCAATACATTCACGCAGTTCAAAATTTTAAAGATATCGAGGGCAACCCATGAAATCGTTTCCTCGGATTCCTGATCAACACCATCAAATTCCTCTCACTAGCATTTCATCTGGGTAAACTAGGGGATGAAGACTTTAGGTGTCAAACCTCAGACCCTGACTCATCCTTTTAGTATTTGAAGATGGTGTACAACCAGTATTTTTCTTCCCATTTTGCAGATAGGAAAACTAAGGCACAAAGGACCTAAGAAAGAGTTCCCGGGACCAATTACTGATTTCTAATGAATCATTCCAGAAATAGTCTATCGTATACAGGCAAATATATATGCTTTTTCTGCCCCTTAGTTTGCATAGATGGTAAGATATGCTATATAATCCTCCAGGTAAAGTCTCTTTAATGGGAATCTTCAAAATATTTTTACATGAGCCAAACGTCAATTTCTAGTTTATATGTTTTTTACATCTAAAAGACTGGATCCCAGATCAGATGACTCCTAGAAGATTTTTTCAGTTCTTTGATTTTGCGTTTGCACGACTAGCCACCCATTCCCGGGCTGCTGTGTAGGTCACACACACTCTCTTTGCTTTTTCAGCACTCTATCTTGGGTTCCAACTTGGAGGTGGTGGGACTAAAACCAGCCATCTCCCCTCATAAAAATGAACTCAAAATAATAGCGTATGTTGCTGTTTTGTTTCACTCTATCCCTTAGCAGAAAAGTGACATCTGATGATTACTGTTGAGGCCGGCCCAGGAAGCACAGGAAATAATTTATTCATCACCAGGTGTGTGCTGACCAAGTACTTGCAGTGGCCCCTCCACCTTCCCACCACACTAGTGGGTGAGATTCCTATTCCCACTGGCAGGTAAGACGGCAGGCTTGGGGAGCAAAGTTTGCCTGTGGTCCTGCCTATGGTTCATGGGTGGGGAAACAGGATTTGGAGTGGAAACTGTTCTCTGAGCCCACACTCCTCCCTTTTGCCAACCCACCCCGCAGTGTCTTAAAAGTCCTGAAAAGTCCAGGAATTTTAGAGCAATGTGTGTGAATGTTAAGACAAAAAAATATGTAGACTGACTGATGCCAAGGCCTCAGTGAGGTGTCACAGGTAAGCAGAGAGCAATGCTCACACCTGGTTGCTGGCTGGAGAGAAGGTCCACTTAGAAGCCCTATTTTTCTCTCCTGCCGGTCAGCCCATGTTCTCCTGGGAACTAAAGCCACATGACAACCAGCAACAGGATTACACCTGGAAGTAACACCTACTCATTTTGCCTTGATGTAAGATAGGATAACCTGCTGTTTATTTTTAGCACCATTCCATGAAATCTCAAAATTGGTTTATACAGAAAAACACTGTATTTTCTATTTTACCCCTAAATTATTGTGGGGAAGGACTCCTTTCAGTTTTTCTCACTTTCACCCTTCTCAATTCCCCTAGAAACAGGAGGATTTCAGCTGTGGCAGCTCTCATCTGGGTAAACTAGGGGATGAAGACTTTAGGTCTCAAATCTCAGACCCTGACTCACTCACTCAGGTAAGTACTCAGAGATGGTGTCCAGCCAATACTTCTCTTCCCATTTCGCAAATAGGAAAAGTAAGGCACAAAGGACCTAAGAAAGAGTTTCCAGGGGCAAGTTACCCAGGCCACCCTTCTGAGACTGGCTCCCGAGAGCTGGGCCGCATGCAGGGGCCACTGCTGGAGCACAAGGCTGAGCCTAGGGCAAAGGAGATAAAGGGAAGGAAAGGGGAGGCATCTCCAGCCCACCCTCAGCTCAAGGCCCCGCAAACTCCATGCAAGTGGCTGCGAGTAGCTAAGGATCCATCTCATTCGGCAAAGCAGCGAAAAGCTCCAGGCCTGGGAATTCCCGCCCCAGGAGACCAGTCACATTTCACCAGCTGCTTCGAGCAGGGGATGCCATCCCCTCCGCCAGCATCCCTCCCACCGCCAGAAATAGTTCCCCTCTGCCCCAAGACAGCCCCCTTCGCTAGGCTCCCACTTCTAAGAATCACAGGTTGGATTTCTCCTGGGTCCTCTGCGTGGTTCAGTCGTCCCTGGCGGTGACGCGCTGTCCCTCTCGGGGACCCAGACATGGCCACGTGGGCGGCCCCCACCCTGCAGCGTCTCCCCTCTTCTCGGCCCCCCGTGCTTTTCCCTCCAGGAGCACGAACTCTGAGCTGTCACATGCCCGTCAACCAGATGGGAGACCAGCCAGAAAGCGGGTAATGCCTCTTGCAAGCACAGGGCCTTTGTCACAAGCAGGCTTTCTGAGCGCCTCCATGCAGGGGTGGGTGGGGCCTCTCTGTCACTGTGGTCACTGTAGGGGAAGGGGCCTTTTGTCATCAGGTTCCGATTGGTCACCCCCCTCCTTCCTCCTCCCACACCTCCCATCCTGTCCCTTCTGCTCTGACAGCTGAGCTGCAGCCGGCAGGCAGCAGCGCGGTGACAGCAGAGTGGCTCGATGGAGTTGCCGTTCCAGATGTCGGGAGCTGGTTTGCAGGTAGGGGCCCTGTAGGATATTTATGGCTTTAATTCCACAGTAGAGGTTTCTGTCCTGTCATGCAGAGACATATGAATGGCTACTCATTTGCTCCTGTGTTTCCATGTCAGTGGCAATTATGGAAGGGCTGCTGGCTTCTTGTACGACCCCACAAGTTATGATTCCTGCACATTGCAGACTGAGAGAAGCCGGGAAGGAGTGACAACACCAGTGAGGGAGGGCTGCAGGTGACAGGGTACCAGGGAGAGGAGCAGACTTCAGGCCTTAAGGTGGCCGTAAACTTGAGGGAACGATGGGGACAGGTCAAGTGTTTCCAGGGGCATCGTTAGCCTAGGCTTCCTGCTCAGGCCTGGGAGGAGGTCTGGGGCATCTGTAGAAGGAAGAGGGTCTAGGCCCAGCTGCTGGGAATCTCACCTGCTCTGCCCAGCAGCTACCACCTGCTTTGCCCACCTGTGACCTTGGGAAAGCCACTCTCCTTACCAAAACTCCCCAGCTTTGACATGGGGGCAAGCAGCTCGCAGCCTCAGAAGGAGGGCAGAATACACTGACGCATGCCAGAGGAAAGATTCCATCCAGAGACCCCGAGTCGTGGGCTCTTCATGGAACAGGATGTATCCTGGCTCATCCATGAGCATTTTTGCTCTTACAAAAGGGCTGTCAAAATCTGGTTCGCCACCAACTAGAAAGCATAAACCCCTTTTCCCCCCTTTTGTTGGTAATCTACAACAAATTCATAAAACAAAGAGGCTTTTTTATTTCATTTTTTCAATAAACCTGGCAATGGAAATACCAACTTGAACAGCAATTTTCCCCCTAATCTGAGCTGAAATTGGCTCGGGATGAATTGGTTTTCAGATGTTACATGTAAATTCCCTCCTCACCCCTGGCTCCTACACACAGTCCTGTGACATCCCCTGCTTCACAGCCACTTCTCTGCCCAAAATTTTGGCTCCTGGAAACAACACCCACTTACACTGCAACGACTCCAACATCTTCTGCTGCAAAGCCCAGGCACAAAAGGTAGGCTGCTGTCAGGGACTGTGGGAAGACCTGCAGGGACTGTAGAGCCAGTGGGCTTGGGGGAAGGGCCACCCCATCCCAGTCCCTGGGACTGGAAGCAGATGTCCCGAGGCCCAATCTAGACTGTCCCGCTGCAGCGCACTGACGTTGGTCCTCCCAATTCCAGAAACACGCCTCACATCCCAGCCAAGCCCTGAGACCAAATTATAGGTTTAGGTTCTGGTAGATTCTAATCAATTCTGAGACGATGCCTTCCTGTAACAGGGTTGCAAGATTTAGCAAACAAAAAATATAACAAATAATTTTTAGTATAAGTATGTTCCAGATTACGTATGGGATATACATTCATGGTTTATCTGAAATCCAACTTTAACTGGGCCCCTACACCAAAAACATATTTTCCTCCAAAGATGTTGGTCTGTGACTTTGGGGCAAACAAGGATCGACTCAACCAACAGCCCTGCTCCTGCCTCATCTTATTACAGATCAAATCCCTGGGCTTGCCGGCCAGCTGTCCCTCATGATGCTGGAACTGAAAGGCCAAGGTGGTCCAGGCTTTAGAGAGATGGCTGGAACTTCCAGTCCTCGCTCTGCCGTACAGCAAGTCTATCACCTTGTGCTGGTTAGTTCATCTTGTTAATTCACTCATCTGTAAAATGTGGCCAATAATAGTATCTAATGCAAAAAGGTATCCCAAGGATTAGACAGTATGACTGTAATACCTTTAATGCAGTGCCTAGCACACAGTGAGCATTCAGTAAGTCACTATCACTGATTTTTAAAGTTTCCATATACGAAATCACGTTTCAAATATTAGAGTAACATGAAAACAGATAAACCAGCAGTTACCAAAATGTTCTCAGGCATCATATTTAATTTTAATAACCATGAAATGTATTATTATTCCATTTTATAGACGAAGATTTAGTAAATTTACAGAGCAGACGGCAATTAAACGCAAAGCTGAACATCTAAACAAAAGCATTTTGACTCTGAGGTCAGTATTGTTCTAATGGCATTTCAGTTGTCCTGGTCCCTGCCCTGAAGCAGATTATTATTTTACTGGGATGTATAATGAAATACAAAGTTATTCCCCAAATCGGAGTATGTGATACTGCCTTCTTTGCTCCTTACACAGGGCTCTGGACGTTTAGCCCTTTCCCTTCGTTTTCCTTGGGATTGGGCTACTCTTCACCCAGCTGGAAGCAGTGTGAGGGTCTAAGAATACTGACTCAAGGCAAATCTGTACGTTATAGGCACCCAGTGCAGACGCGTGGTCCAGCTGGACCCAGCACAGGAAGAGACTCTGGATTCTCCCCTTAGTTCCCTAAGGACTTCAGCTTCTAGACTAGCTAGAACTCTCTCAGCTTCCAGTCCTTAAGAAATTCATTCTTCGCAGTTTTCTATACACAATCCTTGAGTTTAAATTTAAATCTAAAGTAGTTCCAGGCATCCTGAGCTGGTTGATGCCTTCTCTCTTCCCCGGTTCTAAATGTCCCTACCCTGTTGGAAACCAGATATGCTGCTTCAGTTCCTCTGCTGTGACCGAGAACAAAGCCTCCCTGGGGGGGGTCCCCGGAGGAATGCACAAGTCAGGTCCCGCGGTGGCGCTGTGCTCCCACCACAGTGGTGACCACTCTGCGCACCAAGGCAGGAGGACGGGGCGGGGGTGACGGTAGATGCATTCGGTGATGTCACCAACTGTGCAAGTACTTCCAGGAACAACACCAACTCTCTCTAGTTTCTAGATGTTGCTAAGGTCTTATTTTGACCACCGGATTATTCTTCCTGTTTTAAAACTCTCACAGCAACACCGATGGGTGAATAATACATTAATATACAAAAAGGTCAAACAGCATGGCATGAGAAAGTCCAACTTCCTGGGAAAATACCACACTCAGCTTACAGAAATCCAGATCTAAACCCAATGACCAGCTCTTGCCTAGCTTTTGCCACCTGGGACATTCTCAAGAATCCCAACTTCCTCTTTGAATAATCAGAAACACTCCAGGTTCATCTCTTTTACTTTCCTAGCCCTACTTCTAATCAATTTTCTTTCACACTTTCCTGTCCCCCAGATAAATCAAATGCCAATTTATCTTCTTCTTCCCTATGTCCTACCTCCTTTCATTTCCTCTCTGGCTCTTCACTCATCAGTGCATGCAAGCACCCACATGTACATTCAGCGTGTATTTGATATTTCTTGTTCGCAGCAAGAAGTGGTACCTCAAATTCATCAAATACCCAGGCAATATGGAAGAACACTATTAACCGCAAGGAAACAGAATAAAATATTTACGGCAATTAGAGAACAATCTGAGCTAGTAATACAATTGATGACTAATAACGTTTGTATGCAGCTTGCAGGGCACAAAGCACGTAACAACCGGAGTCCTATTCAACCTTCACAATAATATGTGCTCTCACCTGACAATGCAGAGAACAGAACGGTGAGGTGGAGTGAAAATGACATTTATCATCAAGTAGGTTAGGTCTGAATTGCAACTCTACCAGCTAATGCGTTGTGTTACTTGGCCAGCACCAAGCAGCCTCAGTTTTCTCAGCTCTAAAATGGGGTAAGAATATGCCCGACGTAAGTGTTTGTGCTGGCTAGTAATAATGCGTACAGAATCTCTCTCTCATGGTGGGCGAGTTATTATTATCCTCAGTCAATGTATAAAGAAACAGAGGCCCAAACAATTTTACAAGTTTATTCAAGGCCACGCAACTAGTAAGTGGTAGAGCTGGGATTCAAATCAGGCTTTTGTGAATTAAAGCCTCTGTTGGCCATCACGTTAGGACTAGAACCTTTGGTTCAATGCGTCTTAGGACCTAATGTGATAGCCAGTCACCTAGGACCTTGTTAAACTGTAGATCTTGATTAAGGATGAGGCTCCCTGAGATTCTGCATTTCTTACAAGCTCCAAGGTGGTCCTTAACCTGCTGGTCCAGACTTTAAATAGCAAAGATATAAACTACAAGTATTACCCAGAATTTAGGATTATTCCAATGGGATGCTGTTGGGTCTTTAAGAATTGAGGCTTTGGGCTTCCCTGGTGGCTCAGTGGTTGAGAGTCCGCCTGCCGATGCAGGGGACGCGGGTTCGTGCCCCGGTCTGGGAGGATCCCATGTGCCGTGGAGCGGCTGGGCC